>NC_134826.1:32844463-33510839 GCF_004210375.1 Tachypleus tridentatus
GAATAAAAATATGTTCTATCTGTAAGTAAGCAGTTATAACTACATAAATGAAACCCACAGAACTAAAACTTGTCGGTAAACGAGCAAAATAAATGTCTACAGCATAATAATAAAAAAAAATTGTACTAAAACTGTACATATAAGGCAGAAAGTGCAACAGAAACTAATAAATGGTAGCATACTCCTACACGTGAAAGACAGCATACTAGCCCTAACTAACTGAGCACTAGCAAAGAGCATCACTTGGTGCTCTAGTACCCAGTAGTAGTGAACGAACATGAAATAAAATGGTGGCCGAAAACATTCTCCCAAAAATCGTTTTATATTTTTTTTTCCACCAGAATCTTACTGGGTTACATAAACACAACGAAATCAACACTTACAGTGGCAAAAAGTTGACAGTCGCTTCGCCACAAGATTAAAAAAAAATTAAAACAATTTTTCATCTGACTTACTGATCGCTTCAGAGAGCCGAGATCAACAACAACTAAACAACGTCGTCCAACGTTTTCTCTCTGTAAGTGGTTCAATGTTGCTACATATGAATGGATAGGTATGTGACAGTTTCTAAAAGTAACGTATATAGTTTATCCATATAAAGCATAAAAAGTAAACAAACAAGAGTATTAAAAAATTATGAATCTTGAAATGACGAAGAAGGAATCTTGCTATAAAAATAGTGAATCAGTAATTATAATTTATAAAATTTGATCCTAACTTTGGTCTACAGAAATGTATAAAGATGTCGAAGTTGGGGTTAAAATTGATAGCTTTGGGATTGTGGTTTTAATTTTTTCTTTAGGACATTTTGTAGCAAGATCCTTGCGTCATTTGAAAATTCATAATTTTTGTTATACTCCTGTATACCATACAACTAGTACATAATAACAATTATTTATGTGAAACATAGAACATACAGCTTACAAAATATATAATTATATTGAAGCACAATGTAATGTTTGTTTGTTTGTTTTGAATTTCGCACAAAGCTACTCGAGGGCTATCTGTGCTAGCCGTCCCTAATTTAGCAGTGTAACACTAGAGGGAAGACAGCTAGTCATCACCACCCACCGCCAACTCTTGGGCTACTCCTTTACCAACGAATACTGGGATTGACCGTCAAATTATAACACTCCCATGGCTGAAAGGGCGAACTTGTTTAGCATGACGGGGATGCGAACCCGCGACCCTTAGATTACGAGTCGCACTCCTGAACACGCTTGGCCATGTCGGGCCCCACAATGTAATGTAAGCGTAAGCATTAACTATAAAATGTGTAACATACTAATTATAACCCACACTAATATTAAACTTAAAATACAATCGTACAGCAAAACACGATATAAATTTCAGTAAATATGTGTACGAAAAACAAAAGAACACCATAACAAACATAAGAAACCGTTAATTTGTATCTGATAAAACAACTTTAGAATTGGATTTTTTTTTTTTATTTGGCTGGTGTTAATCTTGAACACGTTTTTACAGTTATCACCAAATATCCTAACACAATTTTTTACAGGGTTTTTCAGGAAGTCCATTGGTACTTCTGGAAGAAAACAAGTTCAGTGTTGTTGGCATACTGTCCTTCGGGCGTGGGTGTGGTGGACCCTTCCCTGCTGTGTATACAAGAGTCACAGAGTACCTCGACTGGATTGAATCCAATCTACATTGAATAATGTTTTTTTCACTCTTACCGTTTTGCACAAGGATGTGGTAACATGATTTTAGAATGTCTCTGTTTTTCTTTTTATCAGTATATTCCCTTATTCAATATTCTCAAGATAGAGATAAATAAATCCAGATTATTTGAAATGTTTAAGCTTTGAGTTCCAGTTGAGAAAATTAATGTAAAACAGTTCAATGTGGTACATTTTCACAAGACTGTATTTTGTCTTTAATAAGACAGATTAGAAAGGTAAAATCTCATTTTAAAATGTTATACAGTATCTTAAGTAAAACAAACACAATAGTTTCTAATTTAAATGCACTAATTCTTTACTTTATTAGAGCTGCACACACACACACAAAATACTCCATTTATTTACAAAGTAGAATGATAACGTCATAAATTAATTTTTTGCTTCAGTAATAAAACTGTAAAGATGTAATGATATCTTGATTAGTTTGTTTCACAGTTGCTGAGAGAAAAGATTTCTGAAACTTTCAAAGGTGCATGAAAGTGCTCATTTAGCAGAAACAGTTAACAATTTTGATTAGAGAAAATAAGAAAAATAAATTGAAATACTTCGACACTATTATTACAAATGACTTATTGTATATAGTTTCGGCCACAGACCAATTTCAGGTAGAATTTCCTGGTTTTGGAAACAGTTACGTTGTACAGTAAATTCATTTCTGATAAAAGTGTTAGGAGTATTTTAGTTTATTTTTCATTTCTTTAACGAAACTACTACAAAGACTATCATATGGCAATCAAGAATCAGTCTAAAACTACTTATTTCAGACGGAAACTTAACCATCAAATTACTAGATCATAATGAACATTTTCCCACACATTCAACACTCTAGAATATTCTCAATAGCTTTTCATACCCAGGTTGGAGGAAGAATATTTTCTTATAATCAAAAGGTAAACTGAAAGTTCAACGACTTACGATGATGTTAAGCTCTTTCAGCACTCTCTGATATTGCTATTTTGGAACAATAATAATTTCAGTAAAAGAGCGACATTTGATGCTAAAAAAGGGCATTATTCACCCATGATCATTTGTTATGCTGAGGACCCGTGCATTTCCGCAATTTTACAATAATTAATAATTAGCAATGTTTAAATGCTATTATAAGTAAAATTAAATCCATACTTAAATATTTTGCATGCTAGGCACTAATGAATCTAAAAAGACTCAAAACAATTATCTCCGGATCGCTGTGCAATGTTCTTTCAGTTGTTCAATAACACTTTTGAACAGAAAGTTAACATTTTTTAAAATCGAAAATGTATTTCTAATATCACTTTCCTCTGCTGACATTATAGCTATTAATCGACCACCATGATTTCTTATTTGCCCATTTAATCATTGATCTAATTTTTGCTCGCTTGCTCCCGTCTTTTATAGCCCACTCAATTACTCTTGGCGATATTTGTCTTCTAATACTCTCTACCTACTCCAGTGCGTCCTCTATCCTGGTGCTGTATATAAGTACCTCACTCTAATAATTTTATTACTTTCTCGAGACTGATATCATGCCAGTCTTTCACACAGACTCTTACTGGGAAGGAAGAGCAGGAGGGTGTGAACAAAGGTAATTGAGCCCAGCATGGCCAGGTGGTTATGACGTTTGACTCGTAACCTGAGGGTCGCGGGTTCAAGTCTCCTTCGCACCAAACAATCTCGGCCTTTCAGCTGTGTCGGTGTTATATAGTGATTGTCAATTCCACTGTTTGTTAGTAAAAGAGTAGCCCAAGAGTTGTCAGTGAATGGTGATGACTAGTCGCCTTCTCTCTACTCTTACATTGCTAAATTAGGGACGACTTTCAAAGACAGCGTTCATGTAGCTTTGAGTGAAATTCAAAACAAAGAAATAAACAAAGGCATTTATAATTGGAAAAAAAATATGTTTAAGTAACTGTTAACATCCAAAACATACTCACTTTCACTACCAGTTATAGCTAGAATCCCACATTGAGGAGGTGGAGGGGCTGGTGAGAGTACTATCCATACAGAAAGTGTTTGCACATATTATGGGTGCACCAAGATAAGATTTATAGCCGAATGAAGAAACTGCACTACATCCAGAACAGGTATGCTGTTTACCCGGAGCTTAGTTCCTGTATCAAGTATGGAATTAGAAATGCGAAAATGAGTAACCAGTACTATAGGCCAGTACCAATCAGATAGCCGAGGTTTCACTACTGGGGTCTTGGCAATTTTTCCCACAGTGGTGACTGGGGCATTGGACAGTGATGCAATATATAGATATACCTTTGATTGGATCCCAAACGCCATGGAATGATGCATTTTGAACAACCAGAATCATAGTGAGAAGGTAAGCAACACCTAAACAAACAAACCATCTCCTTCACCTGAAAAAGTCCAAAAGGCTCAGAATGATGGATCATGTATGCTTTTCTCAACCAAAGGAGAATAACTAATCTGGTCTATAATTATGAAAATTTATCTTCACACCCCAACAAAGTTGGAAAGAAGGAAACCTTTCACTTATTCCAAAACTATGAGGATTCACTTAACCACTCTGGAGGAAACTCCTCTTCCACCATCTCAGTGACTGAAAAGTGGGTGTGGTCAAAATTTCCTAGCTCCACGAATAGAATCTGGAGAATAATGCATGTTGAGGTATTATGGGGAACAGTGCAACAGGTGAACCAGATTCATTAAATACTTAAAAGCAAACCAACCCTAAGTTATTCAGTACAATGATCAGGAGAGGCAAGTGAAATCCCTTTAGCTTTAGTCATGGTAGTCCATATGTGGCAGGTTTACACAGTATGGTAATACCACCAAGTGATTTCCTGGGTGGTCTTATGGAACACCTCATTTCTGCAGAGCCTGATGCAACTGGTAGAAATTATACTGAAATAGTAGTTGATGGTGTAGAATTGGTTTGATAAAAGCACAACTATATGGGCACCACTCGCCACATAGTTAAATTCTGTGAAAATAAGATAAGAGACCCTGAGAGGAAGAAACAAAAATGCTCACCCATGAGAAAAGAGGTCCAAAATTTGAAAATAAGGAACTCTAGACCACGTCTTCTTAATGAGAAACATAAGATACCACTGTGTAAAAGCAGAGTGAAGCCTGATGATTTACTCCTTAACTCTCTCAACATGGGTTCGGTCATTTTAACCAACCACGTGACCTCTTTCTACTCTTGCAATTTATAGATTTGATACTAGTATCGTTTAAAAAGTGTATATATTTTCATGAAATTTGGTAGTCTTTCAGTAAAAAATTAAAAATATTTCATATAAAAACAATTTTAGTCAAGTAAGAAAATATTTGTCCTTGAATATATCGAGCATTCGTTTTGAATAGTCCATGTGAAAAGTGATTATGTTAAAATTAAAAATACTTTTCTTCATCTAAAAAATCTCAAATTTCGTTTGTGTAATCTCTAAAATACCCTAAATAGGTTTGAAATGTTTGTTTTCAGTAAATCGAAAGAAATATAAATTATCCCTTTTTTCTTTCTGAAATGACATCAAATGTAACATTAAACTACATTCATTTATCCCAAATAGCTTAAAATCGTTACAATGTGCATCTATTTATAATTAAATTTTATTGTTTTATTGTCATTTTGATTGTCCTTTGTTCTTCGGATTTACAACGCTAAAATCAGGGGTTCGATTCCCCTCGGTGGGCTTAGCAGATAGCCCGATGTGGCTTTGGTGTGAGAAAACACACACACACACACACACACATACGATTGTCCTTTGAATTGTGTCTAATTACTATTGCTGCCATTATAAGTAGAAAGTCACTTGGGAAATGTGCATATCACATTAAGCTATTGAATTACCTTACTCGTGAGCTAATCCAAGTTGATCGCGTGCATGCTTCGTGAACTATTTTTATTATATCATTTATTTTACCTAATTGAACCTTAACTAACCTAAAGTTAACCCTGTTTTTACGTTTTAACATGAAAAACAAGACAAAATAATTTCAGTGTTTTTGTTCGCTATCGACTATAAATGACGCCCCCAGTGGCTCAGCGGTATGTTTGCGGACTTACAATGCTATAAACCGGGTTTCGATACACGGCAGAGCATGGATAGCCCATTGTGTAGTTTTGTGCTTAATTCAAAACAACAACAACTATCGATGACACTTAATCCTATTCTTTTATACTAATAGTAGTAGTACATTACTAGTTGCATTACAAATGAAACTGACGATAACATATTCAGAACACAACGCCATGTAATACATCAATTGATAGACGAAAACATTTGTTTTCTAGTGATTATAGATAGTATATAATTAACCATAAGACAGAACCATTAACAAACCTGATAAAAAGAATGCGACATGTGGGTGTGACAGAAAAGGGGTCTGTTTTCCATTTGATAGCTCTGTACCCAAACACAATTGAAGGCTATAAAATTATGGTTTGTCTGAGTAATGACAATTTTACAGTGGGTAATTTACATTTAATTTCATAGTTACTGGATGGGTAGTGGATGTAATAAAGAGAAGATACCTAGAGAAAATGTATCACACTAGGGGAATTTCGTAGTTTTTCAAATATTACCTTATAGAATTAAAAACTTAAAACTCATATACTATTAAAATATGGATTATAAGCTTTGATTATATGCTATAGTAATAATAAAAAAGTAAGACACTAAAACCTTGTTTCATACGGAGTAAAGGATGCCCATGGTGATAGGGTTAAGAAGCCCAGACTTTGCTTGTTGAAGAGCAAGGACAAATACACAGTATAAGGAATCTTCGTCGTCTGAGCATACTCTGAAACTCCTTACTACTGTACCCTCATCATTGAAGAATGGAATTTCTGAAGATAATGGAGCTGTGGAGAAGGTGGAAGTAGAGAAACCAATTTGTAACAGTATCCCTCGAGATCGAACAATGATCTCTATTAACCTTAATATGACGGGTCACAGGTCAAAGGCCACGTCATTGCGTTTGTTCACTCGTATTTACAATTTTATAAATTGGTGTAATTAAGTTTGGCATCAAACTGTAAATTATAATCTTAGTCATTATATTATAATTATACACTATTTAATTTATTTATTTAAAAACACCGCTATACATTGATTTTTGTGTCAAATTGTATGTTGACTACAGTACTGGTTCAAATTAAATATTTGTGTTGTAAAAATACGAAGTATATTTATTTGTACGAATAAGAAACTTACAATAGTGATATTAAAAAGCTGTAATATAAAATAAAAACCTCCTATCATTCTATGTGGCAAGTTATCACTAAATCAAACAGTTACCCCCCCCCGTTCAACTCCTTGTATTTTTGGAAATGGTCCCTTATATACATTTAATTCTAAATATGTCATGTGAATAACCAGTAGAAAGCTAAAAAAATATCCCACAATTTGTCCTTCCAGCAATTTACAAATATAACGGCGTCATTTCTTTATTTCGAGACACATCTTCATGCACGTAAGTCGAGTTTTTAACTTATTTTAAATTCCATTTTTTTCCACCCACATACAGCTCCGTTATTAAACTTGATAAATTATAATGGATTTGTACTGTATCGGTCTCCAATAGCACGTTGGTATGTCTGCAGACTTACAACACTAGAATACAGGTTTCGATATCCGTGATGAACAAAGCTCAAAGAGCCCATTTTGTTGCTTTGTGCATCACTTCAAATACCAAATTACTAAATTTGTGGTATCAGCATATGATGTAGTAATTTTTATGGTTATTCAAGCGTATAAATAAAACCTATAAATATATTTCGTTTCACATCCTCCACTTTCCAAATTTCTTATGGCTTAGCAATGTACGACAAGGAGCAGCTGAGTACATAAGTTGCAACTAGAAAAGGTATTTTAATCTTAAAATGAAAATTACTCTGCATGTTGCCTGTTTAACATTCTGAAAGAAACAAAATTATGAGAAAATCTGTAATTAAAATATATTAATTCTTAATAAAAACCCTTATATTTTGTATATGAAAGCATTTTAATGTTTACTGATAACTTACAAAATTTATAAACACATGCGAACATTATTAAAAATCAGTATAATTAGTCTCATGGATACCTTCATGGTTATGAACTGGTTGGATTCCACCCAACATGTAATGAAAGGGTTAAGGAAACCAGGAAAACAGGAAATAAATCTGTAGAATCCCTGTTCACTTATAGATCAATAAAAGGATCACTGTGTTCTCGTTGCACAGGTACGAGGGGTTCATCTGATACCAAAATTCCCAGCATAAAAAGAACCATTCATGCAGTGAGAGAAGGGGTGGTGTATAAGAGTGTGGCATCCTATTTTACGTTGTTTAACAGAATGTGAGAGCTAGGCTAACTGGGAACTGAGATGAAAAATAAAAATACCTAGTCTGATGGCACATTTAACTGAGAAAACATAGATATCACAGTCCCAAACGAGAAGCCTACTTGGGTTGTATCTAAAAGTAGAAACAGTGTAAACCTATTCTGAGTACCAATATACTAAGAAATTTATATCAGGTATTCATGAAAATGATGAAACTTTGCCCTCTCTGTAGAAACCAAAAACTTCGAAACTCCAGCAGCAACTAGGAGGAATGTGGAAGCTGAATATTGAACCACATACGTGCTAATAATGGATCCTCTCGTTCTCAATGAAACTGGTAATGTTGAGAATCTTCTAACAAAGTGATATGAAACGAAAAAAAATTTCGAAGTTGACTTGTAAGTTCTTAAACTTACTCTGTCCCATGATGGAACACAGACCTTATTAGTTGACCTACAAACACCACCCTAGAACCACGAAAATTGAGAAGCAGATATTTTTTGGCAGTCTGAAAAATTATTCCGCCTGGTGGTGATAGACGAAACTAAAGTTCTGATAATGTGTCAGATAAGGCCTAATTGCCCATTCATGTAACTAAGGAGTAAAACTTCCAGCAGGTATCACAATTCCGACTACTGAAGAAAATATTCACTTTCAGACCTGTTAGCCATAAAGTAAGTTGCAGGCTATAAAGTAACAGGGAACTAGTCCAAAACATCACATGATCAAAGAATCAGCACAAGAAAAACAAATCACAGGCAGCTTATTTCAAAGTGGACTTCACTCCATAATTTTCATAGGTGAGCTAAAGGTAATGTTAAAGTTTGTAAATTGTTTTATTAGAGCAAAGTAACTGTAGACGATCCGCCATGTACACCATAGAGAATCAAACGAGGTACTGCGAAGTCTGTAGACTTACCACTAACTCACAAAAGGCTGAAAACCGAACAGACTAAAAATGAGGCACAGGAAGTAGGTTAAACATACGCACTTAGTGTGGGTAAACTGCTTGTACATGCCAGCTTGTGTGTCTCAGTGATAAACGATGCTAAAGTTGAGATTTCAAACTCGTGGATTGTGAGACAGAAACTGCAGTTTAAGTATTCTTTTGTAAGGTATCCTTTGAAATAAAATAATTAAAATTTAGTCAACATAAAACTGAAATTATAACAAACAATACAATGTTAATTTCATATTCATATATTGATAGTAAAGTGGTTTGATTTAATTTTGAATGTAAAATTGTACAAACAAAGAAACTTAAAAATGATGTTGGGACTGCAGGATCAAACTGTATGTACTCACCATTAGATGTCATTCTAAAATATGAGCTTCATGTTTACTTCAGATTTCATGTCTCAATCTGAAACTTATTACTAAGATCAATGATATCCCAGAAGTCTTGCAGAACTTGCTCTGCACAGATAATTAATCCATCAGCTTTAGCCATTTTGCACTGTTAATTCAGTAAAGAATACTTGCAAGCTCATACAGTCTACCTCTACTTATTGACAAAAGTTATGTAAACTGTAGTGCCAGAAGAATAGAAATTAGTTCTGTTCCATTACTGAAGTATTCACTATAATACAAAGTAAGGGATTATGTTTTTAATCTAATAACATTTCTTTAATTTGGACCCATTTATAAAGCCATATGGCAAGAATTAGAAATATATACAACATTTTGTGCTGTTCAAGTGACAACCAAATATGAGAAAAAACACAAGGTTTGAGAGTATAGAACAAGGTCACAAGTAGTAGATCAGGTAAAGACCAACAGAAAAGCGCACGAGTACAAATGAAGTCTGTAGATATGTTGTCTGAGCTGTGGTTAATTACAATTCACCCAACCTTACATTGGAATCTGAATTTTTGCATGAAGAAATGAATTCTGAATATTTTTGTATATTCCATTCTTCAATTAGCCATTCTCTGTTGCTGAGCATTATCAAACCATTTTCATGACACACTGAATATTAAGCAATCACTTCAGCCTTACACCCACCACTATACTGGTACAGGTATGTTGATGGTACAATTGCTGGATTCGCATCTACAGAACACACACTTAAGTTTTTCAACCACATTAATTCTATAAACCCCAACATTAAGTTTACCTGTGAATATAAAAAAACTAACCAAATAGCATTTCTCAACCTCAAGATCACAAGAACCAATACACAATTCAAAAACAGAAATCCACAAAAAATTCACATGTACTTGACTATACATTCCCTGGGTTTGGTTTGTTTTAAATTTCGCACAAAGCTACACGAGGGCTATCTGCTATCTGTCCCTAATTTTGCAGTGTAAGACTAGAGGGAAGGCAGCTAATCA
Source organism: Tachypleus tridentatus (assembly GCF_004210375.1). Taxonomy (NCBI): domain Eukaryota; kingdom Metazoa; phylum Arthropoda; class Merostomata; order Xiphosura; family Limulidae; genus Tachypleus; species Tachypleus tridentatus. Next base: position 32,854,785 of record NC_134826.1, read on the forward strand.
TCACCACCTACTGCCAACTCTTGAGCTACCCTTTTTTACCAACGAATAGTGGGATTGACCGTCATAATATATTGACCCCACAGCTGAAAAAGTGAGCCTGTTTGCTGGGACCCTAAGATTACAAGTCGAGTGCCTTAACCATCTGGCCATGCCAAGCCCCATTCCCTGGGACTTAGCACATGGAAAGAAACAAAACAAAAACTCAACATACTAAGAAACCAAATAAACACAGCCACAAAACTATGTTCACCTGATAAAATTAATGATGAAATCAACAAAATAAAACAACACTTCATCAACATCAACACATTTCCAAAAACCATTGAAAAAAATCATATGCACACACCTAGATTAACAACAAACGATAATAAATCCCAAGATACAACAAACTACAAAACCTTAAACTGCTGCATACCATATATTCCCAACATTAGCAAAAAAATAACCAATATTTGAAAAACTTATAACAAAACACAACATTCCAGTAAACAACAAATTTATTCAAAAATCAGATACAAAACTAAAGTCCATACTATGTAAAACCTACACCAACAAACTCGATACCAACATTATTTAAAAAATATCAGTTTATCCCTTAAGTAATGTCCGATTTTAGGTTCAGTAAAAGAAAAAGGATTTCAAATGCTTTTAATGTTATTTAATCAATAATATATGTTTCATTATTATTAATTACTTCTGCCAATGATTGACAAGCTTCTGAATGACACTTCTATAAAATTCGTGGAGTTTGGAGGAAAAGAATGTAGAGAGGGTAGTTTTGACATCTTCAGGTGTTCCAAGCTCTTTTCTCTCAAGATAGTTCTGCAAACTTCTGAATAGCTGATAATCAGATGGGGTAAGGTCTGGAAAATAAGGAGGATGTGGAAATTTTTCACAGTGAAGCTCTTCAATCTTTGTAAATATGATCCTTGCTGTATGGGCCATGTATTATCCTGATGTAACATAACACCTTTACAATTGATCAAAGCAGGCCTCTTTTCTTTCGGTGCAACATTCAAGTGCTCTAACTTCTAATAAAAGTCTGATGTAATAGCAACATTGAGTGGCAGCAACTCAAAGTAGATCACACCAACAATATCCCACTAAATGCTTAACAAGACTTTCCTTGGGTAGAGGCCCATTTTGAGCTGTACTTTTAGCTAATTTACCTGCACTGAGCCATTGTCTGTGGCACTTAACATTTTTATAATATATCCATTTTGCACCTCTAGTCACTAACCTGTCCAAAAGGTGAGTTACGCTCACAAGAGTGCAGAGAAGTGCAAATGTCCACTCTTGCTCTCAGGTTGGCTTCGGTCAAATCATGGGATAAGCATTTTTCAAGTTTAAACACCTTTCCAAGCTGCTGCAGATGATGGCAAGTTGTTAAATGGTTGAATTAAGTTTATGTGCTAGTTCTTCAACTGTTACAGCACAATCTTCATCCAGTGCAGCCAGCATCAAGTCATCATTAAACTCAACAGGACAACCTGAACGGGTGCATCACTTAAGCTGTAGTCACCTGATCTGAACTTTGAAACCACCTTTGATATTTTCTTTCATTGAGAGACTCCACACCATAAACACCTTGAATGTTTCATGTAGTTTCTGCTGCACAATTGTCTTTTTTAAACTCATAAAACATTATATGCCTGATGTGGTCTTCAGACACATGTATCTTCATAAGGGTTTATTTGATTAAAAATCTGAACAGGTGGAATTGGGTTAGTTTCTTTTAGTTGTCTTGACATTTTTACACACTTCCTACTACACATTTTAGTCATTAAAGCCTTCTACAAAGACAGAAATGATGATGCAGTTTCTGTATTAAATTTTTGGACATTACTTATGAGATGAACTGATATAATGCAATAATTGCCATGGTTTCTGTACTGGAGAAACAAGCAGAAAAATGGAAACCAGACTCAAACAACATAAAAAACCACACTTTCACACTTTTCTGAACACTACAACTCAAGTAAACACAACATAACGAAAGAAAACACTCAGATACTAAGCATGGAAACAAATATAAACAAATGCAAAATGAATGAAGCCCTACTTATATAACAACTAAAACCAAAATGAAAGCAATATAAAGGAACACTTTTATACTTATACTAATTAATAACCTAACATCTAACTACATCGCTGCCTACAATCCTGTACCCGTTTACACTCTCGTCCCTAAGGCATTGGTTGGCAATGGTCATTTGGCACCAGTGTCAAACAATAGTCATACAGATAATATCTAGAAGTTAAACACCATTCAATGTGAATGACCAGTCACATGACATCACATATTGCGTTAGAGTAAATCTGAAGTTTTTCAAAGCTAGCAAACTTGTATTTACTCAATCTAATGGATGATCCAGTTTTAGAAACAAATATAACTAAACTTCACGTTAGTAATTTCTCACACACCATGTTTTGTCTTTCTATAGAAATAAAGACCGTTTCATTTTTTCAGTGTATTTATGCTTTAACTTAAAACTCAGCCAGTAAAGGTTTGACACTGCTCTGCAATACCATACTTTTTGCCAACTATTCTGTTTGATGGACTTATCTGATATAGCTCTCGAGGTAATTCAGTTCATTGTAATATATCACATATGTATGCACATTTCTATTGTATTTCTCTGTTAAAGAAACTTTCTTCCTGCTGTTGACCAATCAGAAAGTGACAGTGAAATGGAGAGATATTTATTCCATGTGACAGTCAGAGAAGCATTCCCTGAACACGTGAGTGAGAAGAACACAATGCAACTATCCCATGATAGAGAAGATAAGTTTTATGATCAATACAGCTTTAACAAAGTAACACTTCAAACTGAATTTTGCAAAGAATCTCAGTTAGCTTTAGTATGCTACAAAAATCAGAACTTGAAACATTTGTTTTTGTTGTCAAGGCTATCTATGCCAAATGCTTTGTTTTAAGTTAGGTAAAAAACAACTAATTAAAATAAAGTAAAATAAGTATACAAAATACCTTACATATCTAAAATATTTTAGGTTGTGTATTTTATTAAACATGATTAAAATTAAGTGACATTAAGAACACCAATAACTCATAACAAATATGATCAATGTGTACAGTGTTACCATCACTACAGGCACTATCTAATATCAAAGTCAAACCCCGCAATAAAACATAGCTAAAATGATGCTATCACTGATAATTGCAGCAACAGTAAGAAAGTATAATGTGGGTAGTTAGATTTGACTGTCGCAAGGGCAACATAGAGAAATTTATGGGTGAAGAATCTGTGACTAATGCAGAACCTTGTTTCGGAACTCTATGTAAACCAGCTGGCCAAGCAACAAAGAAGGCTTTATCAGAAGAAAACAAAAAACACACTTAATATCATGTTGCTTAAAGTAATATTTTGATTAATTAAAAGCTTGAATCCACACAAGGAGCATGCAGAACTGCAATATCACCAGAAGAGACAGAAGACAGCAACATTACCAAGATAATATCAACACAGTGAGGGATCCAGAGAAAAATAAATTTATAGATGATAAAATGGACCAATATTCAAGAGAATTGGCATTAAATAATTTCAGAGTCTCTAAACAGCTAAGCAGATTAGTGTAGATTGTACTGCTTAACTTCTAAATGATCCAGGGCAAATGAAATAGCATATTACATAGCAGTGAATATAGAATCTATTGAAGGAACCCTGCGAGTAACAAAAACAAACCACAGTAATCCATGACAAAGCCTAGAGAGTCACATGGTTTAGAACTATTTGTAAAAATTGGAATAAAATAATAGATAGAAATGTGTTTAGAAAATAGAAGACAACATTTACAGTCAGGTATGCTTAACTTCTTCAGGTAACTGAAAGAAATGTCATAAGTGGTGGGGGGAGTTGATGATTGGATTCTGCAATATCATTTAATACACTGCCCATTTTAGTATAGGGCGTGAAGACATAACAACTGGAATTCTGTAACAAGGGCAGGATCTCACAGCATACTTCAAACACAGTTGCAAATGTCAGACATGAAAATGAAAGTTCATAAGATTCAGTGTGCAAACCTTGGAGTGGAGCTTTGCAGACCAAAGCCTCTGATGACACACAGAGTCCAGCATCTTTAAGCTTAATCAAATGAGAGTACAAAATATCCAGAGTACAGAGAATTCTTCTAAGGTGATAAAGCATGGTAAGTATTAATCAAAGCCTAAACATCAACCAAATTATAACAGAAACATTGACAGTTATACTGTATTACTATAGCCATTTTTACCTAGAAAACATAAAAATAGGCAGGGAGCCTCTTTGTTTTGGTTTATAACACCTTTGCTTATTTCTTTTCAGTTGGAAAAGGTTTATTGACCTCTAAGGATTCTGTCTTGGATTTCTGGGGCAGAATCCTGTCAGGTGAATGTGGTTCAAGTGAACAAGGGTAAGACCAAATAATGGTTCTGCACTTCAAGGCCGACTGAAATAGCCCAAAATTCACAGTTTTCACTTACAAGGATGGAGATTGGACTATATGTTAACTTGTCAAGTAGCCCATCCATGACAAGGGAAGAAAACAACTCCACTATCTACCACTATCTTCTAAGCCTGATGAGATGTTATTTAAGACTTTAATTTGCTAAACCTCCTCCTCAATCCATTTAATACATGATGTAGAATGAGAGAGCAGTTGACACATGAAGGCTTCAGCTGGTACTTGTTGCTATCAGTCTTTGCAACCACAATGAGCACAAGTTAAATGACTAAGGCAAAATGTTTTAGTCTCTAATCCACTGATAGTGAAAACAAAGGATGATTTAAACATATAATTGGACTGTACATTTCAGTGACAGTATAATGGAGAAAGAGGGTAACAAATGTCAAAATCAGAACCTAGTCAGCCAAGATATTCCATTTCCAAGAGGAGAGATGCTAATGCTCCTTGACTGGAGAGAGCAGCAAGTAACTGTGATTCAATGATATCACTCTCAACAATAACTCCTCTGGAGGAATTAAAAGTAACACAGAAGATAACTTCAATAGTTCACTACTACACGGTAATCATATTTTGACCAACAGGTCTCCAGAAGGTAATTTCTTTATTGAACTTGGACAGTTAGCATGTCCCTTGTAGCCCTTTATATAAAGGTGAGATATCTTGAAAAAGACTTGCATGATAGAGAATATAATATCACATAATGATTTGAGAAGTCTATATCACAGTTCTCAGTCTCAAGTCATTTAACTTGGTTCAGCTCCTAAATGTTCCAGAATTCCTGACAATTATCTATATTTTAATAAACTGTTGAAATGTAAAGAATTCTAAATAGTAGTAGATATATTCATGCAATGCAATGTGAAAGATTTAGGAAAGCTAACAAATCACTTATATGATTCATTTATTTCATAGAAAAAGTTATTGTACATTTTATGGCTAAATCTTGGCTCAAATATATGGCTGTGCATGCAAAAATGGAAAACAAAACATCATATTTAACATAAGTATGTCCATCTTGAAAGCATGTTTAAACAATGTGTGAAAAAAAAAATCCTTACATGCTCAATGGAATTTGAGAACAAAATGCAATTGTAAAATTAATATTTTACCAGTTATTAACATAAATAGTGTTTATTTGTTTTGAATCTTGCACAAAGGTACATGAGGACTATCTGCACTAATCATCCCTAATTTAACAGTTAGTCATCACCACCTACCACCAACTCTTGGACTACTATTTTACCAATGAATGGTAGGACTGACTGTAACATTATAATGCCCCCATCCTGAAAGAGTGAGCACGTCTAATGTGACAGAGATTCAAATCTGTGATAATAAGTTAACAAGTTGAGCACTCTAACACATGGCTATGCAAGGCAGTGTATATAAACACTATTTCTGCTTAAGTTGTAAGTGTGTTACAATAATGATTGAAAGTATACACACTATACATATACCTCCTATAATGAAAGAGGAAACTGCAAAAATACCATCATTGCTCCTAGTGGCTAATCCATATTTAACCATCAATGGAGTTGTGAAATCTATTAATTTCTAAATACAAATATATTAAATATCCCAATTAATTTCTAGTTTATTAAAACATACATGACAAGTCCAAATGTAAAAAGCCTAAGTGAAGTTAGAAGACAAACAAGCAGATCTTAGATTATAGTAAGATAAATATGAATACATACATTTCAGAAAATCTCTCTCTCACTAGATAGATCAAAAGTTAGGGCCTGCTCTTTTAGGTGTCAATATCTTGATCATCTGACTGCCCTGTACAGATGAAGACATCAAGCAATTGTGTATCATCTCTTCTGTTACTGCTTAAAAGCTGGAATTATTACATTCTGCTAAATGCTATACTTTCACTTCTTTTTGTTGGGAAGGATGTGTTACCATGACAAAGACATCACAGGTTGAGGCTGCTCTTATACAAAGTTCTAGTTCTTGTAGTACTATTTGCCAACACTTTTCATCATCAGAAGGCTCCTTATGGTGGTGGTAATGATCAAATTGTAGCATACTGTTCAACATAATTTGTTTATGGCCATTTCCAAGAATTCCATCCAGTATGGGGCTTCAAGAAAACTGGACACCTATCTTCACAGCTTGAATACAGACTGCTCCATTTGCAGTGTAATCATGATCTGTAACACCATCTTACAAGTTTTTACCACTATCCTTGAAAACAAGAACAACTAATATATCAGATCCCAGTTTATTCATATTGTTGGTGAATTGTGTATCAAGCTCTGGAAGTGTAAGGAAGAACTGTTCAGTAAAGGAGTTCTCTTAGTCAAGTGAGGTTCCCCTGTTCTCACTCTCAGATCAGTATAGCTTTCCTCCTCTGTTAAAGTTCTTACTCGAATGTAGGAACTCTCTTGAACACTTTCTCATAATGAGCAACAGAGAGAAAGATAAGTAGCTGAAAATACAAATCAGCTACCATTTCCAAAATAAGCACATCCTGGTTATTTTGCAAAAACCAAAACCCATTTTATGGAGGTAAAATGTGTTAATTTCAAGGATAAAGGACCAAATACATTATAACATAACTGTAGTGATTTGAGGTGGTGAAATAAAAGAAAGAAGCTTAGTATGAAATTTAGGCAAAAATAAATGGTATTGCACTTATTTTTAGAAGGAGTAAATATGTTTTTTTATGAATAAAATTTATTTTACCATTTGAGTTAGTTTTGATCAATGTCTCATCTTTGTAGAAATATTTAAAACATTAAGATAAATCTATATCACAATACTTTTCATCATATATTTATTATTTCTTTTTTATAAAAACCAAAAATAACTTCAGCCTGGCATTATGTGTGTAACATCCATTTTAATTCCTTTCTTATAATAAATTTTTAGGAACTTGTTTTCATTGTACAAAATTTGTCACAAAGTAATATGTGTGAATTTTCCATCTATTTCAAATTGCAGTTTCTTGATAGCTAATAAAACAAGTGATATAAAAATCATGATTAACATTAAAACAGAAGGAACTACAATATTTATTTAGTCCTAATTGGTATTATTATGCGATGCACATTTCTATGAATATGCAAGATTAATTCTATAAATTACACAATGTTTAGCTTCTCCGAACTTCCACTATTTTACATTTTCAATATAGCAAAGAACAACATTAAATGATCAGGACAGTTACAACACAAGTAATCACTTGAAAAGATTCGCAAGTATTTACAATTTTCGTTTTTATGAACATTCACTCTTACAAAATTTTTAGTTGTTTAAAAATCTGCATAGAATTAATTTTTGAAGCTAGAAAACTTGATGTCACCAACTATTAGAAAACAATTATATTAATGTTTTAGAAGCAATCACAATGAAACAAGATGCATTAAATTTATTATGAGAGTTGAAATAAAGACAATGTTTGATTTTAACCAAAATGAAATACCATAATCTTCATTCATATGATCCACTACCCAATTATAAGCAAAGACAGCAAAAATTATTTATCTTGTATTTTAAATCAAGAACTGGAGATTTTGAAATATTTTACTGAACTTGATACTTAAGAGATTCTAAATTTATACTACTTGATTTCCTTAAGTCATCATGAAACATTTCAGTGAAGTTTAATCACTGTACAGACAAAAAGCAGACAAGCAAAATAAGTGAAATGATTATATATAATGTTGACACTTATGTTAGAGCTACCAAAAAAATACAGCATATAAAATAAGAATGGAAGACTCTTGAAGTTTTCTATAACATAATTTTTTTTTTCCGACTTCATGTGCTATTACAACTTTTTTTAAATTAAATGCATCATCGGCATTAGCAATGCATGATTTGAACGATATTTCAAACTTTTCAATTATTTCATTTTATGTGAAACTAATAGAAAAAAAAGTATATTTTATTGTAACACATTTTCAGAATTTTAGTATCTTGAAAAAGTGGTGATCATAAATATATTAAAAATTTCTTTGACCAGCATATAAGTGAAAATACCATGCATAAAATTGTTTATAAACCTATTTAATATATTGTGAATATTTGGAATTTTGTATGAAATACTAATAAAATTAAAAGCAGCACCAACTCAGTTTCTTGTAACTTAAATAAAAAAAACTGATCTGAGTTCTTTTAAATTATTTGATAACTACACATTAACATTTTGACAATTTAAAACTTCTAAGAAAACAACGACAAAAAAAAAAAATATCATTTTCGTTTCAAATAAGAAATTTTCTAAATGTGTGTGTATATTTTCATATTTAGTAGTTGCATGCAAAAGTCCAAATACTTTTACCAGATTAAACTTTTAATGAAATAAAGGATTAACACAAGCACACCAAACAACCTAAGTCACCTATAACACAGTATTTTAAAAAGGTAACATTTGTTTTTCACATTTGTCATAGTAATGCAAAGATTCATAAATATTTTCACATTCATAGCAAAATATAGCTTCAGTAAAAATTTCAAATGGAAAAATGTTTTCAATCTGTTATTTAATTACTATACAGCTCACTAAACTAAAATTTAAATGTAAATTATTTATGGATGGAAACAAATTATTCCCACACATCACAGATCAAAGAAAAGCAACTACAGATGAAATAATGTTAGTAACTGATGTTTAGTTAATCTACATCAAAAAGAAGTTTTGAAGCATTGTAACAGTTGCATGGAATAACAGGTGAACTTCACTACAAAAATATAGTTTAAAACACATTTTAAAACCCTAATTCTGTAAAAATTTCACTAAATTAAAACAAATTTTATTAGTACTTAAATTAGTAAATATAATGCTTATTTAACATTTTCTGAAGTATGAAATTAACTCTAAAATCATATATACTTATAATTCTGAAACTTCAATAAATTGTAAAATAGCGGACAACCAGGCACATACCTTTAGAGTTATGCCTTTTCAAGTTTATACACAGTTACAGATTAAAAATGACATATTTAATTTAAAATTAATTTTTTAACATTGATGTCAATATATTTCAGCATTCAAAGCTGAAAACTTACTGAGCTTTAAAAGAGATATAAAAACTTTGAAGTAGAAAAAACATTACTATTTGAGAATTACAACATTAAAATTTACAAGTTTTTTTTAAGATATTATAGATCCCTTTATTTGATAAACATCGAAAATCCAATATGATTAGTCGTTACATTTGTTACTGATGTGACTGTAGAATTTTCTAATAGTAGTTTTAACATATATATTTATCAGGTAAATATTAAAAACTAATCTCAGTAATGCTTCCAGTTATCTGAAAGAATCCAGTGATTTTCCACTTCACAGATTTTCTTTAATTTTGTAATATCAGAGAGTATCAGCTTCAAATACTGGAATATGTTGCAAACAATCCTACCCTCCAAAAAAATAGTATTTGTGTGAAAAGGAGAGTTATAATGATTTAAATTTCAGTGTCACACAACATTAATAGACATCAATATGGCACTAAATAAAAAACAAACTACACGTAGCAGTATTACTGACATATTTTGATTAAAAATATCATTATTACATTCTTTTATCAAAATAAAGACACATTTTCAAACAGTGAATAAATAAAAACCTAAACTTTGAAGTCTGATAATGTACACAACTTTTCTAAAAAAAAAATGCTTAATAAATTCTAATATCACAACAAGGCTTTCCTTTTCTTTTAGGATATTTATACCACTCAATGGCTATTATTTTTGTTTGAATACACATTACTAATTTCAACTTAAAGTATAACTGATTGTAAAACTCCTTGGAAACATTTTGAAAGAACTGATAACAAGTAATGTACTTTTAACTGAATTATAAAGTTCTTAAATACAGTGGAACGCTGTTAAGCCGCGGTATTTGGGGGGTTAATCTGCTTAACCGCGGCTTAAACCTTTGTGACTGAAAAGCCGAAGTCGCCAACAGCTCCGCCGAGGAGCCTCATCCGGGCCATTGCATGATCATTATAATATTAACGTATAGACTATTCAGATACAATTGACAAGTGCCGTTTTAACACAAACGACCAATGCATTGCGATGGTTCGCTTTTCCCTGTAAAATTTCGTCTTCCGTGTTACATGCGGGCGCCATTTTAAATCTCATGGTAGCGATATTGCGCAGTTGCATAAATTATTAAATCCTCGTTCACATTTGTCATGTCAGTGTCAACGACAAGGAGAGTGTGAGAAACTTTAAAAAGCCAGGTAGTAGATTTAATACAACAAAAATTTTGGGACAAGACTTACTACAGCGGCTTAAGCGATTTCGCGGTTTACTGGTCTGCGGCTTAATGGTGCTCCACTGTAACATACAAAAAAGGAAAATTTAACAACTGTTTGTTTTTTACTTTCAGCTATTGCAGTTATTTCATCACTTTTATAAAACTATACTTGATTCATTTATATGGTTCCAATTACTTGCTTCACTTCAAAAGTAAGTACACACATAAAAATTATAATATGGTATGTAGCTAGTGTTATGTAAACACTAAAATATCATTCCCTTGCTTGAAAGAAATTCCTTTTAATTTAAAAGCAACCAATAACCCAAACAGATACAATAACTTCTAAGTTCATTCTTTCTATAAAAATATATAATCTCCTGCAGAATACTGGTAGCAATAATCACAATATGCAAAATAACCGTTTAAAAAATAAAATGTATGCATATGTACATTATTCAAAGTGAAGAAGTTATCACTCATATACCACAAGAGTGCATTTGTTGTACTATTATTCTAATTTTAAATGGACATCATTCCAATTTTAGTTACTTTTATTTAATCTATAATTAATTTTCGAACCAGTTATAAATAACAGATACACATCAACCAGAAGTACATAGTTATTATATTTAGCTATTATTACATCATTTGCAAATAAAGAGGTTAATTAGCTTCAAGATTTGAAACACTATTAGTGACATTTCATCAGGATGATGTTTGTCTAACATGTTAAACAAGACTAACCTTAGATATATAAAAGCCAAAACATCACTGTTAATTAATCTGTATTTCAATTCTGACATCCTTCAGTTTGAAACTAAATTTCACACAATGAAAAATAAAGAAATATTGCCAATACCAACTGATGTAAAACCTGATAATTTTTTAAAAAAACATAAAAACACAATATAAAAATAAACAGATGTGAAATTAAACCAAATTTTTAAATTTCATAAATCACTTAGAATTGCAGATACTCCTCCTTTTTTCTTCAGGAACTAGAAATTCTCTGGCAGACTGGTAAATGATTTAATTATATTTCATAACTTATTTTTGTTTAATAAATAATATTCCCTCATAACATACAAGTTTCAAATGCAGATACACATCAACTATTATTTTGATCAGTTTTTGTATTTCATCATGGTTTTTACTTAAAGAATTGTGCATAATACTATATTTTATTTATTTATGTCAAAATAATTCTGTCAAAAGCAACTAATATACGTTTAGACAACTTATATTTAATCACGTTTACCTTTTATGACCTGTAATTGTTTGGTGTTAATGTGCTTTTAATTTGTCTGTAAAAATTAATGTAACTGTACCTTTTCTTCATTCTTTGGACATAAAAATAACAAAAACAGATATTATGACTGTATAAGACAAAAAGTGAAGACACAATTTATTAATATTAACTTCCAATCAAAAGTTACCTACTTACACCAAATGATTAAAAATTAACTTTGTAATGAGTATAGTTAATTAAATGCACTTTTCTTACAATTCCACAACAAAGATTAGAATTTATGTTTCATCAGTTGAATATTAACACTTTCTTACACTAAAAATGTATTTCCACTAATACATACCTCCTTTCACATTTATAGCTATTGCTCAACTGCCAGGGTTTCTTCTTTTCCATATCTAAATGTTGGTCTGAAATTTTCTCACTTTCTCCAGTCTTTTATACCACTCAATTGCCCTTGGCAATATTTATATTGTTCAACTGTCCACCTGAATCAATGCACTCTCTATCCTTGTAATATACGTAAGCACTTCCTTCACATAATGTTATTACTTTTTCAAGAGTGACTCCATGCCAGTCTGGCTCTCAGTGAGGAGGAAGGGAAGGAGAGTGTCAGAAGAGGTAAGTATTACTGGAAATAAATTTTGAATTTAAGAAAATGTTAATTTCCAAGCTATACATACCTCCACTCCTGCTTATAGCTAAAACCCTGAACTTAGTTCCTGTATTGTGGGTAAAACTGTACACATGTGATCGTCACTACAGGCCTGCTCCAATCAGACAGCTGAGGTTCCACTATTCAGGGGAGGAATTAAGCAGTCTTGGTCCCTATATTTCACTCTGGTGGTTATGGCAATTGGAATAAAATATATACATGTATACTTATATGCAGATCCCAATCTGTAGCCACAGAGCGATACGTTACGAGCCACCAGAATCACAACAAGAAAGTCTGCAACACCTGAAGAGGCCTGAAAGGCAACACCTCAGGCTCAGAATGATAGGATAATGTATATCTTACCCAACCAAAAGAAAGAGAACTTATCTGATCTGGATTTATGAACATTCATCCTCACTCTTCAACCATGCAGGCAAGGAATTAGAAAGACATGGAACAACTGTGCTCAATCAAAGATCCAGAGTGAGAAAATCTACATTCAGAATTATGAGGAGATAGTAGACCATCTTCCATGAACAATGTACTGAATCTATATTAATCAAACAGAAGAGCCAATGCACAGTACAACCAGATAATAAAGCATCAAATCTCAACCAGTATTACGAGTAGGCTAGTGTTACTCCAACCAACATCTGGGCCCCCAAGACTGGAGGAACACATTCTAACACTCTGAAGGAAAAGCCCTATCCACCATGCCAGTAACTGAAAACCAGGTGTGGTAAGGACACCATAGTTCCAGTAGTAGAACCTGGGGGGTGATGTGCATTGGGGAGCCCTGAGGAACAGTGCTCTGGGAATAGTGCAATAAGTGAACCAGTTACCTAAGTTTTAATTTAAAAGTAAACCACTCCCAATTTATTCAGTCCAACAATGAACATATTCCATTTAGGTTTTACTCATGATAGTCCATGAGAGTTGGTCAAGTATAGTAAATAATTCCACTCAGCTGCAAGGTGGCCTTATGTAACATATCATTTCTACAGAGCTTGTTTGCAATTTGTATAAAGTATATTGAAATACTGGTTGCTGGTGTGGAATTGGTTGGATAAAAGTACATTGTCTGGGCAATACTTGTTACAGAGTAGGATCCAGTGAAAAAGAAAGAAAGAAGAAAAAAACCCTGTAAAGTAAAGAGACGAAAAATGTAAAAAAAATCCTTAACCTTCCTTACAATCTAGCTGATGTGGTCAACGGTCATGTGGCACAGGCAAAAACCCTCAGAGGATGAAGTTACCAGATCATTTAAATAATGTGTGAAAAAAGTAGTAGTAGAAGTCCACAAACCAGCCAACAAAATGTCCTCCAGCAAGAAATTTAATTGAAAAACTAAAGACAGAGAAACATGAAGAAGACAATAAGATGCAACTCCAGAAGTTTTCTCTCCTGCAAAGATAGCCGAAAATTAGCAATATGGATCAATCTGTGAACCCACATTGTCAAGGAAATTATGGATAAATTTAAACAAACTGAAGGATCCCAGTGAATAAAAAGTCAACGTCTATCATCTCAAAAGAACTAGTACAAGCCATGCACACTTCACAGCCCTGACTGGACATAACAAAGAACTGGGTCAGAGCAGTCATAGAGGTGAGACGGATTTATCCCCTTGTTTGGCTGCCAGTAAGAGTAAATAAGTAGAGTGATAAAGAGCCCTGTTGCAAACAACTCTAACTGATGACATCAATAGCCCAGCAAAAACAAAAACATGCACTCTAAGGGAAAGGTGATACATAGCACATGAGACAAACGGCTGGAATAAATGTTGAGACAAAGCATGTAATATTAACATAATAACCCAGTTTGTTAACTGAAAAGGCCTTTTGGGACGAAGTATGCAAAACAATTTAAGAAGGCTGGATAGCATTAGAGACTCAATTTCTTATGTTTAGAGCATCAAAATGTAGTCTGTAAAGATGCCTTATATAAAGCAATTGTAGTTGAAGCTAGACCTATGTTAAAAATCCAGGTCAAAAAATGAGATATGGTTTTTAGATACAGGCAAACAAAGTTCAATTTCCTTATGAGATACTATTTTTGATAAGTGTGCCATTTTCTTTGATAAATGTCTACTGTGGGTTTACAGAGAGATTGAAACAAACACAAAGCAGCTTAGAAGTTAAACCTCAACATCATTCAAAGGACCTTATAACTTCATGCATAATGCTTGAACTTTAGAATGTTTGGGTGCATAATGTTTGATCAAGGTTGCCTCAACAGAGATTGCCTAATAGGAAGACACAGAGAAGTAATCCCATCCAGTCTTGAATAACTGTATCTATTGCAATGTCTGAAGATGAGGCCCCAATGATCAAAATGCCTGTAGTTGAGGATTCCTATGAATAGCAAATGCAGTAATGATCAGTGTCATGAACTGAGAACAAATCCACCAGAAAAAGCACACAATAGACATCCATTCCATCAGGAGCATTTGATTTGCTACCAAATTTATTACACCTAGAACATGGCAAGCGAGAAGGCTGATATGCGCTCCCTTGATGGGAAATGCAAGGTTACTGCTGTGGAATTGTTAGAGTGAAGAATGACAATTTTTTCCTTAATGGATCTAGTTTTTGAGACACTGCCCTTATAAAATACTGATGCAAAAAAAAGTTTCATCACCCAAACATAGGCCTTGTAATTCCTGACTGTTGATATATGCGCCTCATACCTGCAGAGAGGCATCTGTGAAGAGATTAATTTTGGAATGAGGTGGTAGTATAGTAACACCTATGATAGTACTATTCCACCTGAGGTCTAAGATGTTGATTCTGAGTAAGGAGGCTGGGTGATCCACTGGATCACTCTTCATAATCCATTGACTGTGCAGCAACAACTGAAGGAATTGCTTGTGTGCTCATCCAAAAGGAATTAGAGATTCAAGGGATGTTCACATCCCCAAAAGATAGAAAGCCATCCATACAGTGGGAGAAGTAAGTAACAATATGATTGCCAATTCCATAGCATGGAGCAGAATGGTCATCAGCTGAGCCTGACTTAAATCAAGTATCCACTCTCAAACCTTTCTGTCATCAAATGAGGAGAAAACTCAAAAGCAGTTGGGGAAAGTTCCAGAACCTCATACCTTCAACTGACTAACTGAAGAAAAGAAATAAGAGGTGGCTCATCCAAACTGACCTTATGAAAAGCCAACCTGGTAAATGAAAGTTCTAATAAAAATAAGTCTAATTTCTCTCCAGAATTTCCTGGATCATTGGCAGAAGCAGCCTCATAACTCCCCTGTACCATATATATGTCTCCATCTCACTATCAATCAGATCACAGTCAGTCTTAACTGAGAGATACTAGATAACAAAGTTGGAACAGGGGAGGTCTGATTAGCTTCTGTGCCAAAAGCAGTAACCTGATAATTCATGCCAATGAGCAGTGTGTCATAAAGATATTTTATACATATATACTGCACAGATGGGAAAGGGAGAAATTCTGACAGTTGAGTAATATCAATAAGTGTGAGAGGAGGTACTTATATTTTGGAAACCTCAATGTTAATGACATTTTCAGCTGTAAACCCAAGAATAGTTATATCTCACGAGATTCAGCCAGCTAAAAACATTGAGGTTAGTCCTAAATTCATCTACTGGGATAAAAATGCAAAACCAATATGTAAAATAAAAGTATAATAATAAAATAATGAACTGTTAAAATGGAATTTTGACCATTGCATAGAAATTTCAAAACCCTCAAAACAGAAATGAACCATATGGAAAGGAAAAACTGTTAAATAAAAAAATGTGTGCTCATTAGAAAACTTAAAAAAAACACAGTGCCTTTGAAGTAAGAAGTCAGTTCCAACACAAAAAATATAATGTTTGGCTGCTGAACTGATTTAGTACTGATACCATGGCTGCTTACGTACCCAACGAACTTGAATTCCAGAGTCTGTACGTATCTTAATAGAAGCTGCTTCACAGGCTCGGACAGTTTCCTTCACACTCTGCATCAAGTTTTGGGCATTACCAACCAACATGTCTGTAGCTTCCTGATCTTCTTCAGTTCCTAATTTTTAAAAGATAAAAAAACATATTTAACATAAAAATAAATAATAAAATTGATTAAATAATTTTAGCTTTAATGTTAAGAATGTACAAGGTAACATATATTGGTAAAAACAAAATAAGATGCCCAATAACTTATCACTCACATTGCTCAATAGTTCACACAAAACAATACCATTAATACTGTTCCACTTGAAGCAGATGTTATTGTGTAGATGGTATTTTAAGCTAAATAAAGCAAACATTTTTACCTATTCAACTGTATAAGTAAGATCACTCTATTTTCTAAGTAAACACTTAAGCAACTTATTGAGGATTTTGATCCACTTTTACTTATTTTTTACAAGTCTTAAAACCAGTTGAGAAGGAGATCACTAACACATTACAAATACACCAAACCAACTCATTTTGGACATAAACTTGTCAGTTTCATTAACAAAATATGTAATGAACTAAAATTATACAATGAATACTACTTTCAAAAACAACAGTTAAGTCATAAAATGGAACCAAAGTAAAAGCAGCCACAGCTGAAAAATACTCTCCAGATACAAGAAAAAGATAACTGTTAAATTAAGAAGTTAATCCTTACCTTAATGCAGTGGTTTCCCAACTAGGGGTGCTCACACCCCCAAGGGGTGCGAGATAACATTTCATTTTTTTTTTTTGTTTATGTCAAGGGTACTGTCCTATATATTCAAAAATTACGTTCTATTTTTATTTCTTATTTTTCTTGTTACAGATGTAGCTTTTTACCTTGTTACAATAAACTATCGTTTCTACCGTCACTGGCACAGACCGAAATCTTAATGTACAACTGTAAACAAACAACACACAAAACGTAAACGTGACCCAAATACTCAGCACAACTAATTAGGTTACATTTGTGAACACCGTCTTAGAGTGTTTATTATTTATTTATGTTATGTATTCACGTTATCGTGACTCAAGAAACTTCCAGAAGTATCCAGAATTAACCGATGACATCATGTGACATATATTCGAGAATGTTCTAGAAAGTTTCGCAGAGTATGTAAACCCATGAATGATGCTATGGTAGTCAATGCATTGTTGATTCTGTGTTCGTGCAAAAAAACTTCATTATGTCAAAGAAAAGGAAATGGAATGATGATTATGTAAAGTTTGGTTTCACTTGCATCAGAACAACTGAGGATCTGCAAAAAACCCCAGTGCATGCTTTGTGATAATGTCCTTTCAAATGCAAATGTGAAGCCATCTAAGCTGCAGGAACACTTCAACAACTGGCATGGTGGAGCAGCTGTTGCAGGCTATGATGTTCAATCATTGAAAGGTAGAATGGCCCGCTTTGATTCTCAAGCAACCCTTCCAAAATTAAATTTTATATCTGCTGACAAACCACTGCTGATGGCTTCATACCAAATGGCATATAAAGTAGCCAAATCAAAGAAGCCCCATAAAATTGCAGAAGAGGTGATCAAACCATGTGCATTAGAAATGGCAACAATTGTTCTGGGAAAAGAAGCCTCAAACAAGCTTAAATTAGTGCCGTTATCAAATAATGTTATTCAAAACCGAATTGGTGATTTGAGTTCGGACATTTTGGACCAAATTATTGCAGATATCAGGGCTAGTCCCTTGAAAATTTCTCTCCAATTGGACAAAACAACTGATGTTGCAAATTGCAGTCAACTCATTGCACTAGTGAGGTATGTCCATGATGGTGCCATATTGGAAGATTTCTTGTTCTATGAAAATCTGAAAACAGCCACGAAAGGGAAAGATGTCTTCCAGTGTGTGAAGGACTTCTTTGCGAAATATGATTTAGATATCCAAATCATTTGTTCTGTGTGTACCGACAGTGGCCCTGCTATGCTAGGAAATAAACCAGAATTTTTTACACTGATGAACCAAGAGATTCTGCACTTGCAATATGCTCGCTATTTTCTTCATCGACATGCTTTGGCATCAAAAACATTGCCTCCAAAGTTGAAAAAGGTCCTTGACACTTCTGTGAAGACCACCAACTGGATTAGGGGTCGCTTTTTAAACCACTGCCTCTTCAAGTCGTTTTGTGAAGATTTTGAAAGTGAGCATTCAGTTTTGCTTTTCCACACAAAAGTCCACTGGCTGTCATGTGGGAGAGCTTTAATGAGCTTCTTTGAACTGCGAGAAAAAGTCAAAACTTTTCTGAAGGAGCATAACTATGATCTACCCAGGGGGAAATAGAATCACAAGAATTCAACCAAATTCTAGTGTATTTGAGTGATATTTTCACTCGTATGAATGACCTGAGTGTATCTCTTCAAGGGAAAAACATAAACATATTGAAATGCAGTGAAAAGTTAAATCCTTTCAAAGAAAAATTACACCTTTGGTGTCGATGAGTTAAAAGAGGGAATCTTTCAAATTTTCCATCACTCGAAGAAATGGTAGGTGAGGATGAGTCTCTAATTCCACGTGTGTGTGAAGAAACTGGGGATCATTTGGAAATACTATCAAAGTCATTTGATGGATATTTTGGAGGAGAACTGGAAACTTCTGAAGAATGGATTATGAATCCATACTCCTTCAATTTGGATATGTCTGATGATGAAGAACTGAAGGAAGATCTTATTGAACTGCGTACAAATCGAGTTCTTGAAATGCAGTTTGAAAGCAAAACTTTAGAACAATACTAGTGTTCAGCAATGGACATGTTTCCAAGACTTTGTGAAAAAGCACTAAATGTGCTCATCTCATTCATGACGACATACTTATGTGAGTTTGGATTTAGTGCCCTTTTGTCAATCAAGACAAAATCTAGAAATCACTTGGGTGCACAGGCGACTTGTGGATTGCTATCAGCAACAAAGTGCCATGCTTTGAAAAACTTGTAAGAAATAAACAGGAACAAAAGAGTCATTAAATTTAAATTGGCTTATGAACATTTGAACATTTTAAATTCAAAGAAATTTCATTTCATGCATGGATGAAAATTTATTTTTTTGTAGGCCATGTAGGGTTAACGCAACTTTTAGTTTGTTGTAATATTTTTTCTTTTCCAAATGTTTCGTTTTCGTTTATATATCATTAAAAACTAATTATAAAAATTTGTTTTGGCCACCTTCACCTATATTCTTAAATAAATAATTACTGTGAGGGGTGCAAGAACATATTAAATTTTTTAGGGTACGGGCATAAAAAAGGTTAGGAACCACTGTCTTAATGAAAGAGAGCTTTAGCATTTCATGGATGACTGATTAGATCATTTCACTGCTAATAAACAAATCTGGATATAATGTACAAAAATTAACTATATAAGTATTAATTTTGAACATTTTAATACATATTCAAAGTCTTTTGTACAAAAAAATTGGATTTTGTAATTAAATATTTTCACTAAAGATTTATCTATGAATGCACCAAATCAGAGTGCAAGGTGTTGTCATGTTAACATTAAAAATATATTTATTCATTTTACAGTTTTCAAATTTTATCTCTAAGATCTCCTAAATGAATACCAAACTTTTTTCAGTAAAACTTTGTATTTTATCTGTTATTTTCTCAACCCTAGCTCCATACAAATTCATCAATTTGATAGATCTCGTAGCCACCACAAAAAATACAAAATAAATCTGAATTACCCTTTGTCTTACAAGAGCAACTGCACTTTGTAACAGAAAACTACAATTGTTTATCTTAAGGTTCATAACAGCCAACTAGTGTTTCAACTTAATTTACTGTTTTATTGACCCTTGAATAGTATCTAACTATTAATCCCATGATGGCAAGCTGTAAATCAGTCATTCAGCAAATGCATAGCACAAGTTGTACTACTGAATGGCATAACACATGAACATATCTTGTAGAAAAACTTATCATTATTTTCATTAAATTAATAAATTAATCTTATCTACCCTAAAATGTTTCTAATTTTTACATTTTAGTTACTTTTATAATAATCAATACATAAATACACATAAAAAACAAGAAATGTAGTATTTAAATTTAGCTTGTTTTTTTTTTTTTATGCTGGCCTACTGATGAATATTAAGCCTATTTTTGTGTAAATATGTAACTTGTAAAGTACACAGTTTTTATTTAGTTAACGAATGCACATAAGAACATGGGGCATTATCATGTACAAAAGCAAACATTGTCCTGTGATTATTATAATTTAACTGGTTTTCTAACAATGAGAGAAGTGCATAAAATAATTCCTTTAACTATTCAATTTGAACTATGTGACAGCAACTTTCGAGGTGAAGACCATAGAAATAAAAACTGTACTGAGAATTGAATAGCATTATATGTTAGTTATTAAATTAATATTTTATCTTTCTGTTGGTTAAAAGCTATATAATAGTAAACATTAAAGATAACTGTTGACAATTGAGAAAAGAGATAATGTCACAGGTTGCATATGGCAAGTGGGCATAGCTTTCTAGCTTGTGTCTTCATAAACAAAGGTTGAAAGCTATAAAAAAATTATAATTTGCCTTAGTAATATTTATACCATAATGCAAAATAAATGTTAAACTCAGGGGATCAGAAAGAGGCAATGAAAGAACAGTGAATGGAAGAAACAGTGAAGAAGGTGCAAATTGATGACATGATTCTCATACAAGAGAATACTAAGATTTATTATGCTTCCTTTTCAAATTAAGTTAAGACTTATAAAATGTTAAAATTTGATTTATTAACTATAGGTTGATGCCAAATTTATTCATACACATTTATAATAAAGTAATTTAATTAACTTTTAAATAAAAATCTGTAAGAGGCAATGACATTACAATTTGATCTAATCACAGCAAAAGGTTTGAGTGAGCAACTGGATCCTAAAATTACCAATCAATAGTTTCAGGTACAGGGCATCAAAACATGTGACTACCTGATTATTAAAGTTTTATGTACATCTGTATTATAATATGGAACTAAGCAACCAAAGGCTTTGTCAATTCTGAAGGATTAGCCTCAAATTTCAATACATATTTTGAATGGCATAAATATGCATGTCTAGTCCTTGAAAGTAAAAATTATGTATACTATGTGGTTTATTTACACAATACTTACCAGAGCTATACATAGATTGCCATTACCTTTTAGCAATGCATAAATATTTTCACAGTGACATCCATAACATCATAAAGCTATTCATTTTATCTTGCCTTGGGAATTTTTTTTGCACAATGTGTTGAGAAAAAAGCATAAACCATTAGTTTTCCTGTTTCTGTGTGATGAAATACACTTTTAATTTGTTTCTTACTTTATTAATTTAATATTTTGTGTCTACTGAATGAAGCTTTTATATTTTGTAATATAATCAATTATATTATTGGTTGAAGCAATTATTTTGATTGTTTAGGTCTATGTCACTTCAGTGCACATACTATTAGATTTCTTAGTGTTTTAGTTACGACTTAAACAATTTAGTAAATGTATTCACACATTTTACTTGGTTTCTTAAACTGCTTTAGTTACGACTTAAACAATTTGGGAATGAAATGTCCATACTTACTTGATGTATTTTTTCCTTCTAATTGGCAAGTAGAAAAAGAAAATTAAAACTTTGAATTAAACTAAACACCAGATTAAAAGTATTTTTTCAAGATAATAATTATTTTTCAGTTAGTTATACCATATATCAATCATACCACCTTACATGAGATTAAATATATACTGTGGACTGATATATTTATCCGTCAAAACAGAAAGCCTGTATTATACTTTATCAGTAAGGATATACATTTGACAATCCCTTACACAAACACTCAAATAATTCATAAAATACTTTAAAACTGCCTAAAAAGGAAATTTATCACACTGTATAATCTATTTAGAATATTTCATTAGAAGTATAACAGCATTTTAAATCAATTCAGATTTAAATTGTAAATAAAATGTTTACATTAGAAAAGTAATATATTTAATGTTGGTGTTTTATGATTTATAAAGTATTTATAAATATTTATTTATAAAATTTATTTATATAAAACCCTTTATATAAATTTATTTATGAAGTATAACAGCATTTTAAATCAATTCAGATAAAATGTTTACATTAGAAAAGTAATATATTTAATGTTGTTGTTTTATGATTATAATTTACAACAAAATACTCATTTTCTTCATAACACACTCTCTACTACAAGAACTCTGTCAATAACTATCTTATTTACGGACCTAAAACAGGTTATAACCACTATAGGTCACTTATATTCTGCTATTTTAATACACTATTAAATAGATATTTACTATCTAAACCTGTACAATTTATATGAATTTTATTGCACTTTAATAATCCATGATGACGAAAAAACCCACTTGTAGAGAATTATATATTTAAAAATGGCTGGTGTGAATAGAGAAAGCACTATCAGAGGAGTGAACAATGCTCTGCCCCTTACCAGCTGTTTTTAAATATATTTACCGCACTTCACAGCTCAACAAAACACTTCTTTGCTTCATGTTATCTATCACCTAGCACTCAATATGATACACATTACTAGTTTTCTGTACACAGTTTCATATTTTGTATTTTCTGTTATTCCTATCATTAAACATTTGTTAGCAAACTTGTTACTTTTTTCATATATCAATAAATTACTTCTGTACAACTACTTGTTTCAGGTCATCTACATTCTGCTATTTAATTTTTATTATTTCAACTAGTTTATAGAATATGTAGTCCTGTTCAGACCTTCTGTTACATGTGCTAAATTCTAATATACTGTTATAAAACATGTGTTATATGTTAACAATTTCCTATTCCTTCTTATGCTAAATAACATTGTCACATTGTTATTAAATTAATTAATTGTTATTAAAGGTTATTAAATTCACCTTTTGTTATTTTATAAATTGCATATGATTTTTTATGGACACCAAGTATTGCATTTTTGTGCTTCCTCTTGCTGTTTATATTAAATATGTAAACAAATTCACATTACTCTACTTATTTAATATTTCTTGCTTTCCCCTATTCTTAGCCTTACGTTTCACGTTGCTATGTTTTACGTACATGAAGAATTGGATGTACTTCCTGTTCTAACAGCTCACATAATACCTAATTGTCCACATTATACATTATTACTTTTATGCACATCACATATTAAATTTCACATTATTTTCTATATAACAAAGTTGAATTAGAGAACCCAGATGAGGAAAAAATATTTGCTGTTCAAATTTGTTAAAAAACAAGCATTCTTACCTTGAGCACCCAACATCGTCGCTTTCACAGTGGACAGAATTCTCAATTGAGTTCCTATTGTTGGGATTCGCTCACAGATCTGGAGAATATTCTGCAGTAAAACAAATATTCCTTGGTAATTAATGAGAAGGGTTATGATATTTTACAATAAATTTAATTAATACAACCCAAGCACCTAGATTTTCTTGAAAACTTAATCAAGAAGATTCCTTTCAAAACTTATCTATAAATACATACATATACATAACATAAATTATTTTAAGAATGACTTTTGTTCTTGAGTAACAGTAAATATCCCCTTCACAGCTAGCAACACCCAAAACTTTGATATCATTTTCAAATTTAAGAAATTTATTGACCATTCCCTCATCTATGCCCTAAAGTACTCCACTTGTGACATTAATCCAGTATGACTGAACTCCATTTATAACAACTCAACTTTCTTCCATCAATCCACTCTTTTATCCAATTAGTTAACCTGTCCCCCATGAAGACAATTTGTTTACAAGCCTTGTACATGGGACCTTGTCAAATGTTTTCTAAAAATTCAAATACACTGAATTTACACCTTCACCCTCATCTACATAACCAGTAATATTTTCAAAGAATGTTGAAAGATTTGTAAAGTAAGATTTTTACCTTAATAAAACTAAGTTGACTATCCATTAAAATTCTAAACTTTGTTAAATTACTTTGCAAAGCATCTTTTATCACACTTTCAATAGTTTCTTCCAAAACTAACATAAGACAAATATGCTTATAACTACTGGGACAATTTTTTATCATCTCCCTTGGAATAAGGAGTAACATTAGCCAACTTTCAATCTGCTGGGGTCTGTTCATTATTTAAGGACAAAAAAATAGTACTAAGTGGCTCGTATGTCCAATCCTTAACCTTCTTCAAAACCTTTAGGAAAATATTATCTTCCCAGAAGTATTATCATTCTTTAAACTTTTTTTTTTCCATTTATGAACTGTACAAGGTGAGGAATATTGCTTAAACCTTCATTAGTAAACACTGAAGAAAATGCAGAATTTAATACCAAGTTACCTCATAATAATTAAATATGAGACTTCCTTTATCATTTATCAAATATCCTACTCCAATTTGAACATTATGTTTACCATTAATGTATTTAAAGAAACTCTTAGCATTAACTTTCTTTTGTACATGCTTTTGGATGCCCTAATTTCCTGTTTGACCAACTCTCTAAATCTCCTGACACAACAGTCAATTTAAATTTCTTAAACTTGTGATGCTTTTTTTAAATTTTATCCCATATTTCCCTTGTAAGCCACCCTGGTTTCTTACTTGTAGCCATCCTTTTCTTTCTATAAGGAATATCTTTAACTTGAATATTTAAAAGTTGATTTTTAAACATTTTCCACATTTGATAAATGTCTCCAAGTAACTTGGATGCTCAATTCACAACAGATAATGTTTGTCAAATATCTTTACAATTTGTAACCAAAATATCATTATTCCTGATCTCCATACACAATAAAACATCAAACTTAATAAAGCAATGATCACTTGTACTCAAATGTCTCTCATTTCACCCTCTCAACCATTTTTGTACAAGTATAGGGATAAAGTTTGTTGGTAAATGAGAACTATGTAAGGCTGGCTATTAAACTTGAAAAAAGGAACCAAACAAGATAGGGATGGAAGTGGGATGTCTTGAAAACCCTTCGTCCTTAAGGTGTGATTCTAATGACTCCCAATCTATACTCATGAAATTAAAATCAACCATAATTATAAACTCATGAACAGTTCAAATCTTAATCTTACTATAAAACTTCCCATTAATTTCATCAGTATCATCTAATGGTCTGTAACAAATTCCAAATAAAAGCTTTTTCCTTTTATATACACTAAGTGAAACCTAAATTGATTCAATTTCCTTGCTATTGTCTTTGCTATTCTCATTTCAGCAGGATATTGCTCACAATTTAGATATAAATCCACTCCTTCCCCTCTGTTTAGTACTCTATCTGTATTACATAACCTATACCTTGAATTTCACAGAAATGTTTGTAACCAAAACTGTCTACATTTAACCAAGTTTCTCTTATTCCAATTACATAAAAAACCTTCTTTCCTACTATTACTCTAAAGTTATCTATTTTATTCCTTATATTTCTCACACTACAATTGTAGCACTTAAGCCTACCCTTCTAACTACCTCTACACTCATTTCCCATTCCAAACTTTTCTCTACATCGTATTTTGTCTGCACTCAGTTTACCCTGGCCCTCATATGCTCATTCTCACATATTAACCTAAGTCTGGAATTCCCCTAGTAACCTACTTATAATTTCATCCCCACAATTAATTCTCAGCACTATCTCTGACATAATTACATTATGGCCCTTTTCTTTAGCCTAGTCACTGCAGCAGAGAGGTATGTTTCCCAGTGCACTGGGAAATATATGTTCCAGCTGCAGAGTAAGGGTTAAATGCTTTTATTAACTCCTTGTACTTATCAATTGGCTTCTCTGACCTACCTTTTCCGACATCATTAGCCTAATGTGCATAACAAAAACAGCATCATTACTAGAACCTTTTATAATAGATTTTGCTTTATCACTTACATCATCTACCTGTGCCTCTGAATAACATAATCTGATTATTTTCTTCCTATTTACCCCACAAGCTATCCTATCCACATGCCTTGTCAAAGAATCACCTATAACTTCTTTATAGTTACAATTCACATCCTTATCTACCCATTTTGTTTTCCTTGTTAAAACAAATGAAAAAAATCATAATAATTTTGTTCGAAAATGGATAGTCTGATAAAAGAAAATAAACACCATGAAAAATAATGCAGACAATTACAGACACAGAATTATATTTCTTATGTCAACAAAAACATACAAAGAATAATCAAGCAGCATTAGAAGCTTCTATTAGAAATTAGAACGCAATACAATAGAATATAATATGAACATAGCCACTTAAAGATCCAATGCAGAATAAAAACACCATTTACAACATGTTTTCTGAATGTGAATTACAATACATTGAAGAAACAAAACATCTCAAAGGTAGCAGCAGATCAGCAGACAAAATGTTGGAAATAAACTTGTTAGAAATTATCATCAAATAATTTAAAAAACAAATTCAGAGAATTAAAACCATATCAATAATTACAATCAAATGATCATACAGGCTAATAATAAAGAAAATGACAAAAAATACAGACACTCAGACAGCTGCCTATATTTGCCAAACATACAATCAAACACTTGGCTTTCACAGAAACCATGAAATCAGATAATCCTGACAAGTAGCTACATTGCCATTTTTCACAAATAAGAAACTAGCTGGCAACTAATTAACTATTAAGCAGTTAAACAAAACTAAGATGTGATATTAGCTAATACATTAAAATAAACATTGAAAAAGGGCAAGAAGCAAATATAAGACAGAGAGAGAGAGAATAATCACTTGGCTTTCAAAACAGTTAGGTGTTAGTTGACATCAAGAAATAACCCCTTAGTAATGACAAACTAGTACTTACTCAGAATATTCTAGGTCACATGTAGAAGGTATTAATGTCTTGAATAAAAATGTGATAAATAAAACAAGCTCATAGTTACCAAAAATAAACACTCAACCATACCAAACAGTTATTGGCCAGGATAATCTCTTAGTGATGACAATAAGCAAATACTTAAAAAGAATTAGCAAATTATCCTGACAACAAGCTAATACTAATCAAAATATGCATACAATAATGACAGCAGGCTAACCAACAAATCAGTAGTTGGTCACAAAAATGGTCAGGATAAGAACTTAATAAAAACAAACTAGTAGTCACTCAGAATATTCACTTTATTATGATAACAAGCCAGTAGTTACTCAAAATAATGGCCAGGATAAGCACTTAATAAAAACAAATTAGTAGTCACATAAAATATTCAATTTATTACAATAACAAGCTAGTAGTTACTCGGAATACTCAATTGGGTATCAAATAACAAAGCAGTTGTTACTCAAAATACTTAACTGGTTATGATAACAAACCAGTTGTCACTCAGAACACCCATTTGTTTTAAAACTGGTAGTTACTGGTAATTAATTCAAACAACAATATAACACATGCAATATGATACTTAGCAGAAATTAACAAAGTGCTGGTCAGGACAAGAGTTTAGCAGGACATTAACCAGTAATAACTAACAGAAAGTGATTAACAAGAAGTAACAGAAAAGTCAGTCATTAGCAATGACAGCAACTAACTACACAGGATAACAATGGTTAAAAATAAGCATTTGTCTAGAATAGACACTACATGAAAAACAACCAGAACAGCTATTTAGTAAAAACAAAAAGTAGTAAAGAGAAGATACTAGCAGTAATCTGAGACAGCTACTAAGTAATGACTAATAGTCATTCATAACTACTCAAAGGTAACCATCAGCTGGCATTCCTTGCAAGTGACTAAGACAGCTATTAATGATGCAGAGCAGTTACGTGTTAGAGAGGATACTATTAGCAATTTGGTTGTATAACAAGACAGCAAAAACAAGCAACTGTTTATATTAAAGATGACTTTATGAAAACATTTTCAAAGTGTATTTCCACTTGATATTTTAAACTGTGAAAATGAATATTTACACTTTGAAAATTTCTTTTGTTATACATAATTCAAAAGGCATCAATCACTACTTAAAAATGACCACCAGCTAGCCATATGAAGCCAAAATTAAATATAAAATAACATTTCATAAATATAACCAACACATTCCTATATTTTGTTTTTAAAACTCCTTAAAAATATTTCTGAATGTTAAGAGTAAAGGCAGAACCATTACAACTCAATTAATGACCATATGTAAAGTTTTATGTATTTAACCAGCAACTACCACAACCTTCAAAGTGTTTCTTTCAGTAGCAGAAGGTAATATATCACCAACTTCTGCTTCACATACTTCAATGATCAAACTTACAATGAAAGTTATAGTTCTTCATTAATTCAGGAATCCTATATTAAACCTGGCAATTTTACTAACAGTTAAATGTTGAATTTTTTGCAATTCTTAGAAGAAATATTTTAATTTGAAGTAAAATCTTAAAACATTTTATATTTTTTTATATTCATTTTCCTTTTTTAACACTAACAAGTAGTTATAAAACCACAAATAATTAAAAAACAGAAATCAAGATTATACTGACTGTTCTCATTCTTTTATCTGTACAAATTCGTGCCTGTTCCTTGGCTAGCCTGGTTACTTCTTCAGATGCTTCTGCAATAGCTTTGGCACATGATATTAAATCCTTCTTGGAGCCTCCTTCTCCTCTGCCATTGCAAAAAAAATATGGAAGTAAATGTTATTTTTAAGAAAAATTATTGTAGGGAAAAGAATGGACATCTTTAACTTCTAAAACTTTCTGTGGCTTTCATCGGAATGTTTTCACTAATTAGGATATTTTTATTAACTGTGCAACATTTCATCAACTCAAGGATGACCAAATAATGATTAACACATTGACTTCCAAGACTATTTTAACAATACTTTCCAGGGTCCCACCAATCATTTTACAATTACTTTTGTTATGAAGAGTGTATATGTAGCATTTTGCATCCCAGCCAACAGCTGGCCCTTTAAAAAGAAGAGAGAGCATGACTCACTGATAAGTCGTGTGGGAGCCAATTTTTTAATCATACTACATATTATAAGGTGTTTTTGAATATTATATTATTTTAAACATCAAACACATATTACTTCTTCATTGAAAGAAAAGGCTTATGAGGTGTTACATTTATCTAAACATTATAATGAAAAGATTTCTTAGCAATTAACTACATGGTAATACAAAACGACAAGCTATCTGATAAAGCTGAGGCTAGTCACACAGTCTTAAAGCCAGTAGTAAATATGCTATTTGTTCTTTCAACCCCAGAGATCATTTTATGTGATATCATAGTAGATAAGTATAAAAGTCAGCATCACAAAAAATACAAGCATACAGGTCAGAGATATAATGCAAAATGCCTTTAGGATTTTCTAACATCCAGTTTACAGTTCTACTCTGTGAAATTGATTCTTTAATATTTAAATTTTATTAATAACCAGCAAACTCTCACCTAACCAGTTGACTTAGGTTTGCCATTAACAAAGCCATCTTCTTAGCAGCAGCTACAATTTCATTATCCTTGCTCGACCATTGCCTCACTTCTTGATGAAGACCATGAGCTGCCATCTAGAAGGAATGTATGCAATAACAACTAAACAATTAGCTATTACCTCATGTATAGAAATGCATATATTATTACAGCAATAAAAGGCTGAACTTTCATGCACACAGAGATCTGAAAGACAAAAATCATAAAATATAATTTGCAAAGCATTAATATTATAAAGACTAAGTGATATGGAACCATAAATGTGGTGCTGACATGAAATGAACAAGAAGTATTCTACAGCTTGAAATATAGTAATATTCATGCCAAGTAATACTAAGTCAGCTGACATAATTCCTGTCATTTTGTGGAGGAAAATGGACTGGTATCTGAAAAGAAATTGTTATTATATTCACATGCAGTAATTGATTTTCTGAATGATTCTGTTGCTTGAGAATACTAGTTTTGTAAAAGGGCAACTGGAAAATTAAAATTTGATAGAGCCCTTCTATATATTTGGGGGGCAAAATTAGGCCTAATATTGTAGTTAAGAATAATTTCAACCAAGTGATTATATATATATATATATATATATATATATATACACACACACACATACCACCAAAATATTAATTATTACATTATATATTGAGCGAGCTTTCAGTTCAAATTAAGAACGGTCAAGATGAAAAAGAAGAGATTGTTAAACTATGAACTACATCTGAAGGTATATTTTCTTAAAAGTTAAAAAAATATTAACAAACCAATGTTACAATAATTCATAATACAAAACTACTTCTTTCATTTTCTTTTAATAATGCTAATTTTTAAAATTACATTTGTTTTCTTTATCAGTAGGTGACTATAAAAAATGATAATGAATAATTTTGATTCTACAGCTTCAGATAAAGGAACAAAATAAAAAGTTTTCTCTTTCAGTGACAAATTATGGATTTCAATACACTGGTCAATGACAGGCACAACTAGGAAAATATTATTGTTAAATATTTTCAGGTTACTTTCTTTCTTAATGGTCTTAGTGTTTCATGAAAAGTAAATCCTAAATATAAAAATAATGAGAAACCAAAATAAAGTTAATTTTATTTATTGAAAATTTTCATAAATAGTTACACTGAAAAATAAAATCAGTTATAAGAAACATTTTAACTATATGCTAAATAAAACACATTTCTATTTCTTTTTCTGTATTAATAAACTGAGTATTTTATAAAATTAGTTTTTTGACTTCCATTGAGGAAAATATGAGAGCAGAGAGACAAATTATCTTAGTATAAATATATATCAAGAGATGAATAAATGTCATTGTATTGCTTTTCCTAAGGAACTATATAAATCTAAAGGTTTTAATGACACACTTATATTTCAGACAAGTAACACTTTACATAGCTAGTAAATTAATCTAAGAGCTGCTCATTTGTCTTTGACAACCAAACTCAAAATGTCAAAGTCTAACACTGTAATTAGAACACTGATCCACCATCTGATTGAAATAATACTCAATAAGTCATTGTCTGTAATCTACTGAACATAATTATTGCTCAAATGCAATTCCCAATAATATATATGTAAAAACGGCTGGTTTGGGTTGAGAAATTTTTTTATGCAAAAGAGCAAACAACGTTGTTCACTCCTCTGCATAAAAAAATTTTCTCAACCCAAACCAGCCGTTTTTACATATATATTTTTCTCTACAAGTGGGTTTCTTGTCATCACTGATTATAATTTCAAATAATTTCTTTTAAATGAAAAATCTGAACAAAGATCAACATCATCAAATAAACATATAAAATTAGATATACAAATAAATTACTTGTATGATAGCAAAAGCTTAACTAAAAGAACACAAAGCTACTATTCAAACTGCTTTACCATGATTGGTTGATTTGGCTGAAGAGCTGGAAAAGATGCTTCAAACTCATCATCTGTTTCTGGAGGGGGAGGACGAGGTGGGGGTACATCTTCGTGCCCTGGTAAAAGTGGACGTGGTGGAGCTTGAAAATTTGAGAAAGAAAGATTATATAAATACTCACTGTTGCAAATTTTGTAGATTTAGAGAATGATTATTATATCTTACAACATTTGTTTTAATATTAGAAAAGTGAATTTTAATAAGTGTTAATAGAAATACACATACCTAAAAGGCAAATCACCTTAAACACCTATTTTGATAGCTGACGATCATACATTTCTCACAAATACGGTAGAACTTTCATATGATATTGACAATTTCAACCTTTCTTAAAAATGTTTCCCTTCCAAACATCAGTTTCTTACATTTCTAAATTGGTTTGTTTTGAATTTTATGCAAAGCTAAACTACGGCTATTTGTCCTAGAAGTCCCTAATTTAAAACTGAGAGACTAGACAAAAGGCTGCTGGTCATCACCACCCACTGCCAGCTCTCAGGGTACTCATTTACCAATAAATGGATTGAGGATCACATTATAATACCCCCATGGCTGACAGAACAAGTATGTTTGGCAGATGGAGATTCGAACACATGATTCACAGATTGCGAGTCAAGCACTCAATCCATTTGGCCATGCCAGGCCTACATTTCTAGAATCAATGCTTATATACCATGTAAATGACTGACCAGGTTTTTGCAATGATGACATCAATCAAGTAAATTACCAACAAAATACACATAACTCAGTTACAATAAAGTGTCTACTAATGATTACTTTTTGCTATATAAGATAAATGGGAGAAAACTACACTATAATGTAATTCACAAACAGAATTGATTGATTTGTTTTGTACTTTCAGCTTTTGAGCCTTTTCTATGGTAAATGACCTTAACAAATTTTAATAATCCTAATTTTCACAAATGTAACTTTGCTCATTTAGATTTAACTCAAGAAAACATACTGAAACCATAAGCAATGTAGAGTTAAAAGCAAGAAATGTGACATATATGTTATCCATATACACTTGTTGATAGAGTTAGGCATTGCATAAAAATACAAAAAATATTGTATTTGTTTAAGAAAAGTTTAAATAAATTTTAAAAGCTATTAGAAATTTCTGATAAATGTTCATAGAAAACAAATTAAGGATGAAATAACAACAAGCCTTAGCTGAAAATGTTTTTTTTGGAAGTTTCAAGAGACTGTAGTTATACTAAGATTACAAAATTATGGATTCATACTTAAGATAACATTAAATTTTTAAGGTGAATAATTAGTATGATTTAAATACTTAAAATATTTATTTTAATAAAGTCACTTACATAAAATCAAAAGTGGATTACAGCCTCTCTGTGGTAGATATTCATAACTGGAGCATCCAATAAAAGCTTATTCTAAATGTGCTGATTGATGAATTTTGGCATATAAGTTATTGAAAAGGTTTTTCTTTTAGAAGTTTGTGCAAACCTACACAAGAGCTATTTGCAATTAGCTGTCCTTAATTTAAAACTAATAGATTAAAGGGAAGACAGCTAATCAACAGCACTCACCACCAACATGTTGACTACTTTTTCTGATCGAATAGTGGGTTTTGACTATCACCCTTGTAGTGCATCCACAGCACCAAAATGCAGAGCAATTTTATTCAAACCATAAATTTTTGGATCCACAGTCCATGTACATACTTAATAATGCTTAATAATTCTTTACGAAATCATTACTATATTAGTATAATGTGTCTCCATACTCAAGGGATTACTATCTATTTGAATAGAATGTAGCATCTACACAAGTAGTTCATAATACAAGTACTAATTCAGTTCCAATTTCTGTCCTTTCATTGAAACTAGATATCTATTATCATTAGAAATATATTTGCATAAGCTGTTGTATATAAATCTATTCTCTTCAATAAATGTATGACTCCTCTTTTTATGAGAAATATTTCTTATTTTTACAATCACAGGGATTTAAAATATTGAATTTTGCTGCACTAAGACAACATATGGTTTATGCAATATGATCCCATTATCATACATAAAAAACAGCAAAACTCAAATACATTTATTATTGGTTAGATTAATGGTACATAAATTATGAAACACCAGAATACAAAAAAGGGTTCATTTTTAGTCTTTTGTAAACAATCACAAAAAATGTCTTTGTTTAAAACCTTTTTCAAACAATTCAGACATAACATCAGACTCATGCAACCATAAGGCTTTTACTATAATGTGACAACAGTTTTGTAGTTTACTTTAAAAAATAATAATGTTTTATACATGTAGAAATATACAAACCTATACATTGATCAATAACACATTCAACCTGACAAATTCTTCCATACATGGTACTGTTACAGGTACAATACCACAGTTGTAAAGCTGCACAAAATACATACACAATGTATAAACCTATTTTTCTATTGTATGCGCATGTATAAATGTCTAATAATTATATAATATTTACATCTCACTGTACCTAATATTATTTCAAACACAATTTATTGATGTCTTCAAAAAACAGCAAAATAATTTTCATCCACACAAGAATATTTTAAATAATTCTTCCTTGATTAAACATGATAATAAACACAGTAGATACTGATAACAAGATAAGAAATAGAAACACTGAACTGGATAGTAAGGAAGAGATTAACTCTATTTTTCCCCCCTGAAATATTACCACTATTTAGATATATTAGCACTGATATAAATGTCATATAATCAAGATTAAACAAATTACGAAAATAAAAGTGCAACCACAAAGGGAGAGTTCTTGATATCAATTTAAAATGTCTATGTCATCTTTGAGTATATATATACATATAATACATTTCAGTACAAGGCACGTCTTGGAAAAGTCCAGTCTTTTCATACTATAATCTAGGCCTAGCTTTACAGTATACAAATGGTTTTAAGACAAAAACATGATAATGCATAATCAACTCAATACAAAAATACTATTTTAAGCAGTAGTTTAAAACAGTTTTTCCACATAATCTAAGCATAAAATAATATAAAGGTAGTTCTATAACTTTATCAGAATAAAGGAATATTCTCTCTAAATTGCAAGTGCTAAAGATTCATTTAACTAAGAAAGAAAACCAAGTAAAAACCTATCAAAAGTTATATAATATGGTAAAAACTGATTACCAACTATCTTTCAGATTAAAAAAGAAAAAGAACTTCAAGGATAGTAAAAAAGGTACATGACATGTGATAAAATAAGAACAGTCCAAATAATAATATACAAAATTAAATGCTATAACCATGCTTTGCATGAAACAGCAAGTATGAACAATGAACCATGCTTTGCTGCAAAAGATGCTCCAGCTAAAAAAATTAGCATCATGTTCAAATCAGTAGTAACATATTCTTAATGAAGTGTCAAAAGCAAATCACTATCTTAAAAAACTGGTTCATTTTCATTAAAGTGCTGTGCTAAATATAAACAAAATTTTATGCAATAAAACTGTGCAGTGTTTAAATGTTGTTACTACTGCATTGCAGATCAATCTACAGTTTTCAGGTTTACCTCCTTCAGATGATAATGAGTAGTCCTTCATAAACTGAGAATAACGTTCCTTATGGAGCAGGTTTGAGGTATCTCCTGGCAGTTGACATTCATACCAATGTAAGAAGTTTGGTTAGTGAATTGGTCAGTATAAACGTTATGACAGTTATCTATGCCTAACTTGTTTTATTAAATATCCTTTATTTTTATTCCTCCTCCTTTGGAAAAAAAAATATAAATAGATAATTCAAACTGCAACTAAGAGAACTTTAAGTACAATAGTTAGAAAACTAAAGATGAAATATACTCCTGTTATTTGAAACTGAAAATTTTAGTGAGGTTTACTTTTTAACAGAAAAGTATACTCAATACATTAACAAGGTAGGATAAATCATGTGATAAAAACTTTATTGTTTGAGGCTAATAATTGCTCTTTCACATTTGATAGACCAAATAAACATGCTTAAAGGATTAATCTCACAAACTCCCACTGATAAATGCTAGAAAGCAACAACATGCATAATGACAATTTTTTAATATTAAGACATATTTATCAAAATAAAATAAAGCTACAATTCAAATTTTATTCATTATTTGAAAAACCAAGCACTATACTTTACTAATTATTTCATTCATACAGTCCAATGCTCAACTTCCAACATTGTCAGAACAAATTATTATTAAATATTCTCCTGACTCAGCCACAAAGAGACCTGCACAGTAATGTTAGAAAACATTTTTAAATCCTTATGGTTTTTTAGGACATCAAAGCTTCAAAATGTACATGTACAACTGTTAAAAAATAACTAATTTTCATGGTGCTACATTACTTTTACTCTCGTGTTACATTGTTTACTAGCAAAGCTTTCTATTGCATTTCACATATTAAAGTAGTCAGTAAGTAGAGCAGCTGGTGTATATACACCAATACAATTATACCAATATCCAACTTTCCAGTTATTTCTTGTATGTAAGCAGCACACTGTACAATCCACAATGACAAGAAAACCCACTTGTAGAGAAAATTATATATTTAAAAATGGCTGGTATGGGTAGAGAAAGCACTGATACACTGTACACTTTCAACCAAACAATTCAAATATCTATACAACTTTTTATACTGTTGACTTCATAAAGCCATTACGTAAAAAATATAAATTTCTCTATAAAAACAGGAGTGATAAAGTGCAATGATTTTAATTCTTGAATATTTCAGTCTTCTTTTAGGAGCTTCCTGAAGAGTTACAATTAGATTGTGCAGGTCTCATTGATCTTCAGTGAAAACATTGTAGCTTGAGAATGAAGTAAAGAAACAAAACATTTAACAAAAGTGTTGTACCTCTTGCCCAGTATGGCAGAGGAGACAATGACCATGCTAATTCTGTTGGCAAAGAGAAGGAAGATAAAACATGAGATGAGGAAGAAGAAACTTTCTGCTGTACTGTTGAATCTACTGACAATGAAATTAAAGCTTTTTTAGTTTTACATTCACAACAGGAAACATAATAAAACCAAGAATCTGCTTTTAATGCAGTCTTGTAAAAAACTTCATTAGAACAAATAACGCCTGAACAAACTTTCAAATCTAAGGATTTGAATATTAAAATTTGAATGTCAGAATATTAAAATCTTAAAAATAAAAATGGCAAAGATTATACTGCAAGCCAATAAAACAGAAACAAACAGTAACCTCTGTTTAATTCAATAACAATAAAGCTACAACAGCCACAATCTAAAAAACATGTATCTCAATTAAATGACCAATAACTGTTTTATATTAACAGCAAGAAAAGGGTTTTCTTAAAACCATTCATTCTAAAACTAAGCTTGTATTAGTTATAATAATTAACAGAATATTACTGAAATTAAACATAAACTAATAACAAATACATTACAATGTATTAGAATTATGTAAACAGCAATAATAATACCAGTCTTACAGGACGACAAATAGAGCCTTTAAAATATAAAATCAACATAAAAAATCTAATGTACTCTTACTTGGTACAATTTAAAAATTAACACAGGCTGAAATGGATTTGCCATGGCTTTAAGAATAAATATTACCTACAGTTTCATTTTGAGTTTACTTATAGATTATAAATATTATCTAATTCTATAATCCACCTTTAATACTAAAGAAAAACATTTTTAAAACAGATGTGAAACTCCAATGATTATATATAATTGAGAATGATTGATACTATGGAAGGGTGGATTGGGATTTCAACAGTACATTCCATCTAAAAGGGCTAGGTCTGGAGTCAAAAGTTATGAGCTATGTGAAAGTGTAACAGGCTATGTTTGGGACTTTTCCATCTACACTGGTGCTACTACACAATACAGCAATAAAGAGCGAACAGGGCGAACGTGTTGTACGCACATTGATGGAACCATTCTTTGGACAAAATTAAGCTCTATTTGGATCGTTTTTTTTACAAGTTCCATTTTAGCAAAGTCATTGCTTGATCATGACACCTATTTGTGTGGGACAGTAATGAAAAATCAAATTGGGATGCTGAAATGCTTCACAAATATCCAAAGGGAAGAAATGGAAGTGGCACAAAAAACAGCATTGGTGTTTTTCACTGGAAGGATAAGAGGGACATTTTCATGTTGAGTACAATACATGACAATACCATGCAAAACACTGGAATGATCAACTGTGCTACTGGTGCAGCTATTGTAAAACCAAAATGTGTCATTGATTACAATTGTTACATGAGAGGGGTTGACTCATGTGACACGTGTGTTGCATGCTTATCCGAGTATGTGCAAGGCTGTCAAGTGGTACAAAAAAGTATTTTTTCACATGATGGAGATAGCAGTGTACAATGCTTTGGTAGTTTACAAATCACTGGGAAACAATCTGTCTCTCCTGGAGTTTAGACTCAGTGTCATCTGTACCCTGATTGAAGAATACCACACACAGCACCCAAAATCCACCAGAGGCCAGCCTTTCTTGGAAAACCTCCTTCACCTCACAGAACGTCACTTCCCAACACTTATTCCCCAAAAGAAAAGAAAAAGTACTCCACTAGGAAGTGTAAAGTGTGCTCTGACAAATCCATGAGGAGGGAAAGCAGATATGAATGTACTGATTGCAAAGTGGCTCTTTGTGTTGACCCCTGCCTCAAAACATTTCATACGAAAGTGAATTATTAAATGTGTCATGTATTTCAATACCCAAAAATGAGATTTTGTGCATTATTGTTTCATGTTTTGTACATATTTCTTCATTTTGTGTACTATTACAAGTTTGGCTTAGAGAAAAAATAGTATTTGTTGCTTATTTCCTTTGTTTTAAAAATTACTCAATTTTGCTGAAAAAAAACTGGCATAGGAGCTGCCATAGCAGCTGAAATACTTGGCAGTCAACAGGTTAAGCTATGTGACAAAAGGTATCTATATGAGATGTACCCCACCGATCACAGAGCCACTGAAAAATAAAGGAATGAAAGGACTACTTTGTTGGGTTGACCCAATATGGTCAGGAAAGAACCAACAACAAGGTTGAAAGCACCCAGTACTTGATACACCATCAAATAAATGTGATGATGATGGGCCCAAAACAAAATATCCAAGGTATATGACAAAAATGACCCACAGCCTGATGAACAGAGGAAGTTCGAGAACACTGACATAAAAAAAACATTTCACTCAGTGGTCTTCCCATGTGTTCCAGCCTTAAAGAAATGTATTCTTGAACAGATAAAGAACTGACAGTAGAGAAGAAAGTGAGACACCTGCCAAAGTATTAGTCTGGTCCAAGCACCATCATAGATTGTCCATAATGTATGAAGAAAAGGTGATGGGATAATCCAAAGGATTCCAAGCAAGGTTCCATTGGTCATGGAAGACCCATTGAAGGGACCACAAGTCTGACTGAGAGGTGTGAGAAGAGCCACAGAAGTCCACAACACCAAAGGCAATAGAACCTCACAAGCAGAAAGTGAATGAGCAGCAGTGTGTTCTGAATGGACTGCTCCACAGAACAAAGCTGGACAAGAGAAGACTGGGATATAATGAGATATGTGTTGAAGAAAATATCTAAATGAATGAATTACTTGGTAGTTAGTATGATGAAATAATTTTGATCAATCAGCCTACCCAAAGAACTTTGACAAAAAGCTGACAAATGTGAAGCTGACTCTCATTCAGAATGAGTGAGAGCTGCACTGCCTAATAAAAAAATGCATGATGCCAAAGCTAGCCCAAAGGATAGGGTGCAAAACTGGTACATTACCTCCTTATGGACAAACTGAAAATAAGGACAAGAACACTCAAAGATAATAATATAGAGATAAGCATTGGAGATGTCCATCTTAGTCATTCAAAGACCTGGATAAAAAGCCTGCAGAGGAGTAATATAGGATTCCATGCTGAACTGTAGGGCATGAAAGTATTGCTGAAGAAGGGATAGGTTGGTGACTGGCCACAGTCTTTTTTGGGAACCGTAAACAGAATAAATAATACTCTTATCCAAGTGGCATGAAGAAAGTTTGATAGCCTGCTGTGTGAGTTCTTGTACTGTCTAAGAAAGATGCTGGTGAAACAAAGGAAACAAATATGCTGGATAAGAGAGGAGGAGTAAAAAATGGGATGACAAAACCTTCTAACAATACTCTGTGAACCCAAACACTGGATACAATAGGGCTCCGCTGACGAATGAAAGCCATCAGACGAGCTCCAATGGATGTACACTGAAACCACTGTTGGCATATCATGTGTTGTTGTGAAAAATTATGAACAGTGGAACAACAGGAAGAAGTAATAGGCAAGGGCTGAGAAAAGAAGGGTCGGGATACAGGAACTGGG
This sequence comes from Tachypleus tridentatus, assembly GCF_004210375.1. Classification (NCBI taxonomy): domain Eukaryota; kingdom Metazoa; phylum Arthropoda; class Merostomata; order Xiphosura; family Limulidae; genus Tachypleus; species Tachypleus tridentatus. Next base: position 32,894,985 of record NC_134826.1, read on the forward strand.
ACAAAGTGGGGCCATTAGATGAGACAGGGTGGCTTTTTTTTTTTTTGACTGAAGCAACCTTTGACCCCAAAGACTCAGGAATCATATCAAACACAATGTCTAAAAAAAAAATCGGGCCATACAAAGGTCCTTTAGATAAAGAGCAGGGAGAGATGAATACACAACAATCTGGCATCACAATTCAAGAGGGCACAACAACAAAAAAACAATATTTGGAAGTTCAGAATCAAAGACGACTGGTAAGCCAATGTAGAAGTGAGGAGGCAAAGGACATTCACAGAAAATCCCTCAGAGTTCCTGTGAAGTGCTTTGGACAGGAGATGGACCGTGGAAAGGTACTGCAACTGATTTGGCATAGTAAGACAATGATAGGAATATTAAGCACCTGTTAGATGAACAGGAGGTTTGGAACTTGCCACCCAAACAGATAGAACTGAAGCAAACAAATGTTGGTCCACATAAGGAAATTCTGTCCTCTTTACCCAAAGAGATCAGACTGACCTGAAGCCCTTGGTTGATGAGGCATACTAATGCTACCACCAAAAGGGAGGTGAAACACCCAGCATAAATCTGAATATCAGGGTATGGTTGGGGAAAAAAAGGTTGGGAGACAGATTTGTGTAAAAGGGAAAGACTTGGGTCATAAGAAATAGAAGCAATAAACAAAACATCACATACCTGAAAAATAAAATCCAGATACAGCTGATGAAAACTGAACAGTATCTGCATGCACTGTGTGGGAAGGCATGATAAACTCTTGGGAAAGGGGGAACAAACGATCAAAATCCTCATCAGCATGGCAAGAATCAAAAGGCTCAGGAGGAAAAGGGGCAATGAGAGAAGACAAAGGTTGTCCCATATAATGCTCAATCTCCCAGCAAATAAATGCCAATAAATTATGCAATAGGTCACCTGCATTTCTGGACTAAACTATGGCATCAGATGAATAAAATGGATCCAAGTTGGTGATGTGAACCTTGGAATTCATGCACTACATGAAACAGACAAGCAAAAAATTTGGCAGCAAAACACGAGTATATGAATGCTTTCAAATGAAAGTGAAATTTCTTTTTAGAAGATATGAAATAAAATCTAAGTTAAACTAATTTAAACCTTTTCATAGCAGAATTGGAACAAAAAAAAGACATCTGAATTTGAACACTGCCAAATAAGAATTGATTTTGGTTGTGGCACTTCAAATCACAAGCATCATGTGATGATGGTACTCTCCTACTGGGGAAGAGATAAATGCATGTTGATTTGCATAAGAGACACGTTGAAATCTTTTATTTCAATAGGAGGGTTGTGGAAAGCTTGTGGCATGCATTATAAAGAAAATGTTTTCATACAGAAGACAGCACAAAATGGCAGAAGGTAATCTTGTGAAGAAGAGAAGCTCTATATCAGAAATAAACACATTTCTAAGTTTGATTCTTTACTGTTAAAAATTAAATTGAAATTTATTTATTTTCCCAAACACTAAAAAAATTGGATAACCAATATATACATATTATACGCACTTAAAATTAACCAATGATCTTCTAATTTTTGATTGCCATGAACATTTAAATGAAAAAATAACTCAAAATAGATATATTTGTTTCTCCACCTTTATAAAATTCTTCCCAGTCTTTATGAGAACAAATGGCATCCTTAGTGTGGAAAAACGTCTGACTGATTAGAACTTCTTAAATTACTTACAAAATGGCACTATAACTTAAAGGTTTTGAGTTGAAATGTTGTTTTCTTTAATGATTTATTAACATTTGTTGTGACAAAGTAACAATAAATCAAACCTGCTCACATTAATTTACATTTTTGTGAATTTTGTTCCCAGAAATTTAACTCTTAGTTGTGTAGTTGAAACTTAGCAACATACATAATAAAGTTACAAATCTGTTATCTTTGTACATACTTTTAGCTAAAATAGTTTGAAAACAGTATATTTTTGAAGTTCATGGTGCCATTACCATAAAATACAAGTCACAAATTTTGTTGTTTTATAACATTCAAGCTTCTAAAGCTAACAAAATCACAAATCTATTATTTGAAAGCAGGAAATGTTTTTTACTTGTAATTCACTTCCCACACAGCTTCCCTTTTTCCTTAATTTACAATGAAAGTTTCAAAAAATTTAGCTATTACATCAAAATATTTTGTGAATATACTCCTATAAATCAAGGTTTTTGCATTGTCTTATGCCTCATAAAGGTACTGAATAAATTTTACTGCTCATTTATTTTATTCAAGTAATTTTTTCAGCATTTTCATATTTGCCTTATTTATAAAAACTGCTGCTTAGGATTTCAAACTTACAGAATTTTACAGTTGACTCTGCCCACGCAAGAGTTCAGAGTTCACACCTGACATTCTAAAAGAGATGTAAGTACTTTATAAAATGGTTATGCAAGAAACATAAATACAATGATATAAATATCATTTTCTTATATTAGTTTTAATGGTACTTAAGACATTAAATTATTGAAAAAAAACAAAGAAGCTACCACAAAACATTATAAGACATGTTATTGTATTTTGCTGCTAAGTACAGGTGAAACATGGGTTTCAGGTAAATAGTTCAAAGATTCTTAAGTAACAGTGTATATTATGTCACATAGTGGTTTTTCTATTTAATAATCAATTCTAAATTCATCAACATAATCTAACTGAGGTAATTATCATGCTTTATGTCCATAATTCATATAAAGTTCTATTTTTGAATTATTAATTTTTATAAATTCCAATGCAGAGACAACTTAAATCATGCCATAAGGTTAGAAACAGTTAGCCAACAAAGTTTAGTTCACCACTACATCCTCAAATCTTTATGGATGAAGCAGAATCTATTTCATATTCCTGGATTTCACCCTATTTGTCACATAAAAATGGCTGAAGTAAATTTATATGTTCTATACTGCATAAATATAAGACAAGTTCTATCACTAAGCTATAAATTAATAAACATTAAAAAAGATTGATTAAATTACTTGTTATATACACAGTATAACTGAAAATCATATAAAGATGATAAAAAAGCATGACATATTTAAAGTTTAAGTTACCAACTTCATCAATTTAAAAATTTTTGATAGTCTTAGTCAAATTGTAAGCCAGAATCTTGCAAAACATATAAAAGTAGAGTTAGCTAGAAATAACTTTTAAAAAAAAATGTTTTTGATACTTGATTGTTTTGATGCACATGCCAAAGATATTCAGCATAATCTCTCCTTCCTCTAAATATTTAGCTTTATTGCAACACATTTGTAAATGTGCTTATGGTCTAGTTAAAATGAGACCGTCCCTAATTCCAAATACCACTGACCATAAAGACCACTTTAAATTTTCATTTTATCATCATTTAACATGTATCTGTTTTTCTTTAACACCAAATATTCAATGTAGAAAAAATGATTTTAATATTGTTATTTCCACATCTATTCCATTACAGACTTCAGGAATTTGGCACCAGTCTTGGCAGAAGCTATTCTTCCTAAAATAATCTCCTACAGGTTCTTCTAGTATAATATTTTCCAATTCAACTAAAGCATCATCTGTCCTTCCTACTTCTTAAGTGGCAAGAAAAATTTATCAAGCCAAAATTCCTAACTTTTCTGATTCCCATGCAAAGTTATATATTAAATATTAATCCTATGAGTGCAGCAGGGGCAAAGTGCACATATTATGTTTTTGTTTTTCCTTTTTTTTACAGTTACACTCCAAATTGAGCTACAGAGCTTTATTATCAATGTATGTCAATTGTAAATAAAAATATAGTTTCTAACTTAGTGTTAATGTGAAATAATTATTAATTCCTTTATTTGAAATGAAAATCTAAATAAGTTCCAGATTTTCATCACTAGCAAATTCTAAACTCTAAATTGCATATATTTTAGGTTTTCTTTTTACTTCTATGTGATCTTCTGAGTTCAGCACAAATTACACTCAACATCAGATACTGCTAAGCTATAATGTAAATTTCTAGTTTTCAAACTTATTGCTTTACTGAGATACTGACAAGAAATCAAACATACATATCACACTCTTCCTATCATATTCCATCTTTGAAAACAATATCAGTAATTCTAATATTTATTATTAGATTACTTATAACCAACAGAAAAAAAATACTTGGATTTATTGAATTTGCTATAAGACTAGCTTGTTCAGCCGACATATCTTAAAATACATAGCTCAATTTTATTGTGCAATATTGAAGAGTTTGCTTGACAAGATGATGACATTTTATTGACTCATTCATAGTTTAGTTAGAAAGTCAGTCAAACTATAGTAGATTTAATTCTTTCTTTCTTATGGAGTCTTTTTGTCATTTTGTATTCTAAATTTCATTAAAAATAATGTTTTTATGGTAAACAAACATTCTTACAAAAAGTATGGTTACCCTGACTTGTATTCCCAGTGACAAAAAACAAGATCCTGATACATGTAATATTTTTTTGTTTTCAAGTATATTTTTATTTATTGTTATAAGAGTAAACAAACTGTAAAAAGAAAAATTTGAAACTCATTATGTCATAAAAAATTACTCATGATAACACAAGCGTACTGTGAGACATGACTGGGACATACATACTAGTAACTTGATCCTCTGTTTACACAAAGCCCTCCCACTATGAGAAACAGTTTTCATCATGCTCCGAGATGTCTAAATTGAGCTTTAATACAATAAACTCAAGGAACTCAAATTTGAAAAGTATCAGCTTTAGCTGCAAGAATAACCAGTGTATAACTAATTATCTATTACAATATACCATCATTCTAGAAATAAAAGAGTAATTGAGATTTATTTCATATTTTTCATTTTAACCTCACACTGCTGATTTCAATACAGTTTAATGTTAGTGCAGAGAATAAAAAAGAGAAAATAACAGATAAAATGTAAAGTTTTACTGAAAAAAAATCTTTAAATATTCCTTTAGAAGGTTCTAGAGGTCATGCAGATGAAAAATGAAACCTTTTAGGTGAAAAAGGTGTTTTATTCTTATCATGAAATCACCTTGCACTTAAACCAGTCAGTCTGTGTCAAATTAAGTCCATAAACTCAGACAAATTTTGAATAAAAACACTTCTTTACAGAATTTTGATTTTATTTTCATTAACAAGAGAGTTGTACTGTTTACTAAAGATATCTACAGTTTTGTTAAGATACACATAATAAATGGAGAATTAAGGTAAACACTACTGCATTTAACAATAGAGGCTGATGAAATGCAACATTGTTGTTCATACAAGGTTTAGTAAGTATTACATGAAATTCTGTACATTATATTTTACATGTTAAATATTGTAGCAGTATCATATTAAAAATACAATCTATGTAAATATATATCAAACATTAATAAATGTTTAATAACATTTTAATTAATAACATGTTAAATATTATAGCAGTATCATATTAAAAATACAATCTATGTAAATATATATCAAACATTAATAAATGTTTAATAACATTTTAATTAATAACATGTTAAATATTATAGCAGTATCATATTAAAAATACAATCTATGTAAATATATATCAAACATTAATAAATGTTTAATAACATTTTAATTAATAACATGTTAAATATTATAGCAGTATCATATTAAAAATACAATCTATGTAAATATATATCAAACATTAATAAATGTTTAATAACATTTTAATTAATAACATGTTAAATATTATAGCAGTATCATATTAAAAATACAATCTATGTAAATATATATCAAACATTAATAAATGTTTAATAACATTTTAATTAATAACATGTTAAATATTATAGCAGTATCATATTAAAAATACAATCTATGTAAATATATATCAAACATTAATAATTTATCATTCGTTTAGTACATCTATTTGTTAAAGTAACTATAACATTGGAGAGCTAAAAATACATAATGTAGGAGTATGCACCTGCACAACAAGTTCTAATGTTGCTGTAATATGTTTTTTTGTATTTACAGTAACAATAAATCTGTAAATCTAAAAGTATGAAATCTAAACTAATCTCAGCCAAAATATTATGAATTAGCTACTGCACATTTTAATGACAAATAAAGAAATAAAATACATGTATCTGTATTAAATTCGACATATCGTTTGTCTTTTTGTTGAATTCCATGTTAAGCTACTTGAGAGCTTATCTACACTAGCCACACCTAACTCTAAAGCAAAAAATTAGAGGAAAGGCATTTTGGACTACTTTAATCAAATAGTGGGATTTCAATCATTAATCTTACAAATGCATCCATATTTCCCCAAATAGAAATTGTTCAGTCATGTATTGTTGAATTATCTTCTCTAGGCTTTATAAATAATGTAAAAATGTGTGTGTGTTTATCTTATAGCAAAGCCACATCAAGCTATCTGCTGAGCCCATCAAGGGGATTCGACCCCTGATTTTAGCGTTGTAAATCCAAAGACATACCGCTGCACTAGCAGGGGGCTAATGTAAAAATAAATAAATACTTTTGTATCCTAATATTCTTTTTTATTTCTTATATTCCTTTTTTTCTACTTACATTTCTAAAAACAAGCATAATATGATGATGGTTAGATGATAAGTCTATTATTTTTGACAGAAAATAAACTTAAAATGGTTAAAATCAGACTGTACAATATACCCTGTTTCAACCTTAATAATCACTCATAATGTACAACAAATTGTTCTGAAGTTAATAACTGTAAATCAAATCCTGAAATTTAAAATGTTTAGTTATAATCCTTTCAAATGGTCTATGGGGCATTCTTCAGGCCTACTCCAAACTTTCAATCTTTTAAAATATACAATTAGACAAGTGTAAGCTACAACCAAATACACCATACCAAATAGCTGTACAAACAATTTTCATAAATTAAATCTGAGAGTAATAAAAACAAAACAAAATATAACAAAACACTAAAATCACTGGAACAGGCACCATTTTATTTAAAGAAGCCAAAATCATCTTGCATATTGCAACTATACTCCTGGGAACGTAACTATAATCAAAGGAAAATCACAACCTCTCTGAGTGAACTGCTAAGAATAATCATTAGGGAAAAAGACTGAGTTAAAATTTCACTGATTGGCTGACAGACAGATGTTTCTAAATGCATCAACATTAACTTTCACAAGCTTCTGAAGGCTTACTATTTTTTTTCTACATACCCCATTACACCAGAGTAAATAAAGGAAGACAACGTTCAGAGTAATCTCCACAAATATGTTCAACAAGTATTTTCATATAGATAAGTGTAAACAGATAAAATTCTGGGTTCCTTACCATTCAGCAATTATAAAAAAATAAATTAGAATTTCTAGTATACAAATAATAATAAAAAATATAATGGTGAAAAAAAAGCATGTCAAGGTACAAAAATATATGAGCAATACAACTTTAACATGCATCTTATTTTAATGGAGTTTGCAATGTATACATCGAAAACTCACATCTTGGAATCTACTGCACCATTGATAATTGGGTGATATTTTTATAATCAGGCAGTACTTTTATAGCTTAGCAATAAATAAAACAATTAAAATTTCCACAAAAATTATATGTTTTGGATTTAACCAATAAAAATTACAAACAAAAAAAGAGTAAGTTTCAGGTTTAGCCAATAAAAATTTAAAAAAAGGACTAAGTTTCAAACATAAAACAATGAAAACACAAACCTAAAGAAATAATAATTTTTTTTAGTGAAAATCTTAGGAGTATTGCAACAGAAACGTAAGACACCTTCACTGATAACTGCATCTACAAAAAAATACTTCAATAAAATATACTCTGTGATGATAGCCATTTTTAAACTAAAATTTGAATAAAATCCTTCCTCTTGTGAAAGATGGATGTTGTTAAATACTCAGTAGGAGAACATTTTGAAGAACTGTCAGACAATTCCAGAAATGGCCACAGATACAATAGCCTTCTGCAGGAACTAGCAGTTACACCTGCCTGGAGGGCAGGTATTGCTGCTAGTAACAATAATTCTAAATGTACAATATCTTCTTACAGCAGTCGTATCATTATACATTTCAAGGAAACAAAATCCAAACTTGCAAGAGAATAAATTGGAATCAAGGATAACTTAGATTAATAAATAACAAATCTACAATAATCTTAAATTAGCTATAGTCTGGAAAATTAGTGTGTATAAATTAAAAAATTTCAGAACAGAGTGTAACTTAATAAATATTTACTTTTAATTGAGCACCATTTAGCAGAAAACTGATGGGTAAAGTATTATTATAGTTCATTAATCTAATCCTGGTATAATCTAGGATGCAACTGCAACTGATACGTATCTAATATCTGAAAACTGATTTTCTACTCACAGAAAATTATATGAGCCTCTTATAATTATTTTGAAGATTCCAAAATTGAAACCACACAAGTTATTTTTCCACTCACTTTGGACAGTGATTTACTTTATTGGTTTTATCATGTCACCATAACACTTAATATTTATTATAAGCCCTTTGAAAATTTTTACAATACACATTACATTCAAACAAATATATTTGTTAATTTAAAATCACTATTTTACAATGCTTGAGTTTTTTATTTAAACATATATAAGCAAAGTTTTGTAGAGCCTTTGAGACAAACATTGCATTTGGTAAGTTAACAATAGTCTTCTTCTAAGTGTTTATAATAAAGACTAATATTCCAATCTGTGACAAGCAAAACTGTATAATAACAGCCTTTAAAGAAGCCATTTGTCTCAACTTTTTAAATTTGAATTCTAAGCTTCCACTTCATTAAATTTTGGACCATCCAAAAAGTGCTTTCAATCACAATTTAATAAGCCTAGACTTGCTCTTTTATGGCATCATATTACTTCTTCATGAAATTTGTTGAGCATAAATTGATCTACTTAGATTTAAATTACATACATGTGATAAACATAAATAAGCTGTTGCACATGGTACTTCTTTATAAAAACAAATTTCCATAATTAACAGACAAGTGATATGAGTAAGTTATGTTGAAAAATAGAGAACTGTTGTACCACACTGCCTGGGGTTCGGAGCATCTACATGTATTATACAAATGGTATGTTGAAACTATATACAATACTAATAATCATAAAGCTTTATATTATCCATAAAACATATAAAAAATAAAACAATTCTATCAGTTTATCTGAACACTGTAGTTTCAGGTTTAACTTTTATATACACTAAAAAATTACAAGCAAGTACACAAAAATACTTTACTTTATACAACTAAAACTTACTTAACAGCATTAATTACTAAACAAGAACATCTATCTCTAAAACCTATCTTGTAATCTACACAATTTTAAATCACTCACCACTTATGTGAAGATTATGCAAATCAGGGGGAGGAGGAATTGCTGGAGGTTCTTCATCTGGTGTCACAGTTACTGCATGACGTACCTGACCCACTGACGTTATGAGCTGAAAAAAGGAAATAATTTCACCCATCAACTCCTAATTTTCACATACAAACACTAGAAAAAAAGCAAAATATAGATTTTGTTTTCTTCATTAAAATTACATTTTAGTTGATACAATAATTTTTGTTAGAAAAAAGATTAACACAGAATAAAAGTTACTTATTTTTTCAAATCATCCTAATAATATCCACAGTTTAATATATGAAACACAATTTCAGGTGTATTTATTCTTTTTCATCAATAAATATAATGGGAAAAAAACAAACTACACTCATGTTACTATTAATAAAATTTGATAAAATCCAACAACGTCAACACAAGTAATGAAAAAGAATTTCATCAAAGAATTTTAGTTAATTATCATAGTCGAACTGACAACACAAATGTGATAAAGCTATAATAACAGAATTCTGTGAAAACAAGTTGGTAGTCCTCTGCTGGGACAGTGGTAAGTCTATGGATTTATGATGCTAAAATCAGGGGTTCGATTCCCCTTGGTGGACACAGCTGGTAGCCTGATATGGCTTTGCTATAAAACCAACACACACACACACAAGTTGGTATGAGATGTTGCTAATATTATGAAATAAGGCTCACTGAAGTCATACACAACAATTTTGTAACACTATGTACATGCCTTCAAGTAAGTCAAATTTGAGGATCTAAGTATGAATTTGAAAGATGTTTCTGATTTTTAGTGTTTTACTGTTACAAAAAATAAGTCAAACAGTCCAATTTTATTGTTTTTGACACCAGCATTAAATTACACTTGTTTTGAACCACATAAAAAAAGAGCCACTGGGGAGCATTAAGAGGCAAGATAATTTTTTCACTGATTATTTGCATTATATTTTGTGTTGTAAATAGATGATAGTAATGTTCCAAGAAAGTTAAATCAAAATTTAACTATTTTAAAAAGTCTGTCTATCACCACAATTACACATTCAATATGAGCACTAAGGTATCACTATATGAATTCTGACTATTGTAATTTTTATTATTACACTTTCAATGAAACTAATCAATTATTAATGGTTATTAAAGAGTGTTTTGAAATAAAGGAAGAAAACTGTGGATCATGAATGTACATTGTGAAAGCCAATCAATGAAATATTTGACAAGATTAAGTCATTTCTCAGTAAATTAATAGATACGATGTTATTAACAAAATTCTTAATTTAAATTTACAATGAAACATTTTTAATTATCTGTAATAACTTAAATTTACATTATAAAGATTTTAAATTCTCAATGGATAAAATAAATATGAATAGTAAATCACTTGTAAATACAATAAAATATCAATAAGATGTCAAAAATATAGAATACTAACAGCTTTGTTTGATTCCTGCCATTTGGATACAGCTCTGTGGTCAGTCATATTCATAGCAACTGCTTTAGCATCCTGAACCATGGGAGTTACAGCTATTTGATCAAAAACAAACTTTAAGTCTTCTTTGAAGTTAGATGTACAAGATCACATTATCATTCCCTAATCAACTGAACTGTTATTTCAAACATGATTCCAGTTTGGTCAACAGTATAATATTACTGAATAAATCATGATATAAGTTGGGAAATTCAACTTTTGTCAACATACATACATATAAGTATAATATTAAGAGTTAAACAGTTAAGCAAAATTAAATCAGAAGGATGGATTAGGTTAAAAACAGCAAATCACATTTAAATTAACAAAGCCAAGCCCAAACAACACTCAAACTAAAGACATTGTATAAATCAAAATAATCCCCAGGATATATACTAAAATGTGGGATAAAAATTTTCCTTGGGTTTTGGAGATGACTGCAAGTAGTGAGATTCACATTGTGGTGGGGATATATTGCCTATTAGTCCTAATCTTTGCTCACCAGATGTGCTCAAACCCACAAAGTCCAACATCTACATTACCTTTTACTGCCTGCAGACAGTTGTGGACCGCTCATCAAAGTACAAGAAAAATATGAAATAAGTTATAACCACTTAGGGGTAATTAAGATAATCTTCCTCCCTGAAGTTGGCATTCCACTCCCCTCCAGAGTGGTAAAGCACAAATTATTAGCATAAATACTAATAATGTTTAGAATTTATCAGCGGACAACACTAAACCACATAAAAAAGAGCCACTGGGGGAGAGAGGGTTAAAGTATGATAAATATTTTTCCCTAATGAAAATCACTCACAGCAACACATTTCATTTCCTACTTTTAATCATTTCTTTTTACTGAATATTGATGATAATAATTAGAATTAGTAATACAGTAGAGAAAATAAAAAATAAAATATAAATATTTACCTTAAAAAAAACTTTAGATATTCGTTTAGGAGGTTCTAAAGGTTACGCAAATGAAATATGAAAACTATAAAATAAAGAAAGGTATTGTTATACTAGGAAAAAAAACTGTAAATAGAATAATGTTATTCTTTGTGTACAACATGCATTTAATCTTTAACAAAATCTTATGAGGTTCTGTGAAGAATGCATAAGGTTATTGTAAATTTGTTGCATAAATGTCCTTTCCTAATCAAGATGATAGTAATCATGTCTGCCCATGGTTAAAGGCCATGTTATCACATTTGCTGACTCACAATCAAAATTTTATTGAACTACTATTTTATGAATGTATGCCAGTAAGTATGGTACCAGATTGTAGATTATAATTCAAATTTTGTATCATATATTAGATAAGTTCTTAATCTAAAAGTAAATATATAGACAAGCCCCTGAATATTTATTTTTTGTGTGTCATATGGTATGTTGAATGCAGCACTGGTTCAAATTAGATGTGTTATCCAAATACACAGTTTATAGTTTCTTATGAATCAGATACTCATATTACTGATATTATAATATGAAATAAGAACCTCCTATCTTTTCTGTTTTCTGAGATATTTACATGTTTATTGAATCAACTAAGGTGGCCCTGCCTACCTCTACAATTTTTTAATATACTCGCTCACACACATCTACTTCACTCAGTGGTGTGGGTATAACCAATCAGAAACTCAGAATGTCCCTTTATTGGTTTTTCTCAGCCTCTGTAGTGTATTTGCACAGCAAATTATTTCTTTTCATATTAGATTCCAAGCAGTAAGGTAAGGTATTAATGAACTTAAAAAAGCATATAGATCTAAATACAGCTTAGTTGCAAAGCTTGATAAATTATAGGGAAATACTGTGGTATTGACATAGTAATTTATGATTTTTGGTTATTTTAAATGCATATACAAAAAACAGTTTGTAACTAGAAGAGATAATTGTTTCTATACTTCTTTATTTACTGGTCTATGTTTTAAATAAAATAAATTTAAAGTACTTATTTGCAAATAGCAATTATGAATACACATACATAATGAATTATAACTGAAATAAGGCTGTGTTTCACAATAAACTATTCAAATACAACACAGCCAAGACACATCTCTCTGTAAAGACCAGTTTCAAATTCTTGAATATGTGTCATATATTTACAACTTCTCTAATGTTAGCCAGCTAAAAGGTCAATACAGTAAAATAAATAAATATGTATATGTTATGAAATTTAAGCTATTTAGACAAAATATTTATGTCTTCTTGTCATAATCTGTAATTGTTCTAGAATGAAAAAAATCATAATTTATATTTATTTCCTAATTTGTATGGTGGTATGAGGTCAGTCAAATAAACCAAACCCATACAGAGAGACAATGGTGAAAATAATCGATAGAATATAGATTTTCTAAGAAGACGTTTAATATCATTACAAAGATTTCACATGTGGAACTTGAAATTTTTCTGATGTATAAAAGTATTTTTAATCTCAAAATCAAAATCACTTTCCATGTTGGACAGTCAACATATCAAAAGATAAGTTCCAGGAGAAAAACATTATTTAAAGAAATTTTAGAACTTAATAAAAAAATGTTTCATTTTACATATGAAAACTTTGAAATGTTTACTAATAATATGCACAATTTTGTGAAAAAATGCTTACTAATTTAAAAGTTATAGCAAGAAAACTATAGCAAGTACAAAATGGTTACAAGAATTGTCTATGGGAACAAGCCCATGCTGAGAGAATTAAAGAGTTAATTCTGGTTTACATTACTATATATAAAGTAATTTACTTTTCTAAATTTTGCTTATTTAAAGTTTGAATTTTTTTTGTAAATCTGGCACTTGTATTATTTTAAACTTTCAGTTTAATATATACAAAGCAAAGTAACAGAAGTATTCCGTGAACAACTCTATAAAAGTGTTTTGAACTATTTCAGCATTCCTCAGTTCCACTAGACAAAGTTAAACCTTTTGCGATGAGTCATGGGTCAAAGGCCATGTCATCACGTTTGTTGACTTGCATTCAGAATTTTATTGAACTACTATTTTATGAACTAATACTAATTAGTTTGTAATCAAACTTTGATATTATATATGAGTTAATTTCTTAATTTAAAAGTAAATATAGATCTTGACGAGTTACATGGTATGGTGAATGCAGCACTGTTCAAAATTAGATGTTTGTGATGTGAAAATATAAGTCTAGAGTTTTGTACAAGTTAGGAACTTATATTACTAATATTATCAAGCTAGAATATAAAATAAAAACCTCATACCTTTTTATTTTGCTCAGGTATAGCTTATATACTTAATCAAACACAGTGACCCCATTCACCTCTTTCCATTTTTGAAAATTGTCCACTATATACACTTATGTCAATATATGACATATGAAAACCAATCAAAAGCTTAGAACGTCCAAAGAGTGGTTTTCTCAGCCATTTTTAATCTGTTAAAAGGACACCACGTTCTTTCGAACCAAGATTTCAAGTAGGTAGATTGTGCATTTATGTCTGTTAGAAGTTTCGTGTTTTTTAAAATCTAAATACAAATTAGTTACTAAACTTAATAAATTATAATGGAATTCAATGGTATCAACATAGTTATTTATGATTTTTTGATTATTCAGCTGTAAATATAAGACATAAAAAAAATGTGTTTGATATCCTTCATGTGCAAAATTTTAAAAGGCTTATCAACCCATGTCCAGCAGCAACCAAGTACAAAGGTTTTAGCAAGAAGAGATAATTGTTTGCTTTTACCTCTTGATTTATTGTTCTATATTTTAAGAAATACTAAAGGTTAGTTTTATATTACTGGATAAGTAACACGAATGTGTACATGCACTGTGTCAATACAAGTTATGTAAAGTTAGCTAGGCATGACATATAGAGTTATGAGACTTTAAGCTACTTAGACTAAATAATTGTATTTTCATGTTATAATATGTAGTCTGTCTAGCACAAAAGAAGCATAATTTATATTTTTTCCTAATTCTTTTATGATAGTTATGAGGCTGGTCAAGTGACAGACCCCACTTAGATAGATTATAGTAAGTAACATAAAATTTAAAGTGTTGTTAAAAACAAATGTTTGAAATATATTTAGAAGTTTTAGAGATTACATAAATAATATCCAAGATTTTTAGGACGAAGAATAATTTTTTAATTATACCATGAAATCATCTTGCACTTAAGACTAGTAATGAAACAGAGTATTTTCACAAAAATTCTTTAGTGAAAATGTTTCATTAAAAAACTGATTTTTTTGTATAAGGATACTTGTAATCTTTACTAAAAGTCTACCAAATTTTGTGATGATCCACATGCTGTTTCATAAGTTATAGCACAAATACTTAATGAGTGCAAATGTGTAGATGAACTTGCATATATTATACCAAGTCTGTAGCATTAGGTATCAGATAATAATTTTATGTGACTGTAAGAAGAAACAGAAAAATAAAAGTATACAGATGAATGTACAATGGCAATTTTTCAGTTTAAAAATGCCATTATGTATTTTTCAATACAGACTTACTTTTTTTTAAAGATGACAATAAAATTGTACAATAGTATGATGCACCCAACATCTGTGACATAAAACATACAAAAGTATTACATGTACAGTGAAATCTTTGTAATTCAAAATCTTCACATTGGAAAGCTCTTATCAAAAATTTCAATATCTCTAAACACACATTCTCATTTAAGGATCCTGCATTCCTGACAATTCCATCTGAAATGTTTCAAAATGCTCTCATAGCTTCTCAAAAGTTTACAACTGTAGTTAAATGATGCTGCTGTACCACATAATTCCCATCAGGAAGCATAAATTGTATGGTACTTTGTGTTTACTTTATTAGTAAATAGATCCTGAAGTTTTGGCTTCTAATTCTATGAAGAAATAATGGTTTTTATACACTCTAATGATTTTGTAACATTTATTACTGTTGAAAATTGTTTTTGTTATAGATGATGTATATATACTGTGTTTTAGGTGTCAAAATTTTTCCTGAATAATATCATGAGGGAAATGTTTTCAAAACCAGAATTGTTTCCAATCTGGTACTGGCTCAGGGGCTACAGCTGCCAGATAATAAAGCTTTTACCACAATTTGTTCATTCCATTTAACAAAATATCAAATTTGTCTCTGTGGTGGCTAAGTTCTTACAAAGTAGATCTTCAGAAATGATGGACTGATAGACACAATAATGAAAACAGAGAACATACTGCTAAGATCTGTTCAGGTGTTAACATTGAAATGCAATAAATGCTATATTTATTTTGAAGTTTCAAACTTCATACAGAAAGAATATGATGACTTATCATATCAAAGTCAGTTAGCTGGATTGCTAATTTCAGTGATGTGGAGTTTTGGAGTTTAAAACATGTAATTAGCAGAATAAAATGACAAGATGACTTACCACACTGAAGATGGTCAGCAGCTATATTGACCTGGCTAATATAATGTGGATCCTCAGAGTTTTCAGACTCCTGCTTTGCTACCATTAGAACTCGATTAGCCAGTCTGGCAATACTGGAAGTGTTGTCAACCATGTGTTGTGGTTCTTGGTGAACAACAGACTCTTCACATTTCTTTGTGTGCTTTATTATACAGTCCTCTAACAAAAAGTAGTTATCCATTATTACACACTTCATTGCATCATTAGTTTCTTGAACTGAAAATCAACTTTTAATAAACTTTTTGTTTTTAAATTTTAAATCATAAAATCATTTTGAAGCAGTTCATCAATAACTAACAACACTGAATGTAGTTTTATTATGACAAAATATTATGTTTGTTAAATACAGTTATTAAAAATAATAGATTTTAATTCTTGTTTCTGTAAATTACAAAATTTTTGTTACATCAGTTATCAGGTGTAACAGTTAAATAAAACAGTCAGTTCAACCACAACATACAATTCAGACGTACTAACTAAGCAAAATAAATACATCAATGGTTAAGACATAAGTTAAACTAATCACAAATTATGGCTTTTCAGCTCGTTTTTCTGTACCAAAATTTAAAATAACAGAAGACAATAAATATAAAGATATCTAGTTATATTATATATATAAGCTGTGGTACCCATCCTTTTTCTGAGTTACTGAACATAAACAAAATGTGAGGGAATATGATAAATAACACTGAAATACTAACTTTCACACAATTTATTTATAAATATTATTACAGTATTCATTATTACCTCACCCACAGTCTGTATAAATTTTAAGAACTCAATGTGGAAATGTCATGTGCCCATGGTGAAAGGTTTAATAGAATATTACAGAAAATGTAACAAAGTTTTTCATTTTTTACATCTATGAATGTAGTTAACGTCAACTTATGTTAAAGATAATAAATATCAACTAACAGAAATAGTGGAGGATGCAGTAGGTTGTCAACCACCATTAACATGCCCCTTGTTCAAAACTATTATCTCAAAAAGTTTGGAATTTTAGTTAAGAGTGGCCCAGTAATTTAGGAGCAGATAGATAACTGCTAAACAGATTTCTGTGCTATAAATTTATATATATATATATATACATATAAAGAATTTTGGTAATTTTTCTTATCGAAAATTATAAAAGATTAGTGGATTTTATAATACTAATAATGTTGTCTTTCTTCTTAGCAAAATAATGAAAACAGAAATTTTGTCACTGATGAAACTAGTATTAGCAGTGTTCTGAAACTTTAAAATTCTGCTCACATTAGACTGTGCTGAATACAATATTGGTTACATAGAATATTTTAATGTAAAACACAAGTTTGCAAAGCTATTTTCATGAAAAAGAGTTATTCAAATAACATACCTGATACTTTTATAAATTTCACAGTATCTGTAGCCTCATCAATAAGATTTCTCATTTTCTGAATGCTCTCAGCATATTGTTTTCTCAGGTTCTCAAAATGTTCATCAGCAGCCTTCAAAACAAAACTGTAGTAATGTAATTTTTCATTACATATACATATATTTCCTTCCCTCTTGTAATATATCAGCTTTACCAACTGAGCTCAAGAGTATCCAAATAGTGCTTTTTAGTAAGTAACTTTTTAACAACTCAAACTATTACAATACCCCATGCTTCTATTAAACTTGATTTTGAAAGCTTTAAAAATATTTTATGGCAGAGACTTAGAATATGTGTTTCTTGATATTCTAGTATAATATCTTTGGATATTTGTGAATTTAATGTTTATATACACAGGGTTGAAGACATTATATTAAAAACAATCTCTGTATGTAGATCGGCAAGTCAAATAACAACAAGAGCAAAGATAAAGCCATAATAACAGCTCTTTCCATTGTAAAATCTTCATACACTAAAATCATAAAGATGTGTCTAGATTGAGAATTCTAGAATATCCAAGATTGGAATATCTTTTGTATATAACAGCACTGAAAAGAAAAAAACAAGATTATCAATTACTAAGAGATGTCACAACCATCTAGAAACAGATCTGTAATAAGTCATACAGCAAGTATGATAATCAAAATGTATAGTCTCATAACAGGTGGAAATTCAGAAATAAAAGGTCAGTAGCAAAAGCCATCCATATGCCCTAAGAAACAATACAAAATATAATAAACAAGCCTTTCCATCTTAAAACAAGGCCAATAGAGTATGTTTTCCTAAAATAAGGCTATCAGTCACATCTCCTACACAACTAGTTGAGTACCTCAAGCAGCTGGAGAATGAAGCAGGAATTCATATTTATAATGATCAAATCTCCAGATGTAGTGTCTATGAATTTCTGTGGGATAAAAATCTTGAAATGGCCACTAGTAAACCACTATCTTCATACACTAGATGGATTAAGAAAAACAACAGGAAGGACCAATGAGCTTTTGACAAGACAGCCCTAAAGTGAAGCCTTTTACAGTGAAAAACTAATAAGGTGTGGATTACAAGTGCCATATTTGAGGAATTTTTGAATAAGTTAAACAAAAGAATGGAACAAGAAAATAGGAATATTCTACTTTTCCTAGATAATGCAACTTGTCACCCAAAAGTTCAACTTTCGAATGCTCGTTTAGTTTTTCTACCTCCATATACAACATCAGTTATACAGCCACTAGATAATGGAATTATACAGTGTATAAAACTGAAATACAGAAAACTGATGATTTAGAATATTACTACAAACATGGACGACTGAAAGAGAGCATCTGAAATGACCATGGAAATTGATGTGTTAGATGCAATTGCATTTTTAAGTTACTCAATCCAATGCATAATAAAGTGCTTTTGAAATTGTGGATTTATTCTTGATAATGGTGGAGACTGTGGAGAAGTTGTTTGTTATGATAATTCTAGTGATATCCAAACTCTGATTGAGAAGATCAATGCAGATGATTCTGTGAATGCAGAAAGTTTTGTGAACATTGACAAGAATGTTTTAACAGAAACTGATGAAACTGACTTAAAATATATAATAGAATCACAAGATGGTAACAGTGTGAGAGATTCAGAAGATGAACAAAATGGAAAAGATAGTGAGGAAATTGAAATTCCTACTTCATCGCATGTGTTAAGTTATATTAATGCTATCAAATTGTATGCAAAATTGAAGGGGGAAAATGAACTTCATGAAAATGCTGTAGAATTGGTGTTCTCTTTTAACCGCATAAGAAAACCCATTAAAAAAATGAAACAGTTGAAACCAGACACTTTCTTCAAATAAATTTGATTTAGATTTTGTATACTTAGGTATATTTTGAATGTCTATTTTTGTTCTTATTCATATAAATATAGCATAAACAGTATAATAACTTTATTCACAAACGTTTTACTTCCATTGAGTCAAGCAAGTATAACATTCTGCTCAAAAATTATACATAATTAGAGAAATGCATGTTCACTGTCTAAGCCAGAAATTTACTCGGTCCCCTGCAATCCAACCTTAGACAAAATTTACTTTATTAATTTTGCAACTTTTGTATTTTTTATTTAATTTAAACCTCCTTTGAAAAAAATTACTTTCTATTTTACATATATATATACTGAGTCCATCTGGAATCAACAACTTAAAACAGCAAGTTTAATCTAAACATATCCTTATACATTGTTTTTAACACTTACTGTTACCAATAATAATACATAATGTTCCTAATTGATTTATGTTTATCATCCATTTAATCCAATTTAAAAAGCATTCAGAGCATATCTTGTTAGAAGTACTCAGTTTTTTTAAGTTTATTACCTTGTGAATAATTCTGAAGTTCTGCTCAAAATCAATTGCAAAGTGAGTTATTTTGTAAAATGATGAATCAGAAAAAAAAAGTACCATAATGATCAAACTATTTTTCAATACCAAACTTACCTATTTGACACAACAAGCACATTTTCATGCTATTCATCTCAGACCATCACAATGACAAAATATGATCTTTGAGTTAAAGTGATCATAAATTTTACTCTTTTACCTTATTAGTTGAATAAGCCATCCGTATTCTTCCAGCATTTACCAACTGTGGGGTTAGACTTTCAACCTAAACAAAATACAAAGCATTTTTTACTTTAACCTTCTTGATCAGTACTTTTTCATTATACAAAATACATTTTCTTTAAACTTCAGTTAGCTTAGTAGTTTTACTAGATAGTCATCTTAAACAAACTTAAAAATATTTAGCTAAAAAGAGTGGAAAAAGTAAGACGTTTTTGCAATAAATCAAAATAGAACTTCTCTTTCACATTTGTAATCCTTCAACTGTGGTTGGCATCATATGATGCAAGCATTATGTGTGAAACCTGATGGTCTACAATGTTGTATAATGCTGTAAGTCATCTCAGTACAACACCAAAGAAATGCCATATACCCACATTTTAGTTACCTACATGCAATTACAGCTGAAAGAGCTAGGACATCTCTTGCGTCTGCCACTCCGAAGTGTAAACTCTCTGCCCATGAGAGTCTTACGCAGTCACAAATTACTAAAACTTAACGGTGAAAGTGAAAAGGAAGTATTATTACCCTCTGATGAAGATGATGTTATTTTCAAGAAATATACCCAAGGGCAACTAATGTTGAAGAGCATAGTAATGTTGTATTCTCCCCTCCCATCCATGAAACCAGTGCATTGTTCTATGACACAGACTAATGTACAACTCTCTGCCTGGTCTCACAGAAATAATTTTGACCTGAATTTTAAGCTTTTGATTTTAGAACTTCTAAATTAACATCAAAATTCCCAACTAATGAAAAGGCTGAAGCAATAGGATATTTCAAAGTCTGCTTAGATGAGGAAGTGATAAACTCTATACTAAATGAAAAAAACAAATATAGGGATTTTTTCATTTCTGATTCTCAGTTTTCTCCACACTCAAAGGTTCATCAATTGGTGAAATATGTGCATTTCTGTCATAATGTTGAAAACATAAAAGAATGAACAAGTCAACAGAAAAACAAAGAAAAAATAAAACTGTTGTAATGTGACAACACCCCATCACTGATGACAATACTCATGAGCAATGTATCCCCCACGTGGTGCAAACCCACTGCCAGGCCACTTGAGTCATTGTCAATACCACGGAAATGTAAGAAACTGACTTTTTTTCCATATCTTGTTTCAACGTATGGTAATTTTTTTTCATTTTATTTTTAAAAAATTGAATTCTATGAACCTTCAAAATTTTGTAAATCTTTGCACATGAGGTGGTAGGCAGGTTTATACAAGCCACAAACAAAGGGTTAAAACATAAATTAAACAGCACCATTCACCTAAATATCAACATAACTGTATTTCTTATTGCACATAACACATATACAGAAACAACATATAATGAATGGTTACTGTAAGATCTGTATAAAATATAGTTCCTCACAGTCAATACTATTGTTCATCACAGTTTGGATTAATGTATCTCAAAATGGCTGGTATGGGTATTAACACTTTTACTAATAAAGCTGTCATCACAAATAGTTTGGATTAGCTAATATTATGTCTCTCTCATATATTTAGAATAGCAACACTATTATTATACATCAGAGCAACTAAATAAGAGATATTCATATTATAGCACATAGTGGTTGAACAAGATAATCTTAGTTGACCTGATTAGCAGATGACATGAGAGACTCGGCTAACTTTTTGTTATTTGTTCCACCAGTGGCTATATTTTTAGCTGTTCTTGCAGTTTTCACAGAAAAATCCATGAGAGCTCTAGCTTTGTCTTGGAAATTAGCATCTCGATGTTGTGTACCTTAACATAAAAAATATATATGAAAAGTTACTGAGTTTGATAAAAAAAAAAGAAAAATTATAAAGTAAATGAGGTTAAGCTACTGTTAGGTTATATTATTAGACTTCAATCAGAAGTATTACAGGTGGAGTAACACACTAATGATCAGGGTGACATATTTCTAAAATATACTCTGCTATTTTTAACTTTCAGGAATGAGTTGCATAATAACAATTTCAAAATGTGTCACATTTTTTCTTAACTTTTAACCAACAAAGACATGAATCCAAAAACAATTGTGAATCAGCTAGTTTAGAAAAACATTAAAAAAACTGATATTATCCACGTGGACCAATGTGTAATTCTAGAGTTAAAAATGAACTGCATGATGTTAATTTTTAAATATTTTCTAACTTGTATCTAGTTAAATACTGTGCTTTAAAATGAACAGTGTAAATTTGATTCAAGATTTTGTATCACCAAAAGTTTATTTTTATCGATATTTCACTATTTTATATTCCAAGGTGAAAAAAAGCATAATAACTTAAAACTCAAGAAAAGGAGAAGAGAGAATGTTTTACTTACCTTCAAGAACAAGAACTGCTTCAGTAAAGTGCTTTAGAGGTGAAGTGATGTCTATGAAATCTTCTACAACCTGAATCAGACAGATAAACTATCTGTTTAGATACTGAATTTGAAACATTGATATATAATATATAAATAAGAGATTGAGCATGAGAGATAAAGACATGTTCATAACATGGCTTCAAAGAGTTTTAGGTAGAACACTTTGTATAAAACCTCAAAATAAATTTTCATAAGGATTGTTTTCATATAAATAATTATGCCACAAAGCAACCTCAAAATACTAATTATAGTTGTTGTAGTGCACCTGTGCTGATACTTTTTGACATATTTTTACCACAACATTGTTCTACTGGCACTCAAGTGTACGTTTTCAAAATTAGTCAATTTAACTACCTGTGCCCCAAATGTAACAAATTAAAAAAACTAAACAAAGAGAAAATACCCAAACTAAGCATAATGAAGGAACTACAAGCTTTGAAATTATTCATCATGTGACATTTTCATACAAGTAAACTTTAATTTTTCTAAAAATCACAAGGTGGTTTTTGTTCCTAACTGGAAATATTTACTACAGATAACAAACAATAACATACATTATCAACAGATGAATTTTCATTCAAATGCACCATTTATGTAATAACTATTAAAAGAAATTTTATTTTTATTTATATAAATGCACAATACAAGTTCTTTATTTACTCCTTTATAGGAAACTGATATAGCCACAACTTTCAGATCTGCCCTGATCATATTAGATATTACTGAACAACTACCATACTCCATTAAAGAAAATCTTCCAAATAAATTATTTGAATAAAAACTTGTATACATTTTCCTCCTTTCTAGTATGTGTGAGCTGATAATTTTAAAATCTACAATAATGATCCCAGATAAAATGCAAAATTTACCACTTTCATATTCTACTTCTTTATTAAAGTAAACAATCCTATTTGTTAAAAAGAAAGATAAACTGTTTTTTATCATTTCAACTTCACAACAAATGTGTAGAAAAAACTAATAACCTTCCATTACACACCATAAATGCTGTTATCACGACTGATATCAGTCACCAATACACAAGAATTCTTTCTGTTGATTTTGAAAATATTTCAACCCAAATGTTAATGAAAATTAACATTTGCTTTCAGACCAGTATATGTATGTATATATATATTTTTTTTAATTTTAAAACATGTCTGAAATATTTCAAATTTAAATGAAAATGTGAATAATTCTGCTCATTTTTCCAAAATTCTTAAAAACAGCTATAAAATAACTTCTTGCTGAATATACAAATTCACTGAAAAAAAATGCTCTACTGCATTCACTGTACAATTGTGATTTCTCATCAGTTTCTACTTTATTTCCCAAGTTGAACCATCAATAAATTCCTATAATATCTATATTAAGCTAAATCTTTGTCATCAGCATAGCTGTGCATGGTTGTTCCTTTCAAAGTATATATATTTTCAAAAGGAGACATCACATCACATGAGCACAGTAAATCATTAATGAGTTAAGGTGCAGTTTGTTGCTGTTCCATTAGTCTTGACTTAGCTGACTACCTACCATCACACACTCATAATTAATAGAACTTATAATATAAATTCCATCTGTGGCAAACTGTCTGTTATTTTCTGGTCACATTTTTTTCCTTAAATATGAAATACGGAAAAATGCTGCAGAATTATTCCAAAAAAATAAAATAATTTATAAACTATTTTCCCTATTAAGCACATAACAACAAAACAACTAAAAATTCATATATCAAAACCTTTTATACAATAAGTTTTTGATTGTCATCTCCTTTGAATTATAAACAAACTACTTTTATGGGAGGTTTAATGTATAACAGTTATCAAACAAACGTATATAGCAGTACTTGTCTTCTTTAAGCAAAGGTACGCAATTGACTATTTGCACTTTCTCCACTGCTGGGATTCAAACCCTCAGGTTTTAATGTTGTAAGTCCATACACATACCAACATCTCACTGGGGAAATTGTTTTATGAAGGATATTATTTATTATTGTTAATATTATGATTATTTTCCTTTTTACATATAAAACTGATGTTGTTGCAGACAATTATATTTGATTTTTAATATTTGTGAGACAAGTACATGTGGCTAGCTATAGTTTTCATCAAAATTAAGT
This sequence comes from Tachypleus tridentatus, assembly GCF_004210375.1. NCBI lineage: Eukaryota > Metazoa > Arthropoda > Merostomata > Xiphosura > Limulidae > Tachypleus > Tachypleus tridentatus. The sequence goes on from NC_134826.1 coordinate 32,919,645, forward strand.
GAATGTCTCACACATTGACACTTAAATTTGTTTATAACTTTTGCTTTTAAACTATTAACATAGAACTTTTCACATATACACATCCTGATACTATAATAAAAGAATGTCAGAAGAGTGAAGATATGCATGTCTAAAGATACAGGAAAATAACAGCAGATAGACACATAAACCTTTACAGAATATTAATACAGAAGAGCAGTTGTGGTAGGAAGATAAAGTGAAGTGTTCCAACCATGCTGTTAAATGCTACATCAAAACACTTTATAAAATTTCAAAAGAAAGGATAAAAACTGTGTCAGAGGAACTAACAGAAGAAATGCAAAGGAAAAGAATACAGCTGTATAATAGAGACAACAGTTAAAATATGGCCATTATCATGTCTTTGGTGGTCATATGGAATATCAGCCAACATTTTGCAAAACTCATCATATCATTTCAAAATTTACAAGATTAATAGTCACAAAGATCATAGATACTGTACACATCACCTTGTCAGAATAACAGTTTCTGACAACACTACCAAGAGTTGAAAGTTATATGTTTTTGGTTACTAAGTTACTGAGCAGAAAGCTGTTCAACACATGCCAATCTGGCTTTTACTGTCACCACTGCCAAGAAGATGGATTATTATATTAATATGAACCAGAGTAGCTCCAGAAAATGTAATAAAATATAAAATTAAAAAATCCTTTAGCTATTGTGAAGAGTTACATTAAACAATGAAAAAAAAGCTTATCGCATACAGAAAACCATTACTCCTGTGTAAAGAAAGGAAACACCTGAAAAAGATCAAAATCTGTAGGAAATGGGCATGAGAGTGGCTGTCTTTTACAACCAAATTTAAATAAAGATGAGTTGAATGGTATAGTGTTGAATTTCTGATAAAAAAAATACAAGTAACTAACAAAAGATAAAGTTATTTAGAATACAAGTGGTCAGACAGGAAATGAGTTAACACTCCTACAAAAAGACGTTTCTAGTCCTGATTTCTCCAAGCCCGTTCCCCTGGCTGTGGTTTCGCTAGATAGTAGATAGGGACAGTGGGAATCTCGTTAATCCATCCATTAATGGATTTAAATGGCAATTTCATTTAAATACAAAATTATTAGCCTAATATTAATAACCTTTCAAGTTGCTCTGGAGCCTATTAGGCCCCACTTTTCATAGGAGTGTTAAGGATTTTGGAAAAATGATGATGACTTATGGCATCAGAATTTGAATGCATTTGCAAAATTAAGAATACTAATTCCTATAAAAATGTTATCTTATTTTCCTGTTTTCACAACAAAGACCATTAAGTATGGAAAGATCCATGAAGACATGAATCCATTCTAAGCCACATGAGCTATGGTCTGAGGATCATATCAGTTGCACTCACCTCATATGAACTGTGTACACACACACACATACAAATATTAAACCTTTCAAATCCATTTGTAATCAAGATGAGCATGTAACCCACTACAATGCTTATATTTGTTACTTTTATAAAGGTATACTAAAAATCATCAAAGTGATCAAATGTTCAGTGAACTGTTCAGTTACAAAATAAAGAAAGAGACATTGTTGTATACCTAAACCTTGCACTGTCACAATTACAAAAGTAGAGTGATGTGTAAATTTTGACACATGAACAGGCATGATTACTAACAGAAGTTATCAGAAAGTCCAGTATTGATAAACAGTAAAACTGTTTCTGTGTTGTTCCACTTCAGTAAAACACACATAAATACAAACAGAATATCTCAATAAAATATTTGAGGCATCCTCCAGGTTCTATAAAATAAGTATTAATTTAGATAATACCTGCATGTGTTATGGAGCATCCTTGGCAAGAAACTTATTTATTTTCCATAGATATAACTTACTCTATAGGTTAACCAAAAGTTCAAAGTTAGCCATCTCTAATGTAGGAACCTATTACCTAATACTTACATGCATATAGTTCTGAAGAATAAGCAGAAAATATAATTCATCTTTTACTGTGTTATTCATTATTGTTTACCTCACTGTGGTTATCATTTTAGGGCTTGCAAAACCTTCACTGTGTCTTAAAAATTACAACTAAACAAAATATCCTTTCATAGTGATTGAACAACTACAACGACCTTTCTACTACCTTTACAAAACAGAGTTGACACCCTAGTAGATGGGCAATGTAGCTGTATATTTCTTCTGGATCAGTGACTTTGTGTTGTGTTGGATTAGTAAAGGTTCAAGGAGAGTCAAAACTTCTGCCTTATCTTAGTACTTAATTACCTGTTCATAGTATATAAGTTGTCCCTTCACTTGACTTATTCATTGTACACAAAAATTGTCACAATAAACTACGATTAACTATAATTCCAACCTTTAGAATGTAACCTTATTTAGGTGTCACTACACATAAAAATGTCAATATCAAACTGGTTTCTCTTATAGAGGTGTATGATGTATGTTCATTCGGATATATTCTTCAGCTCTTTTTTTTTAAGTAATGAGGAAAATTCATAATTCCAATTTCATGTTTCATAAAAATTGAAATATTTGCTTTGGTTACTATTTTAGAAACTGAACTATTTCTGAAATGCTTCAAGAGTCAGGAGCAAAATCAAAGTCAACTTTGGATTTTATCTTAGTTTTATATTATTATATTTATTTTTTTCTATATTTATTATCATATCTACAACAAACTCTTTGTATATTTGGAAAAGTATGAATACTTTAATAAGGTATAAGCACAGTAACTGTATGTCTCAAAACATGTCAAGTATCTTTTCACTGCAATAGATGTTGCTAAAAGACATTATTGATGTTTTTGACAATAGGAAAGAGATTTTTCTTTAATTTAGTAAAATTTTTATGCATTTTTTTAAAATTATACCTTTACAAATTTGCCTTTTACAATAAAATGTATTCACTTTGCAATCACACTTAATAAATCACAGGGTAAGACATTTGATGATGTAGGAATATTTCTTCAAGATGATGATTTGAACACAACATAAAAATACATATAAACCAAAATTATAACCATGAACAATTTCTACAAAAGAAATTTATTTTCTTGAAGTACAACAGAAAAAAGATAAAAAATATTACAATGTATAAAATTTTTGAAAACAAGCTTGTAAAACATTTATTTATATTCAATTTTCAAAATAATAATAAATAAGAATTTATCATAATCTAGCTGGCAGGCAATTAGTACTTGAATAAATTTTGGTAAAGGAAGAGGTTGGGTGTGTAATCATTATGTAACTATTAAGGTAAGGGTTTGTAATACAATTTTGTAATGTTAAAAGGTAGAGACTGGGAGTCATATAAATGTATAAATATAAGGCATTTATTTTGACTATAAAAATATTTTAACAACTGTAATTTATGTCAACATACTGGGGATAACTGCCTTTCCCCAATAGGGTGCTGACAAATAAGAGGCAGTAGCAGCAAAGATGTTGGCAGTCAACTCTATTCTTAACCCTGATCTGATCTTCTTTAATAATTGACAAATTTGACTTTCGAACCAGGATAATGTCTTGTGTGGAACAACTGGGTGCTATGTCCACAGACACTTTCCACTGTGAGTTAAATAATAATGACAAGGACTGAAAAAACACAGTTTACTTTTTTGTTTGTCTCATAACACACATCTTGATTTCAGTTTTTATACTAACTTTTATTATTATCAAATAGTGCTGATTTTTATTGCCGATATTCTTTGCCGTAATTTATAGTATTAGAACCATTTATAACATACTATTAGTACAAGTATCTTTTGAGTTTCGATATGGTATGAATAAAAAATATAAAGTCAAGTTTTTATATTTTGAAAATGAAGGAAATGCTAAGTATATATATTATTTACAGTATTCCTTTTTTCCTTTTGTTTGTATTTTAATTTACATCAAAAAGTTTATGACAACTTGTGAAAAAAGTGAAAATACTTGTTTTGTCAAGTTAATAATTTATGTTTTTTTTTTCTAAGTTTGATATCTTTTGCACTCTTTATTTAGATATCTAAAGGAAAATTAATCATACATTATATGTTATCTTATGTACTGAGCAAATATGCACTAAAAACAAATACTTATTTCAAAGAATTCTGCATACATAAAATATTGTATAGTAGTTGTTCATGTCAAACATACACAACAGCTTATTGCCACTCAATAAATAATATAAAATTATATATTCAAACATCTAAGCCCGCCCTCAACATTCAGACAATCAGTTACACAACCCCTTTCAAACATGTGGTCAACTTCCGGTCAGTTACCTCTCTTTCTTTGTAAACCTGACGATGACTGAAGAAGGTCGAAACGTTGTTCACTCCTCTACGTAAACAATTTTCTCAACCTAAACGAGCCATTTTTACATATTTATAGCTTATTGCCACTGTTTATTTATTTCATAATCTGAACCAGTGGCAATTTCACTCTTTCAGATGAAAAAACTTTATTTGTACAATTTTTCATGTCACATTACTATGTAAAAGTGATTTTTGATTGTGCATGTGTCCTTATGCAATGTGACCTAGAAAATAATCTCATTGGTCATAATACAACAGATTCTCAGAGATAATTGGGTCTTGAAACTTCACACAACTTTTGTTTCTAAACAAGTCAAGTTACTAACCATATGATGAATTTAAATGCATTACCATCTTACTACTATTATTATTATATTACTAGAGTTAGGTACGTCATACTTTTAAAAAAGAACCTTTTAAACTTTTCACAACCTCTTAAAAATAAAAATAAATCTTTCACAATTATTCTATAGAACTAAGTGTACTCAAAGTACATTCAAGTACAGAAACTTTTTCTCTTACCATGTTAACAAGAGCCATTTGAATCTTGACCTTCAGTTCATGGAGTTTACCATGGATAGCCCTACGAACAATCTGAGCTTGAGGGGTAGTTCCCTTTATAAATATATAAAGTAAATACATGAATGACAAATAACAATTATGTTTCAAACACTCTTAAATTAATACATAAATGTTTTTGTTTTAATTTTTTATTGCTAAAGCATACCTTTTAGTCTAGAACTTCTTCCTTAGAATAAAATATTTCAGAATTTAATGGTCTTTTCACATTACTGTTAAAGCTTTGCATCTGTTTCTACTTTGCATGTTTCAATATACACATGTATTTAGAAATCTAAATCTTTTATCCTTGTTCAGATCAGTTCTAGAATTAAATATAAAACTGTCTCATCTCTAACTAACAATATTTTGATAATCTGTAAAAGCTAAAAACCAGATGGAACAAAAACCACAAGTTAAAATGAAATATCAGTTATTCAACTACAATTGTAAAAAACTTATTTCAGCTTTCAATTTTTAATAAACTTTTTAACCATATCTTCTAAAATTATACTGAAATTTAAATCCCAGCTTCTTCAAGTTTCACTTCTAATTTATTTTTAACAAAATTTATTCTTTAACCCTACATGCTGAGTGTGATCCAGCCAACTTCCAACTTGTCACCATGAAAGTATCCATAAGCATAATTATATTGTTTCTGATAACATATTTATATCTTTACAAAATGTTGCAGATTATTACTAAACATTACAAGGCTTTCATGCACAAAATATCAGGTTTTTAAATTAAATATTAAGATCTTTTTATTAAAGACTGATTCATGAATTATTTTCTTTCAGAATGTTCTCTTTCCACCATGCAAAGTAAATTAAGATTAAAAATACTTCTTTTTATCTGAAAATTGTCAAGTTTAATTTGTGTGTCCTGCTAGGTAATCATCAAATGTTTCTGAACAAAATTTTAATTTATTTTGTTATCAGTGCTAAGTATACTGTGTTGATTGATTTTCCCAATCATGTAACCATCATAAAAATCAGGAAGCAGATCTAAATTATCTTTTATTTGTTTTAGAATAACTGTAACTTGTAACAAGAAACCACAAATGTTTATTTAATACAGTTTAAATCTTGTAACAATATATACTTATTTATATTTATCAATTTTTGTTTTACTGACCTTACAGCAATGTCTGACTGAAAATACCTTAACACAAGGTGAAAATTACATGGTGTGCATGCAACTCATGTTACCATATCAAAGAGCACAATGCACAAGCTGTTGAAACATGTACCCTTTGATGATTTTTATTTCCTTATGTCACAAAATAAGTTTCTATTTTTTTTACATTTTAGTTACTTTTATAATAATAAACAGTAAGAACAAAGGAAAAATAAAAACCTCAAAATTAAGTATCAAAATACTTTATATTTTTATTTTCAGTAAAGCTTTGGATCTTATCTGTATTTTCTATACTGTAACACTACACTTGATTCTAAAGGTTTTAGGTAAGGAATTGATGCCCAATGAAAATAAAGGATGTAACTTCAAAATAAAATGTATAGTATTAAGAGTATTGATCACAAAATTTCAAAGTCCTTATGGCCAGAATTTACATTGTTATGGATTTAATATTATAAATTGACTCTAATATATATTTAGAAATGCATGTAACTTTTACAATATAAGTTCTACCTATTTTCTCAATTTGTAGAAGATTTTTGGGGGTAATAATAAACAACATAGGCTTTATGAGAGACTAACAATCTCCCAGTATTGTGACAAATGAACTTTGAAAACCTCATCAAAAAAATATTGTTGGTTTGGTACAGTTAGTATACTATAAACCTCGGAAGCTACAACTATGATAAACGTTTTTTAATCAGAAAACTCTAGATATTTGACCAGAAGCGTTTATATATTTTGAACATTACATAATATTTAACTTCAGTGAATTTGCTTTAGATGTTAATATTTCTAAGAGGATATTAGAAATTTTTGTTGGGAAAAACTCACATGTGGAAAAGCTAGCTAATTTTCCATTATGTAAAGTGTACCTGTGTATCTAGATAGAATTAATTGTTCATCATGAAACATCAATTAAATATTCAGTTCTAAACCAAATACAAGACTCAATATAGTTTGTAAAATTATAAGAGTTTTGTATATAAATTATCATCTGTGATAACCATTATTATAAATTGTATTGTTGTTTTTCAAACACATTTGCATTAAGAAAGAAAACTGTGTGTACCAATCTTATCGGCATACATCATAAATCTGATACATATTAACATTTAATTAATTTCTAAATTAAAATTACCATTCTTATCGGCATACATCATAAATCTGATACATATCAACATTTAATTAATTTCTAAATTAAAATTACCATTCTTATCGGCATATATCATAAATCTGATACATATCAACATTTAATTTATTTCTAAATTAAAATTACAATTTAATTCAGTTACAGGTTATTTGAACTTGTAATACATAACATAAATAAATCGGAGCCTAGTGCGAAATAAATTATAATACAATAACATAATAAATTAGGGAAACTCATGTCCGAGATCTAAATCAGAAACAACATTTTTAAAAATTGAAATACAAATCATAATCAATTTATATTTATCAGTGCCAAGAAAGTTTGATCATTCTAATTATCAAGGTTTTCTTGAATCACTTTCCCTCAAACAACTAGAAAAATATAACAAAAGTGAACTGCCAAAATTTTAAAAATCAATGAGAAAACTGAACTAAAACGTGTATTATCAAGATATTAGTCAATGATAATTTGTTGTCTGAAAAAGCATTAGGGGAATACTATAATGTTTTGACTAATCAATCAGAGTTAAGTGATAAAGATAAGTTAGAAATCCAGTTAATATTCAAACAAATCAAGCTAGGCCAAGCCCATATCAAAGTTGACAGCAAACATTTTGAAACCAAATGAGCAACTGGATCAAAGCCAATAAAAGAGAAGAAACAAGTTTACAATGAAGCTAAGAAAGAAATGGAAATTAGACTCAACTCTGATCAACCAAAACAAGATGACAATTTTGAATTCTATCAATATATTAAAGTAGTATCAGGTAATGAAAATAAAGTTGATAAATATTTCAAACATTTTGCAAGAATTGGCCAAACCATGAAATGACCTACCAAAAAAAGGTCATTATTATTACAAAGTGTTTTAACTGGTACAACATGAGAAGCTTATGTCACTCTCTTTCTCGAAGATTGCACCACTTATGATAAAGTTAAAGCAGCTACTCTCAAAGCATACAAGTCAGTAGCAGAGGCTTATTGCCACAAGTTGAGGTTATCGTAAACAAGATAGCCAAACGTATATGGAATTCGCCCACAGAAAAGAGGTCTATTTTGATCAATGGTGTAATTTTATGCATACTGACAATAGTTTTGACAAACTAAGTTAATTGTGTCTAACTGAGGAGTTAAACACTGCACAAGTGACAGCCTCAAAACTTACTTGAATGAACAAAAACTTCAAACACTACAGAGAGCAGATGATTACACTTTAATGCATAAAACAAAATTTTCAAAAAAAAAAATCCTGCCATCTCAGCAAAAACCTATATCACTAAAGCCGATATTTCTTCTAAAAAAATTCAACTCCTCTAATCCAAAATCTTCTAACAGTCAGGATAAAACTTAATCAAAACCACAAAGGCATGTCTGCCATTTCTGAGAAAAACCTGTCATGGCTGAACATTGATGTTTGAAAAAAAAAAAAAAAGAGAGAGACAACACCCAGTGCATTTGTGTCTACATACCAATATAATTTCACCAGACCACCCAATGTTGTTGATTTGGCCACTGATAAAAAGGTTGTTGGTTCTGTGTCTTTGACAAATGACACTGCTAATCTCATACCCACAAGGTGACACAGAGGTGATTCAATCATTGTTATTAGGTGTGTTTTCTTTAAATTTGAGTTCTGCCACTGGTGAGTCTGTTATTGCTCAGAGTATTGAGGGTGGCTTTGTTAATGTTTATCTTCATAAAATTTATCTAGCATCAGACCCTTGTTTTGGGACAAGTTGTGGTTGGAGTACAATCTTCTTTCCTAATTAAGGGTGTATCATTATTGCTGGGAAATAAATTGGCTGGAGAAAAAATTTGTTGCAGAACCCATAATGGTTAGTAAGCCAATTACTGTTTCATCTAAGAATGATGATGTTGTTGTCAAGGAGAATAGCGACAGGCTAAGAAATTAAGCCAAAAGCAAACGATGGCATGTATTTAGAGGATAATATTATAGATATGTCTTGAACATTTTTTGGATCCAACAAGGATCTTGTGAATAATTATCCAACTGACAAATCATTGGTGAGTGACAATGATGAACATGAAGATCTGGTTCAGCTGTTACAGTTCTTTTTTGCTATAAGTAAACTGATCACCAGGCAAAAAAAGTATTTGCAGATCCTTTCACTATTTAAATATGCACTCCTAAAAGATGAACTAGAGAAAGTTCCAAATGTTTTTTTTAACAAAAATGATGTGCTTAGGAGGAAAGGGAGACAACCAAGTGTACCTGTTTCATAGGACTGGTACATAGTTTATCATATCGTTGTTCCCAAAGTATATTGTTATAAAATATTGAGAATTACCAGTGACTTTCCCATAAGAGGTCATTTAGGTGTCAGCAAGACATGTAACAAAACTGAAACATTCCTTTTGGCCAAAATTTAGGCTAGATGTTTTGCAGCTTTGTTAGAAAAACAAACCAGAAAACTATACCAGTACAATTTAATGCCATTCTGGATGAAAAATTCTGAAGCAAATTTTCAGAGAATGATGATTCAATGCCTTAACAATCTGTCAGATGCTTCAATTTATGTTGATGATATTGTAATTTACAGTAAAACCTGGGAAGAACACTTGTGGTGGATTCAATAAATATTGTGATATTTTAGCAAATAGGAAAGGCAGGAGCTTCTTTTATATTCTAGTTTGCCAATATCAGAAATTTGAGTTTATAAGTCTGAAACTACAGATATTGTATTGTGGGGAGCATAAAACATTATCTGACCAAACCTAGGAAATAAAATACCATTGTGAAACATAATAATCAATATTTAGTAATTTTTTTCACATTTACACTCAAATTAAGAAATTAACTAATGTATATTCCTAAAATTTGAAATCTACAGTTTGATACCTAATATATTGACATACATTTATAAAATAGCAGTTCAAAACATCTGGAATGTGAGTCTGCAAATATGATGACATGCCCTTTTACCCCTTGCTACCAATAACAACAGAGTTAAACAATCAAGAGAAATTATCTATATGCATTTTCTTTGTAAAATAAATTACACATCTGATGAAGCAAAAATATCATTGTCCCTTAATACATGTTCCAGTCCAACAAAATACTGAAGTGTCTCTTCCTTTACAAAATAAATTAGATTAATTCAGTATTGACATACCTGTCCCTTACGACAGTAGTCGTATAGTTGGTGAGAAAAAGCTTCAACTTCATTACACAGATGCTGGAATTCCAGTTTTTCTACATGAGGACAAGTTTCAGCCAATTTGTGACCTTCTTGAATAATAGACTGTAATGCCTGTTGACCTGTACATTGATAAAACATTCACTCTCTTAACCACATAATTTTCTGTCTGTGTTTTTGTCCTCTCCTCTAGACTGACATTATTACCTTACAAAAAAAAGAAATCTTTAAGAGTGGCAAGTTTTAAACAAACAACTTTCAAAGTATTTTTTGTTCTCAATTTCTTCCAACAGCTTAGGTAAAAGAGCAGAAAATTTTAATTTCTTCTTCAAATTATAATTTGTATTCAAGCTACAGAAATAAAGAGATAAGTTTATCTTTAGGTTTTTATGAATTCTAACATAAGCTTTTACCTCTCACATTTCATTTAAATATATTTACATTAATTTTTAAACTAGAAACCTTGCATCTCTAAACTACTTCATTACAAATGGTTTTGATTAATTTATAAAAAAGGATAAAACATTTTATTATTTGAAAGATATAAACAAATTGATTTGACTACATATATCTAACATTTCTTGTTTTGAAACAATTATCATTAATTTCAACCTTAAATAATATAAATAACAATTGTGTTTATAAAGCAGAGGTAAAATTGTACTAGTACAAAGTATCAGGATTTATTTTAATGCCAGTACTCAGTGCAAGGACTTATTTGACTTGCTTTTCATTACACAGTATAGCTTTCATCATATTATTAAAATGCAGACACATTTTGGTTTGCAGATTCTGAAGAATCAATAAATACTCTTCAAATACACCAAAAAATAACTTAATGACATTAGTTCTCCTTGGAAACAACATTATGAAGATTTGTTTAGAAGCTCCAATGTCATTTATTATTATACCAATAAGATAATCTCATCTGACTTAAATGACTTTTATGATTAGTTAATAATAGCAAATATATCCAAATGAAACATTTTAATGGTTAATGAGTTGTGACTGATATCTGCCTCTGATAATAGTTGGAATAATGACTTTTTGACATTTAACAGAAAAGGAAGCCAAAACTAAATCTATAAATAAATGGTATGTAAGGTAACTATACCATTATGAAATTTTCAGTTTAGTGTTAGCTTACAGTGAGTGTTTAGAATTAAATTTGTCATACAACATTATTATCAAGCCTATTATACTTTTAAGCACTATATTCTCTCAGGAATTTTCAAGAATTATAAGAGTGTATAATAACAGTATTCCAACAACTATATTTCTCAGTTTAATTTTCAATGATTTGTTTCTCAAGATTAAGAGTTCTTCAAATCAGCTAAAATGTGATAAACAATTGTAATCATTTCTTTTGTTGGCTCATAAAAGGCATTAACACCATAGAAGTGTTACTGTATCAATGACTTATATAAATAATGTTCTGACAACTGCTGTATTTGTTGTATTCTAACCAGTGTAAAGAGCTCTGAATTAACTGAAACAAGTTGTTGGCAATGAACGTGGCACCTATAGCTTGGTTAGAATATAATTATTCCTATACAATCTTCTAATTCTTGAAAATACCTAAGGATTAATTACAGTAGAAATTTGGTTAAACAACACCACATTTTAAGGTATAAACTGAAACTTTCAAAATAAAGATTTGAAATATGGCAATAGGTGGTACCCCCACAAAGAAGAAACTACCACCAGATGAAGGTAGTTGGAGATAAAAGTATAAGATGCTGTCAGTGTGCCAAACTAAAGCATTTCCTGCAACAGACAACAGAGGTGCAATGGCAGAGTTGGTTGGTTGCTTGGCATTTCATGACACAAAGCAACAAGGCTACCTCTACCAAACAACTGGTAAAGAATTAACAATAAAGTATAATTATTAATACTTGTAAAAAAGAATCATGTTAAAACAAAACAAAGTCTAATTTTTGATTAAAAAGTTAAATAGCATTAAAAAGGCCAATGGCCCTCAAAAAATTAAAAACATTTGTGAGGTGGACAGTGTCACCATTGCTAATTATACTGTCCAGTGTTAGGGGTAAAACTGTGGATAAAACATGTCAGTTACCATCATTCAGAGTCGTAACAATGGCATGATAGTAAAATGTGGGCTACTGAGACTTGAATGTCATACAGACCACACATTGGTGCATCAGTTCCAGATAAAAGGAAACAATGAGCTAAAAAACTGTGACCAATGTGTAGTCCAGTTAGGACAACTTCCTCCCCTTGATTCTTATGGAAACAAGACAGACAAAGTCAAATGGAGGGTGTTATCCGGAAAAGATTGTTATCACGCTGCTCACTCCAAGTCAACTGCCAATGCAGAGCCAAGCCTTGAATACAGGACTAGAGTCCATGAATGGAACAGGCACAGCACTGATAGCAGCAAGCAGACAGAATTAGCTGCAGTCAGCAATCTTATAATTGCAAATATCAACATAGACTGGTATCCAGTTAAACTGGATAGAAATAGATGTTAAAAATAAATTGGCCAGTCGGTTTTCAATATAGGCGAGAACAGAATAAGAACTAAAGTGAAGCAGTTCCAGTGCCAGTAGACAGCTAAGCTCGTGAGTACAAATAGTACAATTTGAGTACAGCTTAGCTTCTTTGTGATCCATGGTAAGATAAATGCATACAGTTTGGCAGTGAACACAGAAACATTAAAGAGGATTCTGTGTGCAACCACCAAACCACAACAAACCATGACAGAGCCCAGAGTCTCTTGATTTTGAATCATCTGCATAAATGGGAATGGAAGTATGGTTCAAAAGATATTCAGCAAATAAAAAATAGTAATTCCATTTGGGAGTATCAATTTTTCTCAGATGACTCAAAGTAAGATCACACTTGGTAATAAGCCATGGCAGGATGGGCTGACCAGTGGGTACAGCAATGTCAATAAAGGACAGACTCAATTCATCCAACTGCACCCAGATATGAAGGCCAAAAGGAATAATAGCAGATCATCTGTTCTAAAAAAGCTTGGCCCATCAAGGAAGGAAAACAAAACCCCAGGTGGGATGTTGTGGTAAGAATAAAAATTTGAAGCATAAAGTAAAGACAATTGCAAACGGCAGAGGTTTAGAGGATGTTCATGAGACTTTGTGTACAAACTCTGAACTGGGGAAGTGTGGAAAGCCCCTGTGCAAAGCCAAAGTCCTGATGATGAACAGGGTCCAGCATCTTCAATGTTGAGGTCCTAGCAGAGCCATAGACCAGAAACACATAGTCCAGTTTCAATCAACTGAGAGCACAATATATCTTTAGCAAAGAACATCGATACCTTCCCCAAGACATGGAAGAAAGGACACAGAGGATGTTTAGTGCTCTTGTACACTTGACTCGTGGCTTCTTGATGTGTGATATAAAAGTCAGCTTACAGTCAAAGATAAGCCCCAAGAACTTTTCCTCAGGGGCCACAGTAAGCACAACTTCAAAACATGGAGTTCAGAATTGGGGTTAATACCCCACTGTATCAAAAGTGCATGCAAACAGTTTTAGAGAAAGAAAAGTTAAAACTGTTTTCTGTGGTCCACTTTAGTAAATAATTGACGGCAGTCCGTAGCTGTTGCTCAATAAACCTCATGTTCAATGACTGACATGAGATGTGGAAGTTGTCAACACATAGCCCACTTGCATCAGTAAGAGGGAAGAGGGAGATGTCCAGTGATGGTATTAATCTTTAAACTAAAAAGTGTGACATTCAAGACACAGCCCTGAGAGACTCCAAGTTTCTGTAGAAATGAACAAAAAAGTGTTCAACCCACACCAACATGGAATCACCTGCCCATTAATGAACTTTTAATAAAAATGGGCAAATGGCCAAAAAACCCATTTAAGTGGAGGTCTTGCAAAATGCCATATCTCCACGTAGTATCATAAGCCTTTTCAAGGTCAAAAAATACTAACACAAGATGTTATTGGTTGAGAAAGGCTTCTCTGATCAACGTTTCAAGTTGATTCCAGGTGGTCGATGGTGGAGCGCTGTTATTGGAACCCACACTGGGTGGGCAAGAGGAGGTTGTTTGATTCAAGGAACCAAAAAAGATGAGTATTAGCTATCCTCCCTAAGGTCTTACAGAGACAGTTTGTCAAAGTAATTGGATGGTACTTTGAAGAAACCTTGGGATCCTTTGCTGGTTTAAGAGAAAGGTAGGAGAATAGCCTGGTGCCACACATCAGGAAAAACATTCTCCTGTCATATCTGGTTAAAAGCAACCAGAAGAATAGCAAGAGAAGCAGGAGAGAGATGATGCAGTCTCATAGTGTATATCATCAGGTCTCACTGATGTATTGCTAGACCGATGAAGAGCTCCACCAGTGTAAAGGGGTGATTATAGTCATAGAGATGATCAGCCTGAAAGGAAAAATGCGACTGTTCTGCCCTAGTCTTGACAGCTAAGATGGTGGAGGATGAAGCAGAAGCACTAGATACCCAGCAAAAGCTTTTGCTGAGAGTACTAGTGATGTTCTGGGCATCAGAAACTTCCTGGTCATCAGAGAATAAGATCAAAAGTGGATAGAATTATATTGCCCACTAACCTACTGAATCTTGTCCCACATGACTTTGGAATTAGTGGTAGAAGAGATGCTGGTTGTGAATTTAATTCAAGATACTTTCTGCTTTTAACTTCTTACCTGCCGAGCATGTGCACAGGATTGCTGGAATGCAATGCAGTTAAAGAGTCTTCCGTATCATGTGGCAGGCAGGATTCCACCATGGACAAGAATACCATGGAAAATGTATTGAGGTTTTAGGAATACATTGAGCACCTGCCTGCACAATACAGTGAGTCAATGCTGCCACACAGTCATCTATTAATGGCTTACAGATGACAGCAGGATCAACTTCCAAGACAGCAGTGAAGCCTCCACCAGGGCATGCAGGTCATGTAGCATTGACTACCACAGCTAGTCTCTCTTAAAATGATAGAAAAATGATCACTGCCCCATGGATAACTGTCAACTCTCCATGAAAGTGGGAAAATAGTAGAGGGGAGCAGACCAAGAGATCAATAGCAGTAAAAGACTAACTAGGTGCATGAAAATAAGTATAAACACCAATACTGAAGAAAGAAAGGTTGTGATCTGATAGCATAAGCACCTCCCCAGAGGGGATTATGTCCTTTAAAGTTCCCCAGGATTAAAAAGGAGATGACAACTATTGAATGAGAGCATCAAGGTCTGATTGATCAGAAATCTCTTCAGGAGACATGTACAGAGAACAAACAGTGATGGTATGACCCAAGGAAACACAGATGGCTATGGCCTCCATGGGGATGTCAAGAGGCAAAGACAGGGTGAGCACATGCTGATCAATCAGTAGTACCACCCTACATTCACTTGTCCATCACACAAACTGTCATTTCTGTACTAAGAAAAGTGCTGGAATGGAACTGTATCAGCAGTTATCACTTGTGAGTGTTGTGGTCTTTGCCACTACAACAAGTAAATGTTACAGATCCATGACAAGAGGTCTTTGAATGTCCAAATTTCTGGCACTGAAAGCATCAGAGAGGGTTTGGAATATATGGCCTAATCTTACAATTTAAGTATCCTTCTTTGTTTGTGGCAGGTGGACGTGGTGATGTGTATATCAAAATAATTGCATTAGTAGGTATCATAATTCCATCTTTGCAAGTGGAGAATCAGTGCACTACAGAACTACCTTGGCTGGAGAAACCAGCAAGGATCTCCAACTCAGTAATGTTCTTTAAATCCCTCTCAACTATAACTCCTCTGGAAGAATTCAAAGTTGCATGGGGAGTAACTTTGATGGGTATATCCCCAATGCTCCTGAAATTCAGGAGTTTAGTATGTTGTGGTAAAGATGTTTCCACCAAAATATTCCAAGATCATAACTTTCTTACTCACTTGGGGGAGCCAGCAAGCCCTTCTAATCCCTTTTGAATAAAAAAGGGAGGCATTTACCATGAGGAGTGCATGATTAGAAATCAAGGTACATAATCCAACTGAGATGGTGACTGTATGATGGAGTCATCCATACATGGTCATTTTCTGATAATCGGTTTTTCTTAATTTTTTCAAGTATAGAGGTATCCATAATAAAGGAAATACATTTCAGTTCTCACTGACCACATCTACTATGAAGCCCTACAAGGGGACACACTACAATGCCAATCAATGACATTGCAGAGTTTCATCAGCACTACACCTGAACACCAGCATCAAGCACAATGTCCACAACACCTGTTGAGAATGTCCAATACTGGTACTTGGTCAACCCTAGCCAAGTGCATCAGTTGACTGACCCTGGGGTGGCACCATAATATTGCCTGTGTACAGGGAATGAAGACCAAAGTGGTGTGTTAGGGTTGGACCCCTCAACCACCAAGATCCTCTCATCCCCTTCATGACCATGCACAGGAAACATGAGTGGATATTTAGATCCAAGAGGAGGTAAACTGAAAGAATAGAACTTTCTCTGGAATGTCCCCTCATCACGTACAGGAATCCACACCTAGTGGCAATGGCAGGGAAAAATCTGGTATTGTATTTGATGCTACAACAACTTGGAAATGCCTAAAGGTTAGATAAGAATGTAATGTTTACAAATTTACTAAGTCTAATAATAATAATACCTTACAACAAACATAATAGTAATAACTCTTAGCCAACTCATAAAATGCATACATGCTATAACAATCACTGTGAGTGTTACAAAGTAACAAGGTTGCTTGTATTTTCTTTTGTTTTAGTCAACTATAGTATAAATTATACAAATGAGCAAGATCCTTTTATGTATGCAAATATGAGTGCCAGAATATTATTCCTAAGAATTTCGCTCTTGATGCAAAGGAAACTGGGTTTCCAAATGTCAAGTCACTTACAACCAAAAACATGTAAATTAAGAATCGAATAGAGAAATATTCCTTTATCATTACTTGGAACAATTATTACATATTTCACTACATCTTCACATGGAAATCAACACGTGACAATGCTCCACCAATAGGATTGTGACACACCCTACTGACGTAGGTGACTTCATCTATCGATTCTACCAAATTATCTCTTTGAGATGAGGTAGAAAGTAAGCACCTGCTTCAGGTGGAGAGGACGAGTGAAAAGTGAGAATTAAGAACATATTAGAAATATATTTTCAGAGTAAAACATAATAACTCTGATACAATACTATACCTCCACTTACAAAATAGCTAAAATCACACAATAAAAAGGTAAAGTATCCAAAGAACATCCATGTAGTGTGAACCCCCATTGGTAAAGGAACATATATGGAAGATAGCAAAACTTCTGTAACACTTCACCCAATTAGGTAGTATGAGCTGGCTTACATTAAAAGGAACAAATCATGATATAGAGTAGCTATGGCACAACAGACCATAGAACCACATCTACTATCAACTGCTGTTCTAAACCAGGTGACATTGAGCAAAAATTGTCATCACCTTAAGTTGAGTAGAATGCAAGAATAAAATTTCCATACCAATTTAATAAACAGAATATCTGTGTGCACATCAACAATCAATGCCAATTATCTGGGAAACCAACATTCAAAATATGATAGGAAAGAATGTACCAATATTGTAGTTTTGTGGCTAAATATAAAGTTCAAAACCACTTGAAACAACTTCACTATGTGCAACCTCAGGTAATAAACTTCTTTTAGGTAGGATGCCAGAGGGATAACATTTACTCCATGAAACATCATCCTGTAGATAAAACTGCACAGAAGTTAGAGTACATTGATGATCATTTAACACCTCAAGCAACCACACAGCTGGGGCAAATCAAACTAGATCCATGCAACAAACCCTGAGTCCCAATGCAAGGAGGTGAAGTGCATGAAGCAAAATCCTGTTATCAATGGAGAATGTGGATTCATATGCAACACATGTGAGAAGATTTTTGTTGACTGATCCAGTTCTAAGCCAAAACCACTAACCTGGAATTGGCATTCAGTCGATGTTAGGATGAGGAATCCCAAGTTGAAAAGTAAAAGGCAACATGACAGATCTACTCAAATGTATGGAATATACTATTGTGATATATGTGCAAAATTATACCTCAGGTAGCATGGAACAGAGACTGGAGCACATGGACATGTAACATCAACCTCTGGAACCCACTGCATGGAAGTGGAGGACTCATGCAATCTACACTGGCAGAACACCACTATACTACTTTCTACTGAATAAAAGGAATCCTATACAGGAGGATGCTTCCACAGTTCACCACTCCAGCAGCTAGGAAGTGGAAAGTGGCAAGACACTCATACTTCACTGGAAGAAACTTGGGAAAGAAATAAGGTGGAGAATCTAAAGTAGCACTGAGACCAGAGACAATGCAATGTGGACTATGAAAACTCTACTTTTAAAAACAGCATACCTATCCATTAAATCGAAGGTATGGGCAGCAATCCTCTTCTGCTTTACTAACAAAAGTTCATGGGCTAGTACAATCTGGAATAGGCATGTAGAAGAAACAAAGTACTGAGAGGAGAACTTAACAGTATTCTTGTGGAATATCCCTACCATGACAGTATGTATTATTAACCATAGGTATACATCATGACTGGTAGAATGAGCCTCCACCCAAGAACAACTTCAGTGAGATATCCCATACAATCCTCACCAAGTTACCCTGAGCAAATCAACCTCTCAGGCCCAACACCTACGAAGTGGAATATCAATAGTAGCCATGTGTAACACACAAAACATCATCCTCTAGACAGGACTGCACAGGGGCTGGAGTGCATGTATCACCAGTAAAAACCCCAAGTAACCAGATCCCACAGGATGGCTAGAGCAATGACTGATCAACATCAACTTCCAGAACCCACAATATGAATAGGGAACAACTAAAACTAAGTCACTAGGTGCCAAATAATGTACCCTGGTATGACTTATGGTCAGCTGTGCAGTGCAAATTATTGAAATGGACAGATGAGTAGCATACTTAAACAGACAACACTTGCCATTCAGCAGGATTCTAGATCTAAAGGGGACATCCCACTGTTAGCTAAGATAACACACAGAAGGAAGATAACTTATCACATCACAGTTGGAGAGGTTTGAAAGATGGCAATAGGTAGTACCCCAACAAGGAAGAAACCACCACCAGATGAAGGTAGATAGAGATAAAAATATGAGATGTTCACATGTCAAACTGAAGTATTTCCTCTGACAAACAACAAAAGTGCAATGGCAAGGAAAAATAAGGTATTGTATCTGATGCTACAACATGTAGAACATACTGCAGGAAGAAGAAGACAGGGAGGAATAGACCAGTTTAATAACCTGTCAAACCCAAGTTGTCAGGGTTGAAGAAGAAAAATAGTGTTAAAGAGGAAAGGTTCCAGTGAACGATAAGATGGGATTACGGACAAGAAAAGGATATTGTATAGGCAACATCACAATGAACAGCACAAACTGGCCAAAGAAACCTATGAGGATCAGATCAGAATCCATGAACACAGGTGAGAAATGGAGAGAAGAGAAAATGAAGAATGTCCTTCACAAGCAGTTAAAGTTTTGGGTAGGAAATATTGATCCTATTAAGGGACAACAAATGTAGAAGAGAACTGAGTACATAAAACATCAATGGCAAAAATTTCAGACCAATGAAGCACACAGAGTAAAAGGAGGAGGAAATAAGTTTTAAAAAACAGGTGATACACTGAATAGGAGAACAAAGATTCAACTAGAGGTAGTATGAGACAGTGAAGAACAATACTGGCATTCCAAACTGAAAGAACTGCCTGATGAGGTGGGTTGACAAATTCAAAGGAATGCAATACAAGGGAGATAGTAAGATAGAAAAACACAAGATGATACCTGGAAACATGGAAATTGTTAAACAATACCACCCAAAATCTTGCAGTGGAATAGACAGAAGATCCATGATCAAACAGCCAGGTAAGGAAATCCATAAAGAGAAAAAAATGAGTTGGTTAAGAAGAAGTCCTTTGGCTTAAAAACCAATGTCAGAAAATGTTCCTCTTACATAAATAAATTACAAAGAGGGAAGAGTAAAAAAGCCATGCTAAATGGGAAACAACATGTGCTGACAATTTGGATATCTTCTGAGATACTGGACAAATACCAGATGTGAAGTTGAAAGATGTGAACAGCAGGATAAAGGACTAGTTAACAAAGTTGACAGAGGAGAAATGAAATAAGCAGAAGAGATTATGGGAAGTTAGTTTAGAGCTGTAGGAGAAGAGGAAACCAAAGTTGTGCTGACAAGTATGGAGCAATCAGAAGAACCTAAGATGAAGTAGAATGGATGACTAAAATTACACTTGAGAGGAGCCAAAGTATGATATGGATGAGGAACTGGAAACCAAAAAAATAAAAAGATGTCTTGGTGTTAAGGGAATTGACAAAATCATCTAGATTAGTGGTGCCCCACAACATGCAAAGCCACTGGCAAACCTGAGGGTCAAGTGATAACTATTTGGGCTAAATCTGATTGAGTCAAAAAAGACAATCTTCCATAATGTTTAAAGCACCTGGAAAATGATGAGCTGAGACATATTTGCTGTGTATGGGCCAAATTAAGTAGTTCCAATGTTCAACCACAATATGAATGAGAAAGGATGCCTTCCTGGTGACTGATATAGAAGGTAACAGTGGAATTGCCTAAATAAATCATGAAGAGTTTGTTCCATATAAATTATCCAAAGCACATTGTACTACCAAAAGTTCCAAGATGTTGATATAATATGATGTGACTGTTCAATTTGAGACAACTGTCTGACTCATGCCTCCCTTAACTGGAAAAAACATCAGTGAATATATGAAAATATGGACAAAGAGGAGCAACTGGTAACCCCGGCATAGTTTCATATTTGTTCAACCTTCAATGGAGATTGTCAAATATATAAGAGTAAAAAGACAGTCCAAGGGATCCCAAGCAAGATTTCATTGGTTATTCAATGTCACTGCATGACTGAAAAAGTAGGGACTTCCATGGAAGCCCAAGTTCCCAACTGCAACATAATCTCACTTGAAGAAAGAGAGGGAGAAAAAAATGCATGAAGAATTGAAAGCTTCATCAAATGCAAAGTAGAAAAAGTTAGGCCTGAATAAGATAAGTGTTGATAAACATACATAAGTGGAGAAGATACTGGGTAGGAATCAGAAAAGACATTTCCATATTGAGAATCCAACTAATACGAGTTGCTTCTATCAACATCAGATGAGTGTGTCAAGAAGACATCATTCTGAAAGATCTAAAAGAAACCAGTCATCTGCATTGTAGAAGCACAACACATGTACATAATTTGGGCAAAAGCCTTAACCATTCAACAAAACAAATAGAGTGCTGAAGCACACCTAAAAGAAAAAGTATGAAATTAAATATAAACCCATTGTACACAAACCAAAGATAGCATTGAGACTGATAAAGAATGGGAACATGGAGATAAGTATTCAAGACATACACGTTGGTCCTTCACATACTTGGTGAAAAAGACCATCAAAGGATAAGAAAAGATTTTATAATAAATACTCTGAAAAGATCTAGAAATTGGTTGAGGCAGAACAGATCAATCACAGGATACTAGTCCCTAGATTTTGGAGAATAAAAAGCCTGGGAAAGGCTGGTTGACAGACTGAATAACACATACTGGAGGAGACCAAACATTGTCAAGAGAAAAATATAAACTCATATAAAGATCAACCTCTCAATAAATGATGGTTGAAAAAATCATCAGCCTAGACCCTGTGATATAAAGCATGTGTAATAATACTTGAAGTAGTAGGAATAGAAGCTGAAGTCATGACATAAAATTTCAAATTCATGATCAACTCTAAAATAGATAGAAAAGTAGAATCAGGAAAAAATTAAACAAACCAAGGTAAATTGGTTGGTCAAATACCATAAAGATAAAACTAGGCAAAAATGAACAGAAACAGTGAAGCAGTTCTTTGGAAAAAGAAAATCATTAAATAAAATCAACGATATCAAACTTTTGTACTGGAGCACTATCTAACAAGAAGTGATGGATAGGTAAAGTGCAAGAGAAATTCCGAGTTTTTGATTGGTTTTAAACACATTATACAGTGAAATAACTATAAGTAAACAAACATTTCCAAAGACAGAAGAGGTGGATGTGACCAACTTGTTTGATTTTCCAAATTCAGAGGAAGGCAAAGATGCAGTAAATAATGTTAATCATGGGGTAGGTTGGAGTTTCAAGGCTTGTAGCATGTGAAAGAAATTTTGCATGTAGAGGGCAATACTGAATGAGAATATCTATTGGAATCATTCTTAGCATAATGAAAATATAAAATTTAAAATTTCTTTATTTATAGGCCTTCCAATGAGACAAACATATTAATTATGACAAAATTACATGGCAATGAAGCATAAGCTCTGAAACAAAATGTAGAATATTCTAGAAGGAGAATGTTAAATTATATTAATCTGATATAACACAAGTAATGTTTGAAATGTGGATATTTTTCATTAATACCTATAATTATATAAATCACCAGAAACAATATGGAAGCATTATTATTGGCAATTCAACATCTTTAATAAATTAAGAGATACAATTTAAAGTCAGCTTACTCAAATACCTTGTACTTGGCTAGATAAAAGGAAGTCAGTAGAATTAATTAAACCAAAGAGTTACACAATAAAAATAACATTCATTCAACATTTCATTTTTATTCTGTTCAAACATTGCTGAAACTTTTCTAAGAACAGAAAATTTACCAAGGCCTTTGTCATCAAAACTTGGATTTACTAGCCACCGCTGAGCTTGCTCAACACGACCCCCAACAGTGTGAGCAGGTTGTTGGATGCCACTACTCTCCACATTCTGAATGGCACTTATAATTACTCCATTCAATTCTCGAAGCTTCTGTCCAATTCCTCTAGAAAGTGACTGGGCTTGAGGTGAAGCGCCCTTAAAATATGCCATCAAAAACATTAAAAGCTTTATGCAAATTTATATTATTACACTGATGTAATATGCTTAATTTATGAAAATACCATTATATTTACTGAGAAAATTCAATGTGTCAATAATATCAGGTATTCCTAAATTCAAGTTTCAAACTGCTCTTAAACGTAATTAAACTAATTTATAAGTAGATAATTATTTCATTAGGCTGACTGGAGAAATCATAATACCATGTATACAGATTTTTTGAAGAGATTAAATAGAATTATGCTTTTCTGCTCATAAGAAAAATAACAAAAATGAAAACTGTAAGAGAAAAAACTTATTATTTCATAAGAAAAACAAACACGTAGTATCCATTATCTAGTCTCTTCCTTTTATTAAAAATATTGAATCATACTTTCATTAAATTTATTCTTTAACTGATTCCTCACCTTCCCTTCCTGTCTGAGCTCAGCTAAACCATCCGTCATTGAGGTGATGTCACCACACATTTTTTTTATTGTATTGTGATCAGGAGGAAGAGAGCGTTCAGCAACACGTTGGGCATAACCCAAGATGTGACGCAGAGATTTTTCACCTACTCCACCTGTCACAGCTGAGGGATCTTCCAACCAGTCATGAGAAGCTTGAATTTTTCCATCTAAAGCATTCTGAAGTACATAATTTTCACATCATCAAAAAAACAAGGAATTTTTTTCAATATAAGCATTTTGAATATATCACGTGAAAAAGCTTAAAAAGCTTTTTAAATATTTACTTCTATACAAAACTATTGTCATGATAGATATTATAGAAAGGCTGTCAGATTCATATTTATTATTTTTAAAACTATTTGTAATCTAATAATAAAAAAAGAAATAAGTCACAAAATTCTGAAGTTTACAAATACTTGCCTGTATCATACACACACATGTACAAGTATAATGATAAAGCAATAATTACTTATACAACTTGAACCTAAATTTATGTGTAGATGCAAGGTTTTCTATATGTTGCATAAACTACTTAATGCTCTACTTTATAAATGCTGAGTTTTACAAATCAATATTCTAAGTTTTATTAAAATACATTATAACAAAATTTAATACTTCATTAACAAACAAGAGGGAATCCTCAACAGCTGCAGCACTTGAAATTATTTTAGGCAGGATTAAAGTAAATTGATCTACGAGACCTTTTTTCCCTTTTTATCAGATATATTTATGTGCACCAGCAATACCATGTGTGGAGTACATGTATACCCATTTTGAAATTGAAATTATTTTAGGCAGGATTACAGTAAATTAACCTATGAAATCTTGGGTGCAGTCAAATACATCATCAAAAGGGTATGACCTGCTAAGTCAAAAACTTATTACATCTATAATCAGTCAAGATATGACAAAGCTACGAGCTAAAAGGTTGTACTTGAAAAACTCAGGGTCATTCTATGAGCTGTTATGTCATGGCTAAAATGAGAAATGTTTTACCTTTTCTATTTCTAAGCATTTTAACACATAATTACACAAAATGAGCATCACATATGAACTTTACTTTTTAACACAAGTTCAAAAAAACACAGTAAAACAGTGTATTTGACAAGAATAACTAAACAGAAGTAAGGTATTGAAAATATTTCAATGATTTTTTTTTTTTATACTTAATAAAGACTGTGGAATATATATCAACCTTCCATTTATAAATGGATACTAAAATTATTACATAAAATCACACAGTACCAATGTCATTTATAAAATAAGATGCAATAACTGATCAAAATTCTATATTAGAGAAACTGCAAGTAAAATTGAAAACCATATTCACTTAATGTAACTAAAGGAAAGCTTCTATGTTTATTACTATTGCAACTCAAAAACCACAGTACACCTATACAAAATAAAGGGTGCCAAATGTGTTCATATTGCTGTTGAAATGCAGGCCAGCCAAACATAAGTTCAAGCAACTGTTGCCAATAAACTTGAAATTATGGAGTTAGGGGAAAACAGTCTTAATTCAAACCCAAAAGTCACCAAAGTGAGTAAACCTGCAAATCACAAACTTAACAAGCTTTGAATAATGGCATCCTATCAGACACAACGTTTTTATCATAGCAAATAGGTCGATCATATCTAAGATGGAGCTACTGGAAATGAGACACTCAGGATTCCTGGAAGACTCCTTGGTCCACCACTTCAGCATTTACAAACTGGTAAGTAACAAAGAATCCCATCTTCCACTAGAAGAACGGAGGAAAAACACATTGGAGAGTATGGAGGAATGCTGCAAAGGAGACAGTGAAATACATGAATCATCAAGAACATGCAACCCTGTCTGCTTTACTTATCTTAGTCTATGACTGGATGGTCCAGGGCAAGCACCTTTATGAAGCAAAACTTCACAAGGAATACATAAAAGCAGTCTTGCAGAATACCCCATGGGAGTGTTTGACATGCAGGTTTACAATGCAGATTTAAGAACAGGTATACCTGGTCAGGTAACACTTGCTATAAAGTGGGATCCTGAAACACAAAAAGAGTTCCTGCAAAAAATAGTAGAATAAAAGAGCACTTACTCACTTATAAAAAAATCATGTAGTGGAAAATAGTGATGGGAGGAAGACAAAAGTCTGTATAAAACAGGAAAGAGCAACAGCAGGCAAGGAAGATAATGACATACTGAAGGCAATAAAAAAACACAATGAAAAAAGATGAGGGTTTCCAAAGAAGCCTACACCCTCAAAAGAGATAGAACCTCTCACGCAGGAGGAGAATAGGTTGAGAACTACTAACTTCACAATCTGCAAATGAAGGAGAGAAGGTTAGGCCCACCTGAAGAGGGAATCAAACAAACCCCATCTGATGAATGAGGTATTGTGTGGAGGTGTGGAAAAACTTCTCTACCCCACCTACCAACTAACCTAAATAATTACTTGTGGAAGAGATTGAGTATGAAGGGCAGAGACAGCCTGAGAAGGAGCTGAAATTAGCCAGTGGAAAAGAAGGTCCTGGGAATAAAGATAGGCAAACTCACCAATTACTGAACAAAAACTTATGGAGCCAAGTGAACCCAAAAAAACACAACTCTGTGGACAAAACAAAGGTAATGTCAGGATGCAGGGGAAATAGGAAAGTGAAGATACATCTACCATTGTTCTTCATAGACCAGGAGTGAAATCCTACCATAGGGACAAGTACGACTCCATGGTGAATTGAGACAGAACCAAGAAATGGTTCACAACTGAAAGATAAAAGAGAGGATGTCAGTCCCCCATCGTCTTGGGGATGAAAAATATATGGGTATAAAAATCTGCTGGACAAGAGGAAACTCCCAGTCAGTGGCACCCTTGTCAAGCAGATCAAGCTTGTACTGCCACTGGAAAAAAAAAAAGATGCTGGCTGGAAACTAGATCCCAAGAAGGAAGAAATGATGTTTTGGATGCTGGGACAACTGAGGAGGTGAATCTAAATAGAGGAGCAAACCCTATAAGAAACCCCACAAAATGCAAAGTCTGTGGATCACAAGACCTGGACTAACAGGAGGGGCTCTTCTCCCATAGATCAGAACCCACTGCATTGTCTTCAAAACCATCAACTGCCCCCAGAAAGGTTCCACAAGTAGTAAGTAGTGGTAGCACACCTCAGGAAAATGAGAGAATGGAACCAGGAAGAAAAAAGGAGGGATAAATACAGGAATAAGTTCAGGAAGGGTTTGAATGACCAGGATGCTAAAGAGGAAAATATTTACAACCATGTCACTTTTGCTGTTGATTCCAAAGAGTTGGGAATTTCCCCAGAACGCCCTGATGCAGTAAAGAAGCCATGTGCAAGTCACTTAATGATAAGGGAATAAAATATACTTATAATAAAAAGAGTGTCTTGTCCCCAAAAGATTCCAACAATAGAAGAACTACACTAGCAAGGAAAGGGTGAACAAACAGAGGTATGCCACAGCAGAAACTGAGGTTGGGAAATACTGAGATATAAACTCCTAAAGAGATAAGCAAGTTGAAATGCTGTGAGGCTAAGAAGGAAAAGGTAAAATGCTGAAATGCCAAAGCATGATCCTCCAGAGTGCATGATGGTTGCAGTTAAGTGGCATAATTTGCCCAGTTTGCCAAATGTAATTGGTCCCTAAAATGACTCACATAAACTACAATATCCAGTGAAGGAATTAAAACATTTGATACTGACTGGCCAATCAAAGAGACTCTGAGAAGGAGTCATAGGAAATTGGTGAAAAAAAAGATAAATATGACATACCTGAATTATGAAATGAACAAAGAGAGGAAGAGGCCTAGGTACTCCTGAAATGAAATGTGATACCAACAAACAGGCAAAAGTAGAGAACAGGCTGTTATAATGCTCATCCTTATATTTAAGCATGTTAGTAGAGGAGAATTATCTGGCAACTCAAAAAATTGTATAAGTTTTCAAACAGAACTGTTATTTCCTCAGCAGAAAAAAATTATGCTGATGCTATTTGAAACTTCAAATGCAAGATAAAAACCAATGAAAGTAAAACAGAAATTATTTGAAAACATGGAAAAAAATCATACTTGGAAAAACACTTAAAACATAAGTGAATATATTTATGAACTAGTAAATGAAAAAATTAAGACATGCAATTAATCTACACTAATTCAAAAAACAAAACAAGTGAAAACATGCTATCAATAGGACTGCCAACTGAAAAGCGACTACGGATTACAGAGAAGAAACGGCACTAGTTACAAAAAGAGTTGTGTCACACTCTCATTAGCGGAGAATTACTGCATAATCGGTTGCATGAAAGCTTGCAGAAGTCTCACATGAATACATATAAGGGGAGGTAGGAATATCAAATCTAATGGCAAATGAGTATTTATGTTGAAATATGGCACTAAAAGTCAACAAAAGGTATTTGAGAAAAGAGATAATATATTTTATTGGAATATCAATATTCTGGGTAAATGGGATTTTAACAGATAAATTACAGCAATTACTCATACACATCACAGGACAATAGCTAATATAATAGCATGTAGTTAAAAATTGTTTCGTTTTTTGAAAACTTGTAACAAATTTAATAATACAGCCATGCAATTTGGAAAACTAAACTACCACATTTAAAAGGGCAGAAAGTTTCAGGAAAAACCTTGAAAACTGGATACATTTTGGTTAAAACTGTGAAATAAAGGAAGTATATTACTCATGCAGAATAATGGGTTAGTGTGTTTCCTTAGACACTGTAATTGTGATTACTTTTATTTTAGAATTTATTCTTTGGAACATAGTATCATCTGTAGGTACATTATGATATGTCATGTCAACCCTTTCATGACAGCTCATGGGTTAAAGGCCATGTCATTGCATTTGTTAACTTGCATTCAAAATTGCATTGAACTACTATTTTATAAACTGTCATCACTAAGTTTGAAATCAAATTCTAGATTATAATTCAAATTTGAACATTCTATGAGTTAATTTGTTGATTTAAAACTAAATATTAAAAAAATGCATCCAAATATAGATTTTAGTGAGTCATATGGTATGCTGAATGCAGCATTGTTTAAAATTAGATGTTTGTGATGTTAAAATACTAAGTATATAATTTTGTATAAATTAGAAACTCAAATTATCAAGCTAGAATATAAAATAAGAATCTCATATCTTTTTATTTTGCTGAGGTATAGCATATGCACTGAATCAAACATGGTGGCCCCATTCACCTCTTTCCATTTTTGGAAATAGTCCCTTACATATACTCACTTCAATGCATGACATGTGAATAACCAATCAACTGCTTAGAATGTCCCCAGTGTGATTTTCTCAGATATTTTCATTTTTGAAATGGCAACCACATTATTTCAATCCAAGATTTCAATGAAGTAGGTTGCATCTTTAGTCTATTTGAAGTTTCATATATTTAACAAGCTAAATAAATCTTAGTTACCAAGCTTAATAGATTATAGTGGAATTCTATGGTATCCATGTAGTTACTTATGATTTTTTGGTTATTCAACTGTATATCAAAAACCTAAAAAAAAATTATTTGATATCTTCAACATGTGAACTTTTAAAAGATTTAGCAATCTATGTCCAGCAACAATCTAGTTCACTGTACTTCTTGATTTATTGTTCTATGTTTTAAGACAAATAAGTTTAATAATTCATTTCTAAATAGTAATAATCTATACACATATATATATAATGTATAATAATTGAAATGTGACTATATATTACAAAATACTACACCAATAAAACACAGCTGTAACCAGGAAGACTAAAGGTCAGTTTTATATTACTGGATACATGACATCAGCAACCTATGCCCAGCAACAACTTAGTACAAAGGTCACAGAGAGTAGAGATAATTATTTGCTGTACTTTTTGATTTCCTATTCTATGTTTTAAAACAAATAAGTTCAATAATTTATTTCTAAATAGTAATAAACTACACGCATGCACACGCACACACACACACACATATATATATATATATATTGTACAATAATTGAAATCTGATTATATATTACAAAATGCTAAACCAATAAAACACAGTAATGATATGGTCAGTTTTATATTACTGGATATGTGATCTGAGTGCAGGTGCACCACATCAATACAAGTTATGTTATGTTAGGTAGGCATGACTGGAAAGTCAATTTAATAAAAAATAATAAATATATATATATGTCATTATATATAGCATTGTGAGACTTAAGCTACTTTCATGTTATACCATGTAGTCATTCCAGCATGAAAAAACCATAATTTATATTTATTTCCTGGCTTTTTATGATGTTTATGAGGTTAGTGAAGTAACAGACACCACACAGTTAGAGCACAGAAAATAATAAAATATAAAGTCTTACTAACAACAAACATTTGAAATGTATTCAAGAGGTTTTAGAAATTATGCAAATAATATTTGAGATTTTGTTGAACAAAAATAGTTTTTGTAATCATGACATAAAATCACTTTGCACTCAGACTAGTAATGAAACAGACTATTTTCACAAACAAATCTTTAGTAAAAATATTTTATAACAAATTCTGATTTTTTGCACATAAAATACTTGTAATCATTACTTAAAGTCTACCAAATTTTGTAAAGATACACATGTTGTATCAATCCAAAGTTATAGTGTAGATGAACTTGAATATATTATAATGAGTCTGTAGCAAAAGTGTTAATAGACTGTATACTACAGTTGGTACATGTACGTATAAAGATACTATGCCCTATAACTCAAATTCTTTTGAAAGGTGGATCTTTTAGTTCAGAGATAAATTGATGAAGAAAGGTCTGCCTTTAAAAAATGAATGCAAGATAGGATATTTTTGTGTGTATGTTAAATTGATTTCTGAACACATCTGGCATCATGAATATATATGTGCTGTATATTTAAATATATATGATTAACTTTTATTTGTTGCTGCTGAATGCATTAATTGCTATTGACAGGATCTTAAACATTGAAAATTGATTTGTAGATTAAAAATTGATATTAAAGCCAAAATCTCAAAAAAAACAAATGGTGTGTGGATCATTGTAGACATCTGATTGCACAAGGATAAACATATAACAAAAAGAAATTATAAACAACAAGCAATATTAAATTATCGCACACCATTAAACACTGTATGAGGACATACCAGAGCTTTCTTCATAACAGTTAAACTGTCAGCATCCCACTCATCTTCATCATAGGTTGTGAGCTGTAAAACACGAATAATTTCATTGATCTCATCTGTCATCCTGTGGGCCAGATAGTTTCTGTTTTCTGCAGCCTCTTCTACCCCTTTACCACCTGTTACACATTCATAAGAATATGCTAAACCTGATGTTTAGTAAAATTTCCCATAAAATATACATGAGCCTATTTTGAACACTTCAAAGAATATTTATTATTGTTTCTTTTCTTTTCAAGCTCCCATGATCTTGTTTTAAATTCTTAATATTTTAAAATTTTACATATCATATACATTGTATTTTTTCAGTACTTCTACACATAAATCTTAGAAATTGAGTGGATATTTAAACACACTTACATATACAGTTACATTGACCTAAAAATTTATAAGAGAAGCATTATACTTACAAAAGTATTATACTGGCAAAAAGATTGAATTACCTTGAGACAAAATTTGTACAAATATTTTCATGCTACAGATAAGGATTGGTGCAAGGTTCTTTACAGACTCCAGACAACGAATCAAGATCTCACGATGAACCTGGTGAGTCAACTCTTTCTCTCTTGCATCAACATCACGAGAAACTTTTGTTAAGCACGGACTAAGATCCTGTTGAATAGAAAAGGTTTCAGGACTTCTCTTTCTGAAATATCCTTTTAACACATTTTTGTAATGCAGTGTTCTAGATATATGTTAATAAGTAGAAATATGTTGGTTTAACACTTACCCTAGGTATTCTAAAGAATTCCATTTGATTTAGCCATTGAAATGATACAAAAAAAAACAATAAACAGCTTACTCTTGAAAAAGGATGTATACTGCTGGAATGCTGAGCATTTTAATAACTGATGAAAATGAAAGTAAACGTACAAGTGAAAGAGATAAAGACAAAAATTGTTCAGTATTTTAACAACCACTGATCATTATTTTAAAGGACCCGCTAGCAATGTTTGGAATCTCATGGTCATGTTGTAAATGTTTTTTTTGTTTTTTTTGAGTAATAACAACTCATTATATTCTCCTGATTCTTGGTGATGTGTCAAACTTTGAAAAATCCTTGTCTGGTAAAGTTGATAAAATTACTGATAAAATGTGCCTTTTCCAACTGAGGTTATGGATGTGTCATCCATAATCACAAACTCCAAAAATGTTTCCTTTTTTAACTACTTTTCTGGAAAATGCAACTTAGTTCTTAATTGTGAAGAATTACAACAATAATATGATGTTTGAATTTTATATAAGTTGACATAAATCATAATTTTTATGCCAATAACTAATACAGCATTCACTAAAAATAGTGCATTCAAAGACAACAAACCATAATCTTTTACCATCTTGAGAAAAGCATACGTATTAGATATTTTACTCAGTTAAATGTGGTTCACATTATTACAAGTAATATCATAAGCAAACACAGTATCTCTCCTATTCAGTAATATGTATACGAGACAATGTGACATTAAAACACATAATAATCTAAATCATATTCTTTACCAATCAAGTAAGAAGATATATAATAGCACTTAAGCTACATACATATGTAAACCTTGTTATTCTGTCACAAGTTCTTCACTTAAGAGCTCATTACATTAGCTGGGTTATAAAATCCTAAATATTATATGAAATACTATTTATAAACAGGCAGTTTAATAATCCTACCAATTATCATGCTCTACCAACTTCAGCATTTTACAATCTACACTCTCCAGTCAGTTTCAAGAAAGACTTCACCTGGTTTATCATCCTCTGTTCTGATTAACCAATTGTGCAATATTATTAATCAAATTTTACACACCAGTTCCATATCTACTTAAGAGTTCAGTAGAATACATCCTAAGAAATCCCATTTTCATGGAAACAAGATAGAAGGCATTCAGTACAACAGCAGTTTTGCATGTGTTTCATTCAATTTAAAATATTACATTTGTAAAATAATTTCATTATAAGGCAAGAATTTTAGCCTTTAAACCTTTCATTAAGTGTTGTATTAGCTGTTTTATAAAGTCACAAAAAATATTTTTATTTTTAGCCTAATAAATAGTTCATTGTTTCACAACAAATATACTCTTGACCCTTTGCAGGTGCAACTGTGAGGAAACCAAAATAAATTTCTCTCATGTTTAATTTTAAACAACATAATATCACAAGTTTAATCACAACTAGTTGCTTCGTGTTATATAACACTGATAATAAACTTGATGTTTATATCTTAGTTACTTTTCAATTAAAACTGGTACAACAGTACATAGATAAGTATTTAAACATATACACATAAATAAAGGGTATTTTAAAAATATTATTCAAACTATTTATAGGTGATGTTATTTAATGTAATTCATCATTAATTCACAAAAGCACACAATTCATCATTATGAAGTGACACAACGAACTGTTAATCACTTACGTTGATCAGTATTACATAAAATAATCATTTAATTAAAATTATGAATACATTAATTAATGTTACAAAATTAATCAACTAATCAAAATAAATATTTTTGATTATTCTAACTAGTAAAGTATTTAAAGCATTGTCATTATTGTAGCTAATTATTACTTTAGATAAATTCAAGTTTGTTT
Source organism: Tachypleus tridentatus (assembly GCF_004210375.1). Taxonomy (NCBI): domain Eukaryota; kingdom Metazoa; phylum Arthropoda; class Merostomata; order Xiphosura; family Limulidae; genus Tachypleus; species Tachypleus tridentatus. The sequence continues at coordinate 32,953,095 of NC_134826.1, forward strand.
GGCTTAATTGATTAGTGTGACAACTCATGTGATAAAATTTCAACTAATAGAAATTACATTTCCAAATACTCCTGTTTTGAATAATTCAAACAGTCCAAGTAACGAAAATAGTGATATTACGTTTTTTTCTTTTCATTATTTTTTGACTAATTCAAGGTCATTCATATTGGTGTTGAAATGACCCTGAGATAAGGAGTGTTTCCCAGTAATGTAAGGTCTCAGGTTTGGTTCTTGTTGCTATTAAATATTCATGCCCTTTAATTCATATATTTGTTTCTTTGTTTCTGAGTTATGGCAAAGCCACCATCCATAATTTTAAACTACCAACCAGAGGAAAAGAAAATGGCTGGCAGCATCTACTAATAATAGTTTTGAGCAACTTCAGAGTTAATTAAAGGTGCATTTACTGTTTGCTTTTCTACATTGCATTGTTTCTAATGTATAATTGCATAACATAGCATTACATTGTAATTTATAATTTGCTTAACTGTGTATGTATACTTTGGTGTTAAACATGATAAATTAATTATTTTAAATTGCATATGTGTTATATTTGTAATACCACATTCTTAATTTCCTGAATTTGTGATCCAGTTGAAACTGTGACAAGCATGGAGTTGTTCTAAAATTGTAACTGTGATCATGGAGGATACTTGTAAGATATTAAAACTGTACGTCAGTGATCATGTTGGATACTTTGTTGGTTGGTTGATTTGGTGTTTTATGGCAAAAAGCAACTAGGCAATTTGCACCAAACATCCTGTAAAAAGTTAAAATTAAATTTAGTAAAATTCATAAAAGAAAATTAAGGTAAAACAAAACAAAGTTTAAAACTTAAATAGCATAAAATCAATGTTTACACCTAGTCTACAGTGTTAAGAGAAAAACTACAGTTATACAAGTTGTAGAGGACTTTCTGTACCATAACTGTAATTACCATAACTCACCAGGAAGACTAACAGGTAAGTACATAAACCACCATCAGTCACATGAAGTTGGCCTTTCCAGTCCTGGTTCCGAGTTATTTGACATTATGGCCATTTTCAAAAATTAAAGTAATAAAGTTTCAAAAGACTTGTAACAAAATTTTAATAATAATTCACTAGGATGACTAACAGGTAGTTCAAACAGCAGCGTTAGTCACCTGAAGTTAGCCTTTCCAGTCCTGGATTCAAGGTATTTGACGTTACGGCCATTTTCTAATTTCAAATCGAACTAGATGGACTGTGATGCTTAAAAAGGAATCACATTAAACTTAAATGGCATTAAAAAGATTTATGGCCCTTAAAAAATAAAAACATTTCTAAGATGGACAGTGTCACCATCACCAATAACACTGTCTAACATTATGGATAAACCTTGGGACAGAACATGTTCAAAATGGTGCTGTCATTGAGAGTCGTAACAATGGCAAGACAGTAAAATGTGGCTTATTGTGACCTGAGTGTTACACAGACAACACATTGGTGCATTGATTCCAGATAAAAGAAAATAACGAGTTAAAAAACTGTGACCAATGTGTAGTCCAGTAAGAATAACTTCCTCTTTCCAATATTTACAGAAACAAGACGGCCAAAGGCCAATATAGGGTTTTATTTGGAAATCTTGTTTTCACATTGCTCATTCCAAGTCCACTGCCAGCTGGCATGAAGCCAAGCCTTGAATACAGGACCATAGTCCATGTATGGATTAGGCAAAATGGTGATAATGCCAGAGCAGATAGATTTACCTGCTGTGTTGAGAGCTTGTTCCTGCAAATACCAACATGGCCCGGTATCCAGATACCCTGGATTGAAGTAGATGTTAAAAAAAAATGGGCCAGTCAGTTTGGAATATTGGCAAGGACAGGATGTGAACTAACGTGAAGCAATTCCAGGGCCAGTAGAGAACTAAGCAAGTCAGTATAAATAGTGAAGTTTGGGTACTGCTTAGCTTCTATGTGATCTAGAGCAAGAGAAATGACATACTGTTTAGCAGTGAACACAGAAGCTGTAGAGGGGATTCTGCACACAACCACCAAACCACAACAAACCATGGCAGAGCCCACACAGTCACCTGATTTTGAACCATCTGTATAAATGGGAATGAAAGGATGGTTCGAAAGATATTCAGCCAATAACAAACAGTATTTCCCATCAGGAATGTCTGCTTTTCTCAGATGACTTAAAGATAGGTCACATTTGGTGACTGTAAAAAGCCATGGTGGGACAAGCTGACCAGATGATACAGCAGTATTATTCAAGAACAGACCCAATTCATTCAAATGCGCCTGGATACGAAGGACAAAAGGAGCAATGGCAGACCATTTGGTCTGAAAAAGTATGGCCCATTGAGGACAGAAAACACAACCCCAGGTGGAATGATCTGGTGAGGAAGGAAACTTTGAAGCATATAGTAAAGACAGTTGCAAACAAAGGTTCATAAGACTCTATGTATAAGCTCTGAACTGTGGAAGTGAGGAAAGCTCCAGTGGAGAGCCGAAGTCCTTGATGATGAATGGGGTCCAGCATCTTTAAGGCTGAGGTCCTGGCAGAGCTATAAAACAGTGATCAATAGTCGAGTTTTGATCGAATAAGAGCACAATATATCTTTAGCATAGAACATTGATCCACTCCCCAAGTGATGGAACAGAGGATACAGAGGATATTCAGTGCTCTTGTACATTTGACTTGTAGCCTCTTGATGTGTGGTATAAAGGTCAGCTTAGGTCAAAGATAAGCCCCAGGAACATTGTCTAAGGGACCACAACTTCACCGATAGAGTTCAGGATCAAAGTGAATACCCTATTGGCAACAAAAGTGCATGCAAAAGGTTTTAAAGAGAGAAGTTAAAGCCATTTTCTGTAGTCCACTTCAGTAAACGATTGAGGGCAGTCTGTATCTGTTGCTCAATATATCTCATGTTCGATGACTGACATGAGTTGTGAAAGTCGTCGACAAAGAGCATTTTTGCAACAGTAAGAGGGAGTTGTTCAGTGATGGCATTAATCTTTATACTGAAAAGTGTGACACTCAAAAAACAGCCAAGTTCCTATTGAGAAGAAAAGGAAAGTATCAAACCCACACGAACTTGAAATCTCTTCTCCACTAAAAAAATTTTTAATAAAGATGGTCAAATGGCCACATAACCCATACATGTGAAGATCTTACAAAATGCCATACCTCCATGTTGTATCATAAGCCTTCTCAATGTCAAAGAATATTGATACAAGATATTTTCGTTTGAGAAAAGCTTCTCTGATTGACATTTCAAGTCACATCAGGTGGTCTGTGGTTTGATTTGAGAAACCAAGCAAGATGAGCATTAATCATCCTCTCTGAGGTCTTACATAAACAGCTTGTCAAAGCAATTGGATGGTAGTTTGAAGGAATCTTGGGATCCTTCCCAGGCTTAGAGAAAGGTAGGGCAATAGTCTGGCTCCAGGCATCAGAAAAACATTTTCTTGCCAGATACAGTTAAAAACAATCAGAAGAATAACAAGAGAAGCAAGAGTTAGATAGCGCACCATTTCATAGTGTACATCATCAGGTCCAACCGATGTACTACCAGACCAATGAAGGGCCAGTTTGAGTTCACCAGTGTAAAGGGACAATTATAGTCATACAGACAATCAGGTCGAAAGGAAAGAGGTGATTTCTCTGCCCAAGTCTTGATAGCTAAGAAGGTGGAGGAAGGAGCAGAAGCGCCAGATACCTGGCAAAAGCTTTCACCTAGAGTATCGGCAATGCTCCAGGTATCAGTTACTTCTTGGCCATCAGAGAGTAAGTTCAAGAGGGGGACAGAATTATATTGGTGGAAATCTATCGTTATCTCCAATAGCATACAGACTTCCACCAATAGCATTTTTCAATTGACCCTGTGTCTTATCAGGTGAGATGAGGTGTCCTGCAAAGTAACTACAGTATTTGTCATGGTAATACTGTAAAACATTCAATTTTCTGATTCAGATTGTACCCATTACATGTACCTATCATGGAAAAAAATAGTACTATAGCTTCTCTAGATAGCACTTGCTGTTTTTGTCTCTGAGTTGAGCATGGAAAACTTTTGACACTTATAAGCTCCCAGCCACTGTGGAGAATCTTAACCAATTAGGAGCTAAAACTCAGGGCTAGAAATGAGTTCTCTATCTGAGAAGTGAGGTAACAGTGTTTTTGTAGTGTAGTGCACATCACACCATTGGTGAAAGTCTGTATGCTATTGGAGATAAAGACAGCTACATGGTGAAAACAGCATTAGATGAATGAGTACAGGGTAGTCCACATGCCAGCATAGAGAATCTCCTCGAGCTGTGAGCAAAGGAGTTGCCAGACAGTGTCAGAAGATGACACCAGATATGGGTCAATAATGAGAGTAAAGAGAATCAATTCAATTCCCAATCGGGCAATGGGGTGGGAATAGAGGACATGTGCAGTTAGGAGAAGCATAAGAGAATGATAAGGACAGGGGAGGAAAAAAAACAGTGAAGAATCAAAACAGGCAAAATGTAGTGGACATAGAATCCAGGAGTATGTTACAGTAGAAGCAGACAAGCCTCAGTTGAATAGCCAAATAATAAAATATGTGAGCTGGTGTGAAGTAGATCAGAGATGGAAGAAATGGTAAGAGAGAAGCCACAGATGAAAATCCTGTCATTTCTATTGGTAAAAAGAATAGGTTCAAGTAGAATATAGATAGGGAGGATATGAAGACTACATGTATAAAAAAACCTAACTTGATGGTCAACAGACAAAAGGTTACTGAATGTAGCAATGGAAAGAAGACAAGGGGCAAAAGCATATAAAGAGGAGATTTGGTCAAATGGAGAAACAGAACAGAGACCCAAGGCTAGATGGACTAGTTGTGGGTGACAAACATTATGCTATATTAGGTGACTCAAGATAGAACAAGAACACTGGTGGGAAGATGAAAAGCAAAACAGGCATGAATGAAGAGGTGAGTCCAGTCCTGACTGAGAGTATGCAAAGCCAAGCTGATGGATTAGTAACAGGAAACCATTATGAGACAGACTGATACAGAACAGTGAGGCAAACATAGCTGATAAATAAATACCAAGTTAAAAATAAATTCAATGTAAACCAGTGAGTACATGGACCATTTTATTGGTGGGAGTGGTCATGTCATGAGAGACAGTCTGCAATGATGTGCAGGGAAGGCAATCATGTTCACCCAAATAGAATGGGTCCAACAGAGGAAATCTAATGTCTTGAAGCAGATGATACTGGAACACATACCCCATTGATGGTTGAGGTGAGACACTACTGTGGAAATGTCTGAGTGGACCTGAAACATAAAATCTACTAGAAAGGGGACAAAGGAGAACATGCCCTTTTGATTGGAAACATTAACAAGATGCTAATGTTAAACTCTTTGTCAAAGAGCCAAGAACCTAAAACTGTATGGGGATAATCCCTACTGGGTGAAGGATGAGTAGAGAATAAGAGAAGATGTGCTTGGGAGGAGGTATGGCAAAAATCAATGGTGGAATGTAAGCAATCCAAACATCAGGCAAGATCCTCCAAAACATGGGTAGAAGGGAGAACCTACACGGGCAGGGGATCCTTAAATAGATTCCATTAGTCATTCAGAACTTATCGGAGTTGATACATATAAGTCACACCAAGTGAAAAGATAGGATACAGAAAAGTTACACTCCCCAAAGAGACAGCCTAAAGCAGGAAGAAAAGAGGAAAGGTGAAGAGGCCTATGAGGTCTAGTCGTCAAGAAACATAAGGATGGGCATAAATGAAAAGAGAACTAAAAAGTAATTAAAGGTGAATGAGACATTGGGACAGGGTAGGAAGGAGATGGAATGTGAATAAGATACCTGAAGCATGAAGAAAAAGTGGCATTTGATCTGTGTATTCCTTTTGAGAAAGGAAAAGCCTGTCAACCATGCATAAATAGAACTGCAGCCCCACACCATGTAGATGACAAGCAAAATCCTTCATTAGATGATGGAAAAGATATGGAACTAAAGCCATTCCAAACAGAAGAACAGTGGACTGAAAGATTCAGTCCCAGTAGATGAACCTGAGGTAAGATTATGAAAAGGGATTATAAAAACATGACCAGCCCATCCACCTTGGTCATCTATAGATCTGGTCAGAAAGACCAATAAAGAGAACTAATTATTCTTCCAAAACTAAAGGATAACCAAAATTTGAGTGAGGGAGGATAGATCTATCAACAAGTGCTAGTTTATGTGAGTAATAACCTTGAGTCAGTCAAAAGCTTACTCTATGGATTGTTATAACAATAGTTTTAAAACTGCTCAATCAAGATGCTGGAAAAATAATGAAAATTTTGCTTTTCATTTAAGAGACTATGCAAATGAAATATAAAAACTGTAAAATGAAAAGACGTTCTTTAATTCTTAACATGAAGAACACTTTTCACTAAGACTGACTCAGTAAATGCATTGTAATTCAGACAAATCTTTAGTGTAAATACTTTATTACAAAATTTACATTTTTGGATACAACAGATTTGTAGTATTCAGAAAAGGTATGTCACATTTTGTGAAAAATCACTTGGACATGCTAGTCTAAAGATGAAGAAAAAAGAGAAAAACAAACATATTATAACACTAAAATATAGTTTCAATAACCCCAGTAAATGGAACATGGATAGCCCATGACATAGCTTTGTACTTAACAACAAATAAATATAATGTCAATATTTCAATTGTTTGGATAGCATGAATAGTGAAAAAATAATAATAATCAGATACATTAATTTTGATTAGATAGTTATTTTTATGACAACTGAATTAATTAAAATTTTCATTAATCAGCTGTTGGAATAATCAAAAACAGCAATAATTACAACAACTAACTGGAATTAGTTGATTACAAGTGTGACATTAATCAGTTGAAAGGCAGTTTTGATTAATCAGTAAATTTCTTTGATAATAATAAAAAAACTACTCAATTCATCACATGTTGTTTCTTTCCTTTTAAATATCATTTAAATATCTAACTTATAATTAACCCGTTTACTTGTAGCTTATGTAGAGGAAACACCTGAAGAAGGTTCATGTCTGAAAAATTTCAACATGGTGTAAAAATATTTATAAATGAAATGTTTTATATAGCTTGAAAGTACAACTCATTAATTATCAAACTATATACATACTACATTAAACTGTACCTACTAGTAGCATTAACTAGTCATGATTGTATTCAGAATTTTTCTGATTCAACATCAATGCCATAAAGTAATATTTATTTTCATCAAAAAAGAAATTAAGCAATTTTAATATAGTAGCCTTGTGAAAATGTGTATGGAGAAACTTACAGAACACTATTAATTTGCATGTATGATATATTTTCATGTACAACAATTTTCACACAAACTGCAAGCTTTATTTTTGTCAGAAATATAAGACTTTATACAAAAAAATACTTCATGATTCTTCTAATTTTAGGTATTTGGAGAAATCATTTACAGCCAGGCCATTTGAAGTGTCATATTTCATGAATTTCCATGCTTTACGAGATCATTACACTACTTGAATTATATAGAATAATATTTCTACATAGATCAGAGAAAAAAGGAAGGTTAACTTATTTAGTTGAAACTGACATTTTTTTTATCACATAACTGTGGGTTAATGTTAAAATTTAAATGACTCTTTTTATTCTATTATAAAATAAGCCAATTTTATAAGTGAATTATACATTGTATATACTGAGGAATAAAAATTATAAAAAATATTTAACTATGGTAACCACATTTGGAATTTAAAATTTTCTTAAAAATACAAAAATGTTACATTTTATATTTTTGGAATAACTAAACAAAAAAAAGAATAAAACAAATTATCTGACCTTCACAAACTGAACAAGGTCATCCATCGACTCAATAACTTCAGCTACGGCCAAGTAATCTAAAACTTTCTTGCACTCTCGAATAATTTTTCGCACCTCTGACTCATCAAAACAAAGCAGTAGAGCTGATGTTCCTTGTAGAATACCTTTCATTGAAAGAATGGTATCTTAATTGTTACACAATCTATAATCCTCTTCTAAACTTTAAAATAAAAGTACAGGTATTAGTATGACCAGACACAGCTGAAAAATACAGATAATAGTGATAAGTTAATATTTCCACTATTGAAAATGTATTTCCAATAATAATACTTACCTCCACTGACAATGTAGCTATTCTTTGACATCAGCTTTGCCTATCTAAGCATTCTCACATGCTTCAATCTTCTATATTCCAATATCTATTTTGCAAACTTCCTCACCCTCATCAAAGTGCCCTCTATTCTGGTACTGTATATAAGCACCTTACTTAGATAATGTAATCACTTCTTTGAGATTTGCATCAGCTCTTAGTTAGGAAGCAGGGCAAGAATGTCAGCAGAAGTATATATTATTGGAAATACATTTTCAGTTTAAGAAAATGTTAAATTCTAAGACATACTTACCACCTGCTGGCAAAATGGCTAGAAACTCATAGTGAGAAGAAAGAGGGGTTGTTGCAGGCATGATCCATACAGCAAGCATCTGCATAGATCAGTACTGTATCAAAATAAAAGCAGTACAACCACACTACTTCCAGAACAGATATGTTTTTACCCAGAACCGAGTTCTTGTATGAAGGGTAAAAGAGTACATGAGTAATTGCCATTAAATACCTGTCCAACCAAGATGGTTGAGGTTCCATAACCTGGAAATAAGATGTCGTGGTACCTATACCCTATGTTGATGGCTAGGGGTATTGCACTGCATTGTCATAGATATACATGTTTAACTGGATTCCAACCTGTGTGAATAAAATGACAAGTTTTGCACCACCAGAATCACAAAGAGAGATCAAGTAACACCGAAGTGGACAAATTTTCTCTTCCACCTGAAAAAGTCCAAAATGAAACACCCCAGGCTCAAAATTAGGGAGTTGTCTATGTCATGCACAACAAAATTAACAGAACTCACCAAAGTTGAACTTATGATAATATATCCTCACCCTCCAACAAAGTGGGCAAGGAGTACTCTACTTGCCCCTGGAATTATGGAGAGAATGTGTAACATGTGCTCTGTGATGGGGCTACTACTCATTTGGAATTACGAGGAGATAGTAGACTTCCTTCCATGAGCAATACATGAAACCAACATTGATCAAAGAAATGAGTCATGCACACCCCAACTGGATAGCTCAATGTCAAATCAGAATTGGAATTACAAGTAGGTTCCCATGGAAGCTGCTGCCACTCCTACAAACTTCTGGAAAAGACATCCAGGGACAGAGTAGGAGGCTTCCAACCTTGCCCACTTCTCCAAGAGTGGAGGAACGTAGTCTAACATTCTGGAGGAAAAGCCTCTGTTCTTCATCCCAGTGACTGGTAAATGAGTGTGGTAAGGGCTTCCTGGCTCCACAGGCTAATACACATTGGAGAGCAATGAGGAACAGTGCTCTAGAAACAGAGTGATTGGTAAACCAGGCTCCCTAAATTTTGAAAAGCAAGTTGACCCCAATTTATTCGATAGCAAGATTGACAGAGACAGGGTGAATCCCCTTTAGTGGATGCAATAAAAGTAAGATTTAAGGGACCCTAGAAAATAATGAGACAAGATTGTGACAAAAATACCTCTTCCTCTATAAAGCAATATTTTTAAAAGGCAGGGTAGGTAGGGGGACCCAAAAGAAAGCTGCCCAAGCATGTAAAGAACGTGAGAGAAAAGCATTGGAAAAAGCCTGAATACCATCACATATCCCCCACTGCAAATACAAAAGAGGAAGCAAAAGAGATGTGTGCTGAAACTGATGAAATGCAACTGAAAAGATACCTCACAATGATACCAAAATATGCAAAATGGATATTTATGAATCCACCTCTAAGGAATTGGGAAGAGTCAAGGGAAACTGAAGGATTCCAATGAACACACAGATAAGAGGATCACCACAAAAGAAGGTAAAGTGGGTCATATAACATCTCCAAGCCTAACAGGTCAAAACAAATCATCAGATTACAATCAACTGAAGAACTAAGAGATAGATAACAAAAGAACTGCATAGATAGATGTATTCCTTTTCCTAGTTGCCAAAAACTTAGAAAGAAAAGGCCTATCACAATATATAGCAGAACATAAGGGGAGAGAAAAAATCCCACAAAAATGCCAACAACTACACCTTAGGACATCAACATGACAGCAGCCAAAAAATATACTTCCCCCAGAAGACAGAAAACCAAGGCAAGCAAATGGACAAAGGATGATACAAGGTCTATCTGTACTGTCATGTAATACAACAGTAACTTTCCCAGTCTGAACCATAAAAATCAGGAAGGAGAAACAAAATAGTCCCCTCCCTGCCACCAACAAGAGTGGACCCAAATGGAAAAATAAAAATTCCCCAAATCTCACAAATCCAAATGATTAATTGAAGGAAAAGAGTAGGAGGTAGATCTAAATTAGACTCATAAACAGAATCAAATTCTCCCCAGGATCAACAAAAAAGGCAACTTCAGAAGCCCTGTAAAAAAAATGCTCCAAGCCAAGTGAATTTGTCCATCTCTCAATGTATAAAAAGCATGGACATCCCCAACCCGAAAATGACCCCCCCCCCCGAACCTTGAGAGATGCCAGATAACAAATGGGGAGTGAGAGAGATCAGGTCAGCCACCATGCTGACAACAGTAATACAGGAATTCATACCTGCAAATATTACATCTTATTTGTTTTGTTTTTTGTTATAATTGTACTGAATCCATAGCAGGATGACCAGAAAACCATGAACACTGCTTTGCAAAAAAAAAGTGATTACATTATCCAAACGAGGTGCTTATACACACTACCAGGATAAAGGATACACTGATGAGAAATGTGCAAATTTTATATTGCCAAGAGCATTTAAGTGGATAATAAATGACTAAATCATGTGAGACCAATGCTTAGTTAAGCAAGATTGATATTGAAGAATAGCTATATTATCAGTGTATAGTAAATATGTAGTGAAAATTTAGGTTTTCTTTTAAAAATATATTAAATACAACAGAAAATTCTTTGACTTTCCCAAAAAGTACTGATTTAAATAATATTTTATTATAAAACAAAAATTAGATGTCCAAAAATAACAGTGTTTAAAGTGATATTGGTAGTATTAAACATTTCATTAATTTCCATATCTTGTTTGATACAATATACACAACTAAGTAAAGAATGTACATCAGGAATACATTAATCTGTTTAAGTATGTTTGTGAAATATTATCAATAAACATTTATGAAAGTTATAATAATGATGTGTTAGTTTATTTAAATTGAAATCTACTTATCTAAGTATGCTTTATCTCATCTTGGATACCTGAAATACTGAGCTCTTTGTAAACTATAGAGTTAGCTTTATACATTTAAATAATATTGCATGTTGATGTGCTTATATACTGGTCTTGTATAAAGGTATGTGATCAAGGTACCAGGCCTTCCATAACAATTTCTACATGTTTTGGTGGGTCATAAACCCATAATCATTAAAAAGAAAAATGTAGTTAAAAACCCTTTATACTTACCATAACCTTTCCTACTTTTTTTTTTTACATAAACACAAAAAAAATCAATAAATTAACATAAATGGTACTAATCTACTTCTCCAAACCTTAGATACAATTTTGTATTTAAAAGTTACTTTGAGATCTAAAAGATTTCTAATGATTCTATTATATTTAGTTCATATTCATTACCGAAATAATTAATTTTACACATTTCAAATTAACATTATTAGAAAAATAATTTTTCAACATATGTTCAACTAAAATCAACTCATTCTAATAAGTAAACTGAAATGGATGGCAACTGTCTATTGTAAAAACACAAATGCAGAGGACAATGTTTTGAAAGTCTTTCATCTTTTTTAATTTTCTGTTTTCTATAGCTGATTTACATTAATTAAGCCTAAACTTTAAATTTTTATGTTTGTTCAATAAACATTAGACCACATTCACATGAAATTTTAAAAATAACACAGTTATCTATGAACAAGATTTTTAAGCCTATCAATAACACTGCAAAGTTTAATCCTTTGTATAAAAGTTGTACTTCACTTAATATATTTCCTAAAAATATCACCTTCATACTGGAAAATCATTTGAACATATGATAGTGAAATATTTTTTTAACAAGCTTATATACTCAATTTTATATACTTTAGATAAAGTACAAAAGCTCTGTAAAATATCATATTACAGGATTCTTCTTTTCATTAGGTGTTAATATTACACAACTTTTAACATTTTTTTAACTTGTTATGAAAACCAAAGTCTTTATTTATTTTGAATCATAAAAATTCATCCCTTAGTTAGCAATTCACTTTGCTAATATACTCCCTCCTGCTGTATAACAATCTGTCCTGCTTTATCCACTTTTGTGATAATCATATTATTATAATTGTTTATGGAATTATTTTCACTCATGAAAATTAGTATTACTCTTTATACTTAATGGAGATTGTTTACCTGCCATCTCTATTCTACTACTACTACTATTTTAATAATATATTACTAATGTTAAGAAGTTTTAAGTTAGTTTTAAAGTCCTCTTGCTAATAGCAAACTTTAAACCTAATTTAAGGAACTCAATCTGTTCAGATGCCACTTTCTCTTCAGTCAAATTTATCACTTTAGAATTAAATAGAAGTTTCTTTTAGGCTTTATTTAAGATGAACCTGCAATCATGCTTTATCATGTTTTTCGTTTTTTTTAGTCAAGTGATTTAAAATTTAATTTAATACTGATCATAAACCTTAAACTTTTGCTCTAACCAACTCTTCACTTCAGAATTGTTCCATATTAAATTTGGAATATTCTTAATTAATTTTAAATGTAATTGATATATTTTGCTTCAGCAAAAACAGTTTTCTCCTTATATCTTTACTTATCGCTCTCAATGAAGAAACCATTCTACTGTCATATCTTTTCAACTTTTTGCATAACATAAGTAGTCCAGTTAATCTAAATGGTGCTGCCAACCATGTACCTTCCTTTTAATGCAGATTTTCAAAAATAATTTCCTGTAACTACTGGACACAAATCTCTATTCAAAATTAAATGAGAGAATCACGCTCTCATTTAATTGGGAAAGTTATTATTTTTCTATACTGAAAATACATTCCCAATAGGTACTTACCCCCTTTCACAAGGTTAACTGCATCTTGCATGTAAATCATCATGCTACAATCAACCACCAGAAGGAATGTGACTTCCTCTGATTCTACCAAACCATTACTTGAAGATTAGGCTGAAAAGAAAGTGTCAGTAGGAAGGAAGGGTGGGAAGTGTGAGAGGAGGTAACCAAGTGTTGGAAATATATGTTTAGTATATGAAACTATAACATACAATACCTTATCTCCTCTCGCATGTATAGTTAAAATCTAACAATGATTAGGTGGAAGGACTGATATAAGGGATAAAAAGAAGCATCCTTCAAAAGTTCCCAAAGGGCACCCATGAGGTGTAATACCTCTTAAGAGAGAAACACACATGGGAGACCACACCACTATCTGTACCAGATATATTCTGCAGTGTGGAAACAGGTGTTGCATATACAGGCAGAAAATTGAAAGAGCACAATCAAAAGTGAGAATAAAAACTGGGTGGATAAAACCCAAACCACAATATACTGGAATTTCCACTCCCAGAGAAAAGACTGTAGAATAACCATCCACAGAGAAGTATGTATGGAAAGTTAAAATTTGTGTGCCCCAAGGTGCAGAGTGACTAGGACACATTGGACCATACACAACCAGTAAATTCTAGTCTGAAATGAAGCGACATCTAAACTACAACTTCCAATCCATGGTAAAAAGAGGATCCATTCAGTCTTCATTTCAAGTTGTGTAGAATGGAAGTTTATACTTTTTAAATTGATCTATTAAACAGTTCACATGTTCACAAATCTCCCATCACCCATACATTGAGGAACCCTACATCTGAGTGATGGTATGAATGGATGTGCCAGTGTGGTAGGTCATATTAAACAAAACTCAATCAGACTGGTACCTTACAGCAGAGAATCAGCCTCAGGTAGTGAAAACTATCTGAGATAAAATGCAAGAAAATGAACTTATACCACAAACAACCTCATCCTCTGCAAAGGACCACCCAAAAGCCAGAATGCACATGCATGAAACCATCAACCCCCAGATCCACTACAAAGAGATGACACACAACTACTAAATTAAGTTAGGATGAGAAAACATAATCAACACATGTTAGTAGTTATGTTGATTGGCTCAACTGTGATCCAAAACCACTCAGTGGAAACCAACATCCAGTTCATGGTGGAATGAGGAATTCTAATCAGAGAGGTAAACTGCAATGTGATATCTACTTCAAAGCAACATCTTCCTCCCAACCATATGAAAGTGGATTGCTTCTGTATAACATGAAACTTCAGCCTTCTGATAGAACTACACAGAAGTTGGGTGCAGCATAAACATCCAGGGTCTACCACATGGAAATGGGGTTCATTTATGAAAAATATGAGCAAAATCATCCACCAGATAAAAAAATTAGTGTAAAGCCAGTCTCCAGGTACCACTGCAGAGAAATGGATCACCTCTAGAAAATATATGCAACATTACCCTTCAGAGAGAATTGCAAAGAAGCAGTGTCACATCAACCTCTGGGACCCACTGCACAAAGATGAAGTGCATGACTGGAGGACTGAATGTCATCTATCCCAGCAGAATACCAATACCCTACTCTCTTCCAGATAGAAGTGATAACATTCAGGAGGACTCCTCCACAGCCATCATTCTAATTACTCAGAAATGGAAAGTGGTAATGACTCTGATAATACATTAGAAGAACAAGGAGGGACAAAATATGATAGAGGGCCTATAGCAATGTTAACACCAGAGAGAGCTCAATATGTGACCATGAAAATCCCATACTGAAAAGCAGACTGCCCATGATTTTTTCAATTGAATGGATGATTGGGACAAGCAGCTATCCTTTTCTGCTTTACCCATGTGATTTCATGCAGTAGTATGACCTGTAATGGGCATATTTATAGGAAATATATTGCAAGGAAAGCCTACTAGTGATCTTGTGAAACACTCCATCTCAACAGTGTACATTAGTGGCCACATTAATATAATTCTTGGTTGAAAAATGTAGAGTTCAAAGATAAAAAGCATACTTGGACAGATTAATGCTTATCACTGAAATCTAAATTGAACATGCTACTGGAAAGAAGAAATATATATAGAAGAAATAACTTATCCAATCACAGTTACACTAAATTGTGACGAATGGCAACAGGGGGTACCCTGACAGGGAAGAAATAACTAATCAACAAAGATAATTGTAGATAAGCATATGAAGTGTCGTCTACATGTCGAACTGAAGAATTTCCTCCAATGGATGACAAAGGTGAGACACCAAGGAAAAGGTAAGGTGCCTGATCTGATGCAGTAACATTTAGAACAGATTTTGGGAAGGAGACAAGGAGGAATATGACAACTGAATCAGTCAATGAACCCAACTTGTAAGGGTAGGAAAAAGGTCAGAATAATGTTGCCAAGAAATGAAAAGACAGGGATAAGAACAATGGAAGGAGGCTGTAAAGGCAATGTAACAATGAAGAGCACATAAAGAACACAGAAGTTTTCTCTGGATCAGAACAGTAATAAAGGTGGGAATGAATGGAAGTGAAATCAGTAATAAGGAAGAATATCCCTCATGGCTCACTGAAGTTTTGGACAGGAGAGATCGATCCAGATAAAAGAAAACTTATGTGGGATGGAACAAATACCATGAAATGCTGATGGCAAATATATCAAACAGACAACACACACACACATACTAAAAAGTGGAGGAAGTAAGTCTCAAGGGATAAGTGAAATATGGAACATGAGAACAAAGGTTCAAAAGAAGGTAGTATAAGGCAGTGAAGAACATTACTGATATTCCAAACCGGAAGTAATGCTTGATGAAGAGTTCAAGTAATCCAGAAGGAATGCAACAAGAGACAGACATTAGGTGAGAAAAACACCAAATAGAAAATGTTTGATAACCAGTTAGGGAAGAGAAAAAAGTCCCCTTGATCAACAGCTAGATGTTAGGAAAAGGAGTGAAAAAACATACTATAAGGATGAGGTGTTACATAACAGTGAAGGAATAAGATCACAGGAAATTGGTGAAATCAATAAAATGAAGTACATGAGAAATCATATCCAAACAGTCAAAGTCAGATTCTGCAGGAGAGGCATGGGAAGGCACCACATAGTTAGGTGGAGGAAAAAGGTTGTTAAAATACCATGATGATGAATAGGCTTGTATAAATTCAGGAGGAACCCTAACTTTGTTGAAAAAGAAGGCTCACTCATATAACAATAAATCTCCTGATTAATGATGGCAAAAAATCCTGTCATATAGTGGGATTAACAATAACTTTATAATGCCCCCATGGCTGAAAAGACAAGCATGTTTGGTGGGAGAGGAAATCAAACTTGTGAATCTCAGATTGCAAGTTGAGTGCCCTAACCACCTGGCCATGCTAGGCCTTTAAGCAATGGATTTTCCGATTTCCCAATTTCTTTGTGACTTCTTTATGTTTAAATCAAAGACTTTAAGCACAAATTTGTTTAAACCTATTATGTGGATGAAATATTTTAATGACATGTTCCCTGTATGCTAATATGAAGGTAACACATTAACCCTTTCCAGACATGCCATCTTGTATGTTTACTCGTATTTAAAATTTTATTGAACTACTATTTCATGAATTTATGTCAATAAGTTTGATACCAAACTGTATTTTATAATTCACATTTTAGTATCATATGGTATTCCATTCCTTAACTTAAAGGTAAATATGAAAAAAAAACACAGTTAAACACCGATTTCTCTGTCATGTGGTATGTGAAATGCAGCACTGGTTTAATTTAAATGTTTGGGATGTCAAAATACTAAGTCTGTAGTTTTGTATGAATTAGGAACTCAAATTACCGATGTTGACACGTCAGGCACATAAAATAAGAACCTCACCTCTTACTTGTGTGTTGATATATTGCTTATGTACTGTGTCAAATACAATACCCCCGCTCACATCTCTGTACATTAACTTGTATATATGATATGTAAATAACCAAATAAAAGCTTAGAATGTGGTCCTAGAGACATCCTCACCCAATTTAAAATGGTTGGATGCCATCTCATTCTTTGGAATTATATTGTTGTATGTGATTACATGTGTGCAAGTGCACGTGCCATGTCATTGTAACTTCTGTATTGTTAGCCAGGCATGGTTGAAAAGTGAACATAATAAAAATTATATATACACACACACACACACACACACACACACACACACACACACACAAATGCATGATGTTACAATATTTAAGCTGTTTAGTCTAAACGCTTGTCATTCTGGAAAGAAAAAGGCATAATTTACATTTATTTCCTAATTTTTTTTACAATGGTTAAGAGCTGGTCAAAATAAAAGACTCCAAATAGTTAAGGTAGAGAAAATAATGCACAAAATAAAGTTTAGCTAAAAACAAATGTTTTGAACATACTTTGGAGGTTTTAGAGATTACACACATAATATCTGAGATCTTTAGAATGAAGATTAATATTCTTAGTCATGACAAGAAAATTATTTTGCACTTATACTACTAAAAAAACAGACTCAATATATTCACAACTTAATTTTTAGTAAAAATATTTTATTAAAAATTCTCAATTTTTGTGTGTAAAAGACTTAAAATCTTTACTAAAAGTTTACCAAATCTTGTAAAAGTGGTTATGAGATCCATCAAATCTTCCAAACCTGTATGGAGATTTGTTTGTGCAAATAACAGACAAAGAAAATACAAAGTTCTTCTTAAGAAATGTTTGATAACTATCTGGACGTTATAAAAATTTTGCATGTGAAATACGAATATTGTCTGAGGCATTGCAGTAGTTTTAACCTTAAAATGAAAATTGCTTTACATGTTGGATAGGCAAAATGCACAAAGAAGAAAAAAAAAAAAACAGTTGAGAAAACCTTAACAAACATAACAAAAAATCTGATATTTTACATATGAAAGCATAATAATATTTACTGTTAAACTATGAAATTTTGTTAATGTAGTTTACTAATGTAAGAATTATAGGATGAAAATTTTAACAAGTACAAAATATATAACAGTTATGAAGTCTATCCTAGAAACTGAACATGTACTGAAAAAGTTAACCCTTTTACAAGAGGTTAAGTATAATATACACTACTTCATCTACACATTTGCACTATAACATCTGACACAACATGTGATCTCCACAAAATCTGGTAAACATTTGGTAAATATTTTATATATAGAAAATCAGATTTTTTAATGAAGTATTTTTATTCAAGATTTGTTTGTGAAAATAATCTATTTTACTATCAGTCTATGTGAAAAGTAACTTCATTTTATGATTGAAAAATATTCTTCATCCTAAAAATCTGGAATATTATTTGCATAAACTCTACAACCTCCTAAATACATCTCAAATGTTTGTTTTCAACACAACTTTACATTTTATATTATTTCACTTAACCAACCTCTTATCCATTATAAAAATAAGGAAATAAATGTCAAATGTTTTTTTCATGCTAGAATGACTGCATATTATATGTTTATAACATGAAAATATAATGTTTAGCCTAAGTAACTTAAGTTTCATACCACTATATATGAATATATATATATATATATTTATTATTATACTGATCTTCCAGTCATGACTATGTATCATTACATAACTTGCAATGATGTGGTGCACATGCACTCAGGTCAAGCATCCAGTTATATAAAACTGACCTTTGGTTTTCCCTATCATGGCTATGTTTTAGTGGTCTAGTATTTTGTAATATATAATAACATTTCAATTATTATATATTATATGTATGTATGTGTATGTATAGATTATTACTATTTAGAAATAAATTATTAAACATACTTGTCTTAAAATAAAGAACAATAAATCAAGAAGCGCAGCAAACAATCATCTCTTCTCATTATGACTTTTGTATTTGGTTGATAAGCCTTTTAAAATTTTGCACATCAAATATATCAAAAAACATTTTTTTAGGTTTTATATATACAAGTGAATAACCACAAAATCATAAATAACTACATTAATAACATAGAATTCCACTGTAACTTATTAAGCTTAGTAACTGCAAGTTATTTAGATTCTAAAAATATTAAACTTTGAGCACACTAAAGACAACACCTACCTCATTGAAATATTGGATTGAAAGAATGCTGTAGCATTTTCAAAGATTTATATGGTGGTGAAAACCACTCTTGGGACATTCTAAGGTGTTGATTGGTTATTTACAATGTCATACATTGAAGTTCACGTATATAATGAACCATTCTAAAAAAAATAGATAGTGTTGAATGGGCCACTGTGTATGATTCAGTACATAAGCCATATCACAGCAAAATAAAAAGATACGAGGTCCTAATTTTATATTCTAGCTTGATAATATTATCTAGTTCCTAATTTGTACAAAAACTATAGACTTAGCATTTTGACATCACAACCATCTAATTTTAAACAGCACTGCATTCAACATACTATGTGTCTCACTAAAATCTGTCTTTTAACATTTACCTTTAAACTAAGAAATTAACTAATATAAAATATTAAACTTTGAATTATAATTTACAATTTGATTCTAAACTTACTCACATAAATTCATAAAACAGTAATTCAATAAATTTTGAATGTAAATCAATAAATGCAATGACATGGCCTTTGAACTCCTGACCTATTGTGAGAGGGTTAATTGATTTTTGAAAATGTGAATTCAATAAACCTTGCAATACAACTTACATTAGATGTGGAACAAGAAAAATACGTAAATTTTCATAACAGTGGAAAATTTAATGCTGACTTTCATTGACAGAAAAATCATATTCAGTTGCCATGCTGCCACACAACAAATCATTTCACCCCATTCTCAAAATTGTTATCTATAATAATATATGTACACAGTGCTTTAAATATTTGTTTATATAAAGAAACATCACAATTTTCTGAATTATGAAAATTATAAAGGTATACAAACAAATAATGGTTATTCACTGTTTTTCCCTTCCTAATGCATTTAGAAAGTTTTGGAGATTACATTAGTGCAATTTGAAATTTTCCGAGATGAAGGAAGGTATTTTTAATTTTAACATTAAAATTATTTTGCACATGAACTACTAAAAAAATACTTGATGTATTCATACACAAGCCTTTTCTTTTGGTTTACTGAAAATCTTCACTTAACAATATGGATTTTTGTATGTGAAAAAAAAACAATGTTTACTAAAATTTTGGGAAAATATATATACTATATTGAAAGTCAGTAATATCAAAACTAAAAAGACTTCAAATGAAACCAAAAGAGATCATGTGGTTAACTAATTTCATAGAACATGTGTTTAGAAAGTTGAAATATGTGAAAATTGTCATGTAAAGCCTTGGCCCTTTTAACAAATTTTTTAAAGAACTTATTATATTTTAACATAGTCATATTAAATTTTTAATAAATTCCTCTTTCTTCTTCAACATCCTTTTATAAACTAAGTTGGGTGTCAACCTTTATACTCACTGAAATATTTGTACCTCTATTCATGGAGTTGAATTGGAAGACACAAATGTGCATGCTTCTCTTAACAAGTTTTGTGCATTAACTAATAAAAGCATCAATATTTCCAGATCTATACTGTAAAAACATTTGTGCTACATTTTACTTATAACTATTGTATATTGGTATAAATATGTATATAGTTGTATAGTGGAAGTTCACCTCTAGCCCCTTCTATTAGTTTCTTTCTTGCTGGTTGAGAGTAAGGATCAGCCTTCAATAAGCTTGATGCATCCTCCAGTAGCTTAGAGGCCATTTCTACCCTCTGAAGAGCTGTAGGCATGTCTTGCCTTAAGATCTGATCATCACTACTATTAATTGTGTCACGTCCAACCTAGCAGAAAAAAATGTATATAACTTACAGATCTGTATAATATTCAAAACAAAACAAAACAGTAATCATATGATAAACTACATGTAAAATCAAGTATGTTTTATCAAGCACCAGTATGCAGATGTATACCATATTATAAAGACCTTTCGAACAAATACATAAAACAAATAAAAAAAATTCAATTTCTTAGAAATCATAAAACAATACAACCACTGCAAATGACAGTACATTATTATAACATCACAAAATGTTTAAGGACAATGAGGGACCTGTTGGTCCACCCTCTAAGCCAAACTAAAACTATTAAATAGAAAAAAAATTAAAGCCAGGCCTTATCATTCATATATCTATCAAGCTTTCTTTAAACTCACTAAAATTTACTGCCTCTACAAAACCAAAGGAAAACCATTATATAGTTCAACCACCCTATTTAAAAAAAAAAACTTAGTCAGAGACAGCTTCTACTTTATCTAAATCTATATTTGTGTCTCTTAGTTCTATAATAATCAATATTTAGTACGAAAAATGTTGATGTATCAACATTATCAATTCTTTTTACAATTTTAAAAACTTAAATGAGATCTCTTCTAACTCTTCTTTTTTCAAAGAAAACAATTTTAAGAATCTTGGTCTCTCCTCATATGACAACACTTCATCCAAGATACCATATTAGTAACCCTACGCTGAACCCTTTCCAACAATTCAATGTCTTTCCTAAGGTAAGGAACCCAAGACTAAACATTATACTATAAGAGTGGCACAACCAATGACCTATACAATGAAATCATAACCTCTTTAGACATGCATTCAGTATTTGTGTAGATACAACCTAAATTTCTATTTGCCCTACCACTAGCAACATATCTAACATCACATCCCCAATCCAAATTATTTATCAAAACCACAATGTTTAGTTTTATTGCTCACTTTTTATTGAAATATAACCTAAAATATCCACTACTGCAAGTATAAAAAAATGGAAGTTTAGTAAAACAGATATTAACAAAGCAGTTACTTCATCAATTTTTTCAAAACCTAAAAGCATACAGATATCTTGCATTTTATGAAAGTTAACATTTTCCTTCACTGAAAATGAATTTCCAACACTTACCTTCATTCACAAAATAGCTTTTACTGACTTGAACTGTCCTCTATATATGAAATATTCACTTACTACTAGCATTGATGCTCAACCTACCCTCCTCATGAGGTACGTAACACGCAAATAAGTATGCGAAAACTGTCCACTAACAGAAAGGCTACACACCCTCCAAGCACAGCTGAATCCCCCCTAGACTGTAGAGCACTATTATCACTCCAAGATTAAGTAAAAGAACACACTGGAAAAGAGGAAGATGGGTGGGAAGTGTAATAGGAGGCAAGTACCTACTGGAAATACATTTTAAGTGTAGAAAAATGTTAACTTCTTATAACAGACCCTACTTCTTCTCACATAATAGCAAAAATATCACAAAGAAAATGGTGGAAGGACTAGTACAAAAGTTACATGGATGAGCATTCTTGATGAGGTATCCAAAGAGAACCCCTGGAGTGTCACACCCTAATGTATGGGATCACACTCAAGAGAGAATGCACCCCATCTGTACCAGGTAAATAGCAAATTACAGGATGATATAGGACAAGGCACAGGTATGGGAGAAGGCATTGGATTAGTATGTTACAAAAAAAACAGCCTAAGTTGAAAGGGTTGAATACTGTCTCACAGATTTCACATGTGATTCCAAAGACTCAAGAATATCTCTGAAAACAGACTAATGGAGAAAAGGAGCCATCTGTAAATCATGATGATAAAGAGAAGATAGACAAACCTGGCAGAACAGCATCTTCTTAAGAAGATTCCAGCAGCAAAGAAACTATATATGAAAGGAAGGAGCATATGAGATCATCTTGCCAGCATAGAGGTAATGAGGTAAAGAGTATTTCCTGAAAACCCACAGGGGAATGATGGAGAACCTCAGAAAGAAGGTGTATGATGAACAAGTACCATGGGCGAGCTGTAATGTCTACCAAAAGATTGCCTAATTTTGTGAAAATATATAAAACATATATGTTATAGTATGGAAACCCTGAAGGTCACTTTGGGGTCATAATAATGGTGTAGTGAGAGGTTTAACTTTCTCAACAAAAAGATACAAACACTACTTAGAGTGCAAATAATTTGTCCTCACTAGTTATCTAATACAAGAAGAAACAGCAGTATACAATAGAAAGATTTAGAAAAAACAGTGGTAGAAGTGAGAAAGTATGAGAGAAACAAATAGCAACAAAAGGGTGTAACAAATAAAAAATACAAAAAAAGGAAATGAAGTTTACAGAAAACTGGTACAAATGAGATATTCTGGAGAGGACAATAGTTTCAAGTGGCAACAGTCAAAGAATTCAATGAGTAAGTATCAAGTTACCTTGATAAGGTTAGCAACAGCTTTACTAACAGCCTGAACAGGCCTTTGTAAGTCAGGCATTGCATTTCCATCTTCTGCTTCTTCATGAAGAATAACAAGTCTTGAAACCTGGAATACAAAATGTGTGTGAATATTATAATCTTTAAAATCATAAAATATGAAGTAAAAATATTTTCTGTTAACAAATTCTCTAAACAAATTTTAAAGTATGTTAAGAAATATACTTTCTTTTACACTCAATATATTATTAATATACTTTTCACCCTCTTGCTAGCTAACTTTACCTAACTTAAGCAAATTTGGAAAAAAAACAACTATAATTAGAAAATATTTTGGAATATGTTTACAAAAATATGGTTCTGATAAAATTAGGGACAATTAAGGATTATGTTTACTAATATTGACTTTTGAAAAACAAATCTTCTAAAGAAGTCAAGAAAAAATAGACTCAAAAAAATACATTAAAAGTTGCATATTTGTAAATTGCATTCAATGTTTTCACACTTTGGTTTGGTTTGAAAACAATGTACTTTTTCAAACTGTTACTATTCTTTTAACATTGCAAATTAGATAGATTTCTTTTTCTTACAACTCTCAAATAAAGAAGCTATTCATTTATCCCAAATCTCACTTCTCACAGCACCTTAAGTAACTATATAACCTTTTGTTGTTGTATATCTTGTGCATTTTCTCCCTACTACACTCTATAACTACAACAGTGTATGAGTGTGTGTGTGTGTGTGTGTGTGTGTGTGTGTCAAGGTTATTCATGGTGATATGTCTTATTTGTTCCATTTTTTAACATTTTTAACAGAGATAGAAGAAGGCTACATGTGTTTTGTATACACAAAAATCTAAATAAATGTGTACTGTCTTTTTTGTTTGTTGTATGCACATGTAAGTACACACAAATCTAATTACATATGCTGTTTGCTGCTTGCATTAACTGTGTTAATATATTGCAATTATTAATAAAGTTAAAGTGTGAATTTTTATTTGCTAGTACTGTCACAAAGCATAAACAAAAAGAACCTATGCAATTAAGACATGTGAATCACCATACACATCCATTTTTTTCTGACTTGATACTGTCTGACAAATTACAAACATTTGTTAATTTTCACTTTTACATGGAAAATATTTAAAACTAAAATTTTTGTACAACCACACACTGAAGGTAAAAAAAGAGAAAAACAGTTCATCATGTATTTGAAGCTCTGTAGAATTAAAAACTTGACATTCAGAATATGTAATGAACAGTTTACCTATGCTACTTTTAATATTCTATAAAAACTAAAAACCTTACACTTAAAAGACAATTGAAAACAATTAGTGAATATTAACACAGATTTCCTTGAGATTTAATGAACCTCACATCCTGAAACTGTTCAATGCATGAGCATAGTTGGCAGAGACCTCCCATAAATATATATGGAAGTGCAGACACTGTCAAGATTTTATACATGTACATACAAAACTAAATGTTACCAATCAATCAGATACAACTGTTCCATACTAAGGTTTAATTTTATAAAATATAATAAAGATTACATAATAATATCACTAATCATGTAGTGGTTCATGTTAGAATACAAAAGGTATAGGCAGGTAGAAAGACTGACATAATACTTTACTACCAAGTACTAAATAATTTTTGAGCAATGAAAAATAATTTCACAGCAAACAGGTTAACATAACACAATAACTAGACACATCACCAGGTAACAGAATACCTAATCCACAGAAGTATCCAATTTATACTAATACCAGTCACTTCATTATTTAACAGAAATAAAGTATTTCAATATGCTGTTTATCAAAAATCTGTAACATTATAGTTAAAAAATATTTTAAAGTATTAATTTTGTGTTATGTTTTATAAAAAGCTAAAGTTAATAAATAACATTTAATGGTCTGACATCAAAGGTAAGAGAAAAATGGCTAAGAAAAGCCATTCTACTGCAAATTTAATAAATTATTTTGTACCATATTTCTATTAATTTTCATTTTTATATCCTGTTTATGTGGTTATTATTGATTCTGTATTAATTTCCAATAAATTTCATAAAACACAAATTAAATTTACATATACATGATTTTGTGTCATCTAATTGATTTATACAATATATGAATCCACAGCTTACAGCAAAGATGGCATAACTGGACTACAAAAATCATTATAATATTATACAATAACATACCAACTAAAAACAGGAAGCTTTTATAACAAACATTTAAACAGAAACTAGAGTTACTGATGATTCAACTCCAAATGTGTTATGTAATCATATTTATGTATTAAAACTAACATGCACAATATAAATTAATGATTTTATTTGATATTTAAGAGATGGTCATGTATTTTACCAATTATTAATTACATCAATATGTTGTATCTAAAAAAATGATCAAATATACATAATTCTTTTTATTAAAAGAATATATTCTAGCAATTCAATAAGTATTTCAAAAATGAAAATAATTGGTAAATTATATGCAACTTTTTATTCCTAACTGGTAAATGTACTATATTTCTGCTAGGTGTTAGCTGTATAACAACTTTTACACAAGCCAAACACACCTTTGATGATTTCTGGGTTGCAGAGATGTCCTAGCATGGAAAACAGAAAAGATACTCTGATATATATTTAATATTACTATCTTTAGTTTTCAAAATTAGAAATGTGTTCTCATAGCTAAGAGAAAAAAGCACCTTAAAATGTGTTACAAATTTTTATTTACTCGAAGGAGACACACCTAACTACATGTTACAAGCTTGTTATCCTTGAAAGTAGCATCTACATGTGTATTTCTTGATATGCAAACTGGTCTTTACTTAGAATATAAAGAGAAAGAGGGAAAGGAACCTTGAAATAAAATGATTTAGAGCCTTGCCTTACTAGAAAACAAAACAAGACATACCTCTTGAATTACAAATTCTCCTTCATTGTATAACAAGTACAGCCTGACAGTTCACATATTACAGACTTACTTTGATTTCAGAGACACAGGAATATTAAATAATTCCTGGTTTGGAGACTAATCCACAGTATTAAGAGAAACAGGATTAAAAACAATTTTTTTCAAACTGAAAAGAAAGCTAACCTCCTATTATTGTTCTGAACAGAAAGGCACTGTTTTTTTATAATAGATTTACTATTGGAGAAACCATTAACACACATTAATGCAGATTTTTCTGCACTCTGAAGCAATTCCTGATTTCAACTTTCAGTACTGCAGTTTAAACCATTCTCAGTACAGTACTGAAAACTTCATTCTCAACCACCAGGAAACTTTTTTTTATTTTTTAAAATATAAACATTATAAAAACAAAACTTTCTTTATTTTGAAAACAGACATGTGCTCATCGTTATTAGATTTCATATATGAATCACAATTGTATTCCTCAAATATTTTCTTTGATCTTCTAACTTTTTTATGAAATTTATGTATGCAAAGTACAACAGCCTAACATTTTTGGGATACTAACTCATTGCTATTAATGTGTATACATTCAAGCTACTTGTATCTAGAAACATTTTACAATATTTTGATCATTATGATCACTGCTGCTAGTAATAACATTTAATTACAAGTAAGCATGATTGTATATACCTACTTTGCTAGTTATTACATTGTTTTTGCAGAGCTCTGTAATGTGTGCAATGCATTTGTGACTAAGCATGTTCATAAAAACATATTCAGTGAAAAAAAACAGTGACTTCTTAAATGTTGCATCTCAGCCCATTTGATGGGCTCTAAATCATAACTCAAAAACATTTTTTTTGGTGGCCTATAAAAAAGTGGTTAAATGAAATGTTACACTTTTCTCACTGAATACATTTACTGCGCTAGCAAGGAATTATGTAAAATTATTATGATTTTTATTTTGGTGTTGTATACACAGAGCTGACTACCTTATATTAAAACAATTTAAATGCATAAATCAACAAGCTCTCCAACAACCACAGTCAAGGTAAATTCACAGTGGAACAACACATATCAAAACTACACTTTAACTGTTTGCTCTTGTATATGTAGTATGATGTCATTGATACAGACCTTTCCAACACAAGATATTCCTACACTTAGACCAAATATTTAGAATTTCCCAGGTGAATATATATATACTGTTTGTGACAATGAGAAAACACACTTGCAGAGAAAAATATACATGTAAAAACAGTGAGTATAAATAGAGAAAGCTCCTTTACATAGAGCTTTCTCTACCCATACCAGCTGGTTTTATATATATATATAGTTTGCACTTAATGGCATAAAATATCAAAGGAATATGGATCAGATTGGGAAAATGAAACCATCAAGAAAAATATCTCAAACATGTTGTACCTTAGTCATAGTAAAAAGTTTAGCACTTTATAACAGGTGAGAATCCATGAACAATAAGGTTAGTAATGAAAGCTATCCACATGTCCTAGCCAACAGTATGCAACATAATCAACAGAGATCTCCACCAAGGAAAGTGACACAAACTTCTTCCATGACATACCCATTCAACTGTCACATACTTGAAACAGTTTGTGAATAAAAAGTTTTCATCCTAATTCTATATGTTCTATGTACAAATTGTTGGACTGTTGAAACAAAAGATGGGAAACATCATTCTTCTATCAGGTCATCCCATGCAGAATTTAATACAGAAAGTGGATCGTCATTTCTGTCTTTGTAGACAGCTTTAGTGACTAAAATATGTAGTAGAACATGTATAAAAATGTTCAGACAAACAAAACAAACTAACCCAACTCCACTTTTTCAGATCATTAATCAAATAAACCCTTATGAAGATTAGGCATATAATGTTTTATGAGTTTAAAAAAGGTAATAATGCAGCAGAAACTACATGAAACATTCAAGGTGTTTATGATGCGGAGTCTCTCAGTGAAAAAAAATGTCAAAGCTGGTATCAGAAGTTCAGATTAGGTGACTAAAGCTTAAATGATGCTACATGTTCAGGTCATCCTGTTGAGTTTAATGATGACTTGCTTCTGGCTGCACTTGATGAAAATTGTGCTGTAACAGTTGAAGAACTAGCACAGAAGCTTAATTCAACCCCTTCAACAGTTCACCATCATCTGAAACAGCTTGAAAAGGTGTCCAAACTTGAGAAATGGGTCTCCTGTGATTTGACAGAAGCCAACCATTGAGCAAGAGTGAACAGTTGCACTTCACTGCACTGTTGTCACTAACCTGTCCAAAAAATGTTAAGCACCACAGACAATGGCTCAGTGCAGGTAAACTGGCTAGATGGCTAAAACACAGCCCAAATGGACCTCCACCCTAGGAAAGTCTTATTAAGTGTTTAGTGGGATATTTTGGTGTGATCCACTTTGAGTTGGTGCCACTCAATATAACAATTGCATCAGATTTCTACTGTCAACAGTTTGAGTGCTTGAATGTTGCACTGAAAGAAGAGAGGCCTACTTTGATCAATCATAAAGGTGTTGTGTTACACCAGGATAATGCACAGCCCCAAATGGCAAGGATCATGTCTGCAAAGATTGAAAAGCTTCACTGTGAAAAACATCCACATCCTCCTTATTCTCCAGACCTTATCCCATCTGATTATCATCTATTCCAAAGTCTGCAGAACTTTCTTGATGGAGAAGAGCTTGGAACACAGGAAAATGTCAAAACTACCCTCACTATGTTCTTTTCCTTCAAACTGCAAGAATTTTATAGAAGTGGCATTCAGAAGCTTGTGAATCATTGGCAGGAAGTAATTAATAATAATAGAACATATATAATTGTTTAAATACCATCATAAGCATTTGAAATCCTTTCTCTTTTCCTGAACCTAAAATTGGACATTACTTAACGGATGACCTTATACAACCAATGGACTCTTGGAACGTGTGCATGAACAAATGGTGTACTTTGATATGAAAGCCTTACAATGGAGTCTTTTTTTTGTAATAGAAATTAAGCTGCAAGACTAGTGCCAAGATAAATGGCTACCAGACACAGCATGATCAGAGATGGTAATATGAACTATAACAGCACAGTAGGGGTTCAATATTATTTTCCTAGCCTCTGCAACACCTATCATCTATTAAGTGATCATGCTTCACTTACTTAGGTGATTAAAATAATTACAATGTGTTAATTAATATTGATTTAAAAGAATAAATAGAAATATATTAAACTTATTTTTGTTTTGGCAAATAGTAATCTTTATTCAAACTGAAACAAAAATTTATCATTAAAACTTGTTCTTTAAGCATCACTAAAAGCAAAAACCATCTCTGCTGAACATACCATAATAAAATGCTCTACTACATACTTAAATGAATTAATAAAGTATTTAAGCTGCAAGAAAGAAAACAGACTTTAATAACATCAAAATTTCTGTAATTTTAAAATATATCCTTGAAGAATGACAGAAATTCTAGTTATATTTCACTTTGATTAATAAGAGAAACATATCCTTGAAGACAAAATTTATGGTCTATTTATAGACGATTTGCAAAAAAAACCAAAAAAAAACCGTTCTTGAAGAAGGAATGAAAGTGTCTTCAAATTTCACTTTGATTTTCAAGTCCAATGTTTCCTTTATGACAAAAACTGGGAACAACTTTTACTTTAAATTGCATAACAAATATACTTTTAAATACTGAGAAAACTGGTTATATTTTTACTGTGATTTATTATCAACATTTAAACCATGGGAGCTTTCCTTTACACATTTATAAGAAACAGCTGAAAAACTAAATTAAAAACATTCAATTTACTTCTATATGCACAATTAAATGGTGTTACTAAAACACAATCTTGGCTCAACACATAAAACTTAACATTCTCCAACACTATAATTGCATTCCCAATAGACATTTTATTTCACTGATATAATAACATCCTAATTTAGTGCTAGCCTCTATATGCACACTCTTTGCTTATAATGCCTTGAAACTGTCACATGAGATCACTTGTTTCCTTTTGATATTGCTGTGCTGTTGTATTCAAATGAGCATGAAGCAACCTTCCACCAATAAGACTGTGACACATTCTTCTACACTAATAGTTCAATCATCATTTCAAGATGAGGCACAAAAAGTAGGGAGGATGGGTACAAAGTTTGAGAGGAGATAAGTATATATTTGAAATGCATTTTCATTGTTGGAAAAATTTGAGTTTCAATATGATATTATACCTCTTCTCCCATAATAATAAGAATACCACACTGAAGTAGTGGAGAGAAAGATGCAAAAGTTATCTAGATGAGCTCCATTCAGAAAGCACTCAATATATGGGAAACCACACTTCTTTTGTTCCAGGGTAAACTTTTTGGCCATACTGAAAATACAAGTTGCTAACTGTGGTACAAAACAAACACAGACTAGAATCAGATAAGGGAATATACCAAATAATACAGTATGTCATTAAGTATTTTTCCTCCAGGTTGTGACAGTAAGAGGGTCCCTACCACCTTCATTTCAATACCAAGAAGCAGAATGGAAAATAAACCTAACCTTCATTCTGCTAACCAAGGGAGTGCTCATGTGTTCTGATCCTGCAGGCATCCAACACCAGCCCATCCAGAAACTCAACTTCCAGGCAAAGGTGGGATGGGGGAATAATATGTGATAGGTCCACTCCAGTCTAAAACCAGGTGGTTTTGAGTATTTGTTGTCTAGTCTGTTGTAGAAGGATGGTCCTTACCATTCAGATGTGTGAGGGTTTATGTTGGCTGGTCTTACAACTATCCAGCACCAAACCACCTAGGAATTGATATCCATGAGGAGAGCCAGTCAGAGGATTAAATTATACAAGGTGGATCATTTCCAGTCCACAATCATGCAGTATCAGGAACTTTTCATCCATTCCATGGTATATAAAGTTGGCCTACACCAACTACACAAACAGAAAATCACCACACTACTTTCTTCTGATTGGAACTGGTCACACTAACAAGGAAGATGAAAGTGTCTAAAAGAACAGAAGAGCAGATAAAGAGCAGGAAAGGAGAACACTTGATGTGAACAAAAAAACCAGAAAGTACTGGATAGTGGTACTCTGTAACCAGCAATGATCAATAGTAATAATGCTGGGTCAAACAGTCATGTAAAGAATTCAGAAAGATGGTGGGACAGAAGTTGGAAGGGGAAAAAGGACAGTGAAATGACCAACTATGGGAAACAAGCCATTATCTTTGATAAACACAAGAAGAGGGAGGATAAACAGAATGAGAAAGAAAGATTGTTACATGTGAAGAAAGTCTGAAATATCTTGCAAGATACCCTACAATTCCCTCTTATAAAGTTGGAATGGTAACACTGCTGTATGTGAAAGGCAGAAATGAGGTTAAAGAAGTAATGCAGTAATGATCATTGGAGAGGAGAAATGTCAATTTAAGAAACCAAAGCTGGACCAGACAATATGGAGCTAACAGGAGGACCTAACAAGTAAGGTTCTGAATGAGGGAATGAACAAGAGGGAAAAGATCAATAGTAGGGTTGGCATAAAGAAACAGGTTGGACCAGTCCTGAATGCATCTACAGCAAGAGTTGATGAATATGGAACTGTGGACCAGGAAAAGTGGAAATTGTAGTAGGGAAAAAAGTAGCAGGTGCATTTATAAGAGAGGTGCCCAGATGAGGTCACAGCCTCTTGGACACCTGAGGCTCAAGAATACCATTACATAAGTAATATTTTATGAGGCCTCAAGAACTAATCAAGAACAAAATTCATGGCACCAGGAATAAGACAAGTCATAACTCAGACTAGTAAAGAATGTACCCAGACAAGAAGGACAAAAGTATTGAAACAAGAGATAGAGAGACTACATACTTCCCTTGAAATTGATATAGGAAACAACTGTAGAGTTGTCTCCATGGATCAGAACAAAACATTCCCAAAACATCATAAGAAAATTATACCTGCTTGACATACCATCAGAAAAGGAACTCACTTTTTGATATTGGTTTTGTTTGGCCACTAGGTGAAGTCTCTGAGCAAGGAAAGAGGAAGAAGAACGTTGAAGGACAAGGAATCCCAGGATAGTTCAAGTAAACAAGTAGAATCCATTGTTCATGATGAAAATGAGCACAACCCAAAAGGTAAGGAATTACATGAAAGCCCAAATCCCAAAAAGAGAAAGAACATTCGATTATGACAGAAGGATATGGCATCAGAAACTGTTTCATGTCCCTGAAACAAAGAAAAGAAGGCTGAGCTCTGAAGATATGCAAACTGAAAAACATCCAAATGAAGGCAATATTGAAGAGAGGTGGCATGTGACTTCTCCAAGTGCACCAACAAACCCAGCTGTGCCACCACCATAAAGAGGAAAAGAGGATGGTTGGAGAAGACTTGTTGGATGGAGCCAAGTGTAAAAGTACAATCCAAGATATCCACTTTGTTCATCCAAAGACCTGGAGCAAATGAATGCCAACTGGTTAGCAATGTCTCCATAGTAAATCAAAAGTGGTCAAGAAACCAAGTGAGACTTAAAATATCTATTACAGGATGTGAATTCCCTGATCTCTTTGGAAAAACCAAAAGATGGAAACAAAATTCAGGACATAGATGACAAATCCACTCAAAAGGGTCTTCAGCCATGAGGTTCAACACAGTTTTGGACAGATATTTGTAAAAACAAAATCCCTTGGAAGAGGAAAAGTAACAGGTACAGTAGACAGTGAATGAATAAAAGATAAAATATAGAATAAAGCTCTAACAACTCCTAATACCCAACAGTTAATCACAAGTGGAAGGCAAAAGTCCACAAATTGAAAGAAATGGGCTCTACTATCCCTAAGCCTATAGAACAGTACCACCAAGAATGATATGTGATGTGAATCTACTGAACTACATTAGCAGTGAAAGGACTGATGTGAACAGAGAAGATGGAAGTAAGAAAGGGAGAAAAGAAGAAGCAAAGGAGAGATGTTAAACTAGTTAGGATAAGGAAGAACCAATCTGTAACTCCAGAGAAATAAGCACTGCAGTAAAATAACACTTGTATAGGAAAGAAGCCAGAAGAAGGTATCATTTATAAAAGCACTTGAGTGAGAAAGGTGTTTTACCCCAACAAATTTTAGCAAAAGGATAACCAAATATCATGTCATAAGAATGTGGAAAATAACTATTCCACTGTAGAGAAAATAAGTGAACGAGACTGTGATGATAACTAATCAAGGTTATGGTTGGCTACTAGTTAAAAAAGGTGAATGGAAGAAAATAACATAAATGGGTAAATATTGTACAGTAAATTGTGGGAAAATTAAGCCTAAAAAAGTTGAACAAAAGACATGGGATCTAACACCCAAGACTCAAGATAAGAATCTAGAGTTTAGGAAGGTAAGAAAGGTAATACAGCTGTAGGTGATGTCCAAACATATGAGATAACATGCACCACAGTTGGGGTAAAAGTAATCAAATATGGACCAGCATATCTAAAAAGGAAGTAAAAAAATATAAAAGGAAAAGGCAAGGAATGAATTACAAAGTGAAGGAGAGAAACACACCTGAGAAACCTCATTCTAAAATTATGCAAAAAAGTTTATGTTGAATAAAGATAGTACAGGTATAAGACAAATGTAGGTTTTAGGAAAAACCATCAAAATCCCTTGTATTACTAACAGGAAATATGGACGGAGGTTTTTCACGTTCAAAAGAAGGTCCAGGTTGCATGAGAGGCTACACCATCCACTGCACAAAAGCCATTGCTTCCCCAACACACAAAGACAAACCTAATGTCATTTTAGTTGTTAGTTTAGGTATTGAGGGTATACACTGTTGTCCCACACCAAGACAAAGTGGATGTTACTGAAGTTTTTCAACTAAAAATGTAGAAATAAAGTGCTACAAAATCTGTAGGAGCAGAAAATGTTGAAAAATTAAAATCCAACAATAAATATTTTCACAATACTTAATGTCTTTGAAGATATTTCAACAAAGAAATTGTCTACGATTAAAAAAATCATATGCACAAACAAATGGCACGTCTATACACCAACTTGAGAAATGATGATTGAGCTATCAAAATAGAGGGAAGAATGTGTTGGACTCTTACTGGTAGAGGTTGTCATATGTTTCTTTGCATGCAACAGTGGAACAACATTAAACAGAAATGAGTGACCTTAGGAGAAAGTTTCAGAGCTAGTGGTGAGTGAAAATTTTACATATAGAAAGCAACACCAACTCAGCAAAGCTGTTGTATGTGAAAATACAAACTATTGTATCAAAACTTTACTTAACTGATTCTAGGTTAACTGATTTCTTTAAAGTATCTAAATTAAATTCTAGTCATGTTGAAGAATTTTTTTATAAATTGTTAAACTTTTTGTAAACAAAGCTGGTGGCTGTTGTGAAATTTATTCTAAAGTAATAAAAAAGCTTATAAAAGATTTATTTATTATACTGTTGCTTTTTTTTAAAGTTTCTATATACTAAAAAAATTCCTGCAAATGTGTTCTATATTCTTGTAAAGAATGGAGGATCTTCAAAATGAAAGGCATTCATGGAATTAATTTTGGTTTCTGTTATTAGCAAGGCAACAGAATTTGTACACAGAAATAAAGTTGGAACAGCACTTAAATGTTAAAATTTAATTACTGATTCTTAAAAGGCTCTTAAAAAGTTTCCTTATCTTACCAATTTGTAGAAATGTTTCTTTTGCAGTATTTATGCAGTTTTTGGGTGAGAACATCATGCTTGATTTTGTGTAATTTATTTTCAAAAATCCTTTAATACATTTTCTCACAAAAGGCCTAATTAATAGGTTAGATGCACACTGGATTAGTGAAAATGGTATGGCATTCAGGTCCAATGATGTCCAACTGCTAATTTAATTTACTGAGCTGTTGTCATAAGAAAGAAGTTGAATACATGTTGCATCTAGCAGGCATGCACCATAGCTATACCCTATCAAAAGGCTTGAAGTTTTGTTCTACTACTATTTTCCATAACAGCTGTTTTAAGATACATCCATTTTACATAAATATTTGTATGTCAACTTCTGCAAAATGCAGCCATTCCATATATTCCTCCACTGAGTGATTGAGGTAGGAGTTCTCATACATAAGACCAACTGAAAGCTATACTTCTCAAAACATCAAAAACATTCAGAAAGCAACCATTTGGTTATGACTCAGTTATAATATTATGACATATAATAGGTGATTATTTCATCTATTACATTCTGGTTTACAAATGCATATACAGCATTCTTTAGATAACCTGTACTGCCCATTTAGTCAAACCATCAGTTTAAAGATCTTTACATTTTGCACTCAACATACCTCTGCACAAAGAGGCTCAGCATTTCTGTTATGTAATAAATACCAGTCAGAATAGACTGTTCCAGAGGATAGTTGAGTATCAGAAGTGAAAGTTGCCAATCACTCTGATTAGATGCAAAATCTCTGTAAGGAGCAGCTACATCAGCAAATGCATATTCAAATATTGACATAATTTTTCTAGTTCACATAATGTATCCAAGCATCACTTTCTTTAATTCAGAATCTTGTAATGTCAAAAACAAACTTCTACAATTTCTATCCAAATAGAAATATAAACTGCATAATAACAAACAAAAATCCAAAATTTGTTTTCCCTACCTTCTAAATTTGCTGTGATAACAAATAAATTTGTTAAACTTACAACAGAAACCCCTTCCCTCTATCTGTGCTTTTGAGATAATTTGCTAATCAGCCTTGAATGGCTAATGATGGCTATAACCAATAAAAAGAATATATACTCTATATATGTCTTACAATTCATTATTTAGTTTCTTTGTGTTGTAAAATGTTTGTCCAAGGAATTAATATATTCATTGCTTATATAAAAAGCCATGTAATTTACAACAGTTTTCGGATCTCATGTTCTAGTTACTGATATATATTGTATGTGTTCAAAATACATATTTGAAAGATACATTAACTATCTACTTTCTGGACCCCAAAACCTGCAAGACTCAATAAGGTTTTTCAAAGAATGTCCAAAATGTTTATTTGAGTGCAAATTCTAGAGTACT
Source organism: Tachypleus tridentatus (assembly GCF_004210375.1). Classification (NCBI taxonomy): domain Eukaryota; kingdom Metazoa; phylum Arthropoda; class Merostomata; order Xiphosura; family Limulidae; genus Tachypleus; species Tachypleus tridentatus. Next base: position 32,989,469 of record NC_134826.1, read on the forward strand.
GCAAATTCTTGTTTGCATAAATATATTTTATAAATTTTAACTAAAGTACCTAAAGTATAAAAATAGAAACTTCTCAGGTGAGTCTAACAAAACATCAGTAAAATATCAAAAATTTAATGAGCTAAAAAAACATCTGAAGCATTATACTCAGCAATCATGCTGTGTTTACATTAGCTGTACATGAAATGGCCAGTGGGTTTCCCTCCTGTGATTTATTACTTTTGACATGAGGATTACTGCTCTATCAAGCATAAAGTACAATAATGAAAAGAAGCCAGGTGTAAAAAAAAAATGCTTGATATTTATTTAGAAGGTTATAGACATCAGGCAAATGATATATGAAAACTGTAAATGCAAAAAATAGCATTTTCATTATTTGCAAGAAAACTGCCTTTTTCAAACTAAGTCAAAGCTTTGGAAATATTATTGTAACTTTATTCATGGTTATGATGAAAGCTTATCTGGTGTATTGTTTCACCATTTAAATTCCTTTACTTCAAAATGATATTAACACCTTAGAAAGAGTGTAACAACAGGCTAAGAACAGTCATTTGATCCGTCAAGACTGTTCCTTTACCACCATACTTAATTTAAAAAAATATATGAATTCAGCCTTTGTTTCTGATGAATTTATTAATTCCTTTTAAACTTATGCAAGGTGCTACATTTCCACTACAAGTAACAATCACACATTCAACAAGCTAAACACCCTATTTAATATACACACCTGCCTTAACTGGAGTCTGTTTTTCTCAAATTTTAAACTTGTGTCCTTGCATTTTATATCAATTGTCTTTAGAATTCAACATAAAGAGATCAGAGGTAACTACATCACAAGATATAGCAGTATGTGTACAGTTCCACACATTTGTCAGAATTTTCAGTGCTACTGTGAATACTGAATAATTTAAATGGAAATTAAAATGTTTTGATGACAATAAACCCACTTGAAATAAAAATGTATTTCAGAACAACTAGTATGAGCATTAACACTTTTACTAATCAAGCAGGGAACAATGTTTTGACCTTCCTAGATCACTTTCAGGTTCAGGTTCTCTGATTTATTAGTAAAAGTGTTAATACCCATACCAGCTATTCTGAGATACAAATTAAAAATGTTTGTTGTTAAGCACAAACTTGCACAATGGGCTATCTGTGTTATGTCCAACAGAGGTATCATAACCTGAGTTTTAGCATTATAAACATGTCTTAAAAACTTACCACTGGGGCACTGGGATAGTGGGAAGCATTTAAAATGTATTCCCTTTCAATGTTACATCAGTTAAAACTTTTAATAGAGCTACAATAAATAATCACGTCTAGCGTTACCAATGCTAACAACATTAACAGGTGGTAATACAAAACTGAACGCGCTACTGTAATTACCAAGATCAACTTCTTCTAGTTGTCCTAACTCCTGCAAATATACAACTCGTATTGTAAAAAAACTTAAAAGTTGTATATTATTGACACCAGTAACCTGAAATGTTGAATAAAGACCAATTTATTCTAGTTACATTAGGTCCTGCATATACAGAACTTGTATGTTAACGGAACAAGTAACCTGAATAACTGCATTTACAACGTATATACGCTTTAGTTGTGATAAAACTGCAACCAACATACCTGTTGGGCAACTGGCTCCAAAATACTTTCGATTGTCTTGGTATGAAAAACCGGCATCTTTGGCTGTTATAGTAACTGTATATATGTTCTCAGTTGTCAAATAACTTTAATCAACTATTTATTTCAATCTTTTATTTTAACTAATAGTTTATATTCAAATTTCAGATTCCGTATTCTGCAAATTACAATTCAATTGGTAGGTTTTGTCAATTCCGATTAACTTCACAGAGCAAACACTGCCCTCTTACGGCAAAATGTTGCATATAAATAAAACAAGCAGACAACATTCTTCAGATAAAAATCGTTATAACAATGTACTTTTAATTACATATAATAATTTCGAAATAGTATATAACTACGATTTTAGTTTCTAAAACAGAATTATCCAACAAAATTACTGAGTGTGAAAATATCCCCACGAACCTTTCCCTTTACTTTCGAGTGTTTCGTCTCCTGCTGGTACAGCGGTAAGTCTACAGATTTACAACGCTAAAATCAGGGGTTCGATATCCTCTGTGGACTCAGCGGATAACCCAATGCGGCTTTACTATAAGAAAAAAACACACACACATACGTTTACTGCCGTCGTTTACTCCAAAGTGCAAGCAACTTCATTGGAAATAAAAGCGAGGAATTTCTTCTTACTGTGAAAGCTGGACATTTATGATACATGTAAATAACCCTTTACAATGAATCGCGTGAACAAAAACTGATAGACATCGTGTACGCACTCTATTAACAATAAAATGAACGTTGTAATTAGCTTAAGATAACATGAAATGGAAGGACAACAGAGAAACTTTGGTCCACTGGGGCTATCCTATCCATTATTTAAATTAAACGCTAGAAACTCAAAATCAGCCCTTGTCATTCAGATATTTATCCAGGTTTCCCTTAAACTGCCTTCAACTAACTGCATCTACCACATCTGAACCAGTTCCAAAACTCATCCGTCCTGTTGGAAAAATAAAGCGGTCTTAGCTAAAAATAACTCCTATCCTTCCACTAAAGACGAAAAGGTGTGAGACGTTAAAACAATCACTTCTCTTAAAAATCCTAAACACCTTATGATAATTATCCATTGCATTTATCATCTTAGTAGCAGTTCTCTAAGCCCTTTCCAGCAATTCAATATCCTTTCAAATGTAAGAAGCGCGATAATGGCTATAGTACTCTAAATGTAGCCAAATATAATCTATATAATGACATGATAACCTTTTGAGTCTTGTATTCAATATATTTTACATTTTATTTGTCTTGCCGTTATCAACAGCACGTTGACTCAATGGCTTAAAAATCGATAAATTAAAATAACAAAACATTTATTTTTCGAAATTGTAATAATATCTATAATTCCTATTAAAATTATGGTAATTATTAAAATTGGTATATCCCACATGCATTATCATGTATTCGTTATAATTAAATGTCATCTGCTATTTATTCGCCCAATTTACCTAATTAACGCACAGAGCTATGTTGTCATCAACAAATATAAATAATCTATTGAGTTTTCTTTCATCTTTGTAATTAATGTAAAACAAAAAGAGCAAAAGACTTAAAGCCAAACCATGAAATACCCCATTCATGACACTATCTAGTTTGGCTGAACTCCATTTATAACAACTGTTTGCTTTCTTTCATCTAGTCAGTTTTCTATATAACGAGCCAACCTATCCTTCACACTGCTATTTCCTTTCATTAATTTCTAAAGTATAAATTACCACGTTAAAAACCACATAAGAGAGTTACAAAATCAACTAAAGCGACAAAAGTAGATACAATTTTAAAACAGGAAATCGAATATAATCTGCTTAAAAGATATGGAATTATCAGGTAAAAGAGGATGTGTTGAAGTTAGTGATATGCTATGTTGCTTCTGAACTCCTCAAGTTAAAATACAATATTTTGGTATGTAAATTATGCAACAACTCCAAGCAGTGGTGAACTAGTTCTTCTGATGCCAGAACCAAAATAGTCAGCAGAATATCTGGCTGTTATGCTACTTGCCAATTCTCTGATTTAACAATGTATTTCGGCTAAACTGAAGGTCTTAATAGCTTTTTAAAAACATCATAAGCTAAATTTAAAAGTTTATAAAAGTCCCTTACAGTGTCATAAGAAATATTTTAGACCATAATAAGCAATACATAATATTTAACAGATATGTATTCCCGGCCCATACGTACATATTAAGCGTCATCGTTCTTAGTGATAAGGTGTCTCACGCTAGGTAACGTTGACCTGTATCTATAATAGATATAATCCATAATAGTTATAATGTATTTCCAAAAGGACCTTCTTTCAGTTATAAGTTTATATTATCATTTGATAGTTTGTTCAGGCAGAGAATTTGTGACGAAACTTAGCTGAATAAACAGCAACTGCTTGATGTATAAATACAAGTGTAGAAGACTCTCCAAACACTGTCCTCTACACTTGTGTTTCTACAAAAGTCAGATAACATTCCTTCAACTAAGCTTCATCAAGTTTACATTATTTTTTGTTATGACTTACGTCAGTAAAAGCAGACAACAGAACATAATGTAGTACATGACTTGTTTTTTCTAGAAGATGACTGAAAGTTAACAATTATCTTGCTTACAAGGATGTCAACTAACTTCACGCACAGCACCAGTAAGGAAATTTAAATGGGAAAATATAAATAAACATAGCTAATTAAAGATTAATTTTTTACTTGTGATGGAATGGTAAAATACGATAGTCCTAACTCTGTCTTGTTATAGTCTTTAAGATTTTGCCTTAATTCTAGGTGATTAATTTGAAGGTAACTTTGAAAATAGATTCACTACTTAAAGAAAAACACAAAAGAACTCTTTATAGTAGCATTATGTCTTATTTGTTGTGAACTCGTGATTTTTAAAATAGGCAATTGACTTTTTCTTTTCACGTAAAAGTTGTAATCAACAAAAGCCATATATTTAAATACAATATATAGCGTTTGTATCTATACATAACAGATCTTAACAATTTGAATAAACTAACTTTGTGTTTGAAATTAAATTATCAATGTGTGTAGCAAATGCTTGTTCTCTATCTTTCCCCCCGGCCCGGCATGGCCAAACGTGTTAAGGCGTGCGACTCGTAATCTGAGGGTCGCGGGTTCGCATCCCCGTCGCGCCAAACATGCTCGCCCTTTCAGTCGTGTGGGCGTTATAATGTGACAGTCAATCCCACTATTCTTTGGTAAAAGAGTAGCCCAAGAGTTGGCAGTGGGTGGTGATGACTAGCTGCCTTCCCTCTTGTCTTACACTGCTAAATTAGGGACGGCTAGCACGGATAGCCCGCGAGTAGCTTTGTGCGAAATTCGAAAAACAAACAAACAAATAAACAAATCTAAAGCTCAGATATACTTAGGGAATAAAAACAAGGGTGTCAGGTCTTAAATCACATTGAGTTCACTCTAGATTCTCCTTGACGACGAGCAAGTAAGACGTGTGTTCTCCCACTGCCTTGCCAACATGATGTTTTCATTGCCCGAACCCACTGCGCCGATCTCGTCACCTGTCTCGTCGGTAATCGTCGACGATCTACCATCACACCTCTCGCCTCTGCAAATAGCTACTTTTATTGCCTAGACCAAGCCCGGTGCTTCCATAGACTCGTCCAGAACACGGATTCTTTGCTGTGGAGGTATTCTCCTCCAGCCTTCAACGCCTACAGACCTAGAATACTTTTGCGAGCCGTGGAACACTGAAATTAATATCAGATGTTTACCGACCAAAAGCCGAACAAGTCTTTTCTCTGTTTTTCTGAGAGGAATACACCCTTCCATATACCCAAGCGAAATCAAATGCGCCATCGAAAACCAAACCAAGTTCGAGATGTACGCCGTCCACCGAATCTTCTCGAAATCCACCAAACAAGCAACAAACTTCGTGAAAATAGTCACAACCTCCAAACATATCGCCGATACCATTCTACGTAGTGGATGCTAATATCATATATTTCCCCGACGTCGCCCAACCAAACCAAAGCCACTCAAGAAACCTGAACCGGTCTCGCAAGCTAACGTACCACCTAATCCGCCCATTAACCCCCCACAACTTATAAAGCATTCATTCGACAAGTGTACCCAAACAGATTCCTGTAGCAAAATAACACAGAGCACTCAAACTACCACTCAGGAGACCAAAACAAGTGAAGCCTCAACTTCTACCGATCATTTCCAAACAGTATATGTAGATACTCAAACTAATATAGTCATGAATCAACAACGAACCCAGACCCAGGAAACGTGTGACTCACGAGAGCCTCCTCTAAGTTACTACAGGAAGAAGCCCAGCCTATTCCTTCAGCCAAGACACCCCTTAGTATGTTTGCATCTCTCTGCTCCTTCCACTTCGACCATATTTACGCCAGGAAATTCTTTGGACGCTTGTGAATGATGTGTTGATTCTCTCCCCGCGTTCTTTGCTTTCTCTCCGGCTCGTCGGCCCCCTTCGCAGCTGTTTCCAACGCTCCTCAACTAGATACACAAAACGGTCAATTCCACAGGGTCATTTCACACTATCACTCTAGATTAACTAACAACGTGCCACTCTAGTTTAGTTATCAAGTTTCGAAATCAGGTGACTAATTGACTCTAGCCTCGTGTGGGGTGAAGAGAAACAATAGTTTCTGACCGCCCTGGGTTATTCCCAATTTTAGGTCGTCGTTTTGAATTTGACTTCGCATCCAGGCACACAGATAAAGTTTCAGACATATGCCTATATTGTTGATGTATGGTTTGTTGGTTCATCTGAAGTTCTCAGGTCAAAACTGAGCTCAAGGTTGAGGTTACAACTCATTCTTCAGACATTTGATTAGGATTAAGGTACTCTAGCCTAGGCCTAACCCAGTATTTAGTAGTTCAACGTGCAGTACACTTTACAATTGATTATATGTTATATATGTGTACCAGTACATAATGATCACTGTGTATATAGGCTACTACAGTATGTGTTATTGATCACAAATTGTTTTGGAATACTGTTTGGCTCACAATGGATTTGCATATTAACATTGACATTGCTTCTTTTATACAGCTACCATAACAAAAAAAATTAATGAAACTTTTGCAATGAGTGAAAACTAATTATTCTAAAATGGATTGAAGCCAGTCTCAAATGGTTTTCAACCAATCAGAATGCAGCAAATCAATAAAGGTATTTATGAATTCATGTTTATGTGCTGATGGATCTAGATTCTAGGATAACTTTCTGACAATCTTTGTCCAAATGTAGACCTAGAGTTTAGTATGTTTGACTGTCTTACCACCGTTTTTCTTTATGAAGTTCAGTGTTTTTCTAATCACCATAACTATATATGATCCATATTCTTTTGTGTTTTTTAAATTTTTGTTTCTGTATTTTTCAGACTGCAAAATGAAACGTGTTTAATTAAGTGGAGCACAAAAGATAAAACTGGCAAAAAAGAACCAACAAAAGGCTTTGGATTTAGTGGCCAAGACTGGAAAGCTAATACTTTCACTCAACTTACACAACATGATCTTCCAAATCGAGACCAATCTCCGCCATCAGAAGTCACTTGTACTGCATCTGACTCTGATAAGATTGAAGTTGAATCAAGCTCCACACTTACAAGTACTGCTTTGTCCACTTCAAGGTCAGAACATCAGAGGTGTCAGAGGTTGGCTCAATTGGCACAAGTGTCACAGCTGATCTTACTTTGCGTGTAAATTCTCTTGATATCTCTAGTGTTAATGTTGAAATAATTGCTGAAAATGAAAATCTACTGGACTATGGTAAAGTGCTTTAGTCTACAAAAGACAAAGAAACCAAAGCAAAAGGTCCAGGGTTGTGACTCGATTTCTCTGCTGATGATGTGGCTTATTGGGTTGCTTGTGAACCCACTGACTGTCAACACCACAATGGGCCATTTGACAAATCTTGCTGGATTTTCAATAGTGGCAAATCAATGAGATACTGTTCGCAAAAACTTTTCTTTGGGATAAAAGTCAATTGTGAGCAATACAAGAGAGAGTAGTTATTGTATTCACCATCAACAGGGTCAGTTTACTGCTTTGTTTGAAAACTTTTCGCCCCTAAATGTTCCTCGCGTTTTGTTGAAAGAGAAGGATTTAATGGCTGGCAAAATACTATTGTAATTGATCATCATGAAAGAAGCACTACTCACCAAGACTCCATGCTAACATACTTAACTCGCAGATAAGGTTTAGGCTTGTAACAATAATTGGAAAACAAATTAAAAAAAAGTGCAATTACTAGGAACATGTCTTGGAGCGTGTAATAGCTGTTATTTTTAAGTTAATTGAACGTGGCGTGCCTTTTTGAGGAACAGATGAAAAATATGGTTCACTGCAGAATGGGAATTGTTTAGGGCTGCTTGAGCTCATAAGTCAGTTTGATCCATTTTTAGCAGGGCACATTTTGAAATATGGAAATTTTGGAAAAGGAAATCCTTCTTACTTGTCCTAAACCACCTGTGAAGAACTCATTGAACCAATGATTCAGAAGGTTCACACGTTCATTGTTGTTGAAGTAAATTATTCTGGTTATTTTAGCTTGTCAGTTGACTCGACGACAGATCTATCACATATAGATTAATGAAGTATCGTACTTCGACACTTAAAAGATGGGCAGCCTATTGAATGCTTTTTAACCTTTCTGGAACTGAAAACCCATTTTGGTGAGGAAATGCAAACCAGGAATTGCAGTACTTACGCGAAGTTTGCAAAATTAATTTTTCCAAATGTAGGGGTCAGTCTTACGACAATGCTGCTAACACGTCTGTGTGTTATAAGGGGATGCAGCAAAAGATTTTAGAAGAAAATAAGTTTGCCATATATGTGCCCTGTGCAAGCACATTCACTAAATCTGTTAGACCGAAGTGCTGTTGACTGCTGTCAAGTGGCAGTTAATTTTTCTCTACAATGCATTTGTCCCATATATTTTTTCAGGTTCAACCAGCCGGTGAAAAATTCTTAAAGCTTGTCTTGGAAATGAAAGTGTGTTGAAATCCCTTTCTGATACCATATGGGATACACATGCTATGGCAACAAGAGCAATTTTGAAGTCTTTCTTTAACATTTTGGAAGCTTTAAAATGTCTAGTTGAAGACCAGTCACAAAAGGGAGACACTAAAAGATAAGCAGACAATGTGGCAAATAAGATGCAAAGAGCTAGAATTTGTTTTTATGTTGATCATGTGGGATGATATTTTACAAAAGTTTCATAAAGCAAGTCAAGTTCTCCAAAATGAGGATGTGAACTTAAAAACAAATGTAGATTTTTACGGATCATTAGCTGACCAACTACGCACTTTAATGGATTACTTTGAAAGATCTGAAGCAGTTGCAATGGAAATAATACCAGATGTTGATTACAATGCAGCTGAAACTCGCAAACGTGTCAGAAAGAAGGAACTCAGTGACGGAGATGCATAAGAAGTAGATCTGAATGCCAGAGATAAATTTCGTATCACCTTCTTCTATACAATTTTTGACAAACTAGAAACCCAGATGAGAAGAAGAGGAGAGGTGTACAAAGAAATAGCAAACAGAATTTTCTTTCCTACGTGATGTGTCAAATGATGTCACTTCATCTACTGAAACTGAAAGGTACTCTCAATGTTCCCAAAATCTAACTGATGCTTATCCAGAGGATGTGGACACTAATCTCTCTGCCGAGCTTCAGCAGTTTCACTCATATGTGCGCTATAAGTTCAGTGCAGTAAAAATTGTTAAAACCAGATTCAGTCATGCTGAACTTTATAAAATTATATCAGAAGACCAAACTGAATGTGTGTTTTTAAACGAAGACATTGCATTTCGTATATTTTTAACGTTAGTGGTCACAAATTGCACAAATGAGTATTCATTTTCTCAACTCAAGCATATTAAAAATCCCAACAGAACAACTATGCGACAAGACAGGCTGGATGCCTTGTCTCTACTAAGTATAGAAGCAGATTTTTTACGCCAAATTAGTTTTAAGGACTTGATCAAAGACTTTGGAATTAAAAAATCTAGAAGAAAACTTTTTAAAATTTAAATAAATATTAAGGTATAAGTAAATAATTTGCTTACAAGGTTGTAAATTCAAAGTGAGAAATCGTTAATATCAAAGTGAGGATCTTTTGAACAAAAGGGTTTTCAGAAAGTTTTTAAATTTTGTTAACATCAAAGTGAGAATTGTTGACTCAGAGTGAAAACAAATATGCAGTAAAAATAATTATCAAGTGATTTCCTCATCATTTCTAAATGAAAGGCCTCAGTCATTGCTTGATTTTCATCCATGTCCAGTCTGTTAAATAAATAAAATAAAAAAGATTTTAATTAATATAGTTGTGGGGTCTGACCTGGAAGAAACCTGAAGAAGTGTTATAATTTTCAGACTTTTATTTCATTTTCAGCGCTTATTGAGTCTTGTCAGTTAAGCAATGGAGAGGCCGAAGGGGGCACCATTGCGCAATTGGGCTGTGCTTGGGGCATCAGTTGCCCTTAATCCGGTCTTGAAAATATATTTTGACTTTTGAGGAGAGCAGTCTTGTTTCTTTGTTTTAATCTGATAGGGCCAGAACTTATGGTAAAAGCCTTGTTCTGTTTATTATGCTTTTTAGTGTCTGCTGGTCATTCATTTTTACAGTCTGTTTATTTTCATCTTCTTTTTGCTTAATTGTTGAATACAGTAATTTATAATTTAACTTCATTGTTCATTTGAAATTTAACTTCAATACTCTCAGCAGCCCGATCATTAGCGTGATTAGCCGATTACTTTCTTTTTTTCTAATAATAACGTATTTCATTTTCTTTTCAAATTCACACTTATCTTGTATATTTTAATTCTCCTGTACCAAATCAGTACGCTTTTCCATCTGCTTATTAGGTTTATGAGTTTCTCATTGCTGTGAAGAACGTGTGACTATTAGCTAGGCTTATCCTTGAGATATTAAATGATACAATTTGACACAAAAGAATATGAGAGTTGGTGAAAGTACTTCAAGAGGTTGTAGTATTTTATTAAGGGTGAAAAACATAAAATCGTCAATTTTTATATTCTTTTCTCATAATATAGTAGCACAATGTATAGTAGTGCATAAAAATAAATTATAATGTAACAGTAATACTGAATAATATAAAGACCCCATAGTAAGAAACGTCGACTAAATATATTCAGTTTTTAAAAATCTTTGGATAGTTGCATATTTTATATTACATGCATTGCATTTAATCTTTACAAGTTTTACTTGCCACTACTGTGTTTTCCAGTCAAATTATATAAATACATGAAATGTTTTAGAATTATTCCGCATACGAATACCTATAACTCTAACAAAAGAAATTTTTTAAAGAAATCTACTATATTTCTTTTGCTTTACTTACCTTTTATTCTGGGTTGTTAACTAATTGTAACACATGTACTTTCTCATGAGAAAGATTGCTGTAAAGTAGAATAGGATATGTAAAGTCGGAAAGCAACCTTTTCCACTGGCAGGTTTGGTGATGCCTTTAAATTGTATAATACTTCCTCATTATAACGCCATTAGTTATAATGCTTTATCGGATATTATGCTTTGGCTCCCAAAAATTTAGTACCACTGATGCATAGTTTATTGCCATGTGGCCTCAGAGGCTAAAGTCATTAGATTTTGTCACAAAATAAAGGGGAAAAAAGCAGAAAGTCCCAGAGATGTGAATATAAAGTTCAGATGTGAATTTGATATTAGGATGTTGGAAATTAAGGTAAGAAAAGTATTTGAAAATGTGACTCGATTATCGAAATAGCAAGAAAGTTTCATCGATATAGCATTTGTAAATGGCAGGTGAATCACATGAGTAGTTTTCTGGCCATTTGCATTCATGGTAGTAGAAAAAAACTATTGGCCAACATTGGACCCAGAGGAAATTCCATCTATCTGGTTATAAATTACGTCATAAAAGAGTAAAGGATGTAACTTTATGGAGAAGGCAAGAAGTTCCACGAATTATTTATGACTAAAATCAAGGTACTGTTCTGAGTCAGAGATGTCATGTCTTAAATTGTAGCAAGTTTAAAGTAATATTACCCTGTTCACCAGTTGTTTTTAGGATGACTGTTTCAGACAATTATGTGTTTGCTTTGTTTCTTAAATATTTTGTTTTATACTATTACATCTTAATTTCTTTTATCCTATTTGTAGTTTTATCCCTTTTTCCCTATCTAAATAAATAATTATATTATTCAATTGACTCCCTTAACAATCAGTTGAATTCATTGTTGTTCATCACTAGTGTCTTCTTGACTAATTGCTTATAATGCTCTTTCACCTATATTATTCTCGAGTACACATGGCTCCCGAGGTAGCATCATAATGAGATAGTACTGTATCATTCTTTATTTTCTATTGGAATGACCAACAGTGAACGACATTATATAATTTTGTACATAATCATATTCTTTCTCAGTTAATTATTGTTAGCTCATACATGCCCTCTCTAATAAGTAAACTTTAAGTTTTACGTAATATAAGTGAGGTTTAAAGTTAATTGGTCCTTTACAAGCCCATTATCAATCTCTCAAAAGAGGTTGGAGATAGTTATCGATTTATTAAAAGCACTGTCTTTCATGTGGCCCACTTGTCAATTTTGATAGAGTTTAAGTGTTGAATAAACTGGTTTCACTATGTTTTACATTATACACAATCACATTTTTCACAACTTGATCAGAAAATCAATATTATTCTTACAAAACGTTCTCTGTGAAATCGTTTGTTGTTCTGTGGATTCCATCTAAATACTCCTAGAGTAAATTAGCACACCTCAAAATGCCAGTTATTAGTTATGAGAGAGAAAATTTTACTTCTATGACCATGGGATGTTTATTATTTTGCAGAGTATTATGTTTCGCTCTTGACAAAAGCATTATCCAGTGTACTTCTTGAACTTTTCATTATGTTTAAAAGCAAAACGACATTTACTATAAGTCAAAAGAACTTATGGATAGAAGAAAAAATCGTCACTGAGGGCAATGGTTTTCTTAGAGAATATGTAAGTCTCAGGGATTTCATCTCCTAGATGTTAGATTTTTACAGGTGCTGAATAAGTTTATAATTTCTTTTTTCATCCCATATGCAAGCTCAGTAAGGGCAACTAAAACCCCTACAGAGTTTTCTCACTGCATATGAGGGACAGACAAGTGGGGGTTATCATGGTTAAGTACAATCTGAAAATTCTGAAACTGGATTATGCTTCTTAATGACTTACAGGTATTTATCAATAAGAGTAGCCCAACCATTACTATGACTGATGTCACTCAAGACTAGAAAACAGACTGGAAGTATGCCGGTGGACAGTGTTTGAGCTGTTTCACTAGTAGGTGAGAAAATAGGCATAAATTTGTGAAGATTTTAATCCATGAAGCAGTCAGTTGTCTTTTCATGATGAGAGAGTATGCTGTTAATAATTATCTTTAAAGATAATTCTATTATGCTATTAATAATTATCTTTAAAGATATTCCTTTGGTTATATTCGTAATTTCATGTATTTTTCTTTTTTACATGTTATTAACCAGTAATGTTCCATTTTTCTGTGTTGTCTTTAACCATTTATTATTCATCTCAATACAAGTCACCAGTATTCCTTAGGCATACTACAGTGTCTGACAGACACAGGCAACCATTCAGCAAAAGTTTCATGCATTGCATAATATTGTAAGCCTTGAGAACTTATGCAAAGTATGATGTATATTTATGTTTAAACCTTTCAATTATGTACCTTAAAACATAATTACTTAATATATATTATTAAAACCCAAATACAGTTTAAACGTATCTCTAACTATAGCATATTTAGGAAAGAAACAATTTATTATAGTCGATCAAGCACTCAACAGTACCACAGTAATTTACATGTACTCTATAATGAAAACTGTGCACCAAATTCGAAATAACCATTGCTAGACTACAGTGCAAAGTAAGCTCTTTCTAAGGAGTGTACACATGTGTATGGAACGTCCACATGTAGGCTTAAAAGCTCAAACAAATCTGTTTAAGATGAACGTGGCACCTGTGAGGAGTAGAAAAATCTTATTACTTTTTCCAATTGTATTAAGTCGTAAAACTTTGAAATGTACAAGTCAAAAGGCCATGTAAGCATCTCAGAGTGTAGATGTACCTCTATGCAATTGTTGTTATGTTATTACAGATAGAAAGTACCAAAGTAGAGCATTTCCAAAGCTCATTGATCACGACAATATATCTGAAGTTTTTTGTATTTATGGTGCCAATGTCATTCACATGCATGGATGGAAAATGTGTATAATTAAAGTTTGAATGTAACACAGTTACTTGCACAGAAAAGGGTTTAGAGGGATACCTGATGCAAAGGGGCTACAGTATTACGTGACATACGTTAAGACATAATTTAGTTTATAAAATCTGGTTTGGACTTTTAAAATATCTCTTAACAAAGCTATTACTTCATGAATGAATCTTATTATATCTAAAAGTGAGTTATTTTTTAACATGATCTTATCAATTGTGTAAGTTATACATCACTTACTGTTTATTCTGTTACTCTAGAGAGAGTAACAACAGTTGCTTACAGAGATTTTGTAAGGTGAACGCTTGTCATACTTTGGTATCGTTAATTCTCCATGTGCTAGATAACCAATGTTTACACAAGGTACTCCTGTGATTTTTGCAATTAACTTTGATTTATCTATCACTTTTGTGTACAGGTTTGTATGCTCCTCTTTATGGTTTCTACACACTCTTAACTCATTCCATGAAGCCGTATTCGTTTCTTCCCTTTCAATATTGTGAACGTGTGTGGTAAACTAATTAATATGTCTGAATTCTCCATCTGTTAAGAGAGAAGAGACCTGAGAAAGGATGCCATGAAACTACTATACATGTGTCAACGTGATAAACAGGTTTTCGTGGCTAGTTCTTGGATAGCATATACATCTGCCACATGGAAGCCTTCGATAATGGCACCTTTCACCTTTAAATGTCTGACAGTTTTAACACATATAGTCAAGACAAATGAAAACATTATCGACACTAACAGTATCTTGTAATAATATCTCCATTTAATGTTTTCTTCGTCATCAGACCAATAAGTTCACATTCGATTCCAAGTTATTTCTGAATTAACACCGATTACGTCGCTTTGTATTGCTGTTTTATTATTGCTATTAGTTGATTACAATTTGCCTCACGACTTCAACCGTATTGTAGTCTCGAGTACTGTTATATTCATTTTCTCATTACACATTTACATCAGTGACTAAACCAATCCTACTAATTTTGCTACTATATTATTTCTGTTTTAAGTTATTCTAGCCTCATCAATTCACCACTAAAATAACCAATTCTGTTTTCAATTTTACAGTCTCTCTGTATCCTAACTTAAGTTTGATGATTCACAATGATTCAGCTCAGCTATTTCTGTAGCTTCAGAGTAAAACAAATTTATAGTGTTTGTCTTTGATTTCTGTTTCTTTCTAAATATATGTGATCCATCGACTTTAAGCATTTTAATCAAAGCCAGTTTGTCACGTGCTTTATAAAGTAGTATGCTTACTATAACTACTACAAAGCATAGTGTTATAAGCACTGTATTAGGTAACTTCTACTTGTTTAACCTGTCACTTTCTGCTGTAGCTAACAAGCACTCGTGTGCTGAGGAAAATTTTAATGGTTAATCCTGATCGCTTAGGGACCAGTTACTGAGTTTCTTCTAATATGGTTGTCAGCTTATTCACCTCCAAATTCATCCTATGTTTTTAATTAATTGTGACTTAATCTGTTAATAACTCTTGTAAATTGGGAATTTTTATATTTAATTGTGTTACTGTAAACTTAAGATTACACTTAAAACTGGGTGGTAGGGTTAATCTTTGTCCATGTGCAGAGCAATATCTGGATAATTTTAAATATGTGCTTTTTTCTCAATTTAGTCATCCTAGTCTGGTAACCAAACTGTTGCATATCAGATTCACGATATATTTAATAAAGTTAATTATTTTCTCACATTAAACAATAATGTCTTTGAGGTTCTTGTATTAAAGAAATAAAATAGTTTTAGAATTATTAACTTTTTCCACAAAATTGTGTTATTCCATTTTTAGTTCGTGAAAATATGACAAAATTACAAGTTATTATAGGTACTGAATAAATACTTGAATTGGGATTGCATACTTGGATGGGTCTCTCTATATATATATATTTCAACATGTCTTCTTTTGTCATTTCCAAGTACGTGTGTTGTTTGTTCCAAACAGCTATATATACATATATATACTGGGCTTCCACTAGAAAAATAACTCTCTCAGCCACTGTGGCTACACAAAGTAACTTTCTTTTAGCCACAGTGACAGTTGTTTAGCCACAGTTTTAGGTCACCAAAAACTGTGTGGTGCATGACTTTTAATATGCATCAATTCCATCCAGTAAAAAATAGTTGTAATTATGTGAAAATTTACAAGACATTAAGTTTTGTACTATTTTCTTATTCCCCAGCTATCTTCCCCGCCAAGAAAAATAAAATAACAAAATAAACATGATAAAGAGGAAAGTAAAGAGATACATTTCTCAAAATAACACAGAAACAAAAAAATGACTTAAAACTAGATTACGGTAGTATGACTAGTAAGTAGATAAATCCAATGGCAGCTCTTCAACCAAATCATTCTCAACAGAAGATGTGGTAGAAGTTGACACCTGAGGCTCCAAAGCACATTTCTTCAACAGGGAATGGTACCCACGTCTGTCTTTGTGAGTGACCCAGTATCTGAATGCAGAGTCGAAGTTAAAATGATCTAAAGATTTGGACTCCATGGCAAAGTTCAGTAACATTTCTGTCTTGGCCACAGACAGACTGCTCCTGGCATCTGTTTTGACGCTGTTGTACCTGATAATTCCCCACTCACAGTCAACAGATGCAAATGGAATTATTAATCCAATTGCTGCAAGCTGAGACAGATTTGGAAAAGTTTAACGGGTCTGGTGGGTGTATTCCTTGTAGAAGCTCTTCATGTTTCTATTTTTGTGAGCATCCTATTCCATTATGTTCCTTAGTAGCAGCCATTCAGTCAGTGCCTCATCCACATTGACGAAAGGAGAGAAGTGCTGGATGAGTTTCTTCATATCATCCTCGCCAGATACTGCTCTGCTGTGACATGGGCTAAATATTGAAAAAATGACATGATGTTAGTGTCTGGGAATGCTACTTGTAGTCTTGTGACCACCTTTTCAACAAATGACTCAGCAGCTGATCTGTACTTTTCACGTTATTTATCAATATCTTTGATGTCATGGCCTCTGTAAGAAGTGTAACCACTGACATCAGGAGCTTGTAAGAGTTCCTTCAGTGCAGTCTGTGTGTAAGAACCAGGGATGTGTACCAGCGACTGAATTGACAGTCTGTAGAGATCTTGACAAAAGTCCAAGAATGCCAACAGCGTCAGCCAAAAAATGTGTCATCATGACAAAGCTGTAACATGACATTTGCTGGACTAGATCATGTAGCAAGGCTCAGCCTGGAGTACCACGTTCCATTGCTACGACCTGCAGGCAGCTTATCACAAATGCAGTACAGTTGACTAGTGCTTGGATGGAATCATTAAATGAGAGCCATCGTGTGAAGAACACTTGCTTGATTTTGTTGCTTTTCTCTCCATGCAATGCTTTGCTCTCTTCCAGAACCCGACACAACTTGGGAGAATATTTAAGGTTTTTGCAAACTGGTTCAAAACTGAAATGTACTTTACAAGGTATGGCACCTGGTTTGCTGCCTTTTCAGCTGCCAACTGTAATCTGTGTGCCAAACAATGACTTGTTATTATCCAGGGGCATTCCTTCTTAAATTTTGAAGCAACATCTGTTTTTATTCCCACCATGACATTTGCACCATCAGTTGTAAGTCCAACCAAGTCAACATCAAACAATCCTCGATCTGCCATGACTGAGCGCGTTGTGTTGTAGATAGAATCAGCCCTAGTGTTGGTTAGCTCACGCACAGTAACCTCACCTAATGATGAAAGATACCTGATATAAATTATCAGTTTAGAGGTGTTTCCTGCATCAGTTGCTTCATCTGCTTCAAGAGCATAAAATGGGAAAGGCGATGCCCGAAAGTCTACCTGCATTTCATCCTGAACTACATGATTTAGGGCACTGTACATATCACCCAGAGACTGGCTGTGGGTGTATATGAAGCTCTCTGTTTCACTTTGTGACCGAGTCTGTAGTTTCTTTAGAGAGGTCACTCCCTGTTAAAAATATATAAAAACTTGTGTTTTGAAATAAGACCACCAATTAAAGTAATAAACAAAGATATTTGAAAGAGTTGGCTAGCTACTTAATTTTTTATATATATTTTCAAAATGTTTCACTTTTAAAAAATTGTCAAATTTCCTTTTGTTTTAAGAAAATACTGTAGAAAACAGAAAGTACATTATTAATACTGGAATGAAGAATATTCTTACATTGAATACTTGTAATGAAAGTGGCTTCCTTTGCTTGCACAAGTAATGTGGCCATCATCTGTGCCTGAATGCCACTTTTACACCCCACATACACATTCACAGCAGCAGTTGACATGTTCTTCTTCAAAACTTGTGATGCTACTGCACTGCGATGACCTTCTAACCGTGCATACTTCATCAAGTCTTTTTAGGCTTAGTAGCAGTTTTCCCAGTGGTAACATAAATATTTGTCTTCTTGTTGTCCCTGCATAATTTGCAATGAAATGCATTTTGTTGGGAAACATGTTTCAGCCAAGTAAACTGTGAAAACCAAGTTTCTTTAACAACTGTGTAAAAATCGCGGGTATATTTTTTTTCACACCGACAGTCTGATCACTGCTGCAAGCTTGAGTTTCTTCAGAGCTGTCTTTTCTTTTGGAAGTGGATTTCCCACCGTCAGTTGATGTTGCTGCTTCGACCTTTTTTTGAAAAAAACTTGATATATCTAACTGTTTAGACGTCTTTTTATCTGATCTATTAGTTGTCATGATATCAGTTCAAACACATGTCAAACGAAACTTGGGATTTCCACTTTGATATAGACCATATGTTGGTTTAACGAAAGTCAGGTTTTCTGTGATTACTGTTTGTGTGCCACGGGCAGAATCAAACATGTAGCATAGGATATAAAAATAAAAGAAATCATTACCACAGCTGAGTAATATTTTTTTTAATTTAATTTGTTAGTTGTCATATCCCTGAAATCGTAAAAATATGTATATAAAGAAAATATAGATTACAGTCAGTGGTAGTTTTTAAAGACGTTTTTTGTTTCTTCAACTCGCTGGGGGCGCCTCTGGTCATTTGTCATCATTAATGGCGTGGATGGCGATAAAAGCCATTTTTGTTTGTTTTGTTTTTTTGGAATTTCGCACAAAGCTACTCGAGGGCTATCTGTGCTAGCCGTCCCTAATTTAGTAGTGTAAGACTAGAGGGAAGGCAGCTAGCCATCACCACCCACCGCCAACTCTTAGGCTACTCTTTTACCAACGAATAGTAGGATTGACCGTCACATTATAACGCCCCCACGGCTGGGAGGGCGAGCATGTTTAGCGCGACGCGGTCGCGAAACCGCGACCCTCGGATTACGAGTCGCACGCCTTACGCGCTTGGCCATGCCGGGCCAGCACTCACTACATTTAATGCTGATGATAAGAGTATAGTTCTACATAGTTGAAACATTCTGTCTGTTGCTTTAAAGGGCATCTTTAAAACACTCATAAGGTATCCCTTTCTACAGCTGTATTTACATTAGTTCATGGCCTGGCATGGCCAAGCGCGTAAGGCGTGCGACTCGTAATCCGAGGGTCGCGGGTTCGCGCCCACGTCGCGCCAAACATGCTCGCCCTACTAGCCGTGGGGGCGTTATAATGTTAAGGTCAATCCCACTATTCGTTGGTAAAAGAGTAGCCCAAGAGTTGTCGGTGGGTGGTGATGACTAGCTGCCTTCCCTCTTGTCTTACACTACTAAATTAGGGACGGCTAGCACAGATAGCCCTCGAGTAGCTTTGTGCGAAATTCCCAAACAAACAAACATTAGTTCATGTATAATATATGTAAGTCTGATCACTTTGTGTGTGAGACACAACTGTAAATGTGAGAGTAATCTCCTTTAAGTTTCATCTTATACTTTTTCTATTTCACTCATAGGTTGAAAATAAGAATTTAATCATTTATCTGCAGACACATAAGGTGCTTGTATCAATTTAGATTCACTCCAGTGGCACATCGGTATGTTTTTGGACTTATACAGCTAGAAACCGGGTTTCGATACCCGTTGTGGGCAAAGCACAGATCGCCCATTGTGTAGCTTAGTGCTTAACATAAAAACAAATGAACAGACCAATTTAGCTAAATCTGATATACTGCTTCCTACTATGAAAGTTAATTATTGCACATTATTATGAATTCTTACGTTAAAAACTAAAACTTCAGTTCCTGCTTTATGAATTTCAGTTTGTTCTAGCTTAGCATGTATTAACACGTTAGAGATATTCACTAATGCTCTTGATACATTTCTAATTTCTTAATCATGAAACTCAGTTATTCCAGTCAAGGAATTCATAACAGTCACCTGTTCACCTATTAAATTGATAATTTCTTTAGAAATTTGTCTTTGATGATCAAATTTTCTTAACCCATTATTTATTGCAGTTCCAAATAAGAATTTCAGAATACTTCCATCTGCATTAATTAAACTTTGTTTCTTTCGATTTCGGTCAGACACAGAAATGCCACTTTTAAATCACGTAACTCCAGTAACACATCACTTATCTTGTTGTGATATTTTGTAACGAGTTTCTTATAAGTTCTTATTAATCTTCTCTGCATTACTTTTAATACTCTCATGATAGATTCTTCCTTTTCGTATATGTTGTTTCATTATCTTTTCCTAGTTTGAAATTTAAGCTAGTTTCATGATCAAGTGACTTTTCAAATGCTAATAATTTATCCCGCAATCGAAATATGTCTTTGAAAATTATCCATGGAGAATATAAGTTTCTTCCTCAATAAACAAATGCATACCATATTTTCTACTGAAACAATATTTAACTTTTGTCTAGCTACAACTTTTATCATTAGTATCACGAATATCTTGAAACAACTAAGAATATATTGTGAAATATTGTAATTTATTTCAGACGAGTTTCTGATTTATTATATTACGTACGTTACCTATTGCAATTTCAAGTAACCGGAAATTTCAATTTAAAAGTGTTTTTGTGAGTGTTTTCTTACAAGAAAGAAAACCACGTTGAGCTATCTGCTGGGTCCACCGAAGGGGATCGAACTGCTGATTATAGCGTTGTAAATCCGAGTATTTACTGCTGTCCCAGCCGGGGACAAATGTAAAACGAAATTAAATGTCAATATATATTAAATTTATGATATTTGTTAACAAGATTGATACACATAATTTTCTTCTTCAGCACAGATGTATTTTAATATAAAAACAAACAACAACAACAAGAATACGATTTATAGAATCAATTGTTACTAATAGTTATTGCAAATGATGGTTTATATACAAGAGGTTTACAAATTTACCAATATTATCGAGTCTCATATCCGGTCTAGAATTGAATATTTTATTGATGATTCGGTTCCGGCCCTGCATGGACAGGTGGTTAAAGCACTTGACTCGCAAACCGAGGGTCGCGGGTTCGAATCCCCGTCATACCAAACATGCTCGCCCTTTCAGCCGGGGGGCGTTATAATGTGACGTTCAATCCCATTATTCGTTGATAAAAGAGTAGCCCAAAAGTTGGCAGTGGGTGATGATGACTAGCTGCTTTACCTCTAGTCTTACACTGCCAAATTAGGGATGGCTAGCACGGATATCCTTCATGTAGCTTTGCGCGAAATTCAAAACAAACAAACGATTCAGGTCTAACTAGACAAGTAAATTGATTCTGAGTTGATGTTATCACATCTCGCTTAAGCTTGCTAGCTTGATTGGCCTCACGTCCTTATAAACTGACTTTTTTCGATGAAGATGTTTAATTTGACCAAAAACGATAATAGATTTCGAACATTACTGACCATTCAGCGATCTGATATGACCAGGTAGCTAAGGTACTCGACTCGAAATTTGCGGGTTCGAACCCTCGTCACACTAAACATGCTCGCTCTTTCAGCCATGGGAGCGTTATAATGTGATGGTCAATCCGGCTCTTGGTTGGTAAAAGAGTAGCCCAACAGTTGGCAGTGGGTGGTGATGACTAGTTGCCTTCTCTCTAGTCTTACACTGATAAACAAGCTTTGCGAGAAACTAAAAACAAACTAAACCGTTCAACTTCAATTGTATTTCGATTAATAGTCGTTAATCACAATAATAACTTCCGAGGCCGACAGCACACTGACTGTAGCTAACCGACAATAATACTATTCTGTCTCTCGGCTATCCTCTTTTTATAGGAGTCACGATAGTTTGTGGGAATTCCAACACTGTTCTAGTGCGTTTTTGTGAACAAATATCGTTGATTCTTACTCTCAAGAATCTTCTACAAATTTTGAAAACAGGTGGGACTTACGCAATACACAGTCAGAAATATAGGTCACATGCAAAATACAAAACTATACTGAAACAAGCGTAGGTCTTAATATAAACGTATAACGGTAAATTCGATACAATGTATGCTTCTAACTTACATAAATATAGAATTCATGAGTATTAAGTATGCATTACATATATATATATTTAAATAATCTATCATATTTTAAATTATTTTAACATAGTACCTCTTACTTTATATGAGTTGCTTTTGACTAATTTTACTTCATTTTTACGTCCTCTTGAATTCCAGTTTCATCATCTAATATAACATCATCATTTTCTAATTCAAATTTTTTTTACATTGTTATATTTTCATTCTCATGTGGCCCAACATGGCCAGGTGGTTAAGGCGCTCAACCCGTAAGCTGAATGTCGCAGGTTCGAATCTCCGTCGTGCCAAAAATGCTCACCCTTTCAGCCGTGGGGGCGTTATAAGGTAACGGTCAATCCCACTTTTTGTTGGTAAAAGAGTAGCCCAAGAGTTGGTGGTGAGTGGTGATGACTAGCTGCTTTCCCTCTAGTCTTACACTGCTAAATTAGGGACGGCTAGCACAGATAGCCCTCGAGTAGCTTTGTGCGAAATTCCCAAACAAAAAGCTCTCAAGTAGCTTTGCGTGAAATTCAAAAAACAAACAAACAAATTTCAATAATCTGGACAATTAGTTCTTCAACCCTACCAAGATGAGTCTTTCTATGCCCGTGAGTCAAAGGCTATATCACCACAGTTGTAAACTTAGATTCAAAATTTTATTAAACTGCTATTTTCTGAACGTATGCCAATAAATCTGGTATCAAACTGTAGATTACATATCAAAGTAATTTATATATATGTATAGGCTGTCAAAACTGACAGGGCAAGTTCTACCACCCACCACATATTATAACATAACTTCACATTTCATATCTCACTGAGATAAATAAATTTTTCGAAATCAAGCTTAACCATCAAAGAGGAAGAAAAGCGCAGTCGAGGCAATCAGATGTTGGTGAATACCTTTGTGAGCCAATAAATTTCATTATGAAATAAATTCATGGCATAGTCATAGCATCATTATAGATAAAAAAATCAGATTAACTACTAATATATAGAAAAGCTAGTGTTTGGGTTACACTACCTCCCAACAATGACTTTTATATATTATTTTTCTTAAAAACAAAAGTATAACCTAATATTGTTGTTTATTGTTAGTTTATGTACTGAAAGTATAAAAAATATATAGAAAATAAAACTGGAGAAATATTTGTTAAAATCTTTATTTAGAATATCCATATATCAAAGAGGTTTGCTTTTATTCAAAACGTTGGTAATATAACGGAAACTAACTTAATTTAAAAACAATTTATGTTTAAAACTGAGTAGATATTTTTACTTTAATGATAAATTTTATGCACTTAGCTCTAGGCTAGGTGATCCCACACCATGTTTTTACTTTAGACTTAGACCAACACTACCTACGCTTATAAGGTTTCACGACATTCCTTCAACCCCATAACTAAAATTGTAGTGAGCAGACAGTAATCGCACTATTCGATCTGAATAAATATATTTCGGCTTTTATTATTCCTCCTATTTTGAGAAATCAAACGTGATGTGACCCACACACTGACTTTTATTTGGGTTAGATTATATTTGTTGCATATTTCTGTTGACATATCTTGATCACATGGCAAGTAAGCTTTATTGTTTTTTTTTTGTAAAGCCCTATATAAGGCCCGGCATGACCAGGTGGGTTAAGACATTTCGGCTCGTAATCTGAGGGTCGCGGGTTCGAATCCTCGTCACACCAAACATTATCGCCCATTCACCCGTGGGGGTGTTATAATATGACGGTCAATCCCACTATTTGTTGGTAAAAGAGTAACCCATGAGTTGGCGGTGGGTGGTGATAACTAGCTGCCTTCCCTCTAGTCTTACACTGCAAAATTAGGGACGGTTAGCGCAGATAGCCCTCGTGTATTTTTGCGGGAAATTCCAAAACAAACGAAAAGCTCTATATATTGAAATTTTAAATTTATTTCTGGGATCGTTACAGTGTAGGAATAACTCGGATTATGACCTTTGTTTCCTGTTACATGCTTAAAGAAAAAGTAACTCTGATTTTAAATCACAAGTACAGATAACAGTGCCATAAAAACAAACATAAAAAAACGGATAATGTTTACGGCTAACGGTGACACTTTTTCGTGTGGCAACACCTCAACTGGGAACGATTTTCTAATAATTGAATGCAAAGTCACACAACAGGTTATCTGTGCTCTGATTGCCACAGATATCGAAACACTATTTTTTGTGATATAAGCCTTTATAATTACCATTGAAACACAATATTCTCCGACATAAAAAACAAGAGATAAACAAGCTTAAACGCACCGTATTTTATTAAACAGTAAAATAATTTAATGCACCAATTTTAAACTTAAATATTAAATCTGAAATAATGAGGAACACCCAAAGCTAAACATTTAATTAATCGGCACATTTGTGTAAAAAGAAATAATGCCACATTTAGCTCTTTGAGTTTATTAACAAATCACATGAATTTCTATTGCGTAATTATAAGCACCTATTAAGAATGTTTTTGAATTTCGCACAAAGCAACTCTAGGGTTATCTGCGCTAGCCGTCCCTAATTTAGCAGTGTAAGACTAGAGGGAAGGCAGCTAGTCATCACCACCCACCGCCAACTCTTGGGCTACTCTTTTACCCACGAATAGTGGAATTGACCGTCACATTATAACGCCCCCGCGGCTGAAAGGGCGAGCACGTTTGGCACGACGGGGATGCGAACCCGCGACCCTCAGATTACGAGTCGCACGCCTTAACACGCTTGGCCATGCCGGGCCACTTATTAAGAAAGAGTATTATTAACAAATAAACTTCGTCAATGAATGGAAAGAAAAGCGCTTATTGTTCAAAATATGACGAAATAGTGTCAATTATCGTATACTTTAGACATCACATAAAACTGGGTTAAAATGTTCCTAAGGAAATGTTTGAGGTACTTTTTTTTTCAGGATCGAAGTAACACAGTTTTTTACTGTTTTTATTCCAGTATGGATTAAAGTGGCAGGATTCTTTATCACATAAGAACTATCCTCTTCTTGTTTCTTTGTTTATGTAGCAAAGCCACATTGAATATACTTTTATCAAAATCAGAATTTGATCTCTTTTCTCTGTCTTGATACACACGATATTACCGTTGTTCTTAATGCATGTGTTTGTTCTAATCCAAACTACTTTATTAAATTAAGTCCAAAAGTTAAAATTCTGATCATATAATTCATCTCTGTAATAATTATATTTTTGTCTGATCAGTTTTACCTTTTAGTTGTTCAAAACACACTTTTCTACTGATTGAAATAATTAAGTCTAGATGTAAAATTTTAGTGTGGCCCGATGAAAAACATTACTTGATTGGTTAATCACTTTAGTAGTCGAATGAATATACTGTAATTACTACAGCAATTTACTATATGAATCATTTAAAATTGAGATCTTGTTGTAGGGCTTATGTTTCAAACTTACATCCCAACTTTCCATTATTTAACCAAATCCACGAACTCTTCCTCTTCCATAGTTTGTTTTTAAATTTCGAGCAAAGTTTTGTTTGTTTGTTTTGGAATTTCGCACAAAGCTACTCGAGGGCTATCTGTGCTAGCCGTCCCTAATTTAGCAGTGTAAGACTAGAGGGAAGGCAGCTAGTCATCACCACCCACCGCCAACTCTTGGGCTACTCTTTTACCAACGAAAAGTGGGATTGACCGTCACATTATAACGCCCCCACGGCTGGGAGGGCGAGCATGTTTGGCGCGACTCGAGCAAAGTTACACGAGGCCTATCTGCGCTAGTAGTTTCTAATTTAGCAGTCTAAGACTTGTGAAAAGGCAACTATTCGTTGGTAAAAGAGTAGCTCAAGAGTTAGAGGTGGGTGATTGAAACATTATGACGCACCCACGGCTGAAATTGTGAGGATGTTTGGTGCAATGGGGATTCGATCCCGCGACCCTTTGGAGTAAACGACGGCAGCACTCGCATATGTGTGTGTGTTTTTCTTATAGCAAAGCCACACCAGGTTATCTGCTGAGTCCACCGAAGGGAATCGAAACCTTGTTTTTAACATTGTAAATCCATATACTTACCGCTGTACAAACGGGGGGCTATTCCATATTACATTATGAAGATTTCGATAATTTTAAATGAGTCATATGACTTCAAAAAACGCATTATCTTATTTTTTACTTTCATAACTATCCTATAATTTTACAATATATTATTGTAAAATAAGTTGCATTTCACTTCAGTGCTATTGGTAACAACTTTAAAGTTCTTACAAACAATAAAAAGTTTACGTAAGGCGTCTCTGTTATATTCTAAGCTTGTTAAAGACAGTTTTCAAGTATAATGAGTGTAGATCGAACAAAATGATATATACATATGTTGCACAAAGTAGGAAACCACAGGAGCATACATTAGTGTCCAACTGATTCCAAACAGTCTCAAAACAATAACTATTTGATTTTGCTAAGTTATTCAACTTTAAAACGCAGAAGCAATATACACATCAATCATTTAAATTTGCAGCCCAGGCATAAACATGCTAATTTATTATTCAAAATGTTTCTTGTAATTTTAACAAAATAGCATTGGCAATAGAACTTGCTAATTAAGTCTCTTTCACTGTGATTATCTATTGTTCTGAGCCATTCACCATTTCTCTACTGACAGGTCAGGTGATACCTTAAGATTCTATTGTTCTTTATTTTCCTATTAGAATTACTTTATAGAGGTTTCATTACAGAATTTTGTATATAATGCTAAGCTCTTTCATTTAGTTCTGTATCTCACAGATGTCTCTTCTTTCCAGAAAGAGCAAACTCTTTCCCTCTCTCTTTCTAATAAGTAAAGTTTAAGTCCAAAGTTTAACAAAAAATAGTTTAAAGTTATCAAGTTTTTATGAAAATTTTGAGAGTTAACGATCCATTAAAATATGTTGTCTTTTGTCTTGTTCACATGTGAATTTCAATAGATTTCAAATGCTGAAAAAAACTGATTTTACTGAATCAGGTTCCTTTTCATAACTCAAAACTGCTCACGCAAAACGATTTTTGCTGCATCTGCTCTTATCATGCAGATCCAACACAATTGCTCTTAGAAAAAATCAATGCACTTGTGAATATCAAAATACTAAATGCCCATTACATTAATTTAAAAACCCTTTCTTGAACATGTATAGACTTTTACCAAAATAGTATTCAAAGGCTATGAGTTCAGTGTCGTACACTCACCATAAATTAAAGTTCCAGTGATAGTTTGTTGCATTAGCCATATGATTTAGTTCTACCCCACAGTAAAAAAGTAGCTTATGAAAAAGTAACTTCTGAGTTGGTACATAAAGTTTATCCTTACATTGTTTTCAGGAAATTATTAAAGTTCCAGTGATAGTTTGTTGCATTAGCCATATGATTTAGTCGTAATTCTACCCCACAGTAAAAAATTAGCTTATGAAAAAGTAACTTCTGAGTTGGTACATAAAGTTTATCCTTACATTGTTTTCAGGAAATTATTATGTGTTCCAATAATTAATAGCTCCATTAATGCATGATAACAGAATATAATAAGTACTTTTACAATAAAATGTTTTAGAATCATATATACAGTACTCAACATTTAAAGACATTTGTGAAGACAAGTAGTTGCAGTCAGAGGTTAGTTTTGCTTACTCTGATTTTATGTAATTGTGACATCAGTTATAGGTCAACAGTTTTGGTTTTAAATGTATGAAATATCATTAACACAATATAGAAAAGTGTGAATATAGTTGGTTTAGCACCAAGAAAATGGTCTACTCCCCAATACCAACCTCAGAAACATTGCATAGTATTATTTTGTTATTCGTTTTTCAATATTATAATTTTGAACTGGTACACCTAATACATACGTTTGTCACTCACAACCATAAGGTTCTGGAGTTTCCAACTGCTGTAACATGTAGTGGTTTTCATACAAACACATCTCAACTGTTACTTTGAAGAAGGTCTCAGCAATAAAGAAATAGTTTAAAATTAACCATGAATAAAAAGGCAATATAAATATAAACTTTTATATATTTGCTACATTGTATCAGCAATGCTCCATAGTCTTACAGTCAGTACTTAAATTGAAAAACTGGTGCTGAGAGGGAGAATGTTTCTTTGTTTATTTTGAATTTTGCACCAAGCTACATGAGGATTATCTGCACTGGCCATCCCTAATTTAGCAATGTAATATTAGAGGGAAGGCAGCAAGTCATCACCATCCACCACCAACTCTTGGGCTACTCTTTTACCAACAAACATTAAAACTGACTGTCACATTATAATACCTCCTCACCTAAAAGGATGAGCATATTTGGTGGGACAGGGATCTGAACCTGCAGATTGCAAGTTGAGCACCCTAATCACCTGGCTATGCCAGGCATATGGGAGGGGTGTTTAGACTAATCCAATCAATAGATTATTCTTCTAATTAAAAATCTTTAAACAATCAACTATCAAGTACAACATTTTATTAAATATATACTGAATAATATGATAGAAATTTCTAAGTCACTATCAGTTGCGATAACAGTTGTTCAATATTGATTAACTTTGTGTGACAATGTAAAAGAACCACAATTCCTATTGCTCTCATTGTCTCATGTTCACTGAATTGTGGCTAGTTAGTCACAACTTCAATCTTGCCCATTGAAAACCACTTGCACTATAGTGTAGTTTAAGCTTTGTTCATAGAATTGTAAGTTTGCAACTTACTGCTGAGCCACTGGGAACACTCAAGGTAGACCACAGTAAGAAGGCAACTGTAAGTTTGATTTCTTGTAAAATGTGAAGAATGATAGTTTTTTAAAAAAACAAGACAAATAGTTCAAGGGTTAAGTACAAGAACAAAATGTTATTTGCAACTGTATTTATTTACGTATTTAAAAACAAAATGAACTAAACTTCAAACTTCCACACATTTATCACATCAATATATTGTACGGCGAGAAGAATCTAATGATTGTAACGAGAAATTTTGTTAGTTTAACTAATTAAAAGAAAAATATGTGTCCATGTTTTAAATTATGTTTTTTTAATGTGTGGTAGTTTTTATGATACATTATTTATTAATATTTTGATACATCTTACAATACCATGATATATACAAAGGTATTTTGTTTTTCTACAACCTGTAGCTTATGTGTAAATTTTCAAATTTATCTATGCAGTTTTGACATAATCCATTTGTTCCAGAAAACTGTTAATTTGACAGCTTCAATTGCTTTTTTTAAGCAATTAATTGAATGTCTCTGAAACATAAAATATTAATTAGTTAAAGACCAATAAAGGCCTGCAATACTCAGGACCTTTGATATTCATAAAGGCTGTGTATATTGTTTGAAGGTTGTTTCTTTTTTGTAAAGTTTTACATATTTAATAGCTTATCAAGTATATAATACACAGATGACCCATCTATTTTACAAATAGTGGAGGCATTTATAGTTAACTAATCTTAAAGCAAATTTAATAATGTCAGTTCCTTTTTTACTACTTCTTCAGAAGTTGGGAAACATTTTACTTAAGGAAATACAGTAATATAAAAATTATTCAAGAAAAATGTCTGGAATACACAATTTAAAGCAAAAAACAACAATAAAAACAAGACAATGAGACATGGTATCTATACACCTATCTAACTATATATATGTATATGCACCTGGTAATAAAATGCTGTGCTATTTAAAAAAACAACAACTGATTTTTCTTGGTTTTTAATTACTTATACTTTCTGTCAAGTATTGAGAGCAACAGAAATACGATAAATAAATGCTTAAACCACCAAATGCATTATAATAGTATTCGACCTAAGCTTGCTGTATTACTTTTGTTTTACTGAATTACAAATGCCAGTAACTTAAAGGGATTATGCTGGAAAATTAGCAATCCTGGTTTCAAATGACAGCTTATAACCTGGTGCATATAAAACAAATACTTCTGATTTTATTAGAGTTCCATAACTAAAATTAACCATTCTTTTCATTTTACACAAAAACAGAACAAGTATTTGTTTGTTTGGTTTTTTAGAACAAAGCCACATTGGGCTCTCTGTGTCCACTGCAAGGAACTGAACCCCAAAATTTAGCTTTGTAAGTTTATTGCTGTCCCACTAGCAGCCCTGCACAATTATAATCAAAATAGTTAAAACATTATTTTTCAATCACTTCTTTTAATTTAGTATTAATAAGACTGTAGCAAAACACCATTTTTTTGTTTTTGTAATAGTAAAGTTAACAGCTACAAGAAAGAAATCTTTGTAAATTTCTACCATGTTCAAGTCCATAGTTTAACCACAATTGGCAGTTCCATCATTAATTGGGATGGGACATTAGTAACGGAATATATTTCTTTAAGAAGTAAACGATAAAAATTCTGCATTTAGCATAAAATGAAGACAGAACTGAAGTCTTGTCTATTCTACGATGACTGAAGAGGTTGATGGCTTGTTCTCTCTTCAATAAGCACTGGAAACAGTTTGGATACATACATGTGGATCTAGTTCTGTATGAAGAACAAAAAACAGATTCAAAATGATAAAAAAATACAATTAACAAATGACAGACAATCACACAACTATATGTGCATTCAAATATATACTTAACCTTATATCCTTTAATCTACCATACAGAAATTACCACGTTTTTGTAGCAACATTAAACAATTAAGAAACAAATCTGTTAAAATAGTTTCCATGTTTACATTCATAAATTTAAGGTGTGATTTCTTGCTTCAAAAATACAGTGAAACTCCCAAAATATTTTGATATTGATGAACATTCTTTCTAAAATAAAGCTACATTTGCTTAAGATCATTCCATTTTGATTTGCATTGTAAGGATGGTTTTCAATATTTTCATTCTATCAAGAATACTCTTAGCACCTAAGTAGAAACAAAAGTAAAAGCTTTTCAATTACTTCTCATGACTTTTGTTGATTTGGGTCTGATCAACTACTGAACAATCCAAGACAATGAAAGTGGTTACAGTTAGAACAAAATACATTACTATTTCTTCCACTTAACACTTTTCTTATTCTGGTTTGATCAGATTCTAATTTGGATAATTTCAAATTCTGATCAGTTTAATTAAATTCACATCTACATTTTATGCAAACATCATATCTTTCAGCCTTGTCTAGGGTAAATCTAACTTTTGGATATTGTCACAGTATATTGCCAGGTTTTATAGGGCTGTGATTCAGTACTGTGTCTGTGACTTGTTGACAGTGAATGTCAGCAATAAAAACACAGCACACAGTCCACTTGTTTTAAAATAATAAATTCAAAACAAGTCAAATGAATGTAGATAAAAACAAGAAACTATTGGTTATCAGGATTGTACCCAGAGCTATAAATAATTGTATGTTTTCATCAAGAGTCTGCACAGGCAGGTTCAATTGCTTTAGAACACTCTTTGACAAAACAAATTATTCTTCTATATCTCTGTTATTACAATACAAGCTGTGAAAGTCACTTCTGAAATTGTACAATACAGCTAAATTGACAAACAGTCGAACTTTGCTTAACTTAATGTGCACTGACTTTGTTGTCTATATATATATATACTGTGCAACTGAAGCCTAAAACATTCTACAAACTACAAGACCTTATGATGTAGCAATATTCACTTAAAGCAATGACAAAAATTCAGAATGTTTGAGTAACATGATGTCAATTCACAACAACTGAACTACACAACAAATGATTCATAAATAGTTATATAAACAAATTTGTCATAAATAGCAGTTCTAAAAAATAATTTACTTAAACATTTGCACTATATAAACTAAATAATACTTTTATATTAAACTTAAACAGTCACGTATATGTGTTACATGCATATTAACTAGTTTAGCACTAGAAACAGGTCATCTGTAGATAAATTACTTTGCAAAAGTCAATACACTTTCACCAAAACCTTAACACAAGTGGGAAAAAGAACTAATCTGAAATGAACAGGTGAAAGTCAAAAACCCAAGGAAGTTGAAACCTTGATACAATGTAAATAATAGGAGATAAATGTGTTAGGTATGGTCCACATGCCTAATTACAGGATTTTCTCCAATGGTTAATGAACATAGCAAGTGAGGGGAAAGGTAAGGTATCCAATTTAATTGTTACTATGAACAAGTTCTTGTGGGAAGGGATCAATGAGAAATAAATCAAGTGGATCAAACAACAAACACAATTATTAAGGGAAGAAAGGGATAGATCTCTGGATGAAGAAGACTGCCATGGAATAATGAGTCTGGAAAGAAAACCATGGAAGAAAGCTATGAGTGAAATATAGCCACAAAAGGCATGCACCAAACATAGAAGTCTATACAGACTGGGATGAGGATAGAGATGAAAGATAGAGGAAACAAAAAGGAGCTATCCTCATATGGCACCAAGGGTTTTGGGAGGAGGGGATGATCCAGATAAACGAGAACACAGCTATGGTGGTAAAGTGTGCATGTAATGTTGATAGTGAATAAGTCAAACTGTTGATGACCACAGGCCAAGAGGAGAAGGAAATACACTTTAAGAGAAATGTAAAACACAGAACATGAGGAAAGAGGTTTGAACTTAGATAAAGTAAGGGAACTGAGGGCCACATTAACATCCCAGTCTGGAAGAGTAGGTTCTCAGAGAGGATGAAGAATCCAAAATGAATGGATTAACATGGTAGGGACAGGTGAAGCAAAGATTCTATAGTAACAGGAGAGATGAAATATATTAGACAAGGCTGTTCAATAACATAAAACTGAGGAGACAAAAGGCCCCCAACTGAAAAACCATGTCATAAACTTGGACATACCAGCCACAGTAGGTCAAGCAGCTGGAAATCCCTGAGCATGGGACATGTGAAAGATTTTCCACTTTTGTTGATATTACTCTATGGAGGAAGAACATATGGACTGAGCCAAATAGAAAGATATGCAATGGGAGAAACACAATATTTTTTGCCAAAGACTGGATAAAAGGAGCCGACCAATAAGAAGCTATCAAAAAGACCTGGTGCACAGTGGTATGGATTAGGGAAATCACCTGATGAAGTAACTGGATAGGAGGATAAATATATAGGAATTTGTGGGGCCAATTTTGACTGAATGTGTCAATAGTCAAAGAATGAGGATGATGTACCAGGGGCCAAAAGAGGGGTAATTTGTGATTCAGGGTTGTAGCAAATGTATGATATAAGGAAACCCCACTGTCTGCAAAGTCATTGGAAAATGAAAGGATTGAGGGACCACTCTGTTAGATAAATCTTGTTGGGGCAGGAAGAATTATCTGTCATGAGATTGAAAGCACCAAGAACATAAACATGATTAAATGAATGGATACAACAGAGGTGATTCGAAATGATATCCATTGAGCACCACTTTGGTGGCTGATATATACCACCACTATTAAATTGTCAGAACTGTTAGAAGTACAAAGTGAACCAAAGCCCAATGGATGGCTAGAAGCTCAAGGATACTCATACGTAGGGAATGCTCACT
Source organism: Tachypleus tridentatus (assembly GCF_004210375.1). NCBI lineage: Eukaryota > Metazoa > Arthropoda > Merostomata > Xiphosura > Limulidae > Tachypleus > Tachypleus tridentatus. The sequence continues at coordinate 33,023,200 of NC_134826.1, forward strand.
GATAGACCAACAACTCAAAGCTTCCTGAACATATGCACCCCAGCAGTGAAAAGATGAGTCTGTAAACAGATGTAAATCTGGACAAGAATGAGGAAGCAAGTCTTGTCCAACCACCACAGCAGATCATCCACTAAAGTAGGAGGAAGCATAATAGAAGCAACCAAGGAATCCTGAACAAGGTTCCACTGATTATGCAGAGTGCACTGTAGGGAATGCATATGTTCATGATAGGTGGAGCAGTGGTGTCAGGAAAGACCACATCTCCAAAAGTTATAATACTTCTCATGCAGAGAGAGAGGTAGCATGCAGGATGCAACAAACAATACCATGGAACAAAGTCAGAGAGCAGAATATTGGGCTTGGCTTAGATGAGTGTTGAAAAAGACACCCAACTCAACAAGATATTGATAAGGATGCAGGTAGTGCTTCTCCAATTTGATTAACCAACCCACACAACCAGCCACTTGAAGAAGCTTAGGCATATGACTGATTAACTCCAGTTCAAAATGCATCAGAAGAAGTCAGTAGTCTATATAATAATAGAAAAAGCCCAAAGGCATGATAATGAAGAGCAAAATTCCTGACCACCCAACAGAAAGCATAAGTTCAAACCAAGCCTGAAGGGTAGGGTGCAAAAATTGATACATCACCACATGATGGACAAGACTGTGCTGAGACAGGAACAGGTAGGTAAGCATTGATAATGTCCATCTTATTCATCCATAAACCTGGAAAAAATGTCCACCAGAGGGTGAGATAGGACTCCATGGTGAAGGTGAACAAAGCGACTGAGGAAGAACAAATTGATGACAGGCCTCCAGACTTCAGTTTCTCTTATGAAAGCAGTACAATAATAAAAACTTGGTGGGGAATAGGTTTGATGGCCTGTTGAACAGGAAGCTCCTGAGCTGTTTCTGAAAGATGCTGACAAACAATGAGATCCCAAGATGGAGGGAAGGAAACAGGTACAAGAGACCAAGGAGATGTGGCAAGGAATGGGATCTCAAATCTTTCTGACAAAATGCAAAGAATCCAAACATCCTTGAATAAAGGTAACCACTGACAGAAGAATGCTGCAAGTCAAGCTCCTACTAGAACAAATCCCACTGGTACTGTTGGTGATATCGAGTGTGTCATTGAGGAAAATGACGAGCTGTGGCACCTTGAAAAGGGAGGACAAGCATGGGTTAAGAAGTATGGGAAACCATAATGGGTGACACACTTAGCTCCAAGAAAAATGGGCTACAAAATGGGAAAGGGTAGACTGTTATTGGGTGAATGCCACCCGAGATTCGTTAGACTTCAGGATTGTATGAAAGACATAACATTATAAAAACTGGACCATGTACATATCCTGGAAACATGGTGTTGGTAATGGTTCCTCAACAAGATAGGATCACGACCCAGAAGGCCCCAACAACAGAGAAACCATGTATGTAATGCCAAAGGTGAAAACAAATGAGTAAATGTGGAGGTAAGGAGGGGTAAGATGTCCTCAGAAAATCCATCAGAATCTCTGTTAAGAGGCTTAAATAGGAGAAGAATAGTGGAAAGATATCACAAAAGAGTTGTGAGGGTAAGACATAAGAGGGAAAATTAAACACAGGTTAAACTGATAGAAGATTCAGGGCCTTGACTCCCAAAAAGAACCCAACAGTTGCTGGTCAAGATAAGAACTGTCTTCGTGATGATAAGTGAGAGAAGATTGATCCAAAGCCTGTGGAGGATGGGCATGCTAATGCTGTTGTTTAATAATTGTTCAATATGGACCTGAATGTCAGGAGAGAATAAAAAAACAAATAGGGTTGAGAAGAATGTGCATCTAGTAAGGAAGAAAATGGGTCATAAGAAACAGGAAAAAGGGATTAAAATCACATACCTGAGAAATAAAGTCCAGAAATCGGTGGAAGGCCAAACTGAATACTCAGAAAAGGTATGGGAAAGCATAACAAAATCAGGAGGTGGAAACAGGATATCAAAGCCCTTGTCAGCCTAAACAGAAGTGTGGAAAAGTTTGAAAATAAAGGTTGACCCATGTAACATTCAATTTCACTTGAAGAAAAGTTGATAAACCTTCTGTAGGGTTATCTGCAACTGAGGCTTGAGATAAAATGCCTGTCGAACTTGAAACACCTGAAGTGATGGTACTGACTTCGGAATTTATGCTTCAAGAGTCAACAAAAATATAAATGTACAGAAAAGACAACTATAAGAATAAATACTTTATAAAGTATAACCACTTCATGGAGAAACTGTATCTCAAACTGAAAACAGGTGAAAAAAAGAAACATGTCTGAAAACAAGTACTTCCAAACAAGAAGTGATAGTTTGATAGAAATGCATAGAAGGAGTCACATGAGTATACTATTCTCCTATTGATGATTTACAAGAGCAACATATTAGAATCACTTGATTCCTACAGGGGGGAGTGGATGAGGTACTGTGTAAGAATCCATTAAAAATATTGTTAAAACGAAATTAATAAATAATCGTAAATTACTTCTTAACTTCTAACTTTAAGAAAGATATTCTTTTTGATTTCTGGCAGAAAGATTCAACCCTTTGTTTACAAAAAAATAGTAAACCTATTTTGCAAGTATTTTTCAATTTTTTGTTCTGATTACTCTGTTACAAAAAATAAAAAGAGCACCTTATTTGAAATTATCAACCCTATGAAACTTTTACAATGCTTACTGACATTTTAAGGATAACACAGCATTATAGTACAACAAAAGAGCTTTTGGCCCATTTCTTGATTACAAGATACCATTGAAATAAAAATGTATCTCAGAATGGCTGATATGGGTATTAATACTTTTATTGATAAGGAGAGAACAATGTTTTAACCTTTCTAGGTCATCTTTAGGTTAACATTTGAAAAGCAAATGCTTCCTAATAATTAAATATGCACATGCATTCTCATCTACATGAGCATTAACTTCTTTAAAGAATGTCAAAAGATTATTAAGACAAGATTTTCTTCTAGTAACACCATGCTGACTATCCAACAAGGTTTCAAACTTTGTTATATGACTTTCCAAAACATCTTTCATTGCACTTTTAAAAACTTCTCTCACTATCGATGTAAGACTATCAGACCTGAATTATTTTGGGAGAATTTGTATCACCTCCCTTTAAACTTTAAACAGCAGGAATGTTGTAGATAGCATCACCAATTGATGATGGCTGCCATTTAAGGGTTGAAAGAGGAGTAACACTTGTCCACTAGTTAATGATTTAGAAGAAAATGATAGTATGTGGTTCATATATCCAATTCTTAACCTCTTTTTAAACTCTTAGATAGATATTATCTGGCTGAGGAGCTTTATTATCCTTCAAACTATACAAATTTTTCTTAAAAAGTTCAGAATTAATGAGATCATCTCATTTAATCTTGTTTGTGCTTAACATTTGTTATGGATGAAAACTATTACTTAAATCTTCATTAATGAAAAATTATGAAAAAGTAGAATTTAATAACCCAGAAATCTCTTAAATATCATATATTACCATTTATGGATCATTCTTCAAGGAATCCACTCCCATCTTAATATTTTACTTACTCTTAATGCATTTGAAGATATTCTTGATGTTAATTTTTATATTTACAATCTTTTTTTTTTTTACATGCTTTTTCGGATTTCTCATTCAACCAACTTTCTTTGTCTTGTATAATCCTTTAAATCTCCCATCACTACAGTCAGTTTAAATTTTATACTTTTATAATACTTTTCCTAATTTATTTCTTTATCCTTCAAACAGTTCGTGGAACTTGTTTTTTGTTTGCAGTCCCTATTTTTTGTCTATAAGGAAAATGTCTACCTTGAATATCTAAGCATTTATTATCAAAATGTTTTCACATCACATTTAATCAGTATTTCCAGCTAATTCAGTTACCCAGTACACAGCAGATGCTTCAAGTCTCATTTCTTTAAAATTTGCTGTTTTGAAATTTAAACCAAAATTAATAATTCCTGTACAGTAACATATCAAATATACTTAAGTAATGGTCAGTTGCACCCAGACATTCTGCAACCTTTACCTGATCAATCATTTCTTTATTAGAAGTCAACAATACATCTAAAATAACCTTATTAACAATTGAGTTCTTTATTTCAGTGTAGAGTTTCTCAATAATTTCATCAGTTTCATCTGAAAAGCTGTAACAAATTTCATCTAAAAGCCTTCTCTCCTGGTAACCAATAATGGAAAAATAAAATAGATTCAATCTCATTGGTGTTAATGTTTTGATATCCTCAACGTGAACAAACTTTAATTTACATTTTACACATGAAGTCACTCCTCTCCCATTTCTTAGTTTCCTATTCCGATTAAACAACCTATAACCTTGTATTCAAAAGAAACTCTTGTCATCATAATAATTGTCTACATTTACATTTATCACTATTATATAAAAATATGAAAAGTTCTCTACAATAATTTCCTTTATTTCTTGTACTTTTAGCATTACATTAATAACACTTTATTCTACCATTACAACTACCTTTGTATCTTGTCTGCACGCTATATCCCTCTCTATATATTATTGTTTCTTCATCATTTTATCCTTCTCAACTGTCTAATCCTAGTTTAAAGTTGCCCTTACAGTACAGATAATAACCCTTACTAACAATACAGGTATAATTTTTCAGATCAAACCAGTTAAAAACTCCACCATCAACAGCCCTAGCTATGTGCAACCCCCTTCTATCTAAATGAATATCAATTTTCTTCAAAATATATACAACCAATATCCAAACTTAATAATAGTTGGAGATCGTAACTCCAACACTCTGACTTCAATTGCAGAAAAACTAATCCTAATGGCAGATTACTATATTAATTCATTGAAAATAACAATCTGATAACAATCAATACCAATGAAATGATCTATATCATCCAAATGACACACAGGATGTATTTGATCTATTTATAATAACCTCAACATTTTCACATCATGCTTGTAATTTCCAAGCAATACCCAAGAAAAAATTAATTTATCCAATCTGAACAATTATAGCTCTTACAAAAACTAATTATCAACAGAGTAAACCAATATCTTGATAACAATATCCAGAACTCTGGTAAGAAATATAGACAAACTACTGATCACTTAGTTCAACTTAATGAAACAATTTAATGGAGGCTTAGCAGGAAACAAACAACCAACTCAGCATTCCTTGACTTCCAAAAAGCCTTCAATTCTGTGTGGCAAAATGGACTCCAATATAATTATGAACTAATATCTAATCTTGTTCCTACAATTGTAGTAAGTTAGATATCCAACTATCTTATTGATGCAACAGCTAAAGTCAGAATTAATAATGTTACATCTCAACCCTTCTTGTTCAGTGTTGTACCTCAGGGATCTCCTCTTAGCCCATTGCTTTACAACCTGTGTGTAAATGACTTTCCATTATGAATTATATACAAATGTTATCACCTTATGGAGCACATCCAGTAACCTATAGATGGCAATAGATAATGTTCAAAAATCTCCAAACAGTATCCATGTGGAGTAAGAAATGGTGTGTTACACTTAATCTGACCACATCTCAAGCCATAACAACAAAAACACAACTAAACAGTCTTAACTTCAATAAAATACCAATAACCTTTACCAAATCAATCATATTGTTAGGGTTAACACTTACTAAAAGTCTCAACTAGAATAATCATTTTGACAACATTATTTGGCATGCTAGCAACCAATTTGCCCAACAAAGAAGTTTAGAAATTTAAAATTAGCAAAAGATGCAATGCTAAACATTTATAAAACCTACATGTTACCACTGTTTGAATAAAAAAAACACTGTTACATATGTATAGATAATTATCAGAGGAAATTCAATCACCTCAAGAGAGAATCACATAAAAGGCTTGCAGGTTTCAGTTTTTCAACTTATGTACCTCACGAATATTTAAGCAGATTAAATAATAGATCACTTAAGTTATCCATTTAATATTACAGTAGAGCAACCAAACAAAATTTTCAAACTGAAGAACTTCTTAATATTTTTACTACCCCCACCACCTGGCAAAAATATCCATTTTCCGTTAATTCACTCAATCAGTTAAACAAACCTACACAATTATACACCATTTAATCACCACCTATTAATGAGAAATATCCATATTTTCTATCATTGATATTACAATAATATACCCCTCATTTATAGCTATCTTAGCACTTAACAGGTAGATTAAATGGGGTCTGTCCAGTAAAAGTGGATTTTCTCCAGGCACTCTAGTTCCTCCCTTCACCATCTAATTCAACATCTTAGGCATAGGAGCTATAGATAAAGTCCTGAAAAGGATCATGTTCTCATTTGAGTATTTCTATTCTATTCCAAATCAAAATAAAATTGCATCTCCATTTCATCTAATTGACAATACAATGACAGCTCTATGTGACTGATGTCATCATAAAATTTATCAACAAGTGTATGTGCTCATACCTCAACTCTGTTATTGAGCCAATCATCAGCCAAGACAATCTCTTCTTCTTTTCTCTCTCTTCAAATGTGACTCCACGGTCTTAGCTTTTCCTGATATCTTGGAGCAATACCATTTCAAGAGCTAAAATCGTAATTCACTTCAAACTACTTATCTTTTTTAAATCTCTTACTCTTTAGATATTAAACTTAATTCTATTTGTAGGGTGAAGAGAAACAACCATTTCTGACCAATCCTGGTTGTTTCCCAAGCCCCTTAGGGGCTCTTCATAGATCTAACTAAATGTCTACTAACTAGTTTAGATTAGATCTAATAAGTTCTCTTTTCCTGTTGAACAGATTCCACAAATCCAATCAGCCAACCTATTCTTCTTTACACATTAACCTAAGCCTAGCATTCAGCAGTAGCAAACTATTTTCAACATCATCCTTACAGTTAACTCTTAGCAGTATCCCTGGCAGAATTAAGTTGTTATTGTTTGAATGCTTTTATTAATGCCTTATATTTAATAATATGATCCTGTGACCTACTCTTCTCTACTTCTTTAACAACAGTGTGTGCTACAGAGTATGTTCTTTTGTTTTTCAACTACATCCTCCACCCCTGCCCTTGGATGGCATAATATAATTAGTTTCTTCCTCTTTATGTCACAGATTATCCTATTCAAGTAAGTGCCATACTAAAGAATCTAATACGACTATAACTGTCTTATATTTTCCATTTCTCCCTTTGTTATCCTTCCCAACTGAAATTCATCATCTGCACATGTTAAGGACTGAAATGTGTTACTTAATAGAACCTACTCATTATTATTAAATCCACTACTACTAGCCATCTTAGCACTGTTTAGTACTGCTTGAAATTAATTAAGATCCTCACCAATCTCTGTGGTAAATTTTACAGTTAAAATTAAAACTCATAAGGCTCTGTAGCTTCACATTTTTTTATATAAATTATTGTAATTTTTTTTCTTAAACCAAAAATATAATCTGATATTATTCTAGGTCTAAACAATTTGATCACTAAGAGCTTCATCTTCTCTTGAAAAGTATATTAAAAACACCAGAGTCAAGTTTTCTCATTTGTCAGCTATATCACTTTCCTCATCATTAAATTATCTTTAACCTTTTGCTTTATAGTTAATACAAGCACAAAAACAGTTCAAGCTATACTTAATGTATTGAGCAAAAAGACTTTCATAATTTCCTTTGGTGCCATAACAACCTCCTGCTATATTTTATTTAATTTTACAAACCTCACTAACCTCCATATCATCAATAACTTTCATCTCTTTGAAAGTTTATATAAAATCATAATTTGATTTCCTAATCATTCAAGGGGATAAAACACTAAACTTTCCATTAAAGAGACCAAACATAAATTCTAACCACAACTAACACAGAAACAGGTTTCTCTACAAATGGCAACCAAAAATGTAGAAAGAAAACTGTTTAATAATTAGCTACTAATTGGACATAAATGATCACATATGCTTTTAAGTATAACAACAATTGAATAGTGTTGTATATAATAGTGCTTATGGTTGAATAACTGTGTAGTACTGAAATCCCCGTATTAAAGGGACGGATGTACTAACAACGATTAATATTTTTCTCTTTGGGAAAATTTAAGAGGGCTAAAGGATTTTTTTTAAATAACTTGTCCAATTTGAATTTGATGGTTTCTCTTCAACCCACTATATTATTTTTAGGTCATTCTATTAGAAAGTACAGAAAAATACCTAACAATTAATACCATGTTTCTCTGATAATAAGACCTACCCATAAAATAAGACCTAGTGTGATTTTTGGGGATAGTTTTAATATAAGCCCCACCTTTAAAATAAGCCCTAGTTAAGAGTGGCAGGAAGAGGAAAGAAATAAAAAAAAATTAATTTATTAATTAGTTTAATAGTTAGTTAATTAGTTTGTTTAAGTATTAATCAGTTAGTTTAATAGTTTAATAATAGTTTATTTTAAATGGTTAGTTTAATAGTTTTACTTTGTAACTTCATTTTTTTAATATATCAAAATAAGATATCCCCCGAAAATAAGCCCTAGTGTCATATTTTGGAGTGAAAATTAATATAAGCCCTGTCTTATTTTCGGAGAAACACAGTAGTATTTGAATGATTAACAAGGTTTTCATTAAGTAATAAATATATTAATGTAAAACCACTTACTAATTCTTATACTTTCGTTTCAAGTATCAACTGATTACATTTTTTTTCATTCTTTATAAGAAGATAAACAACAATCATTAGGAATGCAGCTCCAAGATTAGAGAGAGAACAAAACCAAATCAATGCTGTACAGTTACCAGTAGTATCCATCAACCATCCTAATGAGAAAGTATGGAAAAAAAATTGCATTAATTTTAAAATGACTTTTGTATAAAAATAACAAAAATAACACATGTAATAACTGGTAGTTATTTTAATATCCATAACCATATCAGTTGAATTACATAAAACATTTACCTTTGAAGAATGTTTTTCAAAAGAAAACATTCACAGCTTTGAGCTACTTCCTTATTTTGTTATGTGCTAAAGCAGTGAAAAAATCTGAAGAGTTACAATGTCATAAATAAGTACTTATTAATTAAACAGTTTATATTTAATATAATACTAACCAGCTGTACTTTCCTCTCTACCAAATGATATAAAATGGGCATAACACAGCACAAAGGTTTTTGTCACACTTACTCTCAAATATGAACTTTTAATATTTTTATATTAAAGTAGACTTCAATGAGATCAGCATCATAAAAGTACTGCATCTCACCACAACCACCAACTGAACAGCCTGGTAATGTTCTTGATTTCTATAAGAATTATCACTTCGATCCTTTTGTGGAAAACATCAGAACTCTTGTTCAGAGAAATCCTAATTCTTTTTGATCCCAAGGCAAAGCTCACTCTTTAGAAGATAGTGTTAGGTTTCTACCACCACCATCCAATCATTCCTGGAAAATCAAACAAAACTCTGTAAAACCTAAATAAAAAAGTGCATGGAAGTATGAACGTCATCAGCTTCAGTTTGTCACTTTCCTTCCTTCTTGAGTCTGTGAAAAAAGAAAGCATTATCGACCTACCATACCTAAGAGTAGAATGAAAATAAAAGGATTATTCACTTACCATACCTAAAAGTAGGTTGAAATGGAAGGCCTATAGATACTTAATTTTCTTTAAATCATTAGTTCCACAAGAAAATTAAACCAAATTTGAAATTATTTCTTCCTTTTAGCTATTAAAGAAATTTAAATGAAATGTATTGAAAACTAGTTTTTTTTTCAGTTTAGATCCTGGCCACACAACATTCAGTTGTCATTTTCCCAAAAACTAAAGAGAAAGAGAAATAAATGTTCCTCACATTCATGAACTTAATCTTTACCATCCACTGACAACACACTTATAAACCTTTAACTAAATACTAAATTCTTGGTCAGTTTATAATGTAAAAGAATTTCAGGACAATGATGGACTTATTGGTTCTTCACAGCTGTTGCATCTTCTTAAAAAATTCAAAGCCAGTTCTTACCATTCAAATTTTATAAGAACCTACCCTCAATCTCCCTTAAAAATACTGTATCAACAATATCTGAAGGCAAACTATTCTAAAAGCAAACTATGCTCTTAAAAAATTAAAAAAGTCTTGGCTGAAGATCACTCCTGTGCTGCCAAAGCTAATATTTGTGTCCCTTTGTCCTACTATTCTTATCACTACATATAAACACCATCTATTTCCTTAGCAACTTTAATCACCTAAATCAAATGCCTTCCAACTGGTTAGTTTTGAATAGAAATCTATTTCAGGAATATTTACTTGTCTTCTGAACTCTTTCCTACAATTTAATATCCTTCTTAAGGTACAGAACCATAAACTTATAATAATATATGGCTTAATGACCTATACAATCAAATATAACCTCTTTAGGCTTATACTAAATATTTCTGTAGATAAAACATAAAATCCTTTTTATCCAACCAAAAGCAACAACACACTGGTTGGATGTCTTAAGAAACTTTTCAATCATAACATCAAGCACCTTTTCTTCCATAATACTATAAATGTAATTGTCACCAAATTCTCATCAGAAACTTTATTTTCCATGTATATTGCATCACATAATGACATCCTAATCCTACACATTTGATTTGTTGTGGTAATCTGTATTGTAGATGTTAGAAAATACTGCATTGATTACAATTTCACAGTAAAAGTATTTTTTTAAATATCCTTTTCAAAGATAAAATTATTTAAGCTACACTATTAGTAATATCTAAACACTCCTTTAAAATATGGCATTGTCTACTCAGGACTCACTGAGTATAAACAGAAACACACACACACACACACCACCTATTTATACTGTGTTTGAAAAAGTGTATAAGATACCAAAAGATTCATAATTTTTAAAAATTTGAGAGAAATGAAAAGTGATTATTACAGTAGAACTGCTAGCAGTATATAAAACTTAACTATGCATGCAGGAAGTGCTGAGATTGTGGTACACAAATACACTATAGATTTACAACTTTATTTTTCAAACAAGGTACCTTACTCCTATCATATATATATATATCTATTTTCATTCAGCACTGCCCTCTATTTATAAAAAATGTTTTTGCATGCCATAAGTCTTTCATCCACAAATCCCTCAATTGCATGCAGATTCTTTTGTGCAAATTACCATGGGACAAACATCCACTATTAGAAGTGTCACACATCTATACAATTCATGTGACATCCTACTTAATTCTGACATATCACTTGGCAGTGCTCATGTTAAGATTTTAGTTTGTGCTCTATTTGAATTTTTTGTTGTTGTTGTCTTTTTGTATCATGGTCTAATTTTTCTCAATAACTTTACTATTTATTATACAGCAGTGATATTTGTAACTTATTATGAAGTAAAATCATTTTATATTTCTATCTTGTTATAAAACTTGATACTTCATTACAAAATTTTTCTTTTATTTTCTTCTGACAACACAGTTATGTTTGGTTATTCATTTTGAATTCTACATTACCACTTCAGAGGTTATATCTTTTATCATCACATCTACACAGGCTTCAGGTAATAGTCCTCAATAGGGGAATTACTGGCTTTACTTTGTTGTGTCTTGACTCAAGTTTGAGAGTCCATGCATTTTGAAATATGGTCTGCCAACTTTGGCATGATAAGATTTTATACCAAAAAAAAATTTGACTATTTTTGCTGTTAATATTATTATTATATGTAGTTGTATGGATTCAATAACATTAGTTAGATTGGTCAATACTCATATTCAAGTTCAGTTTAAAATAAAAACTTATTTATGTCCTTTGTCCTATAGTATTAGTTAATATTTAGCATGAGTATTTCTTATGTTAAAATTATCTGTAATCCATCTTAATGGTATAGCAAAAATTAGGTTAACTACATTGTTTTTCTTCAGTTCATCATATCTCATACATTTGCTCTCGTCAATACATTATTAACTATAATATTACATCCATTTTAGTTTTATTATTTATCATTTACATTTTGCATTACTTTTGTTTGTGTGGAACCCTGGAGCTGGTATCTGCACAAACTTCTCCAGATATTGTACATATTTATTGGTAGGTTACTGTGTTTTTACATTAGAGCTTAGTGGTACACTTGATCTTAAACAGTTTGATTAGGCTTAACAAGTGTCTGTTACTTCTAGTTTACCTGTAGTTCATCTTATGGGTAAATTGATAATAAGGTGAGATATCTCATTTTCTTCATTACACAGCATCTAATACATGTTTTATGTCACTGCACTCTTACTTAAGTTTTCATTTTATTGGCCATTTAAATCTTGTAGTTCTTTATAATTTATGCTTCTTACATATATTTTAGGTTATGTGGACCCTTTGGGGTCAAATTTGCCCCATCTCAACCATTTATTGGTTCTTTCCTGTTTATTTATAAATTATGCATTTCTTCATCAAAATCAAGTGGGCAATTTCTGCAGGACTGAGAATGGTCATGGTAATCATTCTAAATTTTTATTTATCAGGATGCTTTCTTAGTTGTTTCTTTTGTAATGCATAATTTGATACCAGTTTTGTGCCTTTCTCCCTTTGGGCTTGTTTCAGTTCCATATCTTTTGTCCTATCATTTGTGATTTATCTGGCTTATGCATTTTGAAACTTCTTGCTAACACCATTACTTGGATGCTTGGCTTAGGTTAGCTCCTACCAAATGGGGTGACCATAATATACTCATCTACTTCTTACTCAAGCAATTCAGGTGGTTCAAATTACCAGTTGCATAACATTTTCCTAATACCTATCGTCTATTTCTGGAGTCTGTTTTTGCACACCTATCTATATTGGGTCCATCCATTCTTCTCCTCAAATTCTTTCCTTGGAGCTTTCTATTATCCACACCATTATGGTTAACTATCCCACTGCTAGCAAAGTTCTAATATTTTGGGGGTGTGTGGCTTCTATAGAAGCACTTTTCCTTTTTGGTCTGGCACATTTGCAATATTTTCAGTAAACACTGATCCATGTCAGGCTTTATTTGGATTCTTAACTTTCCTTCTTAACATATTTTCCCACATCATTGGGTTTACCACTTCCTTCCCCTCATTTGAATTTGTTTCTTTTACCTTATGCTCTTCTTTAAAATTAGGGGTGTGGGTTTAATTGACAGGAGGTTTCAGGGCAACAGTCTGGGGATTGAAAGCCTTACCTTGTTAATGCTCTAGCACTTCTGGTAGTCCAAATGCTTTAATTCACTGTCTTCTTTTTGTCTGGATACGACTGATCATTTTTGTTCTGACTATTCAGTAGTGGAGGTGTATTTCATTTGCCAAGGGGGCATTCATTCTTGTTCTCTTTGTGGTAGACAGTGGACTTCTTTTTTGAACCCACACACTTGGCATATGCCTCCTCGAGTATCCTGTGTCACATGCTTTGGTCCTCACTGCAGATCACCTCTCCAGTCCTGATACTTTCTCTCAAGGTCTCTCAATCTGTTCCATACATGCTTTGATTGCTTCATTGCTACCAAAGCTTCTTTTTGTTGACTCCATTTCTAAGAGTATCATTCCCTTGTATCTGGGTAAGTTTCTTTTTCTTTTGTTATATATATATATTATCTTTCATGGACCTGCCCCCATATTTTGGCCAGAATCACATTCTGTGGAGAGCGGTGCCTGTTCAAGTATACTTTGATCACTTAGATTTATACTAAAATTTGCACTCTAAGGCCATGTTGACCTCATTTTCACAATTTCTTTGACAACAAAGTGCACATTGTTCTTTACAATTAATAAACTAGAGCTGAAGTGTTCTACGAGACTGCTCATAAGTTATTCCTCATGATATATCTGCTCGTTCCAGACTAAACAAACTAATGGACTTCATAGGTAAAGCAGAGAGGTCTGCTGCAAATTCCTGCCATTCCTTAGGTTGAATTACGAAATGTAGCATAGACATACATAACCTATGGTACTAAAACAACCAGCTGTGAATACAAAAAAAAGTACTGTACCATTGTTATCAACCATTAAAAAGTAGTTGTCAGCCAATTTTACAGTTAGTATTTCCCAGAGCTTAGATGCATGAGATTTTTACGACTTTCCAGAATTTGCATAATGCAAAGACTGGAGGGCACTAAGATGTTTCAAAAATTTGTACTAACATTCATAGGCAGTTATTTTTTGCAGCATTTGATATTTAGCACTGGTGTGAACACTGCAGTGTGTACCACTCAAAGAAAACAATTGTTAACTCCAACAATGATTTGTTGTTCTTAAAAAGAACAGCCTTATATATCAGTAATTCACTTCCAGTGGTGCAAAGAGGTTACATATATATATTCTTGATCATGAATGCTTGAAAACATAGGCCACAAGTTATTAATTGGTGGTTATGTCTACAAAGTTTGTGGCTGATGAGCTGGTGAAGTACTGATCTGAAGCATTTGAAGAGAACCAGATGGATAAGGGGGTTAAATAAGAGCCAACTGTTTTATAAGTTATGTGCGAAACTGGACATGATAAAGATTCATACTTCACCTTAGCACCTTCATTATGATGGTTAGTGGAAAGGATGATACAGACTTTCAAGCACATGTTTACTAAGTTTATTAATCTAGATCAAACTGATTAAGCTGAACACTTACTTTATGTCATAATGGCATGTCATACAACTGAACAGATATCTACAAGTTATATGCTGATGATCAGCTAGTATTTTTGGCATTGTATTACAAAATTTGCAAACTTTTTTGTAAACATGTTTTATGCTAAAGTACGTTTAAATACACTGCATCATAAATGTAGTCTGGGCCAGGGCCCTCACAAGTTAGCAATTTTAACTAAAATTCTAGAGAAAACATACTGCATCAAATCTCAGAGGTAACATGTATCACTACACTAAATATGTAAAGCATGTTCCTTCATTTCCACAATAAACTAACAATGTCCAAGCCAGAGCCACCATACTGCAACTTGCTGCTGGACTTTGAAGTAAGTTTTTCTGATACCATGTAGGAATCAAGGAAGGTGTACTCTACCATTGCTATCAATAACCAAGTTGTGGTTCTCAGCTTTTTTTCCAGCTAATGATCCCAAGAGCTTTGTGGCATAGGATTCTCCAGACTTTGCATAATACAAAGACTAGAAGGAGACTCAGGCATTAACTTCAACAGCAATTCTTCTAGCCTCTTTTAAGTCAAGGCTTTCAGCACTGATATCAACACCATATAGAATGTACAACCAGAGAAAAGGCTGGACTAAACAAGGCAATCTCCAGCAGATAATTATAGGTTCTCTCTCTAAAAACAATAGTTCTAGGTATTGCTGGTTTCACCTCAGGCAATCAAACAAGGACATCTGTATGTATTCATTGCCATAAACTACTTCAGTCAGTATGCCAGGAAAGTCAGTTGCTGATGTATTGTTTAACATTGGGTAATACAATTTGAAGCACCTGAAGAGCTACACATAAATCAGAAAGTTAATTTTAATGGCCAACTGTTATCTCAATTCTGTATAGTTTTTGGTGTAACAAAAATGCACATTTCATCTTATCATTTCTAGTCTAATAATTTGCTAAATTAGTTAATCTTAACTAAACACACTTACTATACATCACAACTGCATATAATTCAACTGAGCAGAACTTAAGAGGTTGTTTGCTTAACATGCTCATATTCAGGAAGAAATTCTTGTTTCCTTTAGAGTTGATGTAGAGTCCTTTTCCTACATATTCTTTAGATATTCCACAATGTCCACAAGAATATGTGGCATTGTTAAGGTCTTTATGAGCTGACATTTATAATATTGCATGTCAACTTCTATAAAAAGTTACAATATGATAGAAGAGATGCTATGACAAAACAATGAATGAACAAATGTATCAGTATGAAGTGTAGAGAATGGGTATAATTTTAGTATATGCCAGTAGCATAGACACTCCTCAGCTATGGATGGACAAGGTTTTATCTTCTTCATCAAATTGGCTCATTAATGTAAAAGATACAACAGCCAAAAACACATAAAATATGCACTATACAATAACATAAGTCAAATACATGCATGCTACTGAAGAACTTCTCATGAAATGACTTGGCCAGGAATTAGAGGAGGACAAAAACAGTCTTATCACACTTTGACAAGGAAGAGGAAACTTACATAGAGTTCTTATCTGGCAATTAAGATGAACTAGGTGAGGAAACACTAAATCTTGTGCCAAAAGACAGCTCTGACAGTCAGTCAATATGATGACAGCCTTCTGACTGATATGGCTGGTATTAAGCCAAATTGATACAGACAGAATAGTCATACAGTTGAAAAGCCAATAACTAAAAAAAGTGGCAAATCTTGCTTTCAACCTATTAAGTGATGTTCATTGTAGAAATTAACAACTAAACTCTATGATTGCCACTTGATTATAATGAAATTGGAATGACTGGTACCAGAAGATGAATCAAGAACAACTTGTGAATCCAGTAGAAAGGTGAAAGTTTTGTAGTGCCTGCCTCATGATCCTCACTGTATCTTCCCATGAACAGCTCATACTTCTTCATTTGCACTGTTTCAACTGAGGATATATTGATATATTCAAAGTACACAGCATGAATGTTAATCCTGACTTACTACCATTTTAGCTGAGAAGCCTTAGTTTATCTTAACTCTATTGATTATTTAAATATTGTGATGCCTGAAAAGAAACATTTGTTGATTTTAATGGTTTATGAATGGCAATGTATTACTACACTATGTCTATCCAAAGTGCCTGGTACTTTCACAGTGTATCCTGAGAAGGTTATGTAGTAGCTTTTGGTAGTCTGTTTTAAATTACCAGTGTATATGGCAAGTTGTAATGGTGATATATGTATGCAGCAACAAACATGTATAAATAAAAATATATGTGTGGTGTTACATGAATGCAATGAGCATGCCATGAATCATTCACAAGTGTTGAATTACATGAACACATCAACTGCTCAAATAACTAAACTATTAAGCAGCATATGAACTGAAATAAAGGATTGGATATGAATGCTAAACCACTTTGATATGAAGTTAATTGTGGTTACTGACCTGTAAGATACTATTTAAAAAAAAGTACATTTGTTATTTTTATTAATACTAGTGAGAGAGAAAGTGTCAATTTTTACATTGAATTGTTGATCACGGTCATGGTGGTCATGAAGAGGCTTGCACTAAATATGAGGATTTTTCATCCCAAGTAGTACAAGATATTTTGAGTGGAACAAACTGAAATATTCACAAGTTAGTGATATTATCAGTATTAAAGTAAATTCACAGACAGTAGCTTGGATTTTATACTAAATATGCACTTAATGTGCCCAAAATTTTACTTGGTCATTACTGGATATTTTTAATCATGAAGACTGAAATATTTACCAGCTACGTAACTTTTTAAATATTTTCCTAATGCTTCAGTACAAGATACACTTAGAGATATGCAAATGTATTAAATGAGCCATAAAGTAAAACTATTGTGGTGAAATTTTAAAATCTACATCTACCTAGCATTAAATAATAAATGTTAGTGGATTCTAATGGTCAAAAAAATAGGTTGGTGCCTACTAACATAAGTCAACCCAGGTATACATGAACCAGTTATTAGTCTCAATGCCATTCCTTTTCTACTGAACCTAAGTGCTCTTTAAGTAATATCCAGACAATGATGTAGAGAACAACAAATGTTTTAGACATTTCTAGGAAAATGGAAACAAGGAAAAGTGCAGCTATAACCTATAGGTATTGATCAAGCAGGAATCTAATGAATCCTTCAGACTTGCAACCCAACCACTGAAACACCAATGAAAGATGTTTTGACATTAAGAGCCTTTCCCGAGGGATTCCAAAAGGAAGAGAAGGCAAGAAGAAGGCATATGTTTAAACTCAAATTGGTTCAAACAATTACCATCGTGGTGAGAACTCTGACAGCCCCAGCCATGGAAGAATGGATCAGGAAATATTGTAACACTACTGACAACAATGGCAAAGACATTCCATGTGAACAAAGATGCTTCAACCAAGACTACTGCCAAAATGAAGTAAGAAGCCTTTGCTCTGAAAGTGGTCAAACCATCACCATCTCATAGTAGCATTCAAGGGTAGAATTTCCTGTAACACCATCCTGAGTGACCAACCATCAGCTCACACTCTAGCAGATACCCATCCCCAAGAACAATTCCTATTATAAATATGCATGATAGATAAAACCTGTAGTCTTTTACAACTGGTAGTAGAACTAGCTGTGGCTAAGAAGGCACTGCCTCTACTGTAGTTTGAAGAACATTTCTTACTAGTTGAGTTGGCAAATGTAAAATGAGGGTCCTGGCCAAAGCCCATGGCTCAATCAAAGTATATTACCAGCCAAATAATGATCACCTGTCACATTAAAGGATCAGCTACCAAGGATGAAATAGGGTGAGACGGTTAGCCTTAATCCCATTCCTTTCCTATTTAACATAGGTGTGCCCTTTAAATAACATCCAGACAGTAGTAATGAATAGAATAGTCCTAGGTTGAAAGGTAAGCTGTTTTAGAAATTTCCAGGGAAATGGAAACAAGGGAAAGCACACTTAAAGCAACTGTTTCTTTCTGTGCATCTACATAAAGTGAATATTCTTTTTTGTATTTTATAACATTATTTTTATATTTACCCACTATTTCTGTTCACATTATTTTAGACACACTAGGAAAACTCACTCTCCTTATTTACTGAATATGTTGTTACTTGAAAATTCATCCATCTCATACTTGTTGGAAAATTAACAAGTTTTGCCAGAAGCTACCACAAGTTAAAGGATCTCCCAGTTGCTTAGTGATATGTCTGCATATAAAGCTACAATTCAGACTTTGGTGTCCATGATATGCACAAAATTGATATCCCATTATGTAATTTTGTGTCCATGATATGCACAAAATTGATATCCCATTATGTAATTTTGTGTCCATGATATGCACAAAATTGATATCCCATTATGTAATTTTGTGTCCATGATACGCACAAAATTGATATCCCATTATGTAATTTTGTGTCCATGATATGCACAAAATTGATATCCCATTATGTAATTTTGTGTCTAACAGCAAAGAGTGGCAGAAAAATACATAAGCATTATATGCATATTACAAGAAAAAAATAAACAAAAATAGAAAAAAGTTACATATTAAAACCAATAGGAAATACAGTATTATGTCAAAAAATGTAAGGTGTATTTTAATACATAATGCTGTTTAATAATCCATATTTTAATACATATTAAAAAGAATGTATTAATTCTTAAGTTTCCTTCAAATCGTTATTTTAAAAAAAAAATTATGTAAAACACCAATTTGTTATTAATAAATGATGTAACTGAAGGCTTATACCAACTTACTTGAATTTACAACTGTGTTGTTTTTTTTAAATTGTTTTTAGTGTGTTCAGGAAATTTGCAGTAACTGCAGATTCATGTAGTCAAGTACATAAAAGTCAATAATTTAACTTGAAAACAACAAATGACCCATGGTAAATTTTTAGACTGATAAACACAAATCAGTTAATGAGTATATCTGAAATATGTTTGCAACATAACTTGTATCTTTTACTTTAACAGAGTTATAAAAAGCAATAAAATACAAATCATTAGTTCTATAGTAGTGGCGTAGGAAAACAGTCCTCCAGAAAATAGTTGGTTGCTTGTAATTAAGCACAAAGCTACACAACAGTTATCGAAACCCGGCTTTTAATGTTGTAAGTCTGCAAACATGCCGCTGTGCCACTGGGGTCTCCACAGGGTAAACAGAGTATATGCTATATATTTATCGTTACAATACAAATGTTAGCTAGAGTGGGCTGATGGTCTCTAATTGGTAATGTTTAGCCCAAAAGACATAGCAAGTGGTAAGAATGTGGCATATGATAAAGTGTTCTAGTACAATTGATACTATATCATATAACTTAAAATTTTCTGTGTATTGGTCTGTCTGTGTGTGTGTGAAATGCCAATCATGCTCAACCCACTGGACTAATTGCCATCAAAATTCACACATAGATCAAATTTGACATTCTGATGAACACAGGCTATTTTATTTGGGGACCTTAAATGCGAATCTGTGCATGCACAGAACTTTCTTCTTAATCTTTTGATCTAGAAAACTCAAACGTTGTAGCATGAAAGCTCTCTCCCCTAGAGTGAAGATGTACCATAGGGAAATCCCTAAAGACATAACTGTGCATGCACAGAACTTTTAATGCTTTCACTGGTCTATTTCAAATTTGACAGCAGATGGTTTTACACCAGGCCAGTTGTGATCATAATACAACCAAATCCCAAAGTGCAAGTCTGTGCATGTTCAGACCTACGTTCTTAATCCTCAAGCAAATGAAACATTTTCATTTCAAAACAATATATATACATATAAATCTTCCTTTACACTCCAGACGTTTTCCATTTTTTACCCTAGAGATCATCCCCAAAATACCAAAACCCAGCCTTTCCAAACCCAAGACATCCACAAAGAGAGTGGCACTGTGGCAAGCAAGCTAAACATTTGAGCAGCTGTAATGTCAACAACAAAGAGACAAGGAATCTACTGCAGCTGAAAGGACTGACGACACATTCAAACAGCACACATCTCAACAAACCAGAAGCAGCAATGGCTGAAAAACACCTGAACACTATTGATCTTGATGATTCAGAAAATAAAGGTCCACTGCAGCAACCAGAATTAATGAAGCAGCATGGCAAAGAAGGGAATGCCCAAGGCAAGACCATCATGCTACTGTTCCAAAAACAAGAAGAAATTATCCCTGACTGCAATATAGCTGCTTTAAGTTACCATCTTGATATATATTACCAGTCCAGGGTGTTAATAGACTCTGTACAATTACTTGTCAAGAATCTAGAGCAAAAAAGCAGAAAGGAAAATCCAAGGGAATGTGTTGTAATGATGGGAAAGTCAAGCTTAATCTTGTGAAGAACCCTCCTTAGCTTCTGAAATCCTTGATATGTGGTCTAACCCATGAGTCAAATCATTTTCTGGCCAACATCAGAAATTACAATTCTTGCTTTCAAGTGACTTGTTTTGGTGCATCACAAGAGATAATAAAGTTAGGATTTCTAAACACTTTCAATGTTCAAGGCCAAGTCTATTACCAAATTTGATCCATTTAGCTAATGCCTGATGAGGAGCCCAAGTTTGTCCAGACTTACTTCATAGGAGATGAAGGTCAGCAAGTCAACCAGCAATGTTTCTGATGTCTAGGGGACATTCCACCAACACAGTTCATTAATCAGAAATTTAAAAGATCTAGTTCAATAAATCACCTCCAATGTTTACCAGGTAGTAATCAATACATACAAGGTCCATAGGAAGGATCATGCATGGAGATTTAATGCCCTAACCTGTGATGATATCATTGTTCTTATGGTGGGTGAAGGGCATGGTGAGAAAGATATTGTTCTTTAGCTGTAGAATCATCAGAACTTGCAGCCACTCTGCTTACTGAAAAATAAACTGCCCATTCTAGCTTCTCTTAGATCTATTCCAACAAGAGTTCCCTGTTTGCAACATCCCATAGAAGACTGTCCTTGCACAAGTTCTGGTTAATTGTGAATTAATACACTATGTTGCACAAGGGAGCATTTAAGCCTGTCAACTTTGTAGGACCTTTGGAGCAATGAAAGGATTATGGGTGTTGTAGCTTTTCTCATAGCTGGTAACTTCTAACACATCTTACCTGTTGTACCTATAGGAACCAAAGCTGATGAGTTGAATGCCTGCATCAAGTCATCATTCCTTTAGAGACATGTTTTCTAATTGAGACTAAGAATATGCATACAAATGTATCTTCATGGATATAAGAAGACAGGAAACTTTGCTGTAATGCTTCTGGACATTGAAATGGAAATATTTTTGCTAAAAGCAGAAATGGACTACTCACCATGTCTGAAGGCATCCTTTCTACTTCAATAGAGAAACTGGAGCAAAAGGTGTTTCCAAATATGCAACAATATTTATAAGACATTATCTGACTAATGGAGAAAGCTGTTTTGGCTTCCAGAAATGATAATGTTGACAGGATAAATTCCAGGCTGTTGCAGAAATTACCTGGGTAGAGAAAGTCTTACAAATTAACTGACTCAGTGTTGGGCCCTGATCAAGTCGTTCACTATCCAGTTGAATTATTGAATTCCCTGCAGCTCCCACTTGTTCCATCACACAACTTGGTACTCAAAACTGGGGCACTTCTCACGAATTTAAGTTGGACCTACGTAGATTACGCAGTGTGTAAATGATTTCCTGTTATACATTTATTTTAATATCTACACTTGTTTCATTTGTTGTTTTTTTGCATATGATGTATAATGTTGGCTATTGCGCAAGTCCCGCCTGTTCTATAAACTTGTAGAAGATTCTTAAGAATAAGAATAAGCAATAAAACGCTACGTGTTCGAACATTGTTGAACGTTCTAGAAATGCGCCTTATACAATATGAATCAGCGCGTCAAGAGACAGTACGAATATATTATTAGTCAGTTACAGTCAGTATGATATAGACCTCAGAAGCTGTAACTGTGATTAACGCCTATTAATCGGAATATTACAGAATTTAACCAGGAACGTTTGCATTTTTCGAACATTACAAACGGTTCAATTTCAGTAAATTACTTCGGACTTTGTTATTTCTACGAGGACACTAAATATCTTCATCGGTAAAAGCTAGCTTGTAAGCGGTGTTAGGCCAGCCGAACCAGCGACCTTAAGCGAGGTGTGACAATATGAACTCGAAATTAATTTACTCCTCGTGGACCTGAATCGTCCATAAAATATTAAGTTCCAGACAAGGTATAAGACTCGGTACTGCTTGTAAAACTTCTGTATATAAATCATCATCTGTAATAACTATCAGTAATAACCAACATTATAAATTTTATTGCTCTTTGTATATTAAAATATACTTAATAGAAAATTGTGTATCAATGTTGTTAGCAAATATTATAAATTTAATACATATTAACATTTAATTAACTTCTAAATTTAAATTAAACTTTCTGGTTATTAGGCTTGGCATGGCCAGGCGGTTTAAGGCGTTCGACTCGTAACCTGAGGGTCGCGGTTCAAATCCCGGTCGCACCAAACATGCTCGCCCTTTCAGCCGTGGGGGCCCGGCATGGCTTAGCGCGTAAGGCGTGCGACTCGTAATCCGAGGGTCGTGGGTTCGCGCCCGCGTCGCGCTAAACATGCTCGCCCTCCCAGCCGTGGGGGTGTATAATGTGACGGTCAATCCCACTATTCGTTGGTAAAAGAGTAGCCCAAGAGTTGGCGGTGGGTGGTGATGACTAGCTGCCTTCCCTCTAGTCTTACACTGCTAAATTAGGGACGGCTAGCACAGATAGCCCTCGAGTAGCTTTGTGCGAAATTTCCAAACAAACAAAGAAACAAACAATCAGCCGTGGGGGCGTTGTAATGGGACGGTTAATCCCACTATTCCTTGGTAAAAGAGTAGCCTTAGTGTTGGCCGTGGGTGGTGATGACTAGCTGCCTTCCCTCTAGTCTTACACTGCTAAATTAGGGGCGGCTAGCCCTCATAGCCCTCGAGCTGCTTGAAATTCAATATCAAACAAACAAAACAATTCTCGTTATTTGAAGTAGTAATATGTACGTAATGTAATAATAAATTGGAGACTCGTCCGAAATAAATGGTAATACGTAACAAACGGCACAAAGTTAATTATGAAAGAATTATCTTCTTATGTCATCAAAGCTACAATCATTACAAGCAATGTTAAAAGTGAAGGTGTTTTTCTGCCTAAGATACTTATCATCTCAACTGACAACCTTTGAATTCAAGGGACTTCAATTCCCCACAAACTCAGTTGTGCAATTTATATTAACAAGGCTTAAGAACAATCTTTAAAAGTGGTTAGATTAAATTTGACAAGTCTTTGCTTTTCTCATGGGTAACTTTATGTTGGACACTATACTTTTTGTTTTCGATTTTTCACAAAACTGTAGAAGGTTATCTGCACTAACTGTCCTTAATTTAGTAGAGAAAGACTACAGGGACAGTTGCTAGTTGTCACCATACACTGCCAATTCTTAGGCTACTCTTTCACCAATAAATAGTTCAATTGACCATTACATTACAACGCTGTCACAGCTGAAAGGTTGAGCATGTTTGGTGGGGCGGAGATTCGAACTCGCGACCCTTAGATTGCGAGTCGAAAGTCCTTACCACCTGTCAGTTCTGTATGCTATGATGTAGGTAATGGAAAACATTCATATTACTTTGCACCAAAAGCAAGACTAGGAACACTGTTTACAAAAATCTTTAATGTAGTAATTTAATTTTTAGCATTAGTATTTGTGTATGTATGTTTTATGTTTTTAGGAAAATAAAAGTTTTGAAATAAATGTTTTTGTGCTTATTTATTTTTCGTTTATTTCTCAATTTTTCCCTGAGACTCGTCTGCTAGTTATATATGTTTGGTAGGTGAAATGCAGTCAAGGAGATAAACGAAGCTTACGTTTTGCGTTCGAGACGGGTTATTGAATCAGTTAGTGATGTATGTGGATCTGTGTTGTTGATTGATTTGTGTAACTATGTTGATGCGTTTTACGTTAGTTAACGTTGTTTGTAAGCTAGGCCTAAAACAATGAAAAGTACAAGTATTCAAAGCTTGCGGAAACCTTAGAAGTTGACAGAGAAAATAAATTCATTGTGGTTTACATGGAAGGAGTACGCATGAATTATTTTCAACTGATAATTTAAAATATGTGTTTGTGTGTTTGTGTTTTCCTTTTAGCAAAGCCACAAAGGCTATCTGCTCAGCCCACCGAGGGGAATCGAACCCCTGATTTTAGCGTTGTAAATCCGGAGACATACCGCTCAATTTAAAATAATCCATAAACAAAAGAACAATCAGAAAACATTGGTTTCAGAAGCAGGATATTATTTTGTGAAATAAAATTGAACTTTACATGCATTGACAGCGGTAAGTTGGTGGCAATTAAAATCACGTCAATACAAATAACAGACAAAAGTAAATTAAACAAGAGGACGAGCCGATTGTATATAGTTTGCAAGCTGTTAAAAATTATTTGCATGAGATATTTTCTTGTTAAGGTAATTGTGACTAATTTTAAATTTCGGTAAAGAAACAAAATGCTGTAATAACATGCCTATGTTGATATTTTTGCCTTCTAGTATCAATTGGTTCATGATAACTAATGTAGTCATTTTGTGACAAATTATGTGAACTATTGCGGTTAGTTAGTAAAACTAAATTAAACTGTTGATGTCGGTGCTTAAGAGCTTTTATGTAGCTGTAACTGGTTTGGTTTGTTTTGAATTTCGAGCAAAGTTACACAAGGGCTATCTATCTGCGCTATCTGTCTAATTTTGCAGTGTAAGACTAGAGGGAAGGCAGCTAGTCATCAGCACCCACCGCTAATTCTTGGGCTACTCTTTTACCAACGAATACTGGGATTGATCATAACATCATAATACCCCCACGGCTGAAAGGGCGAGCATGTTTGGTATGACGGGGATTCAAACCCACCACCCCCGATTACGAATCAAGTGCCTTAACCACCTGGCCATGCTGGGCCAGCTGTAACCGACACCTGTTGGTCGAAATAGTTATTCAGTGGCTTTTATTGTCACCTTTATGTCAGTGGCAGTAGCAATGGCCTTGAATATATTAGAACTTAACTGCTGGAAATTACGACCACAAGTTTAAAGAGAGGGAGCAAAGTGTTACTTGAGATGATGAATTTTTTTAAGAGAAGATGAATATGTTTATATAAATATAAACGAAGACCACGAAGAAATTTAAAACTGGAAGATGGTTAAGAAGAATATAATAGGAAAAAATTTTCTAAACAGGAAGTAAATGTAGAAATGGATAACATAAATTCTTCAAAAACAATGAAAATGAGATAGTAGGGATGCAGTTATATCATTCCTACATAATAGTATTGGCAAGAATTAATATATAATAATATATATATATAAACATTCAATCACAGTAGAGTTTCATTCTGTTTTCATCTGTTAACATTTTACTACACTGTGTGCCTATGTTATTATGTAAAGATGATGTCAGTCCTATTCCTATTATCTTGTTTGCATTGTTTTTGAAGGATAGATATATTCATCTCTACATTTACTTCCTTTTGTGAAATGTTTCTTCTTCACCTGTATTATTATAATCTAGTATCAATTTAAGCTTTGATATGAATGTTCCTTAAATTTATGTAAGTTTTTATTTTAAGTTTTATTGTGGATTATTGTAGAAATGTTTTTGCACTTATATAGGGGGCTTACTTGGCTGTTTGCCACTAGGAAATTGGATAAATAAACCAAATAAAACTGATTCATTTTCATAATATTGCATCAACAGATTATCCATCAGATAATTCAGGTGAAACTTAAGTGTGTGTGTGTATATATATATATATATATATATGCTTTTGTTAATTGCACATTAATTCTACAAACTTTCACATGCTAATTCATTTGTATCACATGATTTAATGAAATTCACTTTCTTGAAAACTATGAAACCAAATAAAAACAGCTTTAGTCATATTTTGTAAAAGGCTTAAATTCTGAGGATTTATCCCATGCTGTCATTGGGGTTTTACCACTGATGGGCTAAAGTTACCCCATACTCCTTTACCCTGTTAAATTTCATGATTTCACAATGTCAAACTCCCTTCTCCTAGGGTTGGTTATCAGTATATATCTCTCATAACTGTGGGGAAACTGACCATTTCAACCAAGATTGTAAGGAATCAACAGCTGTTATCAAGCCAAAGAGACAAAGCCTAACCAGATGAAAAGAACAACAGAGAGCTAACAAGTCATCAAGGAAACAGGAATTAGTTGAATTTATGAGGTGTGAACTTAAAAAGTACTCCATTAACCAAAAATGAGAAAAGTTCACTATTTGAGAAAAATATGCTTTATTAGTGTATATATGGTAAAGGATTTGTGACAGCACTGCTCAAAATTCTCTCAATCTTGACCTTTACTTAATAACCAGCAATCTCAGAAGAATGCAGAAAAGAAAAAAAGGTCCTCTCTAATTTCCCATAATTCCATAAATTAATATATTCCTTAACCTGCTTTTCATGTCCTAAGCATCCTAGAGCCTTCAAAGGAATTCTGTATAATTTAAACAAAAATCATAATTCTTTCCTCACCTCTAAGAAGCTGGTTTATCAGCACAAGGATAATCTTGAAACACAGATATTCAGATTTTTATTACAAATCAACATTTATTACACATTTCATCTTGAGATAAGAATAATTTTTTCTGAAAAAAAAAAGAAACATTATTTATGATGGAAACTTCTAATTTTCTGCTTTTTTTGTCATACAATTTAAAGAGAAAAATATTGACATAAGTATCTATAAGCCTTCCTAAATGAAATTAAATTAATAATATAAATAATATTAAAAAAAAAAAAAGGAATATAAAATGTTTATTTGTTTGCAACGAGATAAATGTATTCATTGCCTACCTCCAAGAGGTGGTCCAATGAGAGCTCCACATCCACAAAAAAACAGCAAACATCCAAATGTAGCAGCTAGCCGTTCCCTTCCATACATTGCTGCTGGAGCTAGAGCGAGAATAACACACTGCTTGGCATAGCAAAAAGAGAAGACAATTCCAAGAGATAAAAAGACTTCAAATGACTTAGCAAAGATATGCAGTGCTATTGCAATGCTTGTTACAAAATGACATACAACTGAATAAACTACAGTATGACATTTTGGATTTGAGGATATGATCCCAACTAACACCCTGCCAATTATGTCTGCTATACCCATACAAGATAGAACAGTGGAAAACTGATCCCCATGGCCAAAAAAAATGGCAATGTCTTTGTAAATCACATAAAGTGCAAATATTCCCATGATCCAAAAAGTACAGGCTATATTGAAACATGTAAATTTGGGATCAACAAAAAGCAAATTTGCTCGAAGAAAAGCACTTCCAAAAGCCACAGGTTTATTAAATTTGGAATGATGACAAACCTTTTTAAGAAATGACTGCACTTTTACTTCATCAGTTACATTTTCAATAACTCTGAGTGATGTTTCCTTACCAACATCAACAAACTGTGATGATTGGCTGTTAGTTGAGGGTAATGGAAATATCACTGCTCCACAAACACAAACATTTAGTGCCATCCCAGCCTCTATAAACATCATTCCTCTCCATCCATATTCATCAAGAACATTCTGTAACATGTGAGAAAAAAGAAAAATTCCAAATCCAACACCAGAAAATGCAATTCCAGTACTTATACCATGGTATTTATGACAGTAAAGACCAAGAGCTACTGTGAAGCCACTGTAGACCAGACTAATGCAGGAAGCTGAAAAGACAAAAACGTGTATTTCTTTTAATCTATGGAACAAATTTATTATAATAATACATATACAACTGTATATTAAAACATAAAAATCTTGTTATTTAATCGTTTTTTTTAATGATCAGAAAGAAGAAAGACTTAAAGTCTCTGTGGAAACTATCTAACATTAATAAGAATATGCATACGTTCATTATTGTTGCTAGAAAATGTTTTACTACTAAAAATATATCTTTTTAATCGCTAAGAGTTTAATATAGTTTTTATTGTAAAAATTACAGATAATATGTATTTACAGTAAAACCTGTGTAAGGCCCAATCGCACGGGACTGAGTAAAATTTCCGGTTCAGACATAGTGAACATGCATTTCCTTTATTATATATATTTTTTGAGAGGAACGTTATATTTGCTTGACTCAAGGGAAGTAAAACGTTTGTGGATAAAGTTATTATACTGTTTATGCTATATTTATTAGATACGAACAAACACAGATATTCAAAATATACATAAGTATACAAAATCTTAATCAAATTTATTTCAAGAAAGTATCCAGTTTCAACTGTTTCGATTTTTAATGGGCTTTCTCATGAGGTTAAAAGAAAACGCCACTTCTGTTTTGTTTTTTTTCTAATTTCGCGCAAAACAATACGAGGGCTATCTGCGCCAGCCGTCCCAAATTTAGCAGTGTAAGATTAGAGGAAAAGCAGCTAGTCATTACCAACTCTTTGGCTACTCTTTTATCAACGAATAGTGGGACTGAACGTTACATTATAACGTCCCCACGGCTGAAAGGGCAAACATGTTTGGTACGACGGGGGATTCGAACCCGGAACCCTCGATTACGAGTCAAGTGCCTTACCCACTTGGCCCACGCCAATTCTACGGCCTTCTCATGCAGTTCTTTTTCTCCTGTCATTTTTGCATACAATTTGATAGCGTTAATATAACTTAACACTTGCGATGAAGTAGGAATTTCTATTTCCTCACTATCTTTTAAAATTAGGGAAGATAGGAATTTATTTTTCTTGTGAGAATTATTTAAAGAGTAGAATTTTGCACTTAAAAGACAAATATATTTCTACAAATTATGTATCTAATTTAACTGCAAAAATAATGACGGCAGAAAAAAATAACAGAATATACTAAACCAATAGTTACTGTAACAAAATATCAGATAATTTATTAATATTTAAAGAAATTATTAATTAAATAAGAAATTAATGTTTAATCAAAAATATTTTTATGCCTTACTCAGGTTTTAATCCTGCTTGTTGATAGATGAGGTAGGTGAAAGATAGTTTTTCGTCTGCATTACGCAGGTTCCACCATATAGAGGGCCTTTTGTAAGAGAAATCTTAAGATATGTCGCAAAATTTTGATATATCCGGCTTTTACAGGTTTCCGTTCCATGCTGTTTCCGGCTTAGACAGGATTTACTGTACTTAGATATATGAATTTAAGTTATTTTCTTCTGTAAAATAACATGTCATAAATGACATACTTTCTGCTATTTGTGTGTAGATGACAATTTATTAGTTAGAAACAGGTTTTGATACTCGTGGTGAACAGAGCACAGATAGCTTCTTGTGTAGGTTTGTGCTTAACTAAAAACAAACAAACAATCAAAATTATTTATTACTAACCTGTAACAATTCCTAGAGAAACTATAAGGTAGTTTACTCCCGTTGCGAATGAGCTTATAATATATCCACCTGCCATTCCAACTGCCCCACAAATGATTGTTGTCCGGCAACCGACTGCCTTGATAATGATAGTTGCAAAAGGACCTATAAAAAAAAGTACATAAAAAAGTACTTAATGTTGTTCATCACAAACATGACATAAATTACTGTGAGTGTTTTCCACTGATTGAGGAAAGACTATTGAATCACGTAAACCATATCACGCCAATGGCCATTAGAGTCACAATTAATATTAGTATTGTTTCAACGTTCTTCTTACGTTAAGAAATTCTTTTAAATTATCTGGTAAAAATAATTCAACTTCCATTCAAGTAACAATGACAAATTAGTTTATTTCCTCTTGTAATGGTTCTACACGTTTAACACATGTATACTTGGTTTGGTTTTTTGGAATTTCGCACAAAGCTACTCGAGGGCTATCTGTGCTAGCTGTTCCTAATTTAGCAGTGTAAGACTAGAGGGAAGGCAACTAGTCATCACCACCCACCGCCAACTCTTGGGCTACTCTTTTACCAACGAATAGTGGGATTGACCGTAACATTATAACGCCCCACGGCTGGGAGGGCGAGCATGTTTGGCGCGACGCGGGCGCGAACCCACGACCCTCGGATTACGAGTCGCACACCTTACGCGCTTGGCCATGCCAGGCCTCACATGTATACTATTTGTTGTTGTTTTGTTTTGTTTTAATTTCTCGCAAAGCTACACGAGGGCGATTTGCGCTAGCCGTCCTTAATTTAGCAGTGTAAGACTAGATGGAAGGCAGCTAGTCATTACCACTCACCTCCAACTCTTGGGATACTCTTTCTACTAACGAATAGTGAGATTGACGATTACATTATAACGCCCCCACGGCTGAATTGGCGAGCATGTTTTGTGTGACGGTCATTCGAAACCACTACCCTTGGACTGCGAGTCGAGTGCTTTAACCACCTGACATGCTGGGCCTATTGTAAAAAGTAACTTAATAAGGGCAGTAACTCACACATGTTCAAATACACTAACTGACTAACTGATTCGCTTTATTGCACAGACAAAACATTATAGCTTAAAATCAACTTTATAATCTACACAATTTTAAGTAAACTTGTATTCTTCTTAGGCGTTCTATGTCTATCTTAATGCTACAAGTTATCTAGTTAACTAAAACAAATTACATTAAAAATATAGCTTACAGTTTTATGTTATATTTTCCGAGCCTACTTTTTTACTGGCTTTTTATTCTTGTAATTTCGTTAATTCAGCGTTGGGCCAGCTTTCATTGTTGTTGAGTACAAAGTCACATAATTGATCACGTGGGCTGTGTTTGATATATGTTTGTTTGCTTTGTCAAACATTTTAAAGCAATGAGTGTTCTACTAAATTGCTCAAGTCTTTGTCATCACAGTCTGACTATCTTCGATTTAATTTTTTCTTTTGCAAAGTATTTCACACAAAGAACACTTAACCAAAACAAATCAACACTGTGCTAAATATAATTGTTACAGGCTTTCTAGAATTATTTAGATCTAAAATAGCTGTTCGTTCAAAACAACGTTATGAACATACGTTTAACCCGGCATGGCCAGGTAGGTTAAGGCGTTCGAGCGTCGCGGGTTCGCATCTCCGTTACACCAAACATGCTCGCCCTTTCAGTCGTGGGGGCGTTATGATGTAACGGTCAATCCCACTATTCGTTGGCAAAAGAGTAGTCCAAGAGTTGACGGTGGGTGATAATGACTAGCTGCCTTCCTTCTAGTCTTACACTGCTAAATTAGTTACGGCTAGGGCAGATAGCCCTTGTGTAGCTTTGCGCGAAATTCAAAAATCAAACAAACAATACGTCTATCCGTTTCTCCATAATCAGCAAGTATGCATTCGTTGTAGCCTTACCTTTATTTTACATTGTAATAATTTAATTTTGGCTACCTTTTTTCTGTTCACCTTAGAACATGATAGTGGGTAAAACAGAATATGCTGCCTAGCTGACCAATTAAATGAATACTGGTTGTAAAATTCTTATGAATGTTATATAGTTCAACACTGCCAGGTGGTGGGGAGCTCTTGACTCATAATCTGAGGGTCGCGGGTTCGAATCCCCGTCACACCAAACATAATAGCCATTTTAGCTGTGGGAAAATTATAAATGTTAGGTCAATCTCACTATTCCTTGGTAAAAGAGTAGCCCAAGAGCTCGCGGTGGGTGGTAATGACTAACTGTCTTCTCTCTAGTTTTACACTGCTAAATCAGGGACGGCTACTGCAGATAGCCCTCGTTTAGCTTTGCGCGAAATGAGAAACAAAACAATTTTATTTACAGATCTAAGAACTCAACTAGGGTAGCGTTCCTTATTTCCAGCTGGGCTGATGAAAGCTAATTCAATTCAAAGCTGCAGTATTCAGCTCAGCTCGTCACTGAATGGTTGTATTATAATATATGTGCTTATGTTCTCTATGAAACTTAGGAAAAGAGATTCAAACAGTATTAGTCATTGTAGCGGGAATACTACCCATACGTGAATAAACAGTTACCAGTTAAAAGTTTAAAACTATTAAACATTACCTCCTTAAACAGACTAAAATAATTTTACCTCCTAGTTGCATCATTGCAGTGAACAAGGAGCCTATCCAGGCAGTGTGAGCTCTAGACTCGTGAAACTCATGCAGGAAAACTACAAAGTGTAGATTTACAGTATAAAAAAGTCCAGCTAATAAAGAAAATCCCACGAAGACAGCACAGACAACAACCCAAGACCAACGTTGATAAAAATCAATATTTGATGAGAATGTTTCTGTCTGGGTATTATCAATCTCGTTACATTCTTTTTCTGAGCATATTCCTTCGAAATGTTCTGCTTTGTTAAAGCAGTATTTCAATTCGTATAACATCTCAGTTTTTCCCTGTGATTGTTCATCACTCATCTGATTCAAGACACCTATATCGTTCTGATTTCTTGGGTAGGAATCCATTTCACTACGTTTTTGATTAACGCCATTTGTATCATTTTTCACCCGTCCGGAAGCTAGGCATGGATCCCGATCCATTTGCCAGATTTTTGAAATTTTTATCTCAAAAGAACTATAAAAGTACGTCCGATTTTATAACCATAAATCGTTTACTGTGCCTGTTGTAGACATTGAACTCCCGTTGCTATGCGGCAGGACTTCCAAATCAGCTGGCTCACTGACACTACCGCAGCAGTATTGGTGCAGCGCAGACGCAGCTGTTACATCATACACTACTTTATTTAGAATGTTGAAACATGCTCAGTAAAATGTCAGAACATTGAACAAGTTGCCATCTGTTCTTAAAAGTGTTTTGTTTTTTTTAACAGTAGTAAAGTTAGTTGCTTTGTTTTATTCTTACAGTTTCATAAAATCGTGAAAGAAAAAACACCGGACATATTTTTCTAAGTAATATTATCAATAGTTAAATGCATAAAAGTTTGTTTGCAAAATAAAATATATTTTTTCATTCTTTATGTTCTAATGTTTTGTTTTACACATCAGTTTCCATCTAGCAACGTTATTGAATGCCCGCTGTTTCCTTCTATAACTGCAGAGCATGACGGGATAGGATAGGATCGATCTGTTCCTGGAACGCCAACTTAGAGCTACTAATTGCTTGGTTTGTGGGCCTGGCATGGCCAAGCGCGTAAAGCGTGCGACTCGTAATCCGAGGGTCGCGGGTTCGCGCCCGCGTCGCGCTAAACATGCTCGCCCTCCCAGCCGTGGGGGTGTATAATGTGACGGTCAATTCCACTATTCGTTGGTAAAAGAGTAGCCCAAGAGTTGGCGGTGGGTGGTGATTACTAGCTGCCTTCCCTCTAGTCTTACACTGCTAAATTAGGAACGGCTAGCACAGATAGCCCTCGAGTAGCTTTGTGCGAAATTCCAAAACCAAAAACAAACATGCTTGGTTTGCAACGGGGTTTTGAAATGCTTGAAAATATGTGTATATTCAATATGATGTAATTAGGGGACATTAGATTGATGTGATCAAGTACTTGTTCATGTACTGTTGAGAAAAAAGTTTGTCTAACTATTGCATCCCACCTCAGTTATAAAAATTATAACTGAATAAAGAATCTCATAACTTTATGTTTATTTTGAATAAAGCAAATAGCTTTATTTCTTAGTAAATGAACTTAAATACAATAGACAAACGATCTGCAGGAAATACAATCTACGTAGTCAATGTGTTATAATTAATTATAAACTTTTTCAGCATATTTACTTCAAGAAGCTACATGAGTTTAACCACAGATTGGTCTTTACAGAAGTATAATATTGCTGAGTAGTGATGTAAGAAGACATAAGTATACTTGGTTGAAATATCTATCACTAAGCGCCACAGTAAGTATATTAGGATGGGTCGGGTGAAGAATGGTTGATGCACGTTATATATTGCTTATAAGTCTCAAATCTCTCTTATAACAACCTACGAGACTTTTATAAACTTACGTTTTCGATGTTTTCAAAGATGTTAAGAACTTAAATTTAGCTAAAAACAAACAAAAATGTCGTGGAGAACAGGAGAGTAGCATCAAATAAGGATGATATATGGATGACAATGGAAAACAATAACAACAAAAGTAAACAAGATAGGGATAAATATAAAAAAAAAAAACCCATACTACAAATGCTATATAAATAACCATTGCATGAATGTTACAAAAGTATAGGAATTAGCTGTTGTAAGACTTTATCCTATTATTCAGTTTAAACGCTTTTAATCAAGCTTGAATTACCCCGTTGCTACGGTCCAAAGGCCACGTTATTGTGTTTGTTGACTGACATTGAAATTTTATTAAAGTACTACGTAATGAATTTATATTAATAAATTTACTATTAAACTGTAGCTTATAATTTAAATTTCAATGTTATATATTAATCAATCTTTTAATTTAAAAGAAAATATTAAAATAACACACCTAAATATCGATGTTTTTGTGTTTCACGTGGTATGTTGAATACGACACTGGTTCAGGTTAGATATTTGTGATGTCAAAATACAAAGTCTATAATTTTGTACGAATTGGGATCATATATTACCGACATTAATAAACTAGAATATAAAATAATAACCTTTTCTATTTGCTGAAATATCGCTCATGTATTGAATCAAACACCTTTATTTATAACGAAATACAGCTTAGTTACTAATCTTAATAAATTATAATGGAATTCAATGGAATCGATATAGTCATTTACGATTATTTTGATTATATATGTACACACATAACCAACAAAACATTTCCTTTCACACACTTCATAAGCGAAATTTCTTAAGGCTTAGCAAGCTATGAGAAACAGCAACGGAGAAAAATGGTCATAACAAGAAGAGATAATTGTTTGCTTTACTTATTCAATTACTGTTATATGTTTTAAGAGAAAAAAGTTCATAAATAGTAATAACCTATATACATACAGGGTGGCCCATAAGTCTCTACCCATCCATATATCTTATGCATCCAGTGTATCTGTGTGCTGTCCCTCATTCTCGCTGCATAATATTATGCGACGATTAAGTCACAATACGCTCTTCAAGTGTAAATGGGCTTACATCGGCCATATTTCTCTGAAAAAAAGAAACAAATTTATAATACATGCGTAATTGAATATAACATAATAACATATGGATGGGCGGGGACTTACGGGTCACCCTGTATATAATATATAATAATTGAAATGTTACTGTATAATACAAAATACTACTCCACTAAAACACAGAGTTACCTATTACAAAATACAACGGACGAGCCTCTAATTTGTTATGCCACGCATTACGATTTCTGATAGCGTGAAACGGAGTTAAATTGCAATTTAGAATTAGAGGTTAATTAAATGTAGAAATGTATCAAATTTATGATGTTTGCCAAGAAGGTTGATACACATATTTTTCTTTCTTAATACTAATGTATTTTAATATACAAATAATAATATAATTTATAATAACTGTTATTACAAATAGTTATCACAGCAAATGATTCATACACAAAAGTTTCATGAAGTTACAAACAATGTTAAGTCTTTTAACTGGTCTGGAACTGAATAATTTATCAGCAGTTGACGATAAGCGAATTAATTTCAAGTTGATATCGGTACAGTTCCCTCAACGGGTAGTTATAAAGCTCGTCACTGATCACAATTGAGTTTTTTTTGTTTTGTTTTTTTTTACCGTTGAAGCTATCTAATGTTTTCACAGAAATACTTACGTCCAATGGTATTCCGCCGAATTTAAACTGTTTATAATGTTCGAAATCTGTAAATGTTCCTGGTCTAATTTCTGTAGTTTCCCGATTAATAAGCATTACTTACAGTTATTAGCTTCTGAGACTTATAGTATAGCAAACCAACAATATATACTGTCTCTTTGAGCGTCGGTTTATTAACGTAAGATGAGGTTCTCGAAATTTCAGTTCATAACAATGCTGGCAATCCTTAGTACTTGCATACACACAATACATTGTTGATTCTTACACTCGAGAATCTTCTACAACTTTAGTAAATAGGCGGGAATTTCGCAATACCGAGTTAACAGTATAAGTTACATGCATTTCTAAATATATATTTAACTGAAATAAACATCGATATTAAAATAAATATATAATAGCAAATCTGTTACAACAGCCAAGACAAGTTACTTGGTAAAGACTAAAGGTCAGTTTTTACATTATTATATTCGGTACCATGACTGCACACATGCAGTGTCATTTTAACTTCTGTAGTGTTAGCCAGGCACAACTGAAAGATCAATATAATAGTAATAAAATATATAAATCTATAATGTTATGATATTAAAATTGCCTAGACTAAACATTTCTGTTTTCCTGTTATAATATGCAATCATGCTAGAACGAGAAAAGCATAATTTATACTTATTTTCTAATTTTTTTACAGAGGTCACGAGGATAGACCTCACATAGTTGAGAAAGAGAAAACAGTATACAAAATATAGTTTTGCTGAAAACAAACGTTTGAAATGTATTTATGACGTTCTAGAAATTACAAAAAATAATATTTGAGATCTGTGGGATGAAGAATTGTTTTTGTAGTCGTGATATGAAAATAACTTTGCGCTTGGACTAATAATAAAAAAAGACTCGATATCTTTCCAAACTAATCTTTAGTAATAATACCTCATTAAAAAATTTAAATTTTTGTGTGCAAAGGATTTGAAATTATTACTAAATTTTACCAAACTCTGTGATGGTACATCTACGGCAATAAAAGTTATAGTATAAATATTTAACATGTGCAAATGTTTATATAAACTCGTATATTTTAAACCGAGCCCGTCATGAAAGGAATTCAATATTGAGTTGTAGATAAAAGCTTTTCTTGGAAACATTTGGCTACTTATGTTGGATTTTTTGTGTGTTCTTGTGCATTCATCCCTACATGGTTTCTGTAGTTTTTGGATTTGCCATTTCTACATCATCCTTATTTTTTAAAATTTTGTTTATTATTACTCGTTTTAATCACAGTTGTTCTAAAATTTATAATTAATTTATCATGGCGATTCTTGAAGTCTACTTTATATAGTTGTAAAGTAGAAAATGCAAGAAAACAGAACATTAATGAACGTAAACATTTTAAAAGCACACGAATATACAAAGTAAAACAACAAACGTATCGAAAATCATATTTACTAATAAAATATTAAACCTAACAACTTTCCCAAAACAATAAATTTTACACTTGATTACTCGCCAACCCAAATTAACTTTCTTGATGTCACTCTCTTGATGACAGACCTTTAACTCTGACAAATACAGAAAACGTACTGAAAAACCTTAGTATCTTGACTGTAACCCCACTCAAACTAAATGGGATGTTATCTACAGTCAAGTGTTCCGAATCAAGATAACAAGTATCGGTAAAACAAGTTGCTGGAAAAACTCCGAAAGTCTAATATTGGTCATGCTAAAAAGAGGCTATAAAGATAACCAAGTTGACCGACAGATTAAAAAAGTTAACGTCACTTAAAAAAAAAAAAACCGTCCTAAAGTAGGGTAATAGCAGAGTCTAACAGAATCATTCTTGTTATCACACATTACTTTAAACTTAGAAATATTTTGGTATTATTAAGAAAAATCCATTTATTACAGCTGGACGATCGCCTGAGACAAGTTTTTTCTTGAAGTTTCCATTGTCTCCTTCCGGAAAAACCAGACGTCTTTAAAAATATCCTTTTATTGCAAAAGTGAATAATAACCCGACACAAAATGTTTGGCATCCGTATAATAAAGTTCGTTGTTTAACTTGCAGATTCATAAATCTATCAACTTTTTTCCTGAAAATATGACCAAAAATATTTTAAATTATCAAAGAAGGCACTTGCACATTATATAACACCAATTAGCTTATAATGTAAAAACTATAATTACCAATATGAAGCACACACCCAAAAGGCTTTTAGAAAGCATTTCAACAACCTTAAGTTTTCTACATTCTGAAACATAAAAATATCTTGCATGTTTTTATTGTTTATGGGTTTTTCACCCATAATCTTTTTCTAAATTATTGTCATTTATGAATGATAATTTTCATGTTTGTCTTTGATCTTTTTTTAGTGTTATCGACTCCAATATTCTCTTGTTGCCTGATCACATCGTTATTTTTCAATAACTAATATAATTTTCTTGGACATTTTTTGAAAGCAAACCTTTCTAAAGTCTTCATCATTAACATGTCCTTTTATCGTATTGAACAAAGGGAATGAGTAAATCCTGCAACAATCCATTGAAAGCAAATCAAAACACTTTGCGGGTTTTTATGATGGTTTATTTTTATCACATTTCACTTTAGTTACTCATTCAGAATTTGCCTCTGAAGAAGAAAAAATCACCTTTCTGAAAACGATCGGGTTATTGATTTTCGTTTTTATTAATTAATTGTTTATTTGAACTGCATGTCTTTCTAACATTATGAAGCAAACATACTTAGTTAACGATTATTATTTATCAACATCTTAAGCTTAAATATAACAAGTAACTTAAATATGCCATGATACTTTGCCACAAAAGCTGAGTCAATGATTTTTAATCTTTACGCCCGAATGTAGAGATTTATCTGTTTGTTTTTGAATTTCGCTCAAAGCTACTCGAGGGCTATCTGTGCTAGCCGTCCCTAATTTACGAGTGCAAGACTAGAGTGAAGGCAACTCTTGGGCTACTCCTTTATCAACGAATAGTAGGATTGACCGTACTTTTTTAACGCTCCCACAGCTAAAAGGGTAAGTATCTTTGGTGTGATGGGGATTCGAGCCCGCGACCTCAGATTACAAGTAGCCATAATCTCCCGGCCATGTGAGGCTACTCTTTGTGGAGGTACTGGGAATTCCTATAAGGACACAGCGACACAATAATTGTTACTTATTAGTTGCAAACAGCGATAATAAACAAAAAGTACAACAAGCAAAATGTAACACTGTTTTCTTAAAGATACATCAAACATGTTTATAAAAAAATAAAAATTAACAAAAACACGACGATAAATCAACAGCAGAGTTCAGTAACTGTTTGATTGCACTCTACGTCTACGAGCTGAATAGTAGCTAACCCTCTCAAAAGGTCACACCTGTTGTGGGGGGGGGGTAGGAGGAGTTCTTGCTTTTTGCTGTACTACAGTTTCAAACATCATTGCTCATTCATTCAATATTTAACACTTTAAAATGCAAGCGCCTCTAAGCTATAGCCTCATTAGTAATATGACCCTGAGCATTGATCTCATTATGTGTAAGTTATTTAATTAGTGTTACTGACTTTACAGTGTTAAAGCCCTAATGGCTTCATGCTATAATGTGATCTAAATGCAGATGTGTGAGTATCACAAATACATAGCCAAACATATGTTCGGTAATGAATTTCCTCTACCAGATATTTCAATTATACAGAGGGCCATTTATATGTTATAAAATTGCGATGGTCACGTGAAGGTCATATGTCCTATACATATAATACAAACCATGCTACCTCCCAGTGGCACAGAGGAATGTATGCAGACTCACACCACTAAAATCCGGGTTTCGATATCAGTGGTGGGCAGAGCACAAATAGCCTATTGTGTGGTTTTGTACTAAATCCAAAAACAAACCAAAAAACCATGCTAATTGGGTTTGTAAAATATCTTCAAAAACGTAATTAATAACTGTAGATGCAAGTGGGCCATTCTTTCTCGAGAGAAATGTATAATGATATCAGTAAGTAATTTCTCCATG
This sequence comes from Tachypleus tridentatus, assembly GCF_004210375.1. Taxonomy (NCBI): domain Eukaryota; kingdom Metazoa; phylum Arthropoda; class Merostomata; order Xiphosura; family Limulidae; genus Tachypleus; species Tachypleus tridentatus. Next base: position 33,063,450 of record NC_134826.1, read on the forward strand.
TAAGCAGAAAAACTCGTACAGTAGAGCAATTATGAACAGAAACTAGTTAACATGAACTGCACCCTAACCCAGTTAGGCTGTGATCATGAGAGAGAGCCCTTTAACTTAAAAATCTATTGCTATAAAGTTGGCCGCATCTCTTCGTATTATTAATAAAATAGTAATAAAGAATTGTTTTGCTAACTCTTTTACAAGCTTACCCTTGTTTATTCCTTTAACTAAATCAACTGACTTGAGCCAATTATCTTTTTAAGTAACGCTCTATTGACTTATAAAGTATCTTCACTACGAAAGCTCCCACTTCACCCACACTTAACTGAATATTGTCAAGAGTCGGGCCCGGCATGGCAAAGCGTGTTAAGGCGTGCGACTCGTAATCCGAGGGTCCCGGGTTCGCATCTCCGTCGCCCCAAACATGCTCGCCCTTTCAGCCGCGGGGCGTTATAATGTGACGGTCAATCCCACTATTCCTTGGTAAAAGAGTAGCTCAAGAGTTGGCGGTGGGTGGTGATGACTAGCTGCCTTCCCTCTAGTCTTACACTGCTAAATTAAGGACGGCTAGCACAGATAGCCCTCGAGTAGCTTTGTACGAAATTCCAAAACAAACTTGTCAAGGGTCAGGCACTAAGCACCATGAAAATCGTTACTGACGAAACAAAATACAGAACACACCGATATTACAAAGAGGTTATAAAGGCAGATTGAAAAACAGTGTAATACGAATGATAAATTATGAAACACAATCTTTTTTTTTATTTATTACTTTAAATTAAAAAAAAAGTTGTATATCCTGAAAAAAATCCATCTTCTACATCTTGTATTTATGGTAAAGCTACTAAAGCTATCTGCTTCAATCCTAAATTTTCAGTGATGACAAGAAAACCCACTGGTAGAGAAATATATACATATAAAAACGGCTGGTTTGGGTTGAGAAAATGTTTATGTAGAGGAGCGAACAACGTTTTGACCTTCTTCGTTCATTGTCAGGTTCACATAGAAAGAAAAAGATAACTGATCGATGGCTGACCACATGTTTGAAGGGGTTGTGTAACTGAGTGTAGTAATGTAGAGGGCGTGGAACACCTTTATACCTATATTAATAAATATAATCAAACATCTATCACACCTTCTACATTTCTACACTCAGTTACACAACCCCCTTCAAACATGTGGTCAGCTATTGATCAGTTACCTCTTTCTATCTTTGTGAACCTGACGATGACCGAAGAAGGTCGAAACGTTGTTCGCTCCTCTACATAAGAATTTTATCGACCCAAATCAGCTGTTTTTACATATATAAATCCTAAATTTTGTACTGTTATGCAGCTAGTCATCACCAGCCTACCACCAACTACATATGCCAATCAACTGACACTTATTCTTATAGTGATGTGTGGGTTTTAAGTATGTAGGTTGTGGCTGGTTTATTCTACAGCAGGTGCATTCTCTTGTTAGCAATAAATTCTAACAGTAATAGGACAGCACACAATTCACTAGTTTTAAAGTAATAAGGAATCAGATGCTTTGACACATGTGCTTCCCCGTGGATTATGTAGTGAGTCTACAGTGCATCAAGAGCTTTGCTTCATATAAGTGTCTGCAATCCTCCATAACAGTTGGACTTAAAGCGACCACCATCGGTAGAGACGCCAATGCACTTAGTCCAGTCTAAATCGTTTTCATACATAAAAGTGTCAATGATCTGAAACAAGTCTTGAGTGTTTGTACCTGCAACGAAACTTTGACAAATGAGGCCTTCCACAATTTTGTCACCATCCACGAACTGTGTGTAGCAAGTCATTTAGCTGTAACCGGAATTCCTTTCTTTTTATTTTTTCAATTAGCTGATCGTTGAGGTCCTCGGCCATGTGTTGAATTCTACGATTTATAATGTTGTTGGTTAAAGGCACCTTTGAAAGCAGTCTTTCTGCAGGTTCATCAACCATGATATTCACCATATCCACTGCAGCCGGTAAAATCAGTTCTTCTGCGATGATATTGATCCTTGTTTCATAAGTTACCTTTTTATTCTTTCAATTTTTTTTTAATTTCTGGTAAAATAATCACGGGATTTATTTGCCATGTTAGGATGATTGGTCTCTAAGTGGCGTTTTAGTTTACTTGGAAGCATGCACTCTGGAGCCAAGACTTTTAGACATAATACACTCTACAGACATTCTTCATGATTAACGTCTACCAAAGTAAAACCAAAATTTATATAACTATCGTCATATTTCAGTTTTTTCACAACTTTGCCATTGATCTGTGGTTCGCCATCATTTTCTTCACTCCCACACTTCTTATTAATGTTCAAAAATCTTTCCATTTTTATGCACAAGGATTAAAACTCAACAAAAATAATTCAATGAACTTCGCTATACCTCGCAGGCACTTGATCACAACAAAATAATTCAATGAACTTCGCTATACCTCGCAGGCACTTGATCACAACACCCTTCAGTTATTTTGATTACTGACGGACTTGAAGAGTTGACAGGTATTTATATACAAAAGTTAAGAAACGAGAAAGTTCGAGAAGTTACTGGCGTAGCCGAAAGCACAAGTAAACAAAAATATATCTCAAACTTTCGAGAACGTCATCGAAAGGAATGTAGCTCGATCTAATGTTAAAACTGTGAGCTACCTCGAACTAGTAGTTCACGCGGTGTCCGACAGATGTGTTTTCCTCGAAAGTTGAAATATTCTGTGGCATACAATTTGGAAACCGCTGCTGTAGGACCTATCATATGACTTCCCCTTGACAGGATCTCTTGTCTTAATCTTGTGGTTGCCTTTCCTAATCTAGCTGTTTACTGACACAGGAGATTCTGTTCTTCTTTCTTCTTCTTGCTGTTCAGTTTTTACCTACATTGACATCCTTGTACGCCTCATCACCACCCAATAGCCTAAGGCCTAGTAGATATTTATCTTCTACAACAAAGTCGCTGTATTCTTGTTATTCGTCCATTCTGCTATAGCTACATCTGTCATGCTCATCTTTATCTAAACAGCTACACCTATTAGTCTTTCTCGTGAAGTGCATCTTTATCAGATTGGTATGGTAGATCTTAGTCTTTTTGTTCAATTTCACACTATAGTTCATTCTGTTGAGAACTTCCTGCACTTCAAAAGGTCTTTTATACTAAAGATTGGTATGGTAGATCTTTGTCTTTTTGTTCAATTTCACATTATAGTCCATTCTGTTGAGAACTTCCTGTACTTCAAAAGGTCTTTTTCACAAAAGGGTGAAAGTTTCTGCAGCGATGGACTTTTTTCTCTGCTTTTTAACTCACGGAAAACTATATTAAGAATGTCACTGTTCGAGACTTTAAGATGTTTGATATCTTGCTTTATATTCTTCCTTCGAGCTGCAATGGTGATTGCAGATATTTCGTCCATCTTCCTTATATTTTATTTTTCTACATTTCTATTAATTTGTATGTTTCCAGTCACATATTGGTGTTTTGATACACATGGTTTCAAGGTATTATAAATAATATGGAGTATTGACCTTTTTTAGCTATGAAAAACTTTCTTATTGTCCTATCAATCAGCACACACAGGCTTACCTTGCCTGTCATCAGGCTATTAGGTACTAGAGTGGTTCTTACTGATGTATACCTGTAGCCATTGTCTCGTAAAACTTTCTCTTTCTTGTCTCAGATATAGCCTTCACATATTGGTATCTTATAATTTGTTGGCAACTCTCAAGATCTGTAACATGATCCAATCACTACTGACACTGTTGATCCATTTGCTAACTCGAGTTGACCATTATTCATGCACAGATCAATCATGGAAAAGGCACTTTATCTTGTGCTAAGCCTGACGTGTTTTATTTGTTTCTTTTGGCAGCAGCAACCATAGTAACAGTCACTCTTTTCTTGTTTTTTTCAAGAATCATCTTTGTAAGTAGCCCCAGCTGCTATATGTTGAAGCTTATTTTGCTTGTTAGTGATGGGTTTACACTCCTTTGCGATGTGCTCTATTTTATAATAAATATATCATCTGTTCTACCTTTTGTTTGTTAACCTACTGTAACCTTTGGTAGACTCCTGCTTCTGGTCATCATCACTGGTTTTGACTTTAGCTGCTTGTTCTTTGACTTGCTAGTTATACTCTCTTCATGGGTTTCCATATAGTGTTCTGTCAGTTTGATAATTTCATTCATGTATGTTGGTGCTTTCTTTTATTGGGAAAAACGACATGTCAGTTGAGCACGAGATCATGAACTCTTCACGTATTAGTAGGTTTGCTTGTACCTCAAAATTATTTTCACAATTTGTCATGTCTGTATATCTGGTGAAGTATCATTGTAGACGTGCCAGAAAATCAAATACAATTTATCCAGTGTAACGTGTTACTTCTATAAGTTTTCAATGAAAACCTTCTTCAGTATGTTCATATCATTTCACCAGAACCATTTTTAATTTTTCATAGTCCATGACATTTTTTGACATCATCTCTTTTATACCTTTAAGCCTTTATTCCTATTAGAAGTGGGTTGAGACAGACTGCCTAATCATCTTTGTCCCCATTTTGACTTATGGACGAATGTTTCATATTTCTCATGGTAAAGAAGTTTCATTCGGGTTGCCTCTCACGAACGATTTCAACTAATTTAAGAACATACAGAATATACTGTACAAGATCACCCAGAATTTGAAATCCAAATATAAAGTCAGAGTCAGTATAATCTCTACATAATTAGAAAATGCTATTAGCACATGTTTAAAAGACAAAGATATGTTTTCACTCAACTTATCCTGTCAAATATCAAAAAGGTACACTGCTGGCCAAAATCTTAAGGCCAATGAACATAAAAAAAAAATATGTATTTTGTGTTGTTAGACTCAAACACTTATTTGAGTAGAGCTTCGAAAGATGAAAATAAGAAAAGGGAAAACAAAAATAAAAAATATTTTTCGTTTTTGATAGTGAAAATGTGAACAATATGAAATTAGCCTAAACACTAGCTGGTCAAAAGATTAAGACCATACCGAAAAGAAGTCCTACACAGGGTAGGAAATACCCGACAAGAGGTCTCAGTAGTGAGTTGCACGGCCGTCATTGCGAATAACTGCAAACATTCGCTTTGGCATGGTCGATATCAGCGTTTGCAGAAGGCTGGGTGGAATGTTATTCCACGTGGTGAAGATGGCTTTACGAAGATCATGCACTGTTTGGAAATGACGTCCATTTTTATAAACGTCCCTTGCCATCCACCCCCAAACATTTTCAATTAGGTTCAGTTCGGGCGAGCACGCTGGATGGTCCAAAAGAATCACGTTGTTTGCCATGAAAAAGTCCTTTGTCCTGCGAGCATTGTGGATTGCATTGTTGTCCTGCTAAAGAATCCAGTCATTTCCACAGAAACGATGGCCTTCAGTCAATAAGGATGCTCTCTCCAACATGCCAATGTAGCCAGCTGCTGCTTGATGCCCCTGTATAATCTAAAGCTCCATTGTTCCATGGAAGGAGAAAGCACCCCAGATCATGATGGAACCTCCTCTACTGTGTCGTGTAGAAAATGTCTTCAGTAGGATATCCTTGTCGTACCAGTAACGTTGGAAGCCATCTCGACAATCAGAGAACAAAACCTTCGTCCACTTTTTACGTCTCATATTTGGTGCTTCTCAACAAAGTTTAACCGAGGTGTTTCGTGGTATGGAAGGAGGCGTGGCCTTTGAAGACGTTTACGGTTTTTAAAGCCTTTCTTTCGTAGATGCCGTCTTATTGTTCTTAAGCTGCATTCTATGTCCGTAAGGGCCTTTATCTGGTTCGATGATCGGCTGGTGTTTTGCCGGATAATCTGTCGAATCCTCCTGCTCAAAGCCGGCGAAATTTTATTGGGCCGACCACTTAAAATCTCGTTCCGTATCCCTCAGGGTCTTTTAAGAAATTTGCAACAGCAGTTTTACTACGTTCAATCTCACCAGCGATGGCACGTTGAGAGAGACCTTGCTTTTGAAGCTCGACAATTTTGCCACGTTCAAACACTGTCAACTTTTCAGCCTTTGCCATGTTTTTACCCAATGTAACACAGGAGATGTTAGTGGGAGTCGTTGACAACGCTGTTGCTTGAACACAAATGACTAATTTTCGTTATGTGTTTACCGATTAACGCTTCGTTTCAGTATGGTCTTAAACTTTTTACCAGCTAGTATTTAGATTAATTTTCTAGTGTTCACATTTTCCCTGTTAAATGCTAAAACATTTTTTATTTTCCCTTTTCATATTTTCAGCTTTCGAAGCTCTACTCAAATAAGTGGTTGAGTCTAACAACGCAAAATGCATATTTTTTTTTATGTTCATTGGCCTTAAGATTTTGGCCAGCAGTGTATATTAGAGTAAAAAATGATGAATCATTTAAAATTAAGGTTACAACTTTGCAAATGCGTGCAAATAATGGTCAGCATGAGATCGCTTACATTAAGGTTGATTATGTGAAAATAAAAAAAAAAAACAGTCAGTGCTAACAATAAAGAATAGCAATGACTTCTGCTATGCTAAGTCTATTATTCTAGATTTGACATATCTCAGAAGCCTCCTAATTATAAATATAATGATGATGAAAAATGATCACTACTTGCACGCATGACAAGTGAACTCTACAATTAATCTGATCGTTCCGTTTGGCCCTTGTGGAATAGAAGGTACATAGACATTTGAGAATCAACTACAAGTTGAGATACACATCGAGTCATGAGCCTGGCGTGGTCAGGTGGTTGAGGCGCTCGACTCACTATCTGAAGGTCACGAATTCGAGTTCCCGTCACACCAAACATATTCGCCCTTTCAGCTGTGGAGGTGTTATAATATTATGATTAACCCCACTATTCATTGGTAAAAGAGTAGCCCAAGAGTTGGTGGTGAATGGTGATGAGAAGCTGCTTTCATTCTAGTCTTACATTGCTAAATTAGGAACAGCTAGCGCAGATAGCTCTGGTGTAACTTAACGCAAAATTAAAAAACACACGTTTACGTCGTGTCTTTAGTTATTTATAGAGGAAAAATCATATGTAGAAAAAAATGCCTTTGGATTTATACAATCATTTCGATATTGTATCTTCAATGAAGGGTTTTCTTCACATCTCTCATTAGTATTTTGATTGTAACATGGGATGCACTTAAATAAACATTATCATGTGAGTTATTGTGACAGGTGTTACAGTCATGACTGTGTAATTAATCAATCACTGGGTGGTGCTGGTTGTAACAGATTATGTACATAAATAGGCTGTCACAACAGACACAAAACTAAAAACGGAAATAGACAGTATCATTCTTTGACAGATTTTGTCAATATAAAACATGAATTTGTTATTATAAACAGGACAAAACGTTGTCCTGAATTCCTCAGATGTGGTGGAAAAACATTGTGCAGAATATGAAAAAAAATTTGCCATAATCTCTATGCCTATATATACTTCCTCCATTCAAAAGACGTTAAGGACCCATCTAAAAATTATTAATTGTTTTTTTTTATTTTGTGACAGACTATTAGATAGAAATTCATGAAGTGAATTACTGTGTGGTGCATGATTTTAACAATAAAGAGACCGTAAAGGATATAATGCACGTGATGAGTTTTGTAGGTTCATATACTTCAAGGAACATAAGAACTACACAGCCATACATCATAACATGAAAGGATTTTAAGGTCGTTTAAGTTTAAGTTATCTAATCCATCACGGGATAAAACCCAGCACTACTGTTAATGGCAGAAAGATAATTATCATTGTCATAAAATCCCTTAAAATTAGGGTGGTCGATATTTATAACTTTATCCCCATGTCCTCCTCATCCTTCCTTAAAAAGTTACAGAAAGGTTATTTTCCTTATCTTTTTAAAACAAGGTTAAACCAAAAGTATTAATACTCTATACACAGTATAGCTTTTAACACCAATAAGAGAGAGAAATTTCCGGAGAGGTATTGACAGCACCAAGAGGAAGGACGCATCTTAAATTTTCAATATGAGATGTACAGGTAACTCTTGATAGTTATGTTATTATAACTAAAGTTCTATGTTCTTAAACATTGAAAGACACATATTTGTACAAGTGTGTTTGTATAATGATAAAATGCAAAAAATAAGCTTTGTTCAAACAAATTTTATTTCATTAAATACTGCTTCACACTGATGCTGGCTATTAAATAAGTAAATTAGTAACATTAGTGACGGCGATACAACTAACAATTATAATCAGGTAGATATACAATGGTTAGACAGATAGCCCTCCCTTAATAGTGTCGAGGCTAAAGGTTTGCGCGAAATTAATAAACAAACAAACAAACAAATTCTGAGCAGGCCACCGAAAGTTAACTGCCCAAATTAAATATTTAAAATTTGAAATTGAATCAAAGGTTTCCTTCTCCTCTTACCCGTTATAATGTAATGATCAATCCCACTATTCGTTGGTAAAAGAGTAGCCCAAGAATTGGTGGTGGGTGGTGATGATTAGCTGCACACAGCTGAGACAGTCAAGTTGATTGCGAGTCGATCGCCTAAACCCACCAGGCCATGCAGTCGCGACTAGTACTTGAACAGCAACCAAAATGTTTGTGTGGTATTCATGAATGTTTTCCACTGATTCTCAATAGCATCAAAACTATAGTTGTGCGGAGCATCACTCCACCAATCAAGAGTTCAAGGAGAAACGCTACCGTACCATTTGACGAACTCAACAGTTGATTTTCACTTCACATAGTGTTAGGAAATAAACTGAAACTCACTCTGGCCGTTCCTTTTCAAACGCGAATTATTTTCAACAGCAATTATTTTTTACAACAACTGAATGTGAAAATAGCTCTTTCTTGCATCGCAGAGCAATATATCTCAACAATAATTGGTCAAAAAACATAACAAAACGAGAACAGTCATCCTCAAGACTCTTCAGTACACGACAGGAAAAGTTTTTCGAACATTATCGTATAGTGTACATTGTACACAGTTGTAGCTAATGGGTCTGAAAGGGAAAGAGAAATTTGATCAAGCGAAAAAAAATCATAATGAAATAAAAATAAAAAGTTTGAAAAATTGTTTTAATTACTGTTTTTTATCATTGTTATTGTTAAACTTAAACATCGAAGTTGTTATTGGTGTGCTCATCTTTTCAACAATGTTAGAATGTTTTCATGTATTAAAGCCTGATTATTGTGTCATCTTGTTTCCTCTTTAAGCCTAAGCAAGGTTCAAGAATGAGAAGTGTTACTGAACAACGACAATCATAAAGTGCTGACTTCTTCAATTTTGTGTCAAAATTGAGGGAATATTTGAGTCGTGGGCTAACTGAGTAGATCAACACTATTTGAAAGTCAGAGGTGAATTTTATGTAAGGAAGTGTAATTCATCCTTTTGGTAAGTATTATTTTAAGTTTTTCTTTTAAAATATAGTGCGTTTTGTTAAACACAAGGCTCATAATCTGCATGATGGCTTTTTGTCATACTAACCGTGAGGTGAGGCCCCTGGTACCGCTAATTTTGATTTTTTTTCTCTCCAAAAGATGTTAACTCTGGATTCATAAAGTTCTTTGAGACTGACACTTTTGTTAAACATACGTCTGTCAGATTATGTGAGGAAACTTTCATATATTTAATGAAATATATTTAATATATTTCAAAATAAAATATTTTATTGAAAAGAGAAAGAAATTACGCGAAGGAAACGTGTAAAGAACAAAAACTATACATAGGCTCATAATGTTTAGCTGCATCATACACATATTTTCCCTTGATGTTGTAAATACATGAAACATTGGGCAATGACACCTTGTCATTATCCTTTCCTTGAGTGGAAAAAAAGGCACAAATATTTCTTACCACGGTTATTGTGGATGTTTAATTTTATGTATAACATTATCTTGTAAAATTTCTTGAATGTTCCTTGTCAGAGGACGGCGCCTAAGTTGAGGTATTTATGAAGGCACGCAACCAGGGGACTACGAATATTTTGGCGAATTCCCTCCGTGCCATTGATTTCATGGCTTTTTTTTAAAAACGAAATTGTTAACATATATTATATATAAATTCAAAATTATTCATATTATGTTCTGCAGACAGCTCATAAACTTATTTTAATAATGTCTTCCTTGGTTCTACCCATTTCTACAGTTCTCAGTTTATAAGCAAAATAATAAGAAGCTCTAAGTACTAAATACAGTCAAAAAATGATAAAAAACACCTTATTTATTTGAAAAAACTCCTCGTGGTATCACAGCATGCCAGATGAAAAAGCTACTTCTGAGTATTGTATGTGTTTTCTTAGGCCCGGCATGGCCAAGCGTGTTAAGGCGTGCGACTCGTAATCTGAGGGTCGCGGGTTCGTCACCTCGTCGCGCCAAACATGATCGCCCTTTCAGCCGCGGGGGCGTTATAATGTTACGGTCAATCCCACTATTCGTTGGTAAAAGAGTAGCCCAAGAGTTGGCGGTGGTTAGTGATGACTAGCTGTCTTCCCTCTAGTCTTACACTGCTAAATTGGAGACGGCTAGCACAGATAGCCCTCGAGTAGCTTTGTGCGAAATTCAAAAACAAACAAACAGTGCGTTTTCTTATAACAAAGCCATATCGGACTATCTGCCGAGTCCACCGGGGGGGATTGAACCCCTTAGATTAGCGTTGTAAATCCACAGACTTACCGCTGCACTAGCGGAGGATTCTGAGTAGTGTCTACAATTAACAATGGTCACGAATGAGAAATACTGGAGAGGGTACCGCGACCGTTCTGATGACGCAGACGTAATTTCTTCTTTGTTAAATTACCTAGATAAAAAATTCAAATTGTAAAGGAAGAAGGAATTATATCATATATCTTCCTTATTATAAGAGTGTGGTTTATATTCAGGCTGAGAGGGAGTTTTCAATAAGCCTGCCAAACTTTAACTGTAAGGTTTACATTCAAGTGCAGCCTATATTCAGTACAATACAGTATATAGGAATTCTGGTATTTGAACTTATCTCTGTAGTCACAAAACTGTGCTGATATATATTTATCTATAAATTTATCATCATCATCATTATTATTTATGTGATTTGTTTTGTAGATATCAGATTACCCTTGGATAATGCTGCGAAGAAGAAAGGTCAGCAATATTCCATTGAGTATCTTGCCCCAGTTTTATTCCATCACCACACTACAGTGGGTTGCCAGTGTGTTTAATATGTATAACTACACTTTCAAATGAAAGCATGCGTCCATGTAAGTTGCGGAAGTACTTGGAGACAGCACACAAGGACAAGAAAGACAAACCTTTAGATTACTTCAAAAAATTGGGTGATAATTTTCAAACGAGGACAACGGTAAAACGAATGTTGAGTGAAAGAGCAACTACAGTAGACAAAGATTTTCTTACATCCTACGAGATTTCCAATTCAATAGCAAAAGCTGGCAAGCCTCATAATATAGGTGAATGTATAGGTGTCTGTGTAATTTCAACTGCAGTGAATCAAAGTGGACACGAAATTACTCAAGTCATCCCTTTCAGCAACTTATCAGTATTAAAGCGTATCGATGAGATGGCAGATGATCTTGAAAAACAACTAGTCCCACAAATACAAGTTAGAAAGTTTGCTCTGCAAATTGACGAATCCTGTTTACAGGAAAATGAAGCCCTACTGATGACACATGTTAGGTTTTTGGATGATAATCAGTTCAGGGAGGAAATGCTTTTTGCTTGAAAGCTTACAACAGACGTCAGAGGTGAAATGAAACAAGTTTTGAAGATGTGAAGAGCTATTTCAAAGAAAACATATCTTTTGAAAATATAATAGTTTGTGCAAGTCATGATGCTACTTCAATGGTTGGCAGATACAAAGGATTTATTGCTCATTTAAAAAAATGCTGTGCTTGGAAGATTTTGGATACACTGCGTGGTTCACAAACAACATTTGGTTTCAAAGAACTTGGGAGGACGTTTACATGACTTATTTCTGTTATAATAAAGGCTGTCAACTTTATGAAATTTCATGCACTTTAAGATTGTCTTTTCTTATAACTTTATGAGTAAAATGAAGAAGATTTTGAATTATTAGTAATGCATATAGTTGGTTATCAAAGGGAAATTGTCTTTGTTGTTTTGTTGCACTTCGAGACAGTATTGTGTCATTTTTAAGTGATAGCAGCTTGGAGAAAAGATGGTTTCTATTAAGTGTTTCTATTTTATCTATCAGATATTTTTGAAAAACTGAATTTGTTGAAAAATTACAAGGGAAAAACTGTAATTTTATCTCTTCCAAAGAGGTCATTACTGCTTTCTTTGGAAAGCTAAAGCTGTACTTGAGCAATACTGGGCGTCACGAGTTCAAACAATTTCCATTTTTGGTCACTGTTGACATTGAACTGCAAGATGACGTTTTTTCTTGTATGTGGAACATTTAAAGCATTTGTTTGGTGATATGCAAGTTCGGTTCAGCGACCTGTTGGATATGAACATTTCAGATTGGATGGTGGGTCCATTTGGGGTGAATATGGTTGATGTTGCATTCACAGTAAAAGAATGTCTCATCGAACTGAAGAGTGATATAGCTGCCCAAGCTATATTCAAATGTGACAAACATTATTTCTAGATAAATAGTGAAATAGCTAATAGGTTTCCACAACTCTGGGAGAAGGCAAAATTGTATTTTATTGCTTTTTCCACATCTTATCTGGTTGAATCTGGCTTTAGCTGGGTGACGTATTTGCTGTCAAAAACACGTAACCGCCTTGATCTCGTGAAGATTGGTGATCTTCTCTTATCACTGACTACACTGCAACTAGACATTCATAAACTTTCAAGTATTCATCAGATCCAAGGATCACACTGAATAAAATGCCAATGTTCAACAGAATACTTTTTAGTTGTATAAGTGAACAGTACATTTAAAACAAAAATATTTAAAAACAATACAATGCTGTAAAAATATTATCATAAATGAACAGTGTGAAAATAAAGTAACTTTTCCCCTAAGTAATAGCGTCTATGAAGAGTGGGGCCACAGAGACAAATCAAGCTTAAATGGGAGCCACAAGCAAAGAAAGGTTGAGGAACACTGCTTTAAATGTCCTAAAGGGTAATGTTCCAATGCAATGTATAGAAAGGCAAAACCTTAGATGACGCAAGTAATTATTAAGAGTGTTTTTTCATAGGAATACATCTGTTAAACCTGAAAAGAAACTTACTAATACAGTGACTATAATGTTTAACATTACTCATAGCACCAATACTTTAAGCAATTGTTGGTTTGGCAGGGCAGGCTATTGGTAAAGAATGATAAAAGAATGGTTAACGAAACTGAAGAACTAGTACACTCACTTAAAACCTAAAGTTTATAAAACACTTGTCATTACATTTTAAGCTCTATAGATAAAGATAGGAAATCTGTTATATATAATGCTCTACCTGCAGATGACAGGACCAAGATGTTAAATCAGCTGCAACAATGTCATCAAATATTTCAGTTACAAGCCATGGAACCTATTAAGATTAAAATGTAATCGTCGAATTGCCAAAGTTTGAATATTGTCCACATTTTACATCTAAAATATAAAAAGAAAACTAATATATTATTAAATTTAATACATTCAAATAGAGATGTAACATGGAACGATCGAGGAAAAGTAGTAATTAATGAAAGATCTGTCCAAACAGCAACATAATCATTCTGATCAATTTTGTATTAAAGAAGCAATGGAATTTTAATTCTATCAGATGGAGATGGTTTGTAGAGTAATTATCATATATAAGTATTCCGCAAGAAGTTACTGGAAATGTAGACAGACGGTCATATGTAGAGCATCAAGATCTTACTGTTGAAAGACCTAAATGAACTGTATCTAAACACCCCATTTTGAATAAATGAATGTTTTGTTACATAATCTCTTGTTTATTGATTGTCATTATAGTTGTTGTCAACCTCTGAATTCTGTTGATATTATCAATTAATTGACTGAGATTTAATTTTACCTGTTCTAAGCAGAAGATTATAACTACCACTACAGATAGTAAAGCAAATAAAAAAGTTGATTCAAATTAATCAGAATGTAACAAATAATAAGGATAAAACTGTAAAATTATGGCGTTAATCACGACTATAACTTTCGAGACCTATAACACAATAGCTGTAGCAGATTAATAATAATCTTCTTCTTCCTCTCGAATAGCCGCTTTTATTCGACTCACGCAATTTTCTATAAATTTCGACAACGTTCGAAAACGTACCATAGTTTTTGTAGAACAAATATTGTTGATTCTTACACTCCAGAATCTTCTACAAATTTCAACAGGTGGGACTTGCGCAATACACAGTCAAGAATATACGTCAGATGCAAAGAAAACTGTACTGAGACAAGCATACGTTTTAAACGTATAACGCTAAATCAATTACAACTGACTTTCGTAAAGGCTTTTGAACAGATTTAAAACTAGGTAGAAAATCTTAAGAACTTCAAAGTGGTACTGGAACAGAATTCAATAATAGGCTGTTTGAACATTATCTCAAGGAACAAAACATTCACTTCTTCAATATGCATAATAAAACAAAAGCCTGTATAGTTGAATGTTTTAATTGTCTCTTAAAACTAAAGTGTTGCACTATTTTAGCTGTAATGAAATATTCAAGTATACCTCAGCGTTAAAATCTTTAGTCAGCTTCTATAATAGGTCGTATAATTAAAGTATTAAAATGAGACCATTAAACGTTAATCAAAGTAATCAGACTGTGGCATGGAAAATTCTTTGCAAACCACACATAGATGTGAGATTTCAATTCCAAGTGAGTGACCAAGTTCGAATTAGTAAAGCAAAACGTCAATCAATAAATAAATATATATATATATATACCTGAATGAACAAACGAAATATTTACAAATCACAAGAGATTGGACAGAAACTCCCCAGCGTACAAACTATAAGATTATCTTAGAGAAGAATTAGACGGAACATTTTACGAATCTGAATAACTACGTGTTAAGTCCTTAAAAGATGTATATTCTGTTGAAGAAGTATTACGTGAAAAAAGAAGGGGTAAAAACAATTTTTTTGTGTTAAATGGAAAAGATATCCTGACAAGTTTAATTGTTGAATCTCTCAGGCTGGTCAAACTAAGCTGCCATCATAAAATGTTATATATTATACTGTTACTCATTATTCGACATGGATCAGTTGTACATGACTTTACCCAGCATTTCATGAACTATTTTGCCAACAATACCCTGAACAACTATTTTAAACATCTTCTAAGATTTATTAACCGTGAGGGCTTATGGGTAGTTGCTTTCATTGAACTACAGTAAGCACATCGTTGGCATGATGTACCTGATTATACAGAATGGATCACTTTCTTTTCTTGGCCTGGTGGTTACAATAAAATAATTTATATTAGATCGGATCGTTACAATGAGGTTGAAGATTTAACTAGAATACCAAACCATTTAGATGAGTTAGTCGTTGAAGCTGACATATAATTTGTATTTTACTTCGATTTTTTCACCAAAAAAGGTTAGTGTCCATATGAAAAAAGGATCTTCTTTATTATTTGTGCTATTCTGATTTGTCAATAATTGTATAATATTAGAAGCCACTAAGGCTCCACATACTCTTAATATGCATAAAGGATTTTATTCACTCTATATTTACTCGGATATTGTGGAACCCAGTATTGTTAGTAATGCACATGTGTCACTGTTATGTATCATTCAAGTTATAGATCAGAATGGAGACATGATCACTGAAAGTTTTATAAAATCTCATTATAAACTGGTGTCTAAAAAGAAATTTCACATTATTGAGATAGGTATAAAGGATGACGTAGGTTGGTGTATTCCATTTGAACACAGAAGAGTCATCATTATACTTCACTTCTGTTGTCGTCACGAGAGTACCTCACTAGAACAAGCTGAAGCCTTAAGGCATATATTACGATTACAAGATGGGAAACGAATTACCATATACAGCCACCAGCAGTGAGGTCAAGGTTTGGAAGATTTCTTAATCGACCTATTTCATTCAGTCATACCTCTTCTGAGAAAGGGAGCATTAGCTTTAAGAAAACAAGCAGTTAAATCAGATATAAATTTAGCTATAGATTTCATGAAATAGAAACCTTTTATTGAAAGCAGAAAACAACGGGCAAAAGAAGGGGCTCGAGAGACCCAACACTTAGAATCACTAAAACCAAGAAACAGAAAAGATCGAGCAATAATATTTTTGACAAGTAATTATGTCCATTCTATCCCATGTAAAGTTTTGTAAATGTACGAAGTCTGAACTAAATTTATTTTTTCTTCATCCTGCACAAACTGTAATTGAAGATGGTCAATGGACAGAACATTATTCTATTTTATTAATGCGTGACAGTGGACCCATCGATTTTTCGTTGGTAAAAAGAGTAGTCCAATAGTTGACGGTGAGTGGTCATGATTAGCTGCTTTCCCTATGGTCTTACATTGCTAAATTAGTTTCAAAATAATATGTTTTGGTCTTTATTTTATGTATTGGATTTGGAACACCTCGTTTCAATAACCAATAGAAATCAGCCATCATGTTGATGTTCCACCTTCCCTTATACCGCCTTTCCACTTTCTTGATGTCTCATTTAAACCTTTTTCCTTGTTATTCGCTGACAATGCCGATAGTGTCAGGAAAATAGTCATTATGTGAATGTAAGAACTAAATTTTCAATCTCATATAATAACCCAACTCTCTGAATTTATCAAGCATGTTATTGACAATATTTTCATAACTTAGGTTATTGTGCTTGCTAAAGATTTGTCAATAACATATTTAAAGGCAATCTACCCTCCTTTCTCAACTTTTCTTATTTTTCTTTTGCACTGTTCATCCCAAGTCAGTTTCCTATTCTAAGGCCCAACAAAATCCCTTCTTTAAGTTTCGCTTCTGAAAAAGCTGGGAATTGATATCCAAAATACTTGAAACATCATAATCTTCATCTAAGGCCTTTAGAAACCACTTTATCAAGTTCAGTTTCACGTGAAGTGGAAGTAATAGGACTTTTTCTGTGTCAAATAAATTTCACATTCAGTCTTTTTCAAACCTGGTACCAGGCTGGCTCTGAGTGGTTATTGCTCCTTTATCTAATACTGATTTTGCGCTCTCCTGTCCTTTTCACTAAAAAAATTGGAAACTTTGTACAATCGGATTGTTGAAACAACAACATACGAAGGACTTTTAAGTCTTTACAAAGCAGCCAATAATGTCTTATTTTTTGTGTTTGACTTTTTAAAGAAGAAGTTTGAGATTTTCGTACATTTCTTTTAAGTTAGCCGAATAACTAATAGGAAAAAATGCATGTATGCTACCATCGTGAAGGGTAACACTTTTTAGACTTCCTTTGGAGGAATCAATAAACAATGACCACTCACTTGTTTCATAGAGTGCACCTCCTAACGGTGGTATTAATTCAGTAATATTGTTACAATAAACAAGAGGACTTTCTTGCTTAAAGTATGGCATAAACTTTTTCTCACGATTTATGTACCAGTAAAATAGCGTTTCTAGAGGAAGTAAGTTCTTAGCCCAAAGTCTGGAAAGCCTAAATCTCTCATTAAATAATTAACATCACCTTGTGTGAAAAGTTGTGGTCCATCAAACGTTTGAGTTATTAACCCAAAATCTGGACTACAAAATCTTTGAAGAATCCTTTAGAAAGCCTAAATCTCTCATTAAATAATTAACTTCACCTTGTATGAAAAGTTGTGGTCCGTCAAACGTTTGAGGTTGAAAAAAATTTCTATCATCATCAGATTCAGAATAAGATGAAACTGTATCAAGAGTATTTAGTGGAGGAGGTACATTTACAACAGGTCCTTGAGCAACAGATTTTAAAGCAGATTGAAGGTTCAGAGATGAATTTTTTATTTTAAATGTTGTAGCCTTGCACTTTACATGAGAAAAATAGCATTCACTTTTGTTGTTTCCAGGCTAATACCAAATGATTGAAATGCAAAAAGGCAAAATATTTTTCTTACCTTTAGATCATTGTCTCAACCCTTCGACACAAATTGTAGAAATATATATCTAAGGATGGCTGGTATGGGCATTAACACTTTTACTAATAAAGCAGAAAACAACGTTTCTACCTTGTTAGGTCATCTTCAGATAAATGAAACTGTAGAAACTTTGTGTGGATCCCATGATTTGTATTGATCCCAAGTTTTTTTTTCTAAAATGTGCGTAATACATTTGTTATTACAAGTTCTGTTTTACCTTCGTTTCTCTACAACAGATTTACCAAAAAAAAAAATGTTTTGAGTCATTTACACATAACGTCCTGTTGCCAAAGTGACGAATAAATAACGTTAAAAAGAAAAAAAATATGTGAAAGTGCGTGGACAAACAAATAATATCCAGAAATGACTCTTACGTGACCTTTTACATACTGGCTATGTGTTTCTCATATATTTTAGAACAATTGGTAACACTTTCACATCGCGATTGGTTCAAAGAAAGTTATAGTTTGTGGTCGTCAATATTTAAAACATGAAAAATATGACCCGACTGCAACAAAAATGATTAATTTGTGTAAAAGTACATATAACAGTTTGTGAAAAATCAGTATGTAATGGGGAAAAGTGGATATCATTTTCGGATTCGTCGTACATAAAGGGCCCGGCATGGCCAAGCGTGTTAAGGCGTGCGACTCGTAATCTGAGGGTCGCGGGTTCGCATCCCCGTCGCGCCAAACGTGCTCGCCCTTTCAGCCGCGGGGGCGTTATAATGGTAAAAGAGTAGCCCAAGAGTTGGCGGTGGGTGGTGATGACTAGCTGCCTTCCCTCTAGTCTTACACTGCTAAATTAGGGACGGCTAGCACCGATAGCCCTCGAGTAGCTTTGTGCGAAATTCAAAACAACAACAACAACATCGTACATAAAGTGCTGTGCAACATGTAACAATTTCAAGACAATAAAACCATCACAGACCTGTGATATCAAAATCAATGTTAAAGACAAACACTTTTAATTTTCGAATAATGGCATCAAGATCAGTTGAAGAAATGCCTCTAACGAAAAGTGTTTCAGTCTGCATAAACCAAGGAGTTTGCAGCATTCCTATCTATCTTTGCCTGTATATATATATATATATATATTAAGCACCATCCAGTTACATACAAACTGGTACACATACATTAGGAGACAAACTTGATCTGTATTTAGTTCGATTTCTGAAAACAGAATGGACGGAGTGGCGATAACAATAATTTGGATTCGACCCCTTTTGTATTAGCTGAATAACTGGATGGAACTGTACATTTTTTCTGTCTTAATGTTGAACATAATCTGGGGATTTCTGTTAATAGTGACCTTTCAATTCAAACCGGGTTCTTCATCTTCCTCTCTAGAAACCCATCTCGAGGAAAGTATCATCAGGAATTACTACCATATAAATCTCATGGAAGGACATATGAAGCCCTGTAAGCCAGCGATATGTAGTGCAATATTATATGTATAAGAATGTGTTTGTAATTCGACAGGTCCTCAAGAAGCACAAACTTTTCATTCTATACTGTATTCCTTAGAATGTAGATTTCTCTAACCTCCAAGTGAGTTTGAGCTAAGCAAATGGACACACTACACTGAATATATGATGTATAAAAAAACATAAGCTTTATTGTACTATCAACTGACTTCCGTTAAAAACTTGGTAAAATGATGTAAAGTCAAAGCTCTGTATTAACAAGAGTCATCGAATTTATTTAGAGCGACATCTGTTGCCATGAACTAATAGTTTTCTTAGAAAATGGTGAAAGATACAACCTACTGCTATCATTGACATGACTTTCTCAATGTGCGAAGTAACAACAATATCCCGATGAACAAAGCAGATAGTATCTGCTTAAGTATGATTTGTATTTGAAATTGCGGAACCAATGTAAATAGGTTTGCCGCCTGACATAGCCAGGTGTTTTGGGCCATCGATTCGCAATTTGGGAGTTGAGGGTTCGAATCCTTGTCCCACCAAATATGATCCCCTTTTCAGTCGGAGAGCTATAATGTAACAGTCAACCCCACTATTCTTTTGTAAAAGAGGGTTGACGATGGTTGATAATTGTTAACTTCCCTGACTCTGTTCTTTCGCTACTAAATTAGGGATGGCTAACACAGATAACCTTCGTGTAGCTCAACGCAAAATTAGAAACAAATCAAAGAAAACAATTTAATGTATATAGAAAATCATTCTGGTACGAAGTTCATGAAAACAACAATAGTGTCTGCTGTTCCTTCAGGTGTTGAAAATAGCTTGTTAAAAGCACCATTATTTCTAATTGTCTTAAATTCTGAAACTAACACTTGGACTTGAATGAGGTCCAAAGAATTGAGAGATTGAGCTCTCTGTGTCTAATTCTGCTGCCCCCTCTCTTGCTGGGGCGGTAGAAGGTCTAAGGATTTACAACGCTTAAATCAGGAGCTCGATTCACCTCGGTGGACACAGCAGTTAGCCCAATGTGAGGCCTGGCATGGCCAAGCGCGTAAGGCGTGCGACTCGTAATCCGAGGGTCGCGGGTTAGTGCCCGCGTCGCGCTAAACATGCTCGCCCTCCCAGCCGCGGGGGAGTTATAAAGTTACGGTCAATCCCACTATTCGTTGGTAAAAGAGTAGCCCAAGAGTTGGCGGTGGGTGGTGATGACTAGCTGCCTTCCCTCTAGTCTTACACTGCTAAATTAGGGACGGCTAGCACAGATAGCCCTCGAGTAGCTTTGTGCGAAATTCCACAAAAGCAAAAGCAAAGCCCAATGTGATTTTGATGTAAGAAAAAACACACATGTGAAGTTTCTGTAACAGAAAAATGTAAAATAGTTTTTTTCAACAGCGGAAATTACTCACATTCTTAAGCTTGTGCTTTATTTATGTTATTTTTCTCTTCTCTTTGTTGTGGTATTTCAGTATGGTTATTACATTTTAATTATTTGTATCAACAGTGATGATATGATGCTAAATATAATACCTCCCAATGGCTCAGCGGTATGTCTGCGGACTTATAACGCTAAAAACCGGGTTTCGATACACGTGATGGGCAGAGCACAGATAGTACATTGTGTAGCTTTGTGATTAATTTAAAACAACAACTAAAAATAATTTTTCATTTTGAAGTTGTATAATTGAACATGTTTATTTGTATATATGTAAATCTAATATATATATAAAATAGATTGTAGGTGGTGCGCAAATCGGTCAAGTTTGAAATCGTGAATAAATGCTTTTTCAGCTGGTGCGAAACCAGATTATATACAATATTATAGGCTTGAAGTTAAAAATAATCTTTAGAAATTTAAAATGGATGGAGATGAGGAAGATGCATCACAACTTTTCCAATCGCTTTTAGGTCAGGTTACAGAGGAACAGTGGGAAACATATAAAGAACTGAGACGAGTGGTATGTTACTTAATGAGTAATATAAATACTTATGCAGAAGTAATTAATATTGTAAGTTGTCACTGTTAAGTCTCACTTTAACACTATTGCTAGTACCATTAATTAGTAAAAGGGTAACCAACAAGTTTATGGTTGTTAATGATGTCTAGCTCCACTCCGCTTCTGATCTATCACTTTATTTCGAGACAGCTGGTGCAGATAGTTTTTGATTATCAGTGCACGGAAATAAATCATATTTAAATAAAGTTAGTCTTGTTTGTGCTTCTTATTACTTTAAGAAAATTAATTAGTTATGTCTTCTGTAATATTTATTCTCATCGGCCTATAGTATGTGTGCTGTTTGTAATTAGTGCATTGGTTGTTTTGTAGTTCACATTTATGTTGCAATGAAACATCGTTTTTTATACAGTCTACTAGTGGCTTTTTCTGATGCTGCAATTTACATACTTAAGATAAATTATTTTTATTTTGGTTTATTTCTCCCACATTTGTTACATAGCAGGAAGGAGTTCAGACGTTTACTATTGACATCAGATTAATATTGCAAAAGAATAAAAATGGTAGATGCACTTATAAAGCACATTGTAACTTATGTTATCTGATTCATAAATTAAGACAGATGATGAAATGACAGAAGATTAAAATTTGAAAACAGATAGGCTAGATTGCAGTTAAGAAATTTTTATTTTTCTGATAAAGCAATTACTTCATGGTGCTAGTTATAGCTGAAACATGTAAAAAAACAAATCTTGTAATGAATTGCTTTCAGCAATAGTGTAACTGTAAAGTACAAGCTTCTGGCACAGTGATTTTATAGAGGAACATACAGAAAACAACAGACCATTTCATCTTTTAGTTTTGCCTCTGACAATGTATCTGAAAAAAGTAAAAATTTAAAACTACTCTTTAGGCTTTATTTTTCATGAAATCATCAATTCCTCTAGTAGACTCCTTCTTTTATTATTAAGTGCCAGCATGTATTTCTGCTAATAATAGCTTATTCTGTGAACTAATCACTCTGGTGAAAAAAAAAAATCATAAGAGAAATGCATCTTGTATATACCAAATCTTAAATTTTTTGTTTTCCCATCCTGTTTCCTTCAGAGTATAGCACAAATAAATTTGAGACCTTTAATATGTAATGTCATTTGTTAAGGAAGACAGTGGGCTTGTTGGTCTATCAGAATTGCTTCATCCATTAAACTTAATTGAACTAAATTTGTTCTTCAAATATTAAGAAAAATGATGTGATTTTTCCTTGTAATTTGCATCTTCAACAAGTCATCTTTGTTTTAAAAAATTTCACATTCTTGTGTTTGTTTATCCAGTATTTGACTTTCTTTAAAACCCAGAAAAAATACTGATCTGAATAACTTGTATATTAAAATATGGTTCTAATAAATAGATAGAGGATCAGAATAAAGCACTAAAATTAAATTTGTATAAAATCATCTTCTACACACACACACATTTATTTGGAAGAAATGAATTTTTTTTAAAAGCTTTCAGGTGTTATTTAAATGAAGTAAAAATTGTGCACTACATTCTGAAAAGCCTTTTGATATGGTGTCGCATTGAATATTAGCTAAGATAAATTACATAAGTAGATAATGGAGGAAGTAAGTTAATTTTAGGCTGGTTAGATAACAAAATTCCAAATTTTGTTATTAATCACATAACATTTGTGTAGAAGAAGAGGAATGCTGATCCATTGAGTCTGTCCCATCTAAACTTTAGAGAAGAAGCAGCTTACAAGCCAAACCTTATCATTTAAATATTTATCAAACCTTTCTGTAAACTCCCTTAAGTTTGTGCACTTGCTACATTTGGAGGTATCACATTACAAAGGCCATCCACTGTAGTAGAGAAATAACTTTAAGCTGAAGATAATTTCTACCCTGCCAAAACCTATACTGTATATAAAACTAATGTATCATTTCATCTATTTAAATAGCTTTGTTAATGTGCATCTGGTTGAGGGTCAGGAATTAAAGGTATATGTATATTTTTTGTTTATAATTTTGGTTTAAGGTGTAGAGGTATGCTTTTTTAAATATTTTTGTGTATATGCTAGATGTTTTCCTTCTTTCAAAATTTTCATGAATTTGTCTAGCTTGTAGGAGATCTATATGGAGTGTTTTAACAGCAACAGAATAAACAATCTGGAAAGAAAAAATCTGTTTATCCAGTGAGTAAAGTAAAGTAATAAAACATGCTGTCTCTCAGACAAATCTTGTTGTTCCCTCAACCAGGCAATATAAATTCCACATCCCTGCATATTTTTCAAAGCATGTGGCATTTGTATGTTAATTGTATAAGTAACAGGATGTTGCATATGTAAATTCAAATGCTGTTTTCATGTTACTTATATTCATAATGGTTATCATGTAGTTATTTCTGAGGTTCTCAAAATTTGTTGATTTATATGCTTTTTGTGATGCTTTAGTGTGCTCTGTCATCCTGATTCTGAAAGGATTTAATGTACTATTGTGTGTTTAATTTGTTGTAACAAAAATAAGAGTAGAAGTGCATTGTAATTTTTCTATTGAAATAACTGTTGTTTACCTTATATAAAATGGTGCATACACACAATTAGAATCTTACTCTGAGATGTAATTGTAAGACTTGAACATATATTTGAAGACCTAAGTATTACAGTCGTCACATGTAACTTGTGTCATGATGTGTTTATTCGTGGTTGTACTCTTCATGTGTTAAGTACGAAGAGAGATCTGCTACTATGTATTACTCTTAACACTCTACAAGAAAAGTATGTATTTTACTTTCCTTTTATACAAGATCTAGTTTATAAAAGTATTTTTTGAAAGTAGTTGCATATAAGAAAGAAATTTTACTTTGTTTATGAACCAAAACCTATAGAGAGCAGTTTGCTTGTTTACTATTAATGTTAGGCTTAAAGTAAAATTTTAGCAGTTTAAGTTTTTTAACTGGTGAGACAATTATTTTAAATAAAAGTTAATAGCTATCATTTAAACATTATTTAGTGATAGATATCTCTAAGTTAGTTTTGATAAGTATTAATATTTAAAGTAAAAATTGTATTTAAGTTTAAATCATATTACAGGTACACATAGTTACAGGGTGGCTCGTAAGTCCCTACCTATTGATGTATCTTATGTATCTGTGTGCTGTCCCTCATTCTCGCTGCATAGTATTATGGGACGTTATGTTCTTTTAGACATTTTCCTCAACATGGGCTTACATTGGCCATATTTCTCTGAAAGAAAAGAAACAAATTTATAATACATGCATAACTGAGTACTGGGATACTCCAGAAAGGTGCACAGATTCAGTTGCACCTAATCATCACAAAGGCCTTTTACTGGAGAAGTGCAAAAGGTAGCTGCAAAACCTAGTTTAAAAAGTCAGTGTGGAATCAAGTTTGATAGATTTAATGCTTTCTGTTACCTTTGAATCAATGTGGATCAATTTCCATTAACTTTCTTGCATACCTTCCTACTATTATTTTCTACTACTGGTGTGCATTGTTCTTGCCTTGTCCAATAATGAAGTTAATTTTTATTGGAATTGCTCATTATGCATGAAGGTCTTTTGTCATATGATGTGACTACACTAATGAAGGTTATGTAAAATGCCTGTCTTTTGGTTGGTGATAGCTTAAGTCTAGTAGCATACATAAAATTTCAAAGGCAGATGTGTGAGGAATAGTTACTGTTTGTTGAGAGAAAAGTATCCATCAGAAATAGCATTTTCCTTACCTAAAAATGTAACTTTATTAGTGAGTAAAAGATGATTTTTATTTTAAAAATAATAATGTTTTGTTTTATCTTACAAATTTGATGTTTCCTTGCCATAACTTCTGTAACCAAGTAAATTAATTGGTTTTTTTCATATCTGATTCTTTTTGTAGTTTTATTGCTTTTACTCGGATGTCTTAAGAACAGTAAATCGTACTGCAGTCCATTAACTATTTCTTATACAATAAAATAGAAAACACCATATGAATGTTCAGTGTAATGTTTCACAGTGTGCTCAAGCTTATGAAATTTTAGTCATTTTACTGAGCTTTGTTAAGCTAAGCAGTGAACTTTAAAAAAAAAGTTTTAAATTTTAGTTACATTTGTCAAGAAATATATAACGGTAAATAAATTATATACATAAAAAAAAAGAAAGATATTTGCTGCTGTATACATTTTCCAACTATTATTCATCAGTTAACTATAATGCAGATAGTGAACAATATACTAGTGAAAAGGAAATAGTAGAGAACCTTTTATTTACAGGAGTGTAAGAGAATTAGAAACCTGTTTTATGCTCTTCCATACATCTTGTTAAATATTAGTGTTATAACAAATAGTTGGTTAGCAATCTTCATGTGATGTTTAATTGCGTTACTGGATGTCGGTACTTAATTGTTAGTTATATACTTATTTTCATATTGTTTTTCTTGTAATATTATGACCTAAAGACCATTATGGGTACCAGGAAATAGAGGTTATAACTAACTGGCAACAAGCTATGAAACAAAAATTAGTTAATAAATTTTTATTTACAAGTTTAATATTTTCATTAAGGATTTTGAAAAACATAATTAAATAAGTTCATTATTATAACATACATTTTGTGTTTGCATTCTTAATCTATTCAATTTTGAAAGTTTCTATGTCACAAGCCTTACTAACAAAATTTCATTATACTGAAGCTGTGAGTAAATACTGTGCATTTCTATGTAGTCATCTTGATCTTACATATATGAGTGTATTTTAGTCAAGTTTACAAAATAATTAGCCATCAGCAAGTAAATTCAGAGACAAAACTTTAATGGAAATACTTTATTTAAAATTCTGGTTTTTGTTGTACACCATACTTAAAAAATTTGTAAAGTTAAATACATTTATAATTATAATAAACAGTAATACTTCAGTATGGGCTCAGTTCAGTGAACTGACTCTACACATTTATCCACATACTTTCAGAAAAAATTTGCTGTCCAAGGTATTTTTATTTTGCATTACTAACTTGTATTCATAGTAGTACATCAATAATAATTGGGTCACTTATAACTTATTGAAGATATTTGTTATATTTTAAATTCCTCTTGATAATTAGTGAAGATAGAGGTTATCACTGAATCACTACTCATCCTACTAATAACAATCATCATGTAAGTCAGGATCTCGGAGATCAGTAAGTCTGTACTACAAAGTACAGAATTATGTGTGTCTCTTTGAATGACTAAAACACCTGTTGACATGTTTGAACTTAAACATGTTGCAGGACATAATACAGGCTTAAGTTTGAAAAAGTATTGAACAAGAATATTTGTCCATGACATTATTTAATCTCTGAAAATTATTAATAGCAATAGTAGGTGTTAGACAGGGTCAACTACAATATTAACTTGGAATCATATGATTCTTTATTACTGCTATTACTTGCTACTCACTCATATTTAAGTCCTGTAGTCTTGACAAAAACTAATTAATCACTTAAAAATTGTCCAGCAGCTAGTTATATACTTAAATCAGGTATAGCTTCTAACTGCTTAGTGACTACATCTGTGTGATATGTTTCAGAGAGGAGAGCTAGTTTGTGATGATGATAGCAGCAGTGATTCATCATCTACCAGCCCTGTCCTACCAGCATCACCAATTCCACAGTCTGCAGGTGTCACAACAACACAGGTAATGTTTGTCACATGTAAATTTTATAACAATGTTACTGTTGCAAGACTTGTATAATGCCCTTACCTAGAGTTCTGAATATATGTGATAGTAGCAAAGAAAAGTAAAGAGCTATATACATCTACAAAAATAACAGGTTGGGCAAGCTTAAGAAATAAATAATTTATTGAAATAATTTGAATTGTTTGCTTGATCAGGAAAATTTATAGTTCCTGAAAAAAAAGTAAATTCCAAAACCTACCTCCTTTCACATTACAGCTATTACTTGACAAGTAAGGTTTCTTTTCCTTTGCCCATCTAAGCATTGTTTCCTAAAGATGGTTGGTATGGGTATTAAAACTTTAATTCAAATAAAGTAAAGTACAACATTTAAACCTTTTTAGGTCATCTTCAGGTTAACAAAGAAAGTTTGCAACTGTTTTACTTCAAGTGGATTTCTTTTCATCATGAGCATCTAAGGATTGGTCCATTTCAGTCCAGAGAATTTAGAATCATTTTTTCCAGCACTTCCCTTTTCACTGTAAGCTTCTTGTAAGGACAGTTTGAATCAGCTGCCTCTGGTTTCTTTTCTACAGTGGTAAATTGTATGTGTGATGTTTTCCCAGTTGGTTTTTCTTTGCCTACTTGGATCGTTGTTCTGAGGCCAAGTACTTTGTTTTCCTTCCATCCCCTGATATTGTGGTTCATGCAGGGAGGTTAACTGCTCAATTATGCAAAGAAATAGGTATGTCTTATCAGCCACAATGTGCTTTAGCCTACCATGAACAAGTAGAAGCATATTTAAACTCTTAGAGACCCACTCCTGGAATGTGGGTTTCAAGAAAGAAGTCTGTGGTCAACCTGAATAGATCATAATTTTATAGGATTTGTCTGACCCTAACTGTGTTGCTGAGATATTTATCATCTCTACACTTTTTGTTTTTAGAAGACTTTCAGTGACTGTCATGTCAATTTTATGATAAATTAGGACCACTGTTAGCATTTGCCATGGTTCATTTGTCAGCTTCTGCACTTTTTATAGTCTCATGGTTGGTATGTTGTTGGAATGTATTGGGTAGAGATGTGTTGTTGGAGGGTGTTTGTTTACTTGCTACCACCCTCTGTATGTTATGTGAGACCCCCCTTCTCTAATCATTGATTTTTGCAGGGGTCACAGTTTTTGGAACTAAGGGTTGATGTCACCTATCTGTATTCATTTCTGTTGTTGTTGGCTCCTACAATTTCTTTGGCTCCAGCAATGTATCATATTTCAGCCCCTAATTGAGTGTCCTGATATCAGCCCCTTAGTTCATTGATATCCAGAATAGAGTCTGTTTGTATCAACAAGGTTCCTCAGTTTGGTTAAAATGCTACCTTATATTTTTGAAGCCTGCGAGGGCTCAGCTCTGAGAATTTCAGGATGTATGGGAAAACTTTCACCACAGATCTGTGGGTACTACAGGTTCTTGCATCAGGATTAGTTCTTCAGTTCACATCTCCTACCACTGTTATCCTCCTAACCTGTATTATACCACCTCCAACAGGTTCTCACATTTTTGTGCTGCATTTTATGAATATCAGAGATTTGTTAGTCAAGATGGCAATTGAAAGAGCCATTTCATTTCTTCTAGGTTTTTATTTCCATCTTTATGTTGTACCTAAGAAGACAGGAGACTGACATCTGGCCATTGATATTTTTCATCCAAATCAATTCTTAGATTCTTCATAACTCATAATAGTTATTCTTTACTCTGCATTGGCATTTTTTTTCCAGGATTGTGGATGACCAAGTATGATGTCACCAATGCTTATTTGTAGGCTGCCACAGTAGAGTCATTTAATATCTGCATTTTGTGAACAAGTGTTGTAGTTCAGGGCTCTGCCCTTTGGATTAGCATTATCACCAAATATGTTCTTTTGAATTATACCAATTTTTTTTTTATTAGTTCCATTCCCTGGGACTCTATGTACACACCATTACGTGGCTACTGCTGGCAGAATGTCACACTCAAGCAACCAATACAGGATTACTTATTGGAGTCAAGAGATCTATTGCCACTCTAACACAATATATTGTCCTTTTGGTTTGTTTTTTTCAGCTTCTATCTTAGTTGAACTGATTGTAAACTCTTAATTGAGGGAATTGCTTGGTATGTGATAACAGTATTTTGGTTCTTTGAACATTAAAGGAATTTTTTATACCTATTTGTTGTTTACTTAGATGAGTAAATTATGGCTTGGGAAAATTCTGTTCTTATGACTGATATATTGTGTGTGTTCTAAAACACACATTTGAAACCACATGAAGTACTTCTTGTACATTCAATGAACCTCGCAGATGAATATCTATAATCTTTACTTCAAGCTCTCCGAATTTCTTTAAAATGCTTAAGAAATTCCAAATATTGTTAAACATTTAGTATGCATAGATTCACAGAGACAGGGTTATTGTAGCCTGGTTAATTGAAAATAATGCAGGTATGTTAAAAGCTTTTCTCATGTATAATTATTTCTCAGTAAATGCACATATGTTTACTGGTTCATTCTTAATAATTTAATATTACACAGTGGCAGTTCCATTTTGTTTGGTAACTGATAAAATGTTAAATATAATTAGTCACAATGAGCAAGTTTTTTTTTTAACAGTGAAAAGGTTGCATTAATAGCTTATGATATGAGGTTATCTGTGAATAATATCTCCCAGATAATTGAAAATACAGTGCACCTGTTATTTTCATTAATATATGTGAGAGGAATGCTTCAATTTTAACATTGAAAGATTTTATGCAAGACAAAACATACTGCTATTTTTACTTTTCATTTTTCACTAAGAGAGTGCAATTGTGAAATTCAGTAGTAAATGAAATTCACTCACTTTAGTGTAGATCATACTGAATATGAGCTAGATGTGTCCTGTGTTTTTTTCATAATGAGGGATTATTTTCAATCATTCAGATTAAACTATTTTATATGCATGTTATCTTTAATATTTTCTTAGTTAAAGTTGCACATAAATGTAGGCTGTAAGTTTACTGCTGTGGGTGAAAAGTAACACTTACTTGGTGAAACTTAGTAAAACATACTAAAGCTGCATCTGCAAGGGAAAAACAATGTAAATGCTAGTGGGTTCCAGTAGCCAGATATATGGATTGGTTTCTGCTAACCTGAGTCAATTTATGAGTATAGAAAGTAGTTTTGGTGTCTTGATCCTGTTTCTTTTCTGCTAGACTTTGTAAAATCTGGATCATAGCAAAGGGAATGGTTTTAGACTGATGAACAAACTGTGTTGGAGATTGTCAAAGGAATGGCAACAATAGGCAGCACAGCTAGAGGTAGAGGTCAAGGGAGCAAACAAAGACCCTCTAAAATTTTTGACCAAGAAGCCTGTTGGAATCTTGTTTGGCATAAGTAGCTAATTTTCCATTATCTATAAAGGTAGTTTTATAGGAGTGTGTGATTGTAATGGGGCAGTTATAATTTTCTACATTCAATGCAACCAACTTATGTTTCAACCAGTTGTTATTCATTTAACTTCTTTGGTTGTAACTTTTGCTATTGTGTAAGGTAAAATTATTGATACTTTTGGTTCTCTCTCTTGACTAGTCAGTGGACAACCATTGTGATAAAAGCCAGTATACTCAATACTTTCATTTTTGTTCATGACCTGGTAAATGTGGTCAACCTTAAAAGTCCTCTTAACTGCCACTGATAGTGGGCTAGCCTTTTAAGCCAAAACTACCCTGTATGTAACTTGCATAAACAGCTATGGAAGTCAACAAACTCAACACCATTGGCAGAAGTGAGCTTGGGTGGCCAAAAGTTCAAGGATGTCAATGAAACCTTCCACAACTCTAGTCAAGGAAGATTTGATTGGTCTTCTAAACACTGAGAACCACCTATTAAGTATACTTTCAGTGAGTGCTTAACAATATCTTTTAAATACCACCATATGTGCACCACCTGTGGTAATACCACTATATCCCAATGCCTATAGATACCTGATTAGAATCTGAACCAACATTTCACAGCTAAGATAAGGGAACAAACCTGCAGCTATGGAGCATCAGCTTATCAACACTGGCAGAGTGACAACACAAACCATGGTCAGCTACTACTACCAGTCCTAGCACCAACATTGTTGAAGACCAGGAAGTTAAGAGAAATTGCTAAATAACTTCCTCCCAAAAGAACACTCATCTTGCAGCAAGTCTGTGCTCTAAAATAGTGGTGTTAAAAGATACTTACATAAAGTGGATTGAGGCCTGTCCTTGTACAACTAAGAGGAACTCCAGTTGCATAAGAGGAACACCCCAATAACTTAATTAAAAAACAGAGTTGGCATAGTTGACAGCATGTTTGACTGGGGCTTGTCATTGTTTACATCACTGTGTCATGCTTCTTGTTAGATAAATGTAAACATTTAATCTATTCTTTCTTTGTATGTTGTATATTACAGGTATTTATACATTTTATCTTGGGGGTGGAGGTCTGTGTTTATGTATGTTTTATTTAAGTAACAGTTTATTGTGCATTTTCAATGCAATGTTTTTGGTTTTATATAATGTGCTTTTGTGTTTTGCATGTTTGATATTATGATCTGCTTTGAAGGGCTTATTCCTTTTTTTCTGTATGCATGTACTGTAATGTAATTATTGAGAAAGGCTTATTGTATATTTCACCATGTTTTGTTCCAGAATATTTAAAAGGTCTGTATAAAATTGTATGTGTTATCAATGTATAAAGGCTATCCAAAAAGTATGAAACCAAGGGCATTTTAACAAAGATTACTGAATGTGTTCCACATGCTTTGATAGTCCCATTACACTATGCAACAAAATTTTTACTTTTTCTTGTTCCTGGGCAGAAAGTGTTACTTCTCAATTGTATATGCCTAAAGGAAATGGAAAAAAACCTATTTTTCTTTACAATCTTTGCTCTTGTGATGTGGGAACTTATAATAAAAACATGATGGAAGACTATATTTGGGGGCTGATAAGTGAAAGTGATTTACATTACAGTTACAAATCTCAAAAACTTACTTATTTCTAAACATTTTTGTATAATTTTAGCATAAATACATGTAAATCTTGATTCATATGTTGTTTTATTCAGACCTTATGTAAATGAAAATGTGCAAATTTGCCTGTTTTTACATGGAAATAGGTTAATTTCTAAATTTCATTATCCAGGTCACAAAGCAAAGTTTGAAGGGAGTAATGGACATTTTATGTACTTTCACAACATAAGCAATTAAGAAATAACACATACTATCCAGGAACAAAAAATTTTGTTACATATTGTTATCAGACACTTGTGTGAAAATAAGAAAAGCTGCAAATCACCTGTCCTTCTAGAATTTTTTTGAAATCTGTATTTATAATTTAGGGTTAAGTCCGTTTTTGTAATTGTACTACTATTTTGTATTCTATTTGTCATTGATGTAGGATTTTCTTTTATAAAATAGGTTTTACTCATGTTTGTATGATTTATCTATTGTTTTGTGAAGTGTTATTTTCCTATGCATAGTTATACTTGTGATGCTTCAGTTTTGTTCTGTGTAATTATGGTTGAGAGGGTACTTTACAGTATTGCAGCATTTGTATTTGTATTACTGGGTATATTTTTTGTTGTTTCTATAGGTTATTGCATTAGTTTGTGATTTGTTGCCATTATTGTAAAATTTGTATTTTTAAATAGCTAATTTTTTTGGTTTTTATGTAGTATGGATTTGTACTTTTGTTTATCTTTTGTAAAATCATTTTGGCAAAAAAATACATTAATTAATATTCATGACACATGTTTAAAGGATAACTATGCAATATATATTGATTTCATGTTTAGGGTATTTCAAAATAATGTATACATACTTTACAATTGTGTATTTTTAACACTTATTGCACTGAATAAAGCAAACTTTGCTATGCACTAATTTGCTTATGTCTTAGTTTACAGTCTCATAAATGTTATTGTTCAATTTTTAAAAAGTTTGAAAGCTTTTTTTTTCAATTAAGCTTACTAATTAGAAACATTGAAACAACTTAACATGGGTAAAATGATCCTCAAGTTTATTCTGGAACCATCCATAGCACTTGCAAAATGTGAATGGAATTGATACTTTGTGTAGGCTTTTGTTTTGAGCTAGGACAGTGCACTTTCACATTGTATGAAAAAGGTAAGGAATTATGACTTGTAGAATCTGTATTAGGAAGTCCAAGAAACTGGATTTACTTGGTCACTTTCATAGGAATTGGTTGCAAAAAAAATTGACCAGACCATAATGGTGTTGTAACACCCTGGCTCTTTCCATTTCAATGGCACCTATTAACTTATATCACATATGTGTATCAGAGTTATGTTTTGGAAGCATGCAGTTATGTTTGCATAACTCCTCATGCCTTCTTTTAATCCAGAGTATCTTCAGTTTCCAATATAAGGAAGGGTCAAATTTTAAGTGGTGTGATAACACTCCTGAAGTTGGTTGTAGGAGTAAGATGTTCCAATGACTTGTTTAATTTTCAGGCTTGCTGTATGTACACTTGATCTATTGTTCAGTTACTGGGTTTGTCAAACTTTTGATATACATTATTTTTCACCATATGTTTGTTAAGTTAACTGCTGTAATGAAATTCATCACATGTGATGCTATTAATAGTAACATAATATGCAAGAGCTTTATAAATTAGGAATTGATTTGAGAATATTCTCCTTGATCAAGGTGTGATATTTTTTGGCTGAGTAAGATCCTTGAAACAGTATGTGCTTATTGATACTTACCTGTTTACTTAAAGATTTGTTCTGATTTATAAGTTTGTATTTAGTTAATGTATGCCCAGCAATGAAAAATATTTATTTTCATGTTTTAATATAAGTTAAGTATAAAGATATGATTTTTAAAATTTTGTTGCTCCTTTTATAATCTTTTTTTGTCTTAATAAGGAATTAGACATGAGTCCTACTGCAGACAGAGAAAGTAATCATGAAGGCTGGGAGTCAGAATTGACAGTGAAGTACATTAATGGTATGTCTTAGATATAGTCAGAATCTTAGTTTGATCATTTGTTGATATATTTTCTTCATATTAATTTGTTAAAAATGTAATTACTGATATTGTAGTAATTAATAATTTAAAGTGTTTTATTTTTATCCATATATTTCATAATCCTTTTAAAAGAATACTATTTCTGGTAATTTAATTTTGAAGTACTGATACCATAGTATTTAAGTTTTTATTGTGTTTTTTCACACTGACAACAGTTTATATATGTTTAAGTGAATTTTGTTTTATTTGTAAATGATTACTAGAGAAAAGTAGTGTCAAATTATACCAGGTAAGTTTTTAATTATTCCAACTATCCAGATCTGAGAGAATAGTTCATCACTCAAATGTAGTCAATCAATGATCTTGAGGATTAATCAATAAGCATATTCCGCTAATCTTCCAGCTCTAATCTTGATAATTGTCTCATACTAGAAAAGATAACATTATTGTTTCCAGGCTTCAGGAAGGTTAG
The DNA here is from genome assembly GCF_004210375.1 of Tachypleus tridentatus. Classification (NCBI taxonomy): domain Eukaryota; kingdom Metazoa; phylum Arthropoda; class Merostomata; order Xiphosura; family Limulidae; genus Tachypleus; species Tachypleus tridentatus. The sequence continues at coordinate 33,097,979 of NC_134826.1, forward strand.
GGTGTTCTGATCATAAATGAAAACTTGTATTTTTTTTTACCATGAAATTATAATTTTGCATTTTGAAACCTCTTCAAAAACAAGGCTGTTTTTTGCTTTCTCTTTTATGTTCTAGAACATTTGCCTGATTTCTACTAAGTTGCATGAAATGTTTGACCAGGATTTAAACTTGTGCATATAAAATATTTTATCCAATACATGTACAGTAAAACTTGTCTAAGGTTGTACAAGCCAGAAATATCAAAATTTTGTAACATTACCTTACGATTTCTCTTATAAAAGGTCCTCTATATGGTGGAACCTGCATAACGTGGCCAGAAAACTATCTTTTACCTCTCTCATTTATCAACAAGTAGGATTGGAACATGAATAAGGCAGAAAAATGTTTTTGATTAAACATTAATTTCTTCTTTAATTAATAATTTCTTTAAATATTAATAAATTCTCAGACATTTTGCTACAGTAAGTATTTGTTAAATATATTCTGTTCTTTTTTCTGCTGTCATTATTTTGGCAGTTAAATTAAGCAAAAGAATGGAACAAGAAAATAGGAATATTCTACTTTTCCTAGGTAATGCAACTTGTCACCCAAAAGTTCAACTTTCAAATGTTCGTTTAGTTTCTCTTCTTCCATGTAGAACATTATTTCTGTAGCCACTAGATAATGGAATCATACAGTTTATTAAATTGAAATACAGAAAACTGATGCTTCAGCATCATATTGCAAACATGGACGACTGTACGAGAGCATCTGAAATGACCTTGAAAATTGACATGTTAGATGCAATTGCATTTTTAAGTCATTCAATCAAATGTGTAATAAAGTGCTTTCAAAACTCTGGATTTATTCTTTATAATGTCAGAGATTGTGGAGAAGTTGTTTGTTATGACAATTCTAGTGAAATCCAAACTCTGATTGAGAAGATTGATTCAGATGATTCTGTGAACATGGAAAGTTTTGTGAATGTTGACAAGAATGTTTTAACAGAAACTGATTTAAAATCTATAACAGATCACAAGATGGTAACAATGTGAGAGATTCAAAAGATGAACAAAATGAAAAGATAATGAGGAAATATAAATTCCTGCTTTATTGCAAGTGTTAAGTTACATTAACTCTATCAGATTATATGCAAAAATGAAAGGGGAAAATGAACTTCATGAAAATGCTGTAGAATTGGTGTTCTCTTTTAACTGCATGAAAAACCCATTAAAAAAATGAAACAGTTGAAATTGGACACTTTCTTCAAATAAATTTAAGATTTTGTGTACTTAAGTATATTTTGAATGTCTATTTTTGTTCTTATTCATATAAATATAGCATAAACAGTATAATAACTTTATTCACAAATGTCTTACTTCCCTTGAGTCAAGCAAATATAACATTCCTCTCAAAAATTATATATAATTAAGGAAATGCATGTTCACTATGTCTAAGCTGGAAATTTTACTCAGTCCCATGCGATTGCACTTTAGACAGGTTTTACTATATATAGTAATAACTGTATGTTGTTTTTAGTTCTAGACTAACATTCTTACCAACAAAACAACATTGAGTTTAGAAGGTGTGTGTGTGTGTATTAGTTTGTTATAACTTAAAAAGAAGCCAAAACAAAAATAAATTAAACAAAAAATGCTGCACTAATTGAAAAGATCTCAGGGTACAAACTATAATGTGGGATTATAAAATGTGCCCTAGGTGGCCAAAGAAGTAGAACCCACATTGTGGTGGGGATATACTGTCTATCAGTTTTAACCTCCATTTGCCATTCTCACATAAGAAATAAAAGAGCTGAAATAGATATAGAAATTAGGAGAGCGATATGTAGGTGCTCAAGACCAAAACATCCCACATCTATATCACCCTTCACTGCCTGCAGACAGTTGTGAGAAGGTGACTACTTTCCAAAGTGAAAAAGGAAAAAAAAAATTATTTAGATACTATGATGAAATCTGTACATTAAGGTTCCACTTTCTTTCTTAAATTATCCAAACTTTTTCCAAACTCCTGAAGGGAGTCTTTGGACCAGTAATTGTCTATAGACCACAGATTGAGAACTGTTAATATAGGTAAATTAATTTAACCACATTGAAGAAGTCTTGCCTATTATGAAGCCAATATAATTATATATCTAAGACAAGTAAAATATTTAGTATTTGCAATAGATCTTGTGCTTTGTGTTAATTATCTAGAAATATTATGCAGTTTTTTTCTGAGATTCATTCTTTGCAAGAGAAATTTATTTTTTTACAATGAAAGTAATGAATGTTTATAGTTTTGTAAGAAATGATTATGGAATTATTCGTTAGAACCGAGCTATCTTGTTTGCATCTAAGATAAACAACTTGTGACCTGGTAGTTGGCTACCTTATGATAGTTATGTGCTATACATATTTGTCATGCTTTTCTTCACAGTTAGAGAGATCCTTTATCTTAGTTGTTATCTTGCAAGCTAGTGATATGATTGGCAAAGATACACATTCATAGAAATTGTATAGTCTCTCAAAATCACATGATCAGTGTTTTGTTTCTGTAAACAAGTGAAATATTCTATAAAATTTGTGTATTTGTGGTGTAAGGGATTCTTTTTAAATTGACAAATCAGCATACATTTTGTACCAATTTCAATTTTAACATGACTGTAGTATTATTCTCATTTTATGTTAAGAGAGAGTAACATTTGTTAAGCTTATTTATATTTGATAATGCACCATTCTATTTCTTTTGGTTTATTTATTTGGATCTCTCTCTCTCTCTCTCCTATGAAACAAACTTATAAAATACAAAATGCTGATAGATATTACTCAGAATACAGAATGTCTTCTGCAATATTATGAAAGTAATATAATTACTAACTATCACTCATCATACTCAGCCACATACTAGTGTCACCTGCAATATGCAGAATTAGTGGAGGTTCATTCAGTAAAGTTGTTTTTGTGTCTAAGCTCTTTCAAATGTTAGTTATGTTGAGAAGATTCATATAATACAAATGGAAATCTATCAGGTAATAGGAATAGAACAGTTTTAGGGATGAGAGTTTTCTTTGTTTCAGGTTTTGAAATAAAATGTCCAAACTTGCAGAAAAAAGAAAGTCCATTAGGCTTTAAGAAATACAATGACAACCATTTTCCACTACAAATGCTTCATTTTTCCTTTTAACCCTTTTGCTTTTGAGCTCAATATAACATACACATTTATACATTAAGTATTTGCACTATAACTTTTGACACAACATGTGTATCCTAACAAAATTTGATAGACTTCTAGTAAAGATTGCAAGTATTTGGTATAAAAAAAAAATCAGATTTTTAATTGAAATATTTTTATTAAAAATTTGTTTGTGAAATGGTCTGTTTCACTTCTAGTCTCAGTGTGTTGTGATTTCATGTAATGATTAAAAAAAACTATTTTTCATCCCAAAAATCTCAAATATTATTTGCATAATCTCTAAAATCTCTTAAGTATATTTCAAACATTTGTTTTCAGTAATAAGTTGTCTTTTATTTTTTATACACTCACTATATGGGGTCTGTCACTTAACCAACCTTGTAACCATCATAAAAAGAAAGTGGGAAGTAAATATAATTTATGCTTTTTTCACACTAGAATGACTACATAGTATAAAATGAAAATACAAATATTTAGTCTAAATAGTTTAAGTCTCGTAGTGTTATATAGTAACATATATATTTAATATTTTTATTATATTGACCTTCCAGTTATATCTAGCTAACATTACGTAACTTGCATTGATGAGGTGCACATACACTTGTGCTACATATTCAGTAATTTAAAACTGACCTTTAGTCTTCCCTGTCATGGCTGTGTTTTAGTGAACTAGAATATTGTAATATAGTCACATTTCAATTATTTTATATATGTGTGTGTGCATATTATTACTATTTAGAAATAAATTATTAAACTTGTTTTTCGTAAAATGTAAAACAATAAATCAAGAAGTAAAGCAAACAATTAACTTTTCTTGCTAGGACCTTTGTATCAGTTGTTGCTGGACATAGGTTGCTAAGCCTTTCAAAAGTTTGCACATGGAGGATATCAAACAAAATTTGTTTTAGGTTTTATATACATACAGTAAATAAACAAAAAAACATAAATAACTACACTGATACTATACAATTCCATTATAATGTATTAAGCTTGGTAACTGAGATTTATTAAAATTTTAAAAAATATGAAACTTCAAATGAACTAAAGATGTAACCTGTCTCCATAAAACTTGAGTTGAAAGAATGTGGTAGCCTTTTTGAAGATTACAATGGGGACATTCTAAACTATTGATTTTTTATTCACATGTCTTATACAAGTACAAGAGTATACAAGGGACCACTTCAAAAAAAATGGAAGGTGAATGGGGCCACCATGTTTGATTCAGTACATAAGCCGTATCTCAGCAAAATAAAAAGATCTATGAGTTTTATTTTATATACTAGCTCATCAATATTAGTAATTTGAGTTACTAATTTGTATGAAAGTATAGACTTTTGACATCACAAAAATCTAATTTTAAACAGTGCTGCATTCAACATACTATGTGACACACTAAAATCTATATTTAGATGTTTTCTTTTAATATTTACTTTTAAATTAGGAAATTAACTTGTATATAACATTAAAGTTTGAATTATAATCCACAATTTTATTCCAAATTTATTAACATAAATTCATAAAACACTAGCTCAATAAAATTTGGAATACAAGTGAACAAGTGCTGTAGCATGGTGTTTGACTCGTCATGAAAGGGTTAATTATCCTCTTATAAGTCACTGCTCCAAAAGCTTTTCATTTAATGCCAAAAGTAATTGTTGTTCTTATATTTGTGGAAGTCAGAGCTCTAACTGAAATGCTTTTTGTACACACTGTTAGAAATTGTTTTGTTACTTATAATGCTTAAGTTGGAAAACCAAGAAAGCTCATTAAGTCTAAAAAATATGTTTCACATTTAATCTTGGATATCTTTTATATTATTCCTGTTAATTACCCAGTTACAGATATCAGTTCAGAAGTATTAGAAATATCCTATCAGTCCTACATCTTATTTTCAACAAGTCACTCCTGTAGATAATGTGTTTTTTTTTAAGATCATGTGGGAATGTTGTTTTGTTTTGGATACATATCAGGGTTGTTGTTTATTTTGGAAATTTTGATTTATGAAAATTCACATTTCATTTTCTTGAAACATATAAACAGGTAATTTACATAAAATATTAACCATATTGAATAATATATATATAGTTGTTCAAAGTAGTTGAAATTTTATGTTTTAGTTTGCATTATATCTGCATATTTTAAATTTTCTAGCATATTATTGTGGAATATTTCTGTAATACTGTAGCATATTCTGGAATAATCCAGAGTATTTTACATTATTCAAAATATTTAAGATTATAGCACGCACACAAGCACACACACACACATTAAATATAAATAAATAACCTATATTGTTACTTTATACTTTTGGAATATTCTGTATTGTATTTTAGAACTTGTTTTGACATGTTTTCAAAGACTCTATGGGGCTTTCCTTTAGTTCATGTATTGCAAATTTCAGTTGATTCCATTCTTATTGGTATCTTTGTTGTTTGAGTATATCTTAAAGCATGGTTCATTGCTCTTCATGCCATTTCTGCTAATTACAATTATCTCAGCTTTCTACAGTATCTTGTTAAATATGAAAAGGTGAATTCTGCTTCTTTCAAAATTTGCCTGTTAAAAATTTGATGGATATATGTAATATCTATTTCAATGAGTAAATCATTGGTTTGGCATTTTTTAACTCAGCTACATTGATACAATAAAATGAGCAACAGCAAAGGCACTAAATGATAAAAAAAAAAAAAGTATGGATGAACCTCTAAATCACATGAAGCTGAATATGAGGAAGTCTGAGGATAATTTATTTCTATATTTCATCCAAATGAACATAACAGACTTCATCTGCCTCAGAATTCTATCTGGTTTTCTATATTATGACCCAGAGTTGTCAGATTAGATAAGACATCTCGGGAGTCTTTTCAAACGGTTAAACACTTTAATGTGGTAAATGACAATATTAAAAGGTTATTGCCCTTATTAGAGGAATCTGATACAACAATAAAATAAAGAAACAGTAACAGTGCAAAAGTAATGGTTGTTGCTTTTGTACATGCAAGGAAATAATATACTTTAAATAAATCATTTATAATACATAAACATGGTTTTATACAACATAGTACATAGGGTACCAGGCCACTACATTCTAGGATTTCAACTTCATTGTGAAACATCTAAATGCTTTTTAATACACTGGAGCTAGGGGACGAGAGCTTTAAAATATTTCTTCCTAAGTTTCACATACAAATAATGACCAATAATACATATTGTAGCTTTTTGATATTTTTATTGTAACTTTTTGTTATGTAGACAGACAGGTGTGAAAGTCTGGGAATTATTACCAAATTTATTTTTTCCTTTAAATAGATGAACTTGAAAGTAAAGGTATTTTTTGGTAAGAATAGAAACAAACTGGTGATATTTTTATCTACAAGTAAATATAGGACTTTTTTGTATTTATTTTAACACACTTGAGAAATATCTACTATAACATTGTTCAATTTATCAGGTCAGCACTGAGATTTAGATATTATTAGAAATAAACTCACATAAGTACTTTTTTGTTAAAAAGAATGTAATGTATTGCTTATTCTGTGATATCTGCAATGAAAGTATACAATTTTTATCTATGATAATTTCACAATGGTTTGTCAGGAGAAATTACTTTCACGGAGTTTACTGATCTCATGGAACAAGATGAGAAAGATGAAAGTCTTGAACAAGTAGAGAGTGCAGAAGAAGTTGAGAAAGATCAAAGGAAAAGTAAGTTTCATTTCATTGATTGTATGTTTGTTATAGAAGTGATTTTATTATAGCATTTTGATTTTTTCATAAGAAAATTGGGTGTAGTGATATACTTGTGGTTATACTTGTTGCTTAAACTTTGTGAAAGCTTTTTGTGCAATATTTTAATAAGCTGATTGTATATTAAGTTAATCAAAAGCCTGAAAACACTTGTAATATGATAATTGTATGTTGCATATTTTTTTTATTAAAGAATTAGACATAATCAGTACTTATTAAGGTATTTGAAATGCTTGCTTACTGTTAAAAACAAAAACAAGACCTAGTTATATTTAGACTGGATATAGAATTAGCAAAAAAAGAAAGCTAACCAAATGGAAAAACAAGATTAGTTTTACTTACTTCTTTTAAATAGATGTACAAAAAGGATAACATCTGTAGAAGGTAAAGTTCTCATAAAGAGTTTTGTAGTTTACTGAGTGAAGTTTTTGTAACAAGTTTTCTCCCAAATAGTCAAAATATTAATAACTGAAGATAGAAAAGAAGTTTGAATATGAAAAAGACTGTGAGTGAAAATTGTAATACTTTTGTTGGATGAAACTAACTCGATTTAAAACTATATCGTTTGTGATTTTTCTTGTTCATTGTTGAATAGTGAGTTTAGTCTTTTTGTTTTACAGTACTCTTTGGACTGATCAACCAAAAATGTAGTATTATCATAAGAATATTACATTTTCTTATATTACATGTAAATTAATGCTTGCTTGTCTTTTTATTACACATTGTTTGGTGGCTAGACCTGCAGCATTTAAAACCAGAAGAATTGACTATAGTAGAGCACTAGCTGAAATATGGTAGACTTGAAGTGAAAGATTATTACTGTTGGCTCAAGGACTATGTTTAGAAGGTGTTATCCAGGGTAACTGTTGGATTTTGAAGAATATCTTCTAACCAAGTACTTTCTTGATGCTGATGGTGAGAGAGAAAACATCTTTCACTTGTGTAAGAGGTGTTCTGTAACTTTTTATGGCAGGTTTCTGTTGTGGTCAGCAAGGTTAGCATCATCTGTAAAGAGATGCTTTCTGACCCAAACTTGTCTAATTTTAGTCTTGACCTACATTTATGACATCTTGTATGATCTGTCATCAGATCATATTTGGAGGTATACACTACCTTTCATATGTTCAAAGCATTGTTCAGTAGTATTGGGAAAAGGATTCCAAAGAAAGTGGGTGGAAGAATATATCCTTCTTTTTCAAGTCTTTTCAGCTTGTAACTCTCTAAACTGGACTGTAGCTTGCATGTTTTCTTGAATCCAGCTTATCACACAGTGTTGGGTGGCATTTGATGTTCTTTGTGTGCTTAAACAGGCCTGCTGACAGTGTTAAGTGTCTTGGTCAGCTGACAGTGTTAAGTGCCTTGGTCAGCTGACAGTGTTAAGTGCCTTGGTCAGCTGACAGTGTTAAGTGCCTTGGTCAGGTTGACAAAGGAGATGGGCAGTAGTTTGTTTGCTCTATGTACTATTTTTGTAGTTGTAATAATGAAAATATCATACCCATTGTTAACATTCCAGTGTTGAATCCATACTGAGTCTCTGGGCAATTGCATTTGGTGAGTTATTATAGTTACATTAAGATGACTTTGGCAAAAACTTTTCCTGTAATAATGTACAGTAAGATGTTTGTAGTTGTTGCATTTACTCTTGTCTCCATTGTTGTGTAGAGCATTATAATGACTGTGTTGCACATTGCTTGTAAAAATACTGTAGTAAAAGTTGATGGAGATGTGATAAGAGATGTGCTTTTCACATTTGAAAATCTCTACTAAGATGTCATCTTTTTTATGTCTTTACCATTTGCTGTTGAGTCAGTGGCCTTGTTTAGCTCTTCTTTAGTAGGACTGACATCTAACTCGATCAATATTCAAGAGTTGGAAGTTGTTATTTAAAGGTGTGTACTTCTAGGGAGTACAATTTTATGTAGTGTTTGAGCTAGCATGAAACCTGTTTGTGATGAATTCACTATCTTGCAATTTTGAGAAGTCACTTTCTTGACAATAGGAATTTTATCTAACCCCATACAGTTATTTCGTTATTCATGTAGATATTAGTGTAAGAAAATTGAATCAAAATATTAAACTGCTATAAAGAAATAACTCCCAATCACCTACAGTTTATTGAAGAACTGTTTTATGCTTTATTTTTATTTTAGTCTTCAGTTTTTGAATACAATGATGCTATGTGGATGACACAACATAATATTGGATTAAAAATTTAATGATGAAGATGAATTGCTGAAACTGTAAGATACAGTTAGATTAAATATACAGTTAGACAATTAGATTAAGAAGTAAGAGAGAACCCCTACCATAATAATGTTAAAGTGAAGTTACTTTTTTGGTTTTTATAAGTGAAAAATGATTAATATACAATATATTTTAATTTAAAGTGGAAGTAATTTGACAGCATTTATTTTGGTTGAGATAGCCTCAGTCAAAAAGCAATCAGAGTGATCAATGTTTTCAGTTGGTAAAATGGTAATTACCACTACAGTACTGTTGAAATTTTAGGATCAAATCAAAAATTAGATTTTAGACAACTTCCAAAGAACAATAGAAGGTAAGTTGCAGAGGAAACATTAAAATGTTATTAATCTTCACATTTAGTACAACAGAAACTCTGTGGAAGTGCTTGAGTTCAGCAAATAGTTAATATTTTGTGTGTCACCCTTTTGCTTTTATAACTGCAGACAGCCTTTCAGGTATTGTTGCAACATGTTTAATCAAAGTGTCCTTTGTGATTTTATTCCAAATGTCTCTAGTACACTACATTAAAGTTTCTTTGATAGTGATTTTTTGATTTGTCAAGTTTTTTTGTCTGTCAAATCCCAGATCTACTCAGTTGGGTTGAGATAGACACTCTGTGGTGGGTATTACATCACTTAAATGACTCCAACAGCTTCTTTCATAACAAGGTAATTTCTGAATAGGGTGAATAAGTGTTTGAGGTCATTATATTCTTAGTTAAAGAATCCTTTACCAATAATATGCAAACTACTGGGTATACTGTGATTGATCAATATCTCATGTTATTTTTGATGGTCCATTATTTCATCTATTTTGCAAGTATCTTCTCTTGCCTTCAGCAGAAATACTCCCCCCATACCATCACACTACCTCCCACATGCTTCATGGTAGGTACTATGCATTGAGGTAAGTATTCTTTACCTTTTTTTTTCCACCAGATGTACAACTTATGCCTTAAAACAAATATTTCAAACCTGAACTCATCCATCCATAATACCATTTTCCCATCATCAACAGTCTAATTTTTGTAATTTTTAGCAAATTTCAGTTTCTTGACAATGTTTGGAGAAACAAGTAAAGGATTTTTAACTGATACACAACCAAATATTCTGTTTTTGTTGAATCTCTTTGATATTGTGGATCTGGATACTTTTCTGTCATTTGGTGGATTTTATTTTGTTCTATAGATCAATTGCAGTCTTCCTTGTGTCCCAAAGGGTGCACTAACAAAGATACTTAACACCAGTATTTTTTTAGTTTTGGTGTTCTACCTCTTATTTTCCTATTTTCAAATTAACCTTTTTCAGTTTCATGATCTAGAGTGTACTTGGCAGTATCTGGGTAACACTTAAATATCTATGATATAAAACATTAAGTAAGGGTATTGTAAACTTGATGAATTGGAAAGGATATTTTGTTTTACCATTAAAATGTGAACTCGTAACTAAATTTCAAATTTTTTTTATGTACAAATAAACTGTGACTTGGAACAAACATGTATGTAATGAAACAGTTTTGTATGAGTAGTGTTTGGTGTACTTTATCATTCCTGTGATCTCTAGAAAGTTCATGATAAAAATATAAACTTCATGCATTGTTATAACTACTCTTAAAATCTTATGTGACAGTTTTGCACATAGAACTACTTTTTAAACCACTTGTAAGATCTGATATGACAGTTTCACACACAATTGAAACAGCTTATGAAATCTAAGAGTTTCACACATTAATGAAACTGTAAATTCTAATATTACAGTTTTACAGATGGCTGAACTACTTGTAAAATCTTGATAGGTTTTTTTCCTCTAGATTTAAGCCTCATGGCTTTTTCCAGTATACTATATATTCTATTCAGATTTATGTTTTGTGTGAAGTTTTTGTTTTATAAATATTTTCACAATAATTTTATACATGTTGGTTTAAGTAATTGGACAAAAATCAAGGTATATCAAACATTTTAGGATCAAATAAGTGAAACAAAATGCGTGGTTAAAAATGATTCAATTTTCGCTTTTTCACATTTAATTTGTGAAAAACTTAAAGGCAGTGATGGAATACATTTTAAGTTGTTTTATGTCAAATTCAGTTTAAAGAAACAATCTAGGTATATATTTTGATGGAAGTATAATTCAAGAAGTTTATAAAGCTATCTTGAAGTGAAAACTGCTAATTTCTGTCATCAAAAATATTCATTGCTTATTAAATACTGATAATTTCCTGATATTTCAGGTGTGAGTGAAGATCCTGCTGCTGTAGAATTTGAAGAAGAACTTCAAAAGCATAAAAAAGTGAGCATTTTCAAAAATGTTAATGTTGTTTATTTACATAAGCAAATTTTGCAAAAAATTCAAGTACCTTGATTATAAAATGATTTATAGTGTACATCATTCTAAATTTTTCAGTTTTACACATCTCACTTTTCTCGTTTAATAACATTTTTTTTTCAGATAGCATTAATGTGCTTTTGTACACAACTTATTAAGATTCTGTTGCCATAAACATACTTAATTGTGTTCATCATAGGTAGGATTTTAGGTTTTAACTCACCTCATATTCAATGATTGAAAGTTGTGTTCTGCTTCTTTCTTTACATTTTCACAAATGAAGATGTAATGGCAGTGTTTTCATATTCCATTCAAGATCATGTTTTGTTAGCTTAATGGCAAGAGAGACTAGTATTCTGCATTGGAACTAAGAAACAAATTAAGAAAGTTATCAAACAGCTGTAACCACAAGTTCAGTTCAAATGTGTCTTGAAAATAAGAGAGTCTAGGCTAGAAGAGCACTTCAACTTACACAAGCAACATACACTGGATACCTTGCTCATGACCAACAGTAGCAGGGTGAAAGGGACACTCCCCTGAAATGTTGTTGCCTCTCTCCAACTTATTGCATTCATTTCAGTAATTTTAGACTTGGTATTATTATATGTCTCATTTTCAGTTGTAAAATTGCAGTGAAAGAAAAAACAGAGCATGAACTTCAAACGTTGGAGTAGAATTTATCATGTCAATATACATTTTGATTGGACAGTGTGCAGTGGAGCTTAATATTTACTTTCACAATAAATTTTTTTATTGTTCATATATTTGTGTTCTGCATTGAGTTTGTAGTTAGTTGATGAGTATTGTTCCAGTTATTCTTTTTCATTTCTGAGATAAGTTTTCGAAGTGAGTTTTAAAATGTTTGTAGATCATGTATTGAAATAATAATTTCTCTTTATCATACTGTCCTCACTATTGTTATCACCTCTTGCAAGGATAATTAAATTTACTGACACTGAGTATTTGTGGCTGTAAGCTTTAGCAGGTAGATTAAACAATCATGGTTTTCTGAAAACAGAGGAATGCTCTCTACAATGCATTAATTTGTGATGGGGAAATTATTCCATTGACTTTTTGAAAAGCTCCTGTGTGGTTTTATCCTTGAAAAAACTAGCAAAACTTCAGTACTAATGGAGGGAATTTTGAGTCAGAGTTAGGATGCATGAAAAGTTCAGAGGACTTTCCATGAAGATGTGAAGTTCCTACCTTAAATGTCATGGGAATTGAAACAGTGGTCAGTGGAATAGTCTTCTTTCCACCTGACTGAGTGAAATGTACCTGGTTGTTTTGGATTGTACAACAGAGTGAGATCTACAGGTTTTGCCCAGTTTGCAAGTTCTCAAGCTGTGTTGTTGCTGACATAGCTTCATATATGGTGGTGGCTGTTAAGGCCTCTGACTGATATTACTAGATGTTCTGTGTCTGTGAGTACCAAGGCAGACCATAAATTTGATAGAAGTGTATATATATGTTAATGATCATTACATTATTTATTATGATGGAAATGTAGGAAGAGGTCATCTCTTTAAATAGTTTCAGTATTGTAGGTGAGGGTAATTTTGATGTAGGTAATTATAATGTATTTTTTGTGATTTTTATTTGTGAAAATGGAATGCACAGGATATTTTTTTAATTGTACAGATGCATTTCTAGATGATTCTCTTGCAGGATGATGATGTCCATGTTTTTATTGTATGATTATTTCCTATGTATGCAAGTCACATTTTGCTTTTGATAAGACTTCAACATTGAGAAACTAGACTGTCATTCCTGGTGTCATTTTTCTTCTAAGTGTGTAGAGAAAAGGACTTTTAATTGGAACTAGCTTGCTGTTCTGACCAGACAGTCATTTAGCAATAATATGTAAAGGCACATATTACTGTCAGTGTAAGGTATAGTTGTTATACATAAAATGTAAATCTTGTGTACATTTTATATTATTTGATATTTAACTTTATATGGTGGTTGGGATGTAAAGGTGTGCATGATATGACCTTTTACTGACATCCAACATTATCTTATGTATGTGATGTAAGTTATCAACTATTTTTTTTGTTACCCTACTTTACTGGTTTAACAACAGTACATGAAGTGGAGAACAAGTACCAATATTATCAGGGATACTGATAAAACCTTAGGTATGTATTTTGGAAGCTTTTAGAGTATATGCAAACTGTATTGTGGACAGAAGTACTGTTGTTCTTCACATGAACATTACCTTGCACTCTGACTTGTCAGTCTGAGTCAGATTGTTGTCAGTTTAGAGACATATCTTGAGAACAAATATTTTTGTAACACCTGTGTTTTTGTTTGCAACACTCTTGTTGTACATCTTACTAAAATCTTACCTTATTTCATGGAGTTATATCTAGTAAATTTGGAATTATGGTCAACATTTCTTTTACAATCCCATTACATTTAATTAAAACATCCAGTGTACAGCTGTCTGAAATGTTGCTTATGGTTATATTTTTGATTAATGTATTAACTTTGCAAATTGAACTTTTTTTACTGAAGGTAATCAAACTGTAAGAGAATCTTAACACTATACTTTACAAGTTATAATCCAATGTCCATGTTCATTTTTATATTTCAGGATTTTCTATGGTTAATGCAAATTGCATTTTAGATTGTAATGTTTCAGTAGTTCCATAAGTTTTAGTTTTATAAATTTTGTATACTCTTGCAAAACTTGTAAGAAATCTATCAGTCTGTGTTTGATGAAAAACCAGCTACTTTTAACAATGTCTAAAAAGCATGCAGAAGTAGAATTATCATGACTGTTTGTTATATTATTTGCACTTTTATAACAGTTTTTCCACAATTACTTTTAGTATTACAGTTGAAAGAAGATTTCCAACACTGAAATCTGTTTTAGTAATATGTTGTAGATCTAGAAGTTGAAGTTTTGTTGTTTTTCTTCATAATTTTGAAATGAACAACGTCAGTTTACTTTAATTAAGTTTATTTAGCTAATGCTCTTTGTAAACATACTTGAGTTCTTTTATTACAAATTACAGCTTTTACAGAAAAGAAGAACATCTTTAAAACAGACAGGATGTTTTAAACACTGGTGTGATCATTCATTCAGCGTTCTATACCATAAAAATGTGTGTTCTTAAGAATGAGTGCACCAGTGATTGAAACATTGTACCTTTTTTTAGTTGTAACTTGTAATAAACAATACTTATAAACAGTAAGAAACTCGGTTAGATTGGTGGATGTTGGTTTAACTCTTACAACATATTTTATTGTTAAAGGGTCTGTGTACTTGAGAATGGTCACAATAGTGATTAAAATGCCCTATTTGTTTTAAAAATATTCTTTTATACTGTAAAAACTGTAACTTGTGGTAAAATGATACTTATATTCAGTAAGTAAATTCAGAATGAAATAGTGTTTTGTTTTTTTTTAAATAGGACATGTACTATATACATAAACTGGCATGTATATTTTCATGGTTTTAAACGAAAATGTAACTGTGATTATAATAAACATAATTCTCCAATATTTACTACTGAGATTTAGTAACAGTTTTGGGATTTTGCTTGTTTGTTTTAAATAAGAAGGCATTTTGTAGATTTTTATACTGATTCATATTAAAATGCTCTCTGTATTTACTAGATGAAAAAACGAAAACGTCGTGGCAGGTTACCTAGAGATCTACAGGGACTTATGGGAGAAGCAAATCTATGTTTTGCTCGAGGTGACTACGATGATGCCACCAAAATGTGTATGGAAATTATTCGACTTGGTAAGATAACTCTATTTGAAAGATAGTATATCATTGTAGAATTATGTGTGTGTGTGCATTGTGTGTGAGTGTGCGTGCATGTGTGAGAGCTTGTGCAATGGCATCAAAAAGAAAATTGGTTGATATCATGACTTACCATCTGTATAATACAAGTCAAAACATATACCTGACCACCATCACCAAAGTGAATATTACAGTAACATGATAGCTATAACCACCTACTATATATGATGAAACTTTGTAGAATGAACAGCAATGGCTGTTGTGGAAACACAAGTGTAGAGGATGATGTTACAAAAGTCTTTCACCTTTCATCTTCAGTGTCAGTGTGTGTGTGTGTAAGGTATTGCTGGTTTTTATAATGTCGTGTTACGGTTGGTTGGATTGTCACTGTTTCTGATTGGAGGAGAGATTTCCTGTAGATTCAACCAATGGCAGCCATTGATGACTCACCTCTAATCTGGAATCTCTGTTTAGTGAATGTTTAATAGTGTTAATATAAAATGATTCTTTGATTCTTCTTGTCTTCCAGAATTTGTCTGTGTCAGTGATTCTAGTTTTCTTCTATTGTATTCTGTGTCCAATTGATGTGGCGTGCTCTGCAATGGCTGAGTTTTGTGTTTTCACGAGTCTTGCAATATCTTTGTTCTTCTTGCAAGTTTTCTTCCAAACAAGCACTTGCTGTCCATTATACAAAGTTTCATGATGCCTAAGCAATCTGTCAAAGAAAACCTACTCTATAATTTTATTCTAAGCAGCATAACCTCTCAATTCTTAAAAATAAGGCAAAGTTAATAAAATTTTGGAAATTAGAACATAAAAAGTCAGAATTGTATTATATACCTAGTTCACTAATTTGTAGTAAACTAACCAAACAATATTCCTATAGTGCAATATCCATCTTGCCTTTGGGTAGTGCTTGAGTACATTTTCTGATTTGTATTACAATGCTATATGAGATCTATAATTATTATTATTATTTTTTTAAACAGCTATTGTGGGATTACTGACATATTCAAAATCAGTTATGGATGATAAGTGGTAGGTTGGTTTGAGATTTTATGAGTTTGAGCATTCGGGCATTATCCCTTATAATGTTATCTTCAGTAATCTTCATTAGAAATATTCACAAGCATTTTAGATGTCTGTTGGCAATATATGATACCTCCAAAGTCTTTTGGGCACTGTTATATTATTTCAAGCTATTATTCAGATGGTCATTTTAGTTGGTTTTTTTAAATTCTTCACAGTGTAAACTTAGTAATATTTGTTTTTTGGAAACTATTTTCATCATTGTATTTTGTTTGGTGCTGAGTTTTTGTTCATGTGCAGATAATGTTCACAACTGTGATTTTGTTTACACCTGTGTATGTGGGACTTGTCAATGTTTAAAGCACAGCTGCAAGTCTTGGTTGGTGTACATTTTTGTTTTTATTTCTGGTTCAAATAGTTGGACAGTCTAAAAGCTGGGATTATTCTTTTTACCAATCTGTTTGCCATAAACTTGTACATGCAAAGCAATTCATTACGTGCAAAAAATCCAGATAGTCTACTACAAATAAAAACACTGAGTGATTCTCTCTATCAGGTAGAAATGAGGCTCCAACTTTTGTATTCTCAAGATGGCTCATGCTGTACTTTATTTTAATTAAATTTTTAACACTCATACCAGCTGTCTTGAGAATACATTTTTACTCTTAAGTGGGTTTTTTGTCATCGTGAATTACTCTAACCTTTTAACTGTAATTTTAGTTATTCCTCAACTATCTTCTTAATGCTTTGCTGACCTTGTATTTATAACTTACCCTTGAAGGTACAAGAAAATCTGATACCCTATCTTTAGTACTTTCTTGGTCTTATTTAATCTCATCATTGCAACCTACATTTCTCTGCAGTTAACAACAACACTAGATTAAAAATCTTTGAACATTTTGAAATTATAAAGTAGAATTTAAAAACCTTGAATGATAAAATTATGATCTTACTTTAGGTAATGAAACATACAAATTTTCGAAAATATTGTTTATATCACAAGAAGAAAATTAAAACTGTATTGAAAATAATAATTGCATGTTAGTAAATCAGTTACTGCAAAGTTTATCCAGGTTTTTAGAAAGTTTTGAAACTAATTAACTTCAGTATTAATATTTACGACAGGAAATGTACAAGTACTTCAGATTGCTTGCTGACCTTCACAAACAAATCCTTATGACAAATTGATTATTTGTATATGTAATATCTGTCTGAGGAACAAGTGAGATGATTACCAAATGTATGGGGAGGGAAAACTAAAAATTGTATTCATTACCTGCATCTGAAATACTGGAAACAACATCTTTTGTGCATGATAAAATAATTTTCTCATACATGAATACTAGACTGTTATGAATACTCATAACAAAACTTAAGGTGTAGATAATACTTGGTATAGACAAGAAAGTAATCTTGATAGCATGAGAGGAACAGTACTGAACCAGTGCAAAAAACACTGGTATTTTTTTAAGACAGCAAGGGAAAAATATAAATGTACATTTTCTTATATCTCTTCACACAGTTTTTATTAGTGATATATTCTGAGAGTATTTTTGATTTATTGTGAAGACAGGAAAGCGAAATGTAAATAATGTCTGTAAGTTTGCTTTACAATTATTAAAGAAGTTATATAATACTGACTGAACATATGCAAGTCTGTAACTTACCTACTTAATAACAAATAAAGTATTTTATAAAATTATACCTCTAAACACTAAATGTGAATATATGTACCTTCCATCTTTGTTTATCTATCTATGTATAGTAGTTGTGTGTATCTCTGTATATACTCTTCAAAAAAAGAAACGCAAAAGGCAAAATTTGAGACATATTGTTAACAAGTTTATTTTGGGTAGTTCTGTATGACATGTGTGAAACTTTGCACATTCACTGCTGAACATCCAAAGTATGCAAAGGTGAAGTCCACGCTCACTAGTTGAAATTTAACGTCGCTCAACGTCAATAACGAGTATGTCCCCCCGTGAGCATCAATAACTGCTTGGCATCTCCTGCCCATGGAAGCGATGAAATGACGAATCACATCCTGTGGAATGGCTGTCCACTCAGCCTGCAAAGCTGCTGCAAGCTGAGGTAGAGTCTGCGGTTGAGGTTGTCGCAGTCACAGACGTCGGTCCAACTCGTCCCAAAGATGTTCAATGGCGTTTAAATCTGGTGATCTGGAGGGCCAGGGAAGGAAGTTGATGTTGTGGTGTCTCAAGAAGACAGTGGTGAGTTGGGATGTGTGAGGACGGGCGTTGTCGTGTTGAAAAACGTCGTTGACGTTCACCATGATGGGTTGCACATGGGGCCTAAGAATCTCGTAGACGGTTGCGTACGGTCTGATCGGAAATACTATGCAGCCCTGGTATGGTTGAGGCAGTAGACGTTGCAGTGGTGGTCCTATCCCAAAGGTGACGTAACCGGATGTTGCGATCTTGTGCGGGCGTGGTCACACGAGGTCTGCCAGATCGTGGAAGGTCACGAGTTGATCCAGGTTGTTGGTGACAATTCCATAGCCTTGTGATGGTGCTTGGGTAAACATTCACAGCTCTGGCAACATCTGATCGAGATTTGCCTGCTTCCAAGCGACCAATGGCGTTGTTGCATTGTGCTTCAGTCAGTCTTGGCGTAACTGTATTGCGTGTCACACTGAGCTATGGAAACGGAGAACACGTCACTTTTATAGGGATTTTGCACATGTTGCACTTGCAGAACATGCAGATCTCTCAAACAAATTTATTGGACACGAATGCGTTTTGGCGAAAAATCCGATGTTTTCCTCCGTTTTCAAAGTGCACAACTTTTATTGTCATTTTGGTCTGACAATCAGTGCCTTAACATGTGTAACATCACATACTCTGAGCTTGTAATGTTATTACATATATTTCTCTTTAAAATAAAAATATCCCTTTTGCATTTCTTGTTTTGAAGAGTATATGTATTTTACACAAAAGAAAAAAAAATTCATAGCCAACACAAGATTTAGAATTTTTTATGTCTATATTGTTTAAATATATATAATTTATAATTGCTTCTCTTTCATGTAATGAACATTTTTAAGTTAGTTAATAATGTATCATTTCTTTGAAGCTTGTATTTTTTTTCTTATACTGTTTGAGTTGAATTACAATGCATGTACACACACACGTTAATGTGCTTGATCTGATGTATTAAGAAATTGAAAAAATAAAGATATTTATATTTCCTCATCTGTACTTTGTTCAGCTGGTGTATTTTTCAATAATTTTTAATTTGTATCTAATAAAAGTTACACATATTTATAGTTCCAACAGCACCAGAACCATTTCAGACTCTAGGGATGCTTTATGAAGAGAAAGGAGACACAGAAAAAGCACTTCAGGTATTTCTTCCTAAAATTATGCTTTATGGAAGTGTAGTTTTTTTGAACTTATACGTAATTTCTACTATCTTATAAGAGAAATGGATATCTGGCTATTGTGCTAGGACATTATTAGAACCTTACTAGCAAAAACTATGTAAGCGAACACACAGGTTTCAGAGATGGAAATGAATTTTTCTAGTTTTTGATCTATGTTTTATGTGTGGAAAGCTGTTTCAGGTATACTTATGGCTGTGGAATATTTCTCAGGAAGGATATGTGTATAATATGGTTGTTAAAGGATTTAGTGATATGTTAATCAGTTAAAAAAAAAAGGCAAAACCTTGTACATTAGAGCCTTTAGGATAGTAATGAGCTATCAAGTTACATGTCAAATCAGTTTGCAGCACTGCTATCATTTACAAAGTAAAGTTGTAAAAAAGAATCACCTAATTCAAAAAGCTATTCCTGTGAACTGACACTAAGTCTTGTGTCATTAATGGGGATAATACACAGAATTTGAAGTTGATTGAAGTTCATAAGTTGCCAGTTACACCTTCAGAGACAACAAGTGTATTTATGAGAAAAGAATTAAGAATCAGTCTCATTTTGTCCATTGACTCTCAGGTCACTCAGTGAAGTTACAATTGATGTTTTTGCCTTTGTTTTGCTTGAATTTCATTATGGAAACTAATATCTACTTATAATTGAGGATATGAGGAAGGTTCATTAAATCTTTTGCCCTGGCTATCCTTTACATGACATGACATGAGGTTTTAGTTTTACATTCAACCTATGTTAAACTACTTTTTGTTTATGTTATACCAATTAGTATAGCATCATATTTTTGCTAATAATTAATATTTTACCAGTACATAAGTTTAAGTTCTTAATTTTACAAGGCAATATTAAAAAAAAATTCAGAATTTTCCAGAGTGAGATACATTTTGTCTACATATCTTTTCATCTCTATTTTATCCTCCCAAAGCTACAACATTAATAGCAAATTACTCACTCTAAAATGCTCAGAGCAAACCATAATTTTTACAGGCTTTAATTTTGTTTGGTTATAGAACTATCAAATAGAAAATCAGACACCTTGTACCACACCCACCTGTCACATGTTTTCTTTCAGAATTTGTCAATAGTTATATCTTATGCTTAATTATATATTACCAACAGCTAATATAAATTTAAAGTTTTCATTTCTTAAATGATGTATAACATTGTGTTCTAAACATAGACTAGTAATTTTTACTTCTGAATGAACTTTGGTTTCCCCAGGAATCACAGCAGCTAGCTTGGATGCATTTGTAATGACTATTGTCACATAACTGGAAAGCCAAAAAAAGTGTGATTGTTAAAGGAAATTGTCTGCATTTTGCATGTTATTTGTCTTATGTTCTTTGTTGCAGTAATTGATTTACTTCTACCATTAGTTTAAAAGAAAGTAGAGTTAACTGTTATTGTTAGTAGTCAAGAATAAGAAAAAAAAAGAATACTTGAGTAAATAGTTTATTTCAGGTTTTTCTGTTTATTCCTTATTTATTGTTATAAATGTAACTAAAGTTAAAAATAGATATCTTTTTAGGTTAATTAAGGCTGGATTAAGTGAAATACACAATAATAACATAATAAAAATATTTCATGAGACATACACATAAACAGCTTGGGTTAGCTTGTGGGAAAAGTAATATTTTAGTGTAACAGGAGCTACATGTTTCCTAAGTGATTTACAACTTATAATGGTGAGAATAGTAGTTAGACACAGTTCAAAGGACAATAAAACAATAAAAGTTTAATTATAGATAAATGTATATTGTTATGAGCTTAAAGCTACTTAGGATAAATGAATGCAGTTTTGTGCTACATTTGAAGTCATTCTGGAACAAAAAGGAGGGTAATTTAGATTTATTTTGATTTTTGTCTTTTTGTGGTTATGAGATCAGTCAAATTAACAAATCTTGAATAGGGTTAGGGTAGAGAAAACAAATAAAATATAATGATTAACTGAAAAAAACATTTGACATGTATTTAGGAGATTTTAGCAATTATATAAATAAAATTTTAAGATTTTTTAAATGAAGAAAAGTATCTTTAATCTTAACATGGACTATCTGAATGAAACACTCAACATAATCAATAACAGATCTTTTTTTAGTTTATTAAAAATACTTCATTAACAAATAATTTTTTGTATGTAAAAGGTTTATAATATTTACTGAAAGACTGTCAAATTTTGTGAAGATAAACATACTATATGAAAAGTTAATAGTATCAAATCTGTAAAGACTATACATGAGTAGTAAAACATCACATGGCTATGTGGAGGAGGTTTGGATGTATTGACCTTACCATCCTTTGAAAAAGCTTACTAATGAGTAACTTTCACTATTAGATCAACCATCACCACAATGCAGAATTATAGTGGCAGCTGTGTAAAAGATAACGTTTATGCAGAGATGTATTTTTATGCTTTAGTGATAACAATGCAAGGGTTACATTGGGTAATGTGATGGTTATGCGAAATATGCACTGTGACAGTCCCACAACCAGGCTTTTATTAGTGTGTGTTAGCTCTGTTTGTCTAATATTAGAAACTGCAGTTGTAACTAAGAGATAGCACTTGTTCAAATGACATTTTTTAACTAGTTACTTAGCTCATAACACAATTTCAATAAAAATGTTTTTGCAAATAAACCATTACAAGAACATTGCTAATTCTTGCCCCTTTGCTTTTATGCATATAAATAGTGGGAAATATTTTAATTCAAATGCAGTTAAAGTGTGTGATAATTGTAGTTAATTTCTGTCTTTTCATAGTTTTTTAAACTAGTGTGGTTTACCAGATTCATTGTTTTATTTGATGAATAATAAATTAATACCTTGTCTAGTACTTCCCTTATGATTGCTTAAGAAAATATTAATTTTTTATAAGTTTAGGATGTGTGTCGGTTGTTGTATACTTCTGAGCAATGTTTTGGATGTGGAGAAGTACAAAGTCATGCTTTCTTTTTGATTTCTCTCAGGTAAACTTAATAAATAATTGATTAATAAATAAATAAATAATTACTAATCACCAATATTTTATCTTGAGAAAGTGTATGGATAAGCAAGTGTTTCCTTGGAAGTGGCAATAATATTAAAACTGTGAACTCTCATTATATGTAAAAACAAATGTGTGAATAAAAACTGTGATGTACTAAGACTTATATTTGAATTGTCCTTTATAAACAGGTGTATATCTAAGCTAAAATATAAGAATTAGGTAGTTTCACAGAGCCATAAAGCTTTTTATGGAATCCATCATTGTATGAGAAATAATATATAAAAGTAAAGGACTTCTACATGCAAACTAAAAGATGTATTGAAAGAAAAAAGGTTAAATAATTTTTTCATGTTTTAGGCACAAATATAGAACATTTAAACTTTGTAGTCTGCACATATACCACAAGTGAGTTATCTGTACTATGCACATTGTGAGTATTAAAACTTACTTTTTTTAGCATTATAAACCTTTGGCTGTCCTGCTGAGTCATCAAGTGTAAAAAAATGATGCTAAACCAGAGAATGGATCTTATAGAAAAATTCACTCATTGCAATTGAGTGTACTATCACACATTTATTTACATTATGAAATGATTTATTTGTGACAGATTGTAAAGAGTAGAAGTTATAACAAAGATACATACTTGTTAATATTGTGTACATCCACAATACAAAACAAATAATTCCTATTTACCAACTTTATTTTTTCAGTAATATCATTGAAGCTACTAGGTTGTTATTATTATTATTATTGTTTACTTATTAGCAGTAATAATAATTACAGTAAGAGCTCACACAAATACATACACATGTATGGAAAAAAAATGCAAACAAACTGTAATGCAATTTCATTATGGAGGATAAACTATTTGTAAAAGCAAATGTTTATGCAAATAAACACATAATGTAAAAATTGCACCAATTATAATGATTTCATACCACTTTGAGTTGTTTTGGAAGTTTGAGCATAAACATTTTGGCTACTTACCTTATAACCAACTATAACATGTTAAAATACAAAATGTATAAACCACTAACTTTGAGTGAGATACACAATAATTTATTACAGTGTGTTTGGTTTAATGAAAATTGACTAAGGATATGTGATGACATTTCTACTGTTGAACTGCTGAACAGAAAGAAGATATTTAGTTGGCAATGCTGATTGCCACTATGGATTCCTCGACAAAATAATGTGATTAGCTGTCATTATGTCTCCACAGCTGAAGGGGTGAGTGTGTCTGGTAGCAACAGGTCATGCCAGGTAGAAACCAAAGTAAGATATTATTGAAAAGAAACAAAAGTTGACATATCACGTGATGAATATAGAAAGACAACATATGAGAAGTAAAGTTAATATATAATCCATTTATTAAGATATAAATTCTTGTATGTATTTCATGTTTGTTCATATTAGTATTCTTAAAAATGCTTGAAAAACTGTTTCAGGGCTAATTTAAATGGTATATACATTGTAGATTTGTGATTTATGTACTGCATCTACCTGTTTGGCCTTTAGAATGGATTACCTTCAGATTTAGCAGATGAAATGAGTTGGTAGAGTTAACAAAAAAAAAAAAGACAAAGTGAAATCTTGAGTAATCAAGACTAAGTATTAAAAGATGTGTACTGTTAGAATGGAACAGTTCTAATGGGCTGAATGGCTTCTTGTTGTCCCTTAGATAAGTTATACAGTTTTATTAGTTTGCTAAATATTTAACTTGTCTGTAATGTAAACATGTGTTGCATGTGTGTTATGATTATCTTATATATACACACACATACATACACTGTTTGTAAAAGTTTTGGAAGGTTTGTTAAAAATGACAATTTGTTTCAGGTTTTTGACAAAGTCATAGAAAATGAAAATTTTCTCCTGTCAGTATCATAAACCAATGTTTTCCATAATTTCTTTAATTCAGGATTTCATTGTGTAATATCCTGTGATGATGGTTTTCACAGTGAGCTCTTGTGTTTATCTGAATAGCAACTTGAATTATTTCATTTTCTACAATGTTGAATGAGGCTATTGATATCTGAGGTTTGCCATTCAAGCAACTATGTAATTACAATTAATTTGCTTCTTCTATCATTAATTTTGAGTTATGTGTATTGACTTGAATGTGTACTTGCATAAAATATGTTGGGCAAATGTATATTTAACAATGCATAGCTTCTGAAGGATGAGCATAAGGAATGGTTCATTATGGGTGCATATTGCCAAGAAGATAGTTGCAATGTATGCTATAAAAAGTTTAGCAATGGTAGCATGGGTGAGCCCATTGTGATAAGCCTTATGAAGGGTCAAAAGCATGAGGCTTATGTGCACAAAATGTAGTTATAAATGGCAGTCATGTTTGACCATCATCAGTTTGATATCTTCTGAATCTAGGCTGATGCCAGATAGGACATCAGCAGTGAGACCTACTGTTGTGATAAATCAACATGATCCCGTAGTCCAGTAAGTAAGTGAATCATATTTCCAAGTTGAATTCAGCATCATAGAAAATGGGCTTAATTTCACTGATTTTAAGTAGAATTAGTTGCAGTTAGTCTCTGGGTGATTTACTTCTTTTCATCAAAGTATCAGCACCTAATTATGCAATCTATTCATTACTTGACAGGCTGGATTCACTTTTAAAAAGAAGATGAGTGGAATGTTGAGATTTTGTGTGTCCTGAAGACCATTGTTAGCAGGTGCAGTTAACAAAAGCTGTAAAAATGTAATTGATCTTAAATATACTGTTTGTGTCCATGCATTGAACTATGATACACATCCAGTTTACCTCCACTTAATTTACTTTGGCTCAGTTTTACTAATCTGTAGTCTCCAAACTTATTATAATTGGGTAATACACTTTATCAAAGTATAGATTGAATGGACCTCTCTTGAACTTAAACTTTGAGTTTAAATAATGTTTGGAATACTAGGTTTATTTATTACAAATGAAGTCTTTGAAAAATTGTTTCCAGATAGTAAAATTACATCCAAGTTCTTTTGTGGAGAGCAAAAATGTGCCCTTGTGACTTGTTTTAGATTGTCCCTATATATTTGGTCAAGTCTGTATCAAACGTTTGGAAATGATGCAGATTTTGTGTTCTTGTACAACTAATCCTTAAAAAAACCTTTGGTACTTTGTGGAAAGACAAAATCTTGTGATGAGTAGATTTACTGATTTGAAATTTTTTAACCGTATGGGCTAATTTTCTTTTAAGCCATTTCTTACAATTGACAAAAGATCTAAATCGTGGTCTTATTTTGCAATTAGGAATGGATGAGACAAACATTAACTAGTTCATTGAGAAAATATAATCAAAAGTTAAAAACTACAAATCCAGACCCATTTTTATTCAGCATTTGGTCTTGTTGTGTTCACACAGTTCATGGGGCTCTTTGTACTATTTTAAGTTTATCTGATTAGGATTTAGAAGTAAAACTTAAATCAATGTACTTTCTTTTCAAAACTTCTCCAACCAGATGGGAAGACTTTGAGGTAATAACTGGATTTTTGAAATTTTGTCTTACCCGATGGGTAGTGAATATACTTGTTACACAAAGGGCAATTGAAATTATTCTGAATTTCCAGACATAGATCAAAACAATTGATTTGAAATTAACCTCGTAAACACTACCAAAAAGTCAAACCTATAATACCATGAATTATGCAGCATCTGATATCCTTTCTGTAGCAAAGCTATCATTTTATGTTTCAGTATCTGAAGAAATCTCCATTTCTGATGAAATATCAGACTGATCACCCTGTGCTACTTATTGCAGCTGTGATCCAGAGTCTGTGATCAGAAATCTTTTGAAAAATGTTGCAAAACAAAATGTGCTATCTAGAGCAGACACTGTATTTATATTATTGAAAATTGACTTAAGCAGCATGGGAAATATCAAATTAGCTAAACATGTCAATATCAGTTACTGTACAACAGAAAATAGGAAAATATTTATTGCCACAGAGAAGGCAACCTCAAAAGATAAACTTGCACTTTTCAATGAATGTTTGTTTTGATCTGTTTAATTGAGAAATTGCTAGTGAAGTGTCCATTGAAACATTCATTTACTTGTAATGCCACCTGTTTTTCTCCATTGAAAATATCTCGGAGGCAATGGGTAGTAAAGCTCATTTGCAGCATGTACTGTCCACTCTTGTCAATATGAAATATGTCTTAAAGCAAATGAATGTGATTGCATAATAAGACAGAATAACTTGTTTTTATTTCAGTTTATGATGTCAGATTCTTGTATCTTCAAGGATTTTGACCTCAAAACCAATAGGCTTGAATGCTTTTTTGGTTTTGTTGCAGATTATGAATCTGTATGGTGTGTAATCAAACTCATTTTGATATTTGCTCATGGCCAAGCAACTGTTGAAAGGGTTTTTTTTGTAAATGAAGGGTGGTAATGCTGTTACTAATAGAGAGTGAACTACATCTTTATTTCTTGTCTGTATAAACAACAAAAACAAAAAACATTGTAAAAACACATCTGAACTTACTCTTTAATTCTAAAAGTTATTTTTCATTTTTTAGGAGTTCTGTGTTTAATAACTTGTCTTTTCACTTTAGGACATGTTGATTATTTGATCAGTCATGTGCAAAATTTGATGCTGAAAATTAATGTGTGTAATCAGATATTACTAGTTACTTTTGTATGGAGTTAAGTATTTAGTTTTAAGATACACACTAAGTTAAAGCCTAAATGTGCTACAGGTTATGAGATGCCAGTAAGTACATATGTACACTTTAATAGCACAATGCAACCACAACATATTCCA
Organism: Tachypleus tridentatus; assembly: GCF_004210375.1. Classification (NCBI taxonomy): domain Eukaryota; kingdom Metazoa; phylum Arthropoda; class Merostomata; order Xiphosura; family Limulidae; genus Tachypleus; species Tachypleus tridentatus. The sequence goes on from NC_134826.1 coordinate 33,125,424, forward strand.
GCATGATTTTGTTTTTTGGTTATTATAATTTTGATTAGAAATCTAGTACTTTTTAAAATGCTAGAAAACTTTTTTATAAAAGATGAAAAAAGTTATGCTGTTGTGTACAAATTACTAGAAAAAGCATATAATCTTGTTAGAGTACAAATGTGACAATTTCCCAAGAATCCACATCCTGAATGTGTGCTTTGTGGCTGCTAAACTTTCACGAACAGAAACTTGTATGAAATATATTTAGGAGGCAAACATTTATTTATATCCAAAAGTACAGAAGAAATGTGAAATGTTCCAAAGCACTATTTCATTGTATTACCCTAGAATTGAATATTAAAGTTATTTAGTGATATTTTTCCAATATTCTTCATTCAGTTTTCCCTTATTGGAGCCTACCTCAATCCCAGTGACCCTGAGGAATGGATCAAACTTGCAGAAATGTCACTCGAGCAGGGAAATGTCAAACAGGCTATTACTTGCTACTCTAAAGGTAATTTTTACATTTTTAATAACAAGTTTTCTGTATTTCTTATATACTGTTAATTGTATTAAAAATAAAAGTGATTTTCTGTAGTATTTCATGTTGACAATAGTGATAGATAAAACAAAATACATCCCATTCCAATTGATTTCTGCACTATAAAAACAAGTAACTGTTAGACAGAATTTCTAAGTTAATTTTTTGATGGTGACTAACAGTTGCTTACAAAGTTCATTAATGCAACCCTTTCTCTGTGGGTTTTTGTATGTTCAAGTGTCAAAGAGCATGTCTTTACATTTGTACATTTATATTTTAAATTTTATTGAACTGCTATTTTAGAATGTATGTCAGTAAGATTGGTATCAAATTGTAGATTAAAATTTAAACTTTAGTATTGTACATTAGCTAATTTCATAGTTTAAAAACAAATATTTAAAACAATTCTTAAATATTGACTCTTGTGTGCCATGTGGTATGTTAAATGCAGCTTTGGTTCAAATTAGATGTTTGTGATGTCCAAGTACAAAGTCTATGGTTTCTTACAAAATTGATACTTGAATTACAGGTATTGACAAGCTACAAAATAATAAAAAAGAAATCCAGTTTTTTATGTTTGCTGGGATACTGCTATATTTACTGAATGAAACACGGTGGCCCTGCCCACTCATTTCATTTTAGAAGTACTTGCATAGATATACCTTCTTTACTTTATCATATGTTTATAATCAATCAGAAGCTGAGAATTCTCTCATGTAATTTTCTTAGTCTCTTAAAGGTGGGAACTTTTCAAGATTGTCATTTGTCTGGGATCTCAAAAGGAAGTGTTAAGTGAAAATGATCAGAAAACAACACTTTCTTAAACTCAAATTCACTTTATTTAGTAAGCCTGTTAAACTGCAGTGGAATTCTGTAATATTAGTAGAGTAATTTATAATTTTCTGTTGTTTCAAGATACATTTATAAATCCAAAAAGTTATTTTATTTTACATTGTAATGATCTAAAGCCACTACAATTGGGGTTTAACAACAGAAACAATCTACTCAACAAAAACAATATTTAGAAATAAATTCAACACCTACCAAAACATAGTTAATAAACAAGTGCTTGTTTTGGATGTGATGGTTATAAATGGTATGCCATAAATATCAATATTATTTCAAGAGTCAGGAAGAAAAGAACCCCCAAAAAAATCTACCTCCAAAAAAATACAGCAAACACAATATTCCAAAAATTACCTTCAAATATTAATAACAACATTGAGTGATAAACAGCAGTAATTCACTAACTGTCTTATGATGACATTTTATGTTATTGAAGATTATGGCAGGGTATTTATTCATTGAGTATATCACAAGAGTAGAACCTCATATGATATTAGATTTATATACTCTACTGCTACATTAATAGTATCTGTACATCACCACTAGGAAAAATAGTGTTAGTTGTATCATACATACATACTTACGCAAAATATAAATGATTAGCTAGAAGGTATGCTAGTGTTTTATGCAACTAAAAATTTCCAGATAAACTAAATGAAAGAAGGAAATAATAAATGAATGATAAACACAACCATAATCATAAATTAGAATTTGCTATCTCACAACATCCTCTATGCGGAAAATTTTGCAAGGCTTAACATATATAAGGCTATATTTCTTTATTTACTGTTCTATGCTTTAAGAAAAATAACTTAAATTTAAAAACGTATTGTAAATAATAATATGTATAAACATGTAATGCAGTATAACCATAATGGGACTATTTTACAAAATACTGATCCATCAGAACCAAACTAAAATAGGTTACTTTGTAAAGCTAATTTTATATTATTCAACACAGTAACATGAGTGTATGTGCACCACATCATTTCAAGTTGTGTAATATTCATTGAACTTGACTGAAAGTTAATAAAATAAAAATAATATATGTACACATACATATGTAATGTTATGAGAATTAAGCTAAATAGATGAAAAAAACTTAATTTATGTGCTTACTAATTTTTTATGGTGGTTGTGAAGTTGGTGAAATCAGCGTAATCCTTACACAGGTACAAATAATGAAAATAACAGAAAATATAATACAGTTTGATAATTTTCTAGAGGTTATAAAGGATTATAAAGATTTGCATGTGAAATTATTACTTAAAAAATCTTAATTTTATTTTATAAAATCTAATATTTTGTTTACAAAAGCATTGTAATATTTATTGATACTCTGCAAAACTTCATGAAGGTATGCATACTGTATTAAAGTTATAGTATGAAAACTATAACAGCACAAAATGGTTATGAGGTTGGTCCCTGAATCAGAACTCATAGTGAGAGAGTTTATGTTGACCTACTTTTAAGGAATTTGAATGCACTTAAAATTTTACTGATTAAGTCTAGTGATCTCTAAACTTTGCTTGTCAGATGTTATTTATGTAGAACTTATGCCTTCCTTAAGTTTATAATTAATCTCCTGACTAATAACAAAGTTTGAAACCTTTTAAACTTTTTATTTATTTTTGTACTTCTTTCTCTTTATGCTCATGATTGCATGATCTACCAGATATTTATATAATAACGAGAAATGTTTTGACTTGTGCTTTATATCTTCTTTTGAGATAATCCTAGCTCAGAAGCTTCAGTCTTTTGCAGTTTCCACACCCCAGTAACTGTCCTATCTGATTACCTATTTTTAATTATTTATAGAAGTTAGGAAGTCAATAATAAGTTTGATAAATATACTTTGTGTATGGGAAGATATCTCCTATAGTTGTTGTAAAAGTTTAAGCTGTCTGTGTTTTTAGTTTAGCACTTATGCATTCAGTTGTTTTGTTTAAATATATTCTGTGAAGGCTTTAGTTATAGCTTTGCTGTGGTTCTGTTGTTTTTGCATTTTTAAGTTTTGTTTCATGGTTCTGATTTCATAACATTTCTAATTATGACTCTCTGTTTATATTTCTTAGAATTTCAAATACATCATTTTCTGCTGCACATGAACCTTATCATTTTGTTTTTTTCTTAATTAACAGAGCTTTGACTTTTTATTAACAACTTGAAGATATTCAAGAGATACATTTGCTTTTGTTTTATATGGTTTTTGACTGACTTTTCACTGTTTAATCAATCTTCATGATGAGCAAATTTCTTAAGCCTTCAGTTGGCATCTTCTGTGTACTTATGTTGCTACATGACTGGTTTTCAATACTTGTGGTGAGCACAGCACAAATAGCCTAATCTGTAACTTTGTGCTTAACAACAAACAAATCATTCATCATCTAATTCCTTTCATTGTTGCTTTATATGTTTACCAGGAGTTGGTTTAGTATTTTCGGATTCTCCTTTTTTGTTTAAAACAAACTTCTCCATTTTTCTACTTCTAAATTTTCTTTGAGGTATTAATACAAGAGACAGATCTCTTGTTTGGTATGGCTGGAAGGACCATTGTCAGCTTCCCTTTATCCATGCCTGGTTTTACCAGTTTCAGTTTGTGATTTTTCTTTTATGTGGCAGATTTTTCTGAAAATGATCATGTGGTATGTTTCTGAATTAGGAAGACTCTATTTTTATATTATGTTAGTTATTCAGAATTTATTTGTACTCATTTTATATTAGTGTCTTCCACCTTTAAATTTTTTTTAAATATTAAACTTTTCACACATGACCCAAGGTATTTGATGTTAGAGTGTTTCTCTTTGTACAGTGTGTTCGGAAAATCACTGTGCATTTATATATTTATTAACAGACAAGTTTCAATACAGAATACAGGGGGTGAATATGAATGACAATTATAAACAATGTTGAAAGTGACCCTCATTGGCATCAATACAGGCTTGGATCCTTCTTATTTTGTTTCTATGCACTGCTATCAGTTGCTGGCTTGAAATAGACTGAATGAATACTGATTACAAAACTGCACAGTGACTTTCTGAACCCCCTGTATTTATTGCATTTACTGAATTTTACCTTGGCCTTCTTATTTCCAAAATTGGCAGAACTTTGGACTCTTTAACAGATTAATTAGCATTTCTTTAACTTTTCATTACCTCGGGAAATTGTGTAATTAATTGCAATTAATCTTACTGTTGTGTGGTCAGTGGCTTCATCATTTTTGACACAGACAAAACATATTTTTATTTGAATTTATCATACTGATGTCAACTTGTAATCATTTGATCCAATCAATTTCATCAACCATTTTAACTATGGTTGATTTTCAATTTTTATGTAATAACCAGATAGGATTTCCATACATTCTTGAAATAATGAAATATTTAGGTAATTTTATTTAACAACTTCTCTGTCTGAAAATAATTATCAAAACCTGAGAGGGCTGGAAGCTAGAAAATTCATAAACTGAAAGATTACATATGCTATGGAAAAAGATGTACTAATTCTCTGATGAAAAATATTTTGCAAGGAGTTGTATTTTTAACTCTGTGTAAAAATAACATTGATGGTTTTTTTCATTGATGGCAGGCATTAGGATTCATGCAGAAGTAAATCCAACATTATGTTAGAAAGTCTTAAGAAATATTATCAAATTTCAGAATTATTCATGAATTTTTTCTGCTCACTGTGTGGGAACTCTTAAGAAAATTGTCAGACTTTCTATCAAATTCTCACCATAAAGTATGTCAGTTTTCCCAAGTAATATTTTCATTCTCCTTTGTAAATATTTAGTTGGGAGGGGATTTTGGTCACTTTTATGTTTCTTTTGAGAAAACTATTATATGTTGAGGTCATGTGATCTGTTAATTTTGTTGAAGTGCTGCTACTGAAAATGTTTTGGATTCACATTAATGCTTTAAACCATCTTTTTTACAGTTTCTAGTAGGGCAAAGGAATAGCATCTACAGTTACGACAGAAAGTGTTTGTCCCCTTGCGTCCTGAGTGGTTTTTGCTCATAACTGTATCATGATTAGGATAATGAAAGTATGGTATATTATAAATGTTATACTAACACACATCTACTTAAATTTTTTTGTAAATTGAACGACAAATAAACTGTTCATAAACAAATAACCAAACATAGGAGGGGCAGAAAGTGTACGTGCATCTACTTTAATGGCCAGTTGTGTAGCTTTTCAGGTGAATTACTTAGCGCAATCTCTCCTCATAGCCCTCCATGATGGTTTGATAGTACTAGACAGGTATTTTCTCCCATTCTTCATTACATAAGGCCTCCAACTTTTGCAAGTTTTTCAGATGATGCTGATGAACCCTGGTCTTCAACTCATGCCAAATGTTTTCAATTGGGTTGAGATCTGGTGACTGCGATGGCCACTCCAGAATGCTTATATGGTTCCTCTGCAACCAGGATTGCACATAATTCGATGTGTGCTTAGGGTCATTGTTGTGCTGGAAGATCCAATGACGCCCAAGTCACAAGTTTCGAATATCATTCTTGATATAAGTGCCTGATATATCAACGTACTCTTCTTTTTTCATGATTCCATTGATGCGGTGAAGGCTGCGTACACCATAAGAGCTGAAGGAACCCCATAGCATGATCAAGCCACCTCTGTGTTTAACTGTAAGGTCGGTGTTCTTTGGAAGATTTCTTATCCCCTTCTTACGGAAAATATAACAAACATCATTGTGGCCGAAAAGCTAAATTTTAGCCTTGTCTGATCAAATAATTCTCTTTCAATAGCGAAAGGGATTATCTACATGCTTTCTTGCATACCTCAATCGTGTTTAACTGTAAGGATGGTGTTCTTTGGAAGATTTCTTTCCCCCTTCTTACGGAAAATATAGCAAACATCATTGTGGCCGAAAAGCTCAATTTTAGCCTTGTCTGACCAAATAATTCTTTTCCAATAGTGAAAGGGATTATCTACATGCTTTCTTGCATACCTCAATCATGTTTCTAAGTGAACAGGCTTTAAATGTGGAGTTCTACGAGGATGGCATACTTTGAACCCAGAAGAGTGTAACATGTTTGTAACTGTAGAGGTGCTTACTTCAACCCCAGTTTCCTCTACCAGTTTATGTATGTCATTATGTGTTAAACGATGGTTTCTAATAACTTCTCTGGAAACCTTCCTCTTGGTTCTCTTTGGAATTTTGGTGGAGGGTCTCGAATGAGGGAGTTTAGCAGTTGATCCTGTAAGCTTAAACTTGGCAATTATGCTTTGAACAGTAGATTTCGGCTCATTAAGTTGTGTAACAATACTGGAAAGAGACACACGAGACTTGTATTTTACAATAATTCGGTTTTTTAAATCACTGGACAGTTGTTTCCTGTTTGCCTTGATGACCAAGCAGATAATGACGGAGACAGCGCTAAATTGCCAGAAGTACATTTTTGCTGGCTAAATTCCAATAATTATGAACCTAGTGTTTAGTTCTGGAATGGTATAATGTAATTTATTCACCAAACTAAACAAAATTTTCACAGGAATATCAGTTTTTTCACATGTTCTGAACTATACGAACACTTTCTGCTCCTCCTGTTTTTGGTTATTTGTTTATAAACAGTTTATTTGTCATTTAATTTACACACAAATTTATGTAGATGTGTGATAGTATAATACTTATAATATATCATTCTTCTATTAGCCTAATTGTGATACTTTTCAAGTTATGAGCAAAAAAACCACTTGGGACTCAGGGGTACGAACACTTTCTGTCGTAACTGTAGTTGTAACCTATTTCTACTTTTTTCTTTTAAAATGGAGAATTTTCATCAGTTACCAATTTTTGTCCATAAAGGTTTGAATGTTTAGAATTGACACAGTTGATGGTTACTTTCTTATTTTCACCATCACTTGTTTCTCAGTTTTGTGCACTTTACTTAAATTAAGTTACTTTATAGCTGTTCAGTTCTTTCTTCTACCCCATATGTTTTGATAAGGATGTTTAAATCATTGATGATATACTTCCTTCATCTTGGAACTTATTTCTATCAGTCTTTGATAAGTTGTTTAGGCAGAGTATTCATGATGAAACTTTGTATAATGGACAGCAACTGAAGACGAAAGGTAGAAGACTTTCAAAACGTTGTCCTCTACACTTTTGTCTCCACAACAGGCAGTTGCCTTCCATTCTACAAGTATTTCTACCATTATTTGAGCAACTGATTTATTTTTTCTCCAACAGAGATGTTTTTAGAAACACATGTTGGTCACAAAGTTTTGCTCTATTCTCTATAAATCTAATAAAATTATAAGAGCATTTAATGTACAAATTGTTTGTTAATTTAAGCTTATATTTTTTTGAGAGGTAAGTTATACTCAGTACGTGTTATCTATTTGGTAGGCTTTTGTACTTCTGGAACAAGTTTAAAGTGTTGCATTTCATTGTACAGTACTTCAATGAATTTTGAGATGCCGTGCGGCTGCAGTACTAAACGTTTATTTATTTTTCATCTAATAGTGGTTTCTGTGAGCTTTTTTTCATTCATAGGGTGTAATGAATTTTTTCAATGGAAGCTCAACTACTTAGAAATTACTTCCTTAGCTTCATAGGTTAAAATGCTTGGATGATTTTACATGATATTGCATTTGAGATATGAATGTGTTGTTAATTTTCTCTTATAGCTATCAAATGTGATCCAACGAACCTTCCACTCCTGTGGGAACGTTGCAATCTTCAAGAGCAGATTGGAGACAGAAAAAAAGCTTTAGAAGGTTATGAAGCTATTATGGAGTTACTAGGTCCTGATCAAGGCAATGAGTGTGTGCAGCTCGCTAGGGAAATAGCTAAAGTTAGTTGATCACATGTTTTTCCTGTATGTATATTTATATTTTGTTTTAGAGGAACCGTAGAACTCTTTACAGAGTATTGTCAGCACATTGTGGAAATACTTTTAAGTTTTATACATTTTATTCAAATCTATTTTTTGTACAGCCAGAAATCTGGTGGCTGTGACATTTGAAAGAAGCATACTACTGCAGTTCAGATTCTTTCATTCATTTCCTCAGATCAGTAAGGTTGATCTCTTCCATTTCTCCAGGCAGATTTTCCAAAGTCCTTTTTATAGTGATATGATACCAGATTTTGACTATGTACTTAAGTAGACCAATTGAAATATTTCAATTGCAATCTGGTTGTCTCATTTGTATGTCTGCAAAAGGAATAGTTTGAGTTTCTGTTTTGTTTTGTTTTATGTATGGCAGGATGTTTTACATTAATAATGTAGCTTAACTTAGCCACATTTCTATTATGATTAGGAATCTTCTGTTTTAAAATTGATTTCTAAATGTGTTTATGATAATATTTTGAGTTTTATAGTTTATACATTCTCCATCTCTGGTATTCTGTTATAAAAGAAACCAGCCACAGCCATGAGTCCTTTAAATGTTAGACTTCTCAATATCATGTTTGAGAGTTTTTGCAGTTTGTTGATAAAAATTTACCTTTGGTTTGTTTTATTTGCCAGAGTAGATCCAAGTCTTTTCCAATGCAACCACTAACTTGTGTCTTTCACCTGCCTTTGAAGCCATCTACACCAAAATTTTTCTTCATAATTTTATTCCCAACATACAGAGAATTTTTTAGTTCTGATGCCTTCACAATGGGGTCTGTGTAATTTCTCTGAGAAGATTGACCTACAGATTGTCTCTATGATGGTTGTAGTTCATTTTTGACAGGGATACATTTTTACTTCTATTTACATCTACTAATGGCTCATGGCTTTCTTTTATTTGTATATACATTCTGTGTGCCATTGAGAAAAATATTATTTTTCTTGCCTTCTCAGTGTTATATAATTGAACAGCCTTTGTCAGAAAAACAAAGTGTACTGAAGCCTTCTCACTAAATGACATTTTTTGGAGCATGACCTATATAGGGTGAAATAAACTTGTATGTATATGGTGAATGCATAAGAGAAAATCTAGACTATTTTATTAATTATTAAAAGTGCTACCACAATGTGCTAACAACTGTTAAGGGTATTGACTTTTTCCTGCTCATTAGGGAATCAGAGAAAATGGTTGATAAATTCTGTAATTTTTTAAAATTGAATTTTAAAATTTTCTAGTCATTCAGTGTTTTTAATTTTTACAGTTTTTTTTTAAACCTCGATCACTAAAAGTACAGAGTGGCACACTGCCTTTTGCTGTTATAATTTAAGCATTTAACTCTCTCAATACAGGCTCTATTGATCTGATTGAGCACTTGACCTCTTCATACTTAGTTAAAGCCCTTGTAAATTTTATACCACCTTTAATACAGCATGTATATCTTCACAAAATATGGCAGACTTTCAGTAAACATACAAGCCTTTAACATAAGTCCTTTGTTTTTTAGTGAAGTATTTGAAGTAAACTAAAAAGGTTTGTCATTATATTAAGTATTTGTTTTGAATAGTCCTCAGGCAAAGGGGGAGGGAATGTATAGAGAGGGTTTATCCAACAAACTGGTGTTAGAGTTCATTATGTATTTTACTTATTAAAAGATGAATGATTTAACTCAGTCTCTATTATCAGTGCCTTATAATGTGTTGAGTGCTGTAACAGGCAAAAACCTAAGATTATTTAACTGGTTTATCAAATCAATTACATCATTTATTAAGTTAAATGTAAGTTCTATTTAAGTAGATTTTTTTTTATCAGAAGTTATTGATATCTGTGTATTAATAAATGAATTCACAAATCTAAACACTTAAAATTCATTTTAAAAGGTTTTGCAAGCATTCAATCTGTACTGTATGAGTTTATTTTATATTGAATATTGTTAGCTCTGTATAATATGAAGGTTAATATAATTTTCATGGGATACCAAAAACAAGGTCTACACCATATTAAATTAACAGCTTATGTAGTGGTATTGTAACTTCTTGTCTCTCTCCTGTAAATGTAGGTTTAGCAAAAACTGATGGGTCTAATTCTGATAACTTGTTTTTGTTAGTCACACCATGAAAATGGCTACATGCTCTCTGCTGTTCAGGTTTTAGAAAAAGCTTTTTACAGATTTCCTGAACTGATTACTTCTGAAGGTGAGTCAGAGTTATTCTACTGAAAAATAAGGTTCATTAATTTTTTTTAACAAGTTTTGTTATAGTTTAATAGAAACATTGAAAACATAATTACTTGTAAATTGATATATTTTGCATGGAAATATTTATTATCGTGAACTTTATCAAATATGTATGGATTGGTCCTTTAGAATTTAGTATAAAATGCAATAAGCTTTCAGTGAAATTCATACAAAAAATTAGATGAGTTACAAAAGATTATTGTTCAGAATATATCTGTGAATTGATGACATTATTCTGACACAAACTTTAACAAGTTGGAGTGCAATTTGATATTTGTGTGAAGAATAAAAATAATTTTGTCCATTATGTAGTTTACATAATAACCTCACTTGTATAATGTATACAGTTTTTTTTTTTTTTTAGTATTTTTGTTCATCATATCTAATATATATGCTACCCTGCCGTAGAATGTTACTAAATAAGTAGTTTGGGTAAAGTGACTAGTTGATAATACTGACATCAAATACTTAATTGTATGTTGGATAACACTCTTATCATTACACATGTGCACTCTTACCTTCACCCTTGCACATAGGGTTAAATTATTTAAGCCTCAGGTCTAGAATAAAAGGGTAGTTTACATTGCAAGGAAGTTACTTTGAAATATTGACTAAAGATATTGTGCTAACATGTCTTCAATTCTACAGTTTTAATGTGAAAAACTAAACAACCTAAAAATGCTTTTGTAATGGAAGTGTAGAAAAATGTTTTATACTGAAAGTAATGGATCAAACTGTTTCTCGAACTTAAAGTTCTTTATGAGGTAGCATTTTCTGTTATTAACCATACTAGGAACAAAAACAAAACAACTGACATTTCTTCAAACTACAGTTTTAATTTATTTCCTTTACCTGGTAAAATATTAAATGTAGTCATGGTATTTAAGTTCTGTATGAATCATTATACATACGAAGATTACAGAAATATTTATTGTTTTCTTTAAATATAAACAGGTAAAAGTGTATGAAACTTTGTAAAATGGATGGCAACTGCCTGTTGTCAAAGGTATTAAAAAGTGTTCTGCCTGAAGATGAAAGGGGGAAGACTTTCGAAACGTCATCTTCTACACTTGCGTCTACACAACAGGCAGTTGCTGTCCATTCTAAAAAGTTTCATCTTGAATACTCTGCTTAAACAATCTATCAAAGGTAAAAGTGTAGTTGAATAAAATTTTCAAATGTTTCAATATGAGCATTTTCTCTCCCTTTTTATTGCAGATGTTAATATGTTGCTGGAATTACAAATTCATGAGAAGAAATACAGAGAAGGCATAAAGGTTAAATGTAGTTTTGCAAAACTTATTTAGTATTTTGTAGTTTGTCAGGTTGTCTCAGATATCCCATTATTTTCATTCTTACACTAAAATATGTTACCAAGTTGTAGTAAACTTGTTGTAAGTGTTTTAAATGATATATAATTTCTGCATGTTAATAACAGATTAAGGTAAGTTAATTTAATTTTTAGGTTGTAAAATATTAAAAATTTAAATAGAATTTTTTTCCAAAAACAATTAATTTTAGACTTATGTTTTTATTTTTTATGAAAAAGTTCCATTTTACATATCTAAAGAGTACTAATTTGTTTGATACTTTATTTTACTAGTTGAATCAATTGTTTTCTTAATAAATAAAACAACTGGCAGATGTATATATTGGTGAGCCATAAATTCCATTTTAAAAACTGCATTACTGTTACTTTTGTCAGACATTTTATTATGATATTTTGCAAACAGCATTTTTTATTAAAATAGTTTTATTTATCATAGTTATCATTGTTTTTCAGTAAATAAGTAGCTCTTCTATTTATGTGTGTAGTGTTTCAATATAATATAATAAACTTTATAAAATAATCAAGAAAACAAATTATTTCATTCAGATAGTTTTCTGTTGTAGACTAACTAATTTAAGTTTTTAAGTGATGTCATGTCATAAAGGAAATATTTTTGAACATTTGAAGAAATTGTAAAATAGTTCTTAGATATCTAATTTGATTCTAAATGTTCAGAACTTCGTGTTCAAATAAATGTTTTCACCCTTTGAGATTTTAGGCTGATTAGTATGCTCACAGACTACAAGTTACTGTTAACAAGACTAGAAGTTACTCTAGTAAAACAGTTTTAACCTGAGGATCTAGCTGTATTAAAGCTGAGCTTCATTAACAGTAGTTAGACTACTACTTTTATATGTGGTAATAAAAGCAATGGCATAGGAAGAAAATTATATGATAAAACATGAAGGATTATATCTTCAAGATATAACACTTTCTTACCAAACCTTACCCAAGCTTCCTGATTAGTAAAGATTATCTTTTGCTGTGGAGCTTAGATATCTGATATTTTCTTTGAAAGTATAGAACACATTATTATAAGGCTTTTGTCCTTGCACTTCTTCTGTGCAGAAATTGTCATGTTAGAGAAACTGTTTGTTATAAACCTTTTGCCATTGCAACTTCATCAGGACTGGTAGTGCAAACAAATGTTTGTGTAGATGTGTGTTAACTTATTAACCTGTTTTGGTGTTCTATTACTTTACTTTTGTGTAGTGCTTTTAACAAGTTTTAGAATATTATTATTGTTTCACAGTTCTTCTTGTATTATAGCTTAATCATAATTCTAAGTGTATTACTATATGACAATTTCACATGTATGTAAAATATAAATTTAGAACATTTAGAAACTGTCTTTTGCTACAAAATGAATAAAAATTTAGGACATTGAAGAACAAAATATTGAAATTTCAAAGGATACAAAATGGACTAAGAGAAGGGAGAAAAAATCTGCAATTTGTGATTCTTATCAGAAATATTAGGACTTTTAGTTTCTAACATGTGGATCATAGGTGGCATTGTTTTGATCCTGGAAATTATGATATATGTATTCACGAAAAGCACTTTAATGTCCTGTATTTCACTTGTAAGAATAGAATGTGAATGCTAACATACTGTATACTTTATATAATGATCTTCTTTAGTTTTTGATTCTTTGGCTAATTAACCAGAATTCTTTTCAACAAAGCAGAATGATGAGAGAGTAGTTGAAAGATGTGGATTACAATAAAAAATAAATTCCCAATTTTTGTATAACCTTCTGTTTTTGTGTACAGAGTCATAAGTTAAAACTTTAGACTCATTTGCTCACCTGTCACGTACTCTCATTTGCAGATTACCAGTAATTTTCTCTCTGATCTTTTACGTTATGTATAAGCAGTATGAAAACATTATTTTAGTCTGTCAAATGGCACATAATGCTATGTTGTTTTCAGTAACCGGAATAGTTCATTTCTGTGTTCAGATTAAGTAGCTAATAGAATTCTTGTAAGCTTATTTTGCCTTAGAAAAACCATTTAAATTGTAATACAATTTACTGTAATAGTCAGTATGTTTATATGCACAATATATTGAATATGTTGAAATTTGTCTTTGTCATTTAAATAATGTAGTACCAATGGTTAATCATACTTTATGAGAATGATTTGCATAGGTATAGAACAGTGTAAATGTTACAATAGCTTTTCCACAAACACACTAAAGTCAGATGGTCAAGATATATTAATAAGACCCTAGTGTGAAAATATTACAAAAATATCTGTAACACCTACCCAATGAGAATCAGGTACCATGTTACAAAACGTTTATCATAGTTCTACATTTTCATGTTTATAAAGCTAAATCTTGGCATTTTTGTTTGTTGAAAGTGTGCTACAAGTAGTTTAAGAGTGAGAGAAACTATACCAGCCTGATGTTTCCAAACTGTACATTATTTGTGACAAGATGAACTAAATGGTCAGTAAGCTTCTACATGTGTACTATCTTCACTCATGTAATGAATTATGTAAAGTACCAGATAGTTATTTATTTTAATATAAAAGTATTGTTTGAAAAGTAACTTAATACTTTTGTTTATGAAAGACTGCAAAACTTCTTCACACTTGCATTCAGCTACTGCATGTTGATTGGGAACATATGCCACACCAACATTCAAAACCACTTAACTAACTTGAATATAAAAGCTTGCAGAATAGTATCAGCTATAATGTATAATGGAAGAGGGTATACTGTGTCAGTTTGGTGACAAAATAAAAGGATGCCTTTGTTGGAAAATTAAAAAATTCTCAACCACAGAATATTGGGAAACATTTTATTTTACCACATGGAAATGTGTGTGTTGAACATCGTCTGTCAGTGGATAATGTTGGATTTCAAGCTCAGAACTAGACTTTCAGAATGTGCAGTTAATAAGATCTACAACTTAGAAAGATGCAGGAGAATGTTTTGATGTGGAAGGAAACCAGAAAATATTACAATTATTTTGGAACTTAGATTAACAACTTTTGTCTCCATAGAGAACATATACAAAAAGATTATAAATTGAAGAAAATTGAAGCAACAGTAGAAAACACATGATGATCTTATGTAAGAAAGAAGGGAAAACTTGCATATCTAATTTAACTTTTTTTTTTTATTATGTAAGACCTGGAAATGTTTGTCAGTGTTTTTTATATTAAATTATCTGATTTGTATTGTATTTTACATCTGTTATCTTTCAGTTACTGTACTTTGCACATAAGTAATAGTATGTGAAATGAAAATATTGTTAACAACAAAGATATCTAAGTGAATATTTAATTTTAAAATATTGAATATTTATAAGTTCTTTGCTGTACCATATCATATTGATTAATCTATGTGTATCTTACTTTAATGTGATTTTTTGCCATATTATGTTGTTTTCGATTTTAATTTATGGTTAGTTTACATTTGTGCAGAAGTTCATAAAAGCAAAAGGAACATGACATTAAGTGTTATGTTAAGGTATATTAACATGTATTATTTTTATATCTCTATTATAACTTTGTTAGGCTTTGACTGAATTTTGTGGTGTGCAATTTGTATATTCTGATGAAGTTGGAGAGGAGAACAGAGATAAAGAGATTTCTCCAGAAAATGCTAAAGAGTAAGTATTC
The DNA here is from genome assembly GCF_004210375.1 of Tachypleus tridentatus. NCBI lineage: Eukaryota > Metazoa > Arthropoda > Merostomata > Xiphosura > Limulidae > Tachypleus > Tachypleus tridentatus. Next base: position 33,140,840 of record NC_134826.1, read on the forward strand.
TACTTCAGAGTTCTCCATAACAACAGTAGTCAGATTCAAAGTCTTTCAATAACAACAATGTAGTTTTTTTGTGTGTTTAACATTTTATTAAACTACTTTTTATATGTGTTGTACCTATCAGAATACCATAAAATCTTAGCTAATGATCCATATTTTAATAGTATATAAGTTTTAAGTTCTTAGTACTACAAGAAAATATTTTACAAAATCCTAAATTTCCTCAAGTGTGATACACAAGGTAAATTTTCTCTTAGGATGTCATCATCCCTACTTTTGTCAACCACCACTCAAAAAAGTATAAAATCAAATGTAAATTACTCTATAAACTCATCGGTGCTCAGACAAACCACATTTATTATAGTCTTCAATTTTGTTTGGTTGTAGAGCTATCAAATATAAAATCAGATCCCTTTGTAGTTTTCTCTTATGTCTAATTATATATATTACCTTTAACCAATGGAAAGTCAAGCTTTTCATCTATCAAACAATGTATAATTTTATGTACTGAATGGTTAAATGTCAGTTTCATTCAGAGTGCAAACATTGTTCCCATGGAAAAGTGAAGGACTTACTTGGATAAATTTGTAACGATTGTTGTCATAGAGTTAGAAAAACCAGAAAACTTTTTAAAAGGTAAGGGAACTTGTATACTTTATGCATGCTATTAATATGTATTGTTTGGTGCATTATTTAATGAAATAAGAATTAAGTGCAATACTTAGAGTAGTTAAAATATTATGGTTAACTTTCCTTGACAATAACACCAAAGAGCAAGAAAAAGAAGAGTGTTTAATACTTTTTTGTCTTCTATTTTAATTAATATGTGATTATAAAAGTAACTAAAATGTAAAAATAGAGATCTTGTTGGGTTAGTTAAGATTAGTATAAGTAAAATAATTAATAATAATAATAATATAAAAATGTTTCATGATGCATGCATGTGAGCAGCTTGTAGTAAATTTTTGGTAATTCAATAGCATAACGTGAGATGCACATGTCTTGAGTGAGTTAAAATGTATAATGGTATTGGTAATAATTAAACGTGGTTCAAATGGCAATAAACGTTATTTTCAGATAGAGTAGAGAAAATAACAGATAAACTATAACTTTTTACTGAAAAAAATGATTGAAATGCATTTCAGAAGTTTTGGGGATTACACAAAGGAAATGAGATTTTTGAGATGAGTAATCTTAAGTTTATCATGATGATTACTTTGCACACACACTACTCAAAACAAATACTCTATCTTCATGGACAAATCTTTATCTTATTTTATTAAAAATATTTCATTGAAAAATAATTTTTTTTGTATGTGAAATATCATTTGAAAGACTGTCAAATTTTTGAAGATATACACTCTATATCGAATGTTAGAAGAATTAAATCATCAAAGACTTTTAATAACTACAAAGAGGTCATGGTCGATCATATAGATTTAGCCTGTATTTAGAGAGGTAACATAGAAAGTGATGTTTCGTTATAGTTTGTTACTCTTTAAAATGCACAGGCAATAGGTAATCTTGAATCATAATTAATTACTCTGTAATATGTACACACAGTAAATAATACTTAGATCTAATTCCTTTCTCTTTAACATATACTCTTAGAAAAACAGTTTAGGTCTGTTTCTTTACTTTTTAACATGTACACATGTTCTAATTATCTACTCATTACTATATATACATGGAAGATAATATTCAGTTCTACTCATTTAATCTTTGACATATCACACACTGGCAATGTTTCATCCTAGTTCGTTACTCTAACATGCTTGCATAGATAATAAATGATTAGGTCTGGTTAAAGTGTAGCTTTGTTCTAAAAATGCATAAAGTTTTTTGTACTAGATAGTGTCTGATAAAGTGTCTTTACAGTTTTCTCCAATCTGTTCTTAACTACATGGGTCAAGATGACTTAATGGCTTGTGTACTATACTGTGGACCTGAGGTCCCATGATTTGTGATCCATTATTGCAAAACAAATTATGCTGTGGGGATATTTAGTAAAAATCAGACCCCACTGTTTGAGTGCAGTAGCTGAAATGTTGGCAGTGAGTGCTGTTGACAGCTTTTTTCATTCTAGAATGACTACAGATTATAACATGAAAACACAATTGTTTTGTCTAAATGGCTTAAATCTCATAATGTTATACACTTATATATATTTATTAGTTTTATTATGTTAACTATCCAGTTGTACCTGGCTAACACTATAGTATTTGCATTGATAAGGTGCACTTGTACTCTTGTTACCATATTTAATAATCTAAAACTTACCTTTAGTCTCTACAGTGATCTGTCTTGCCTGTGCTTTAGTAGTCAAGTATTTGGTAAAATACAGTTACATTTTAATTATTATACATTATATATGTATATAGATTATTACTATTTATAAATAAATTCTTAAAGTAGTTTCTTAAAACATGGAACAGTAAGTAAATAAGTAAACAGTTAAACTTTTGTTATGACAATCTTTGTACTCATATGCTGCTTGCCATATCTAGCTAAGCCTTTTCAAATTTTGCATATGGAGAATGGGAAATGAGACCCTGGCATGGCCAGGTAGTTAGGGTGCTCGACTTGCAGTCTGAGGCTTGCTGGTACGTATCTCCAACACACCAAACACGCTTGCCCTTTCAGCCATGAAGATGCTATAATGTGACAGTAAATCCCACTATTTGTTGGTAAAAGAGTAGTCTAAGAGTTGGCAGTGAGTGATGACGACTAGTTGCTTTCCCTCTAGTTTTACACTTCTAAATTAGGGATGGGTAGTGCAGATAGCCCTTATGTAGCTTTGCACAAAATACAAAACAAACAAGAAGAATGTGAAATGAAGTAACTTTTATCAGGTGTTACATATGATTTTTTTTGCTATTGAAATGTATAAATAACTACACTGATACCACAGAATTTCACTATAGTTTATCAAGCTTAGTAACTAAGCTGTGTGTAGTTTAAAAAATATATGTAATTTAAAGCAGAATAAAGACATAATCTATCTTGAAATCTCTATTCAAAAGAATGAAATGGCTTTCAAGCACTTTATAATACCTGAGGAAGTGCCTATGGAATGAGGTGAGTGGGGCCATTATATTTGAAGAAGTACATAGGTCATACCTCAACAAATAAAATAAAAAAATGAGGTTCTTATTTTATATTTTCAATATTGGTAATTTGAGCTTTTAATTTCTATGAACCTATAGATTTAGAGTTTTGACATCACAAAGATTTAATGTAATCAATGCTTTGTTCATCATACCATGTGACACAAAATTTAATTTTAAGGTCTATTATTTTAATATTTACTTTGAAGTTAAGAAAAACCAATATACAAAAATATGAATTTTAATCTACAATTTGATACCTAAACTTATTGACATAAATTCCTAAAATAGTAGTTCAATAAAATTTTGAATGCATTTCAACAAACATGATGATATGGCCCGAGACATGTGACCTATCATAATGTAGTTAAAGATTGACCACTGTATCTCATTGACTGGTATGCAGGTCTGGATTGTATATGCATTCAGTCAGTTTGACTGATCTTGTAATTACTGTAAGAAATACAAAATTTAAAATTACTATTTTTCTTGTAATGACTGCATATTGTAACAGGAAACTACAGTTGTCTACCTTAAATAGCTTAAAGTTCTTAAAAGTGTATATCTGTTTTTATTTGAATTTTATTGCTCTTTGAACTATGTGTAACTGATAATCTTGTCACAAAAGTTTAAGTGACTTGGCAATCATGAAGCTGACATTACTGTTTGAATTGCATAATACATGAGCCGTTAGTGAGCTGTTCATGAGCATATTTTATGGAAAAGTTTTTTTGTTTTTTTATTTTTCTGTATATTACCACATTAAGCATTGTCTAATCAAACAAGTGTATATTTTTTACATTTAAGTTACTTTTATAATTATGAATAAATAATACATATCAAAAACAAGAAATGTAATACTTCCTGGAGACTTTTTTGTCTTTACTATGGAATGTTGATGAAGCTTGAGCCTTCTTTTTTTATGCTTTGGATTCTAATACACTACATAATTTTTGTTTAATTAAATTATAAAGATAAATATACAGAGTAATAACTTGTACAAAGCAGTATCATAGCTTTCCTGGCTTTCCATTGTGTAATAAGAACTGTTAAAAATTCATTTTGGCTTATGACTGTTTCCTATGTGAAAACGTTTGAATTGGAAGGTAAATAGACAGTTCTTTGTACAGTAAACAACATACATCATTTGATAGATTGAAGCTTGATTTTATGTCGGGTATAAGTTATATAGTACTAAATGCCAGAAAGAACTATTGACAATTTGTGAAGAGAGGATATAACAGACTCGTGTGGCAAATAAGTTGATTTTTTTAGGTTATGGCTTTACAGAGCTTATTCTTAACAAACAAACAAGATAGAATGCTATAACAATTATGCTGTAATTCACAGAGATGTAGTAAATAAATGAAAGAATAAACTTAAGAGTGCAAAATTTATAAATGTAATACTAGCAGGAATTGAAGATTTAAAAATATTTCATTATAAAATTAATAATTTGAAACTTATGATAATAGGATATTTTAACTACATTTTGGTATCAAGTTTTTGATACACTGTAATAATGATGTAGTTTAATTAAATTTTGAAGGTAGCTCTAAAAGGTTGTGACATGCTTTTCTTGAATATTTTGTTTTAGAGTTTCCGTTGTACACTGTCATACTTTTCAAAATTTGTCCTATAAACATATTGTGCACCCAAAGTTTTTATAGTCATATCCATCTGATGTTTAACATAGATTATAGTTATGGTAAAAGTAATTGTATTTTCTTACCTCTACTTTTATAATTTAATTTTTGGTTAAAATTACTAATTTTTTTTTCACAATTCTTTTGAAATGTATTTCTTATTAACTATAACAGATATTTCTTATTTTGTTCAAGTGCAATTTTGTTTCATGCTATCATTGTTATTTTCTAATTGCTTTGTTGTCAATTAAGGTAGTCATACTTTTATCAAGTTTTGATTATTTTGTATATTGTTTTTTCTTATAGATGTATAATTCCAGAACTTTTACCTATTGACCTTCGCATTAAGCTGGCAGTTTGTTTAATACATGTCAAAGCTTTGAGTTTAATAAAGGTAAGTTATTTTTTCCATTTATTTATATGTATAACTAGTTACTTTGACAATTTTTATGAAATGGTGATGTAGATACAATTTGACTGTAGATATGCATTTGATTTCTTCTACATCACTTGTAGCTGGGAAAGTTATTTTTTTTTATTTTCAGGAGAAAAATATTTAGTTTCTGTTAAATGTTTCAGCAGTCTATTTTGAAAGTTGATTACCTAATGAATTATTAACAAACTGTTATTATCCAGTATGTTATCCACATGGGCTTAATTTTATCTCCACAATACTCACAGCCTAACATCAATTTTTTTAAATGCTTTCAGGATGGTAATTTGATGTATGTACCATTTGTTAGGTTATTTAATCAGAGTTTTAAATAAGTTAAAAATATTTTTTTTAATATTCAAAAGTATTTGATTTATAGTAAATCAAGAAACATTTTTTTTTCCTTTATTAGCTGATATTTTGGCTTTTATTCTTCTTGGAAGCTAGCTTACAGCTTATAAATATAAAAATACTTACTGAGCTACAGTTTAAGTTGGAAACAAGAGAACACATCTTGTGGCATGAAGCACTAGATCATAGCAATACCATGACTTTTAATCAATGATACTTAAAGAAAAATGCACAAATGAATGTGTAATACTGTACCTATATTGCAAACTGTGGTGTCTCTCTGAGCATTCATTTCCCTCTATTTGAGGTGCTGTGCATGTGGACAAAGCTCAATATTCTCTTTTGAAATGACAAAAGAACAGGCATGAATAATGTTGATGCTAAATTTTATTTTGCAAGCAAGATATGATTAGGAATTGTCAGAAACTAATAACACTGTTATTCACATTTCAAAATGTAATGTAACTTAAAGAATAAAAATGTAAATTTACTGGGTGTTATTGTTGATCAGCTCTCAGCATGACTGAAATGCTGAACAATTACTTTTAATGGTGAGTGGTATAAGTACTCCATAGCTTTATCTCTGAGTGAAACACAATCTTACTAAATGAGCTTTAATTTGAACTAATTCAAGTAACCCATAAAAACAGCAGGGATGTTTCAGATAGCATCATCAATTGATGATGTTTGCTGTTTAAGGGATGATTCTTTCAGGGCGAAGGCTCTGTTGTTTAATCAAATAGTGTGTAAGAGAAGTAAATTCCATTAAGGACCCAGTTAAGAGATTTAATCCTGGGCTGGTGAACAATTTTCAGATATGCTCACTTGCATCTGAGATTTTAGAATTTAACTGAAACTAATAATTTCAACTACTATGACAATTTTTTACTAAAAAATATTTGCAAAGAAAAATGTTCAAATTTGCATTTCTGCCCATCTCTGAGAAGCCTTGCCTACAAACAACTTTGTTATAGATTTTTTAGAATTTTTCTGCCCTTATAAAAGTGTTTGTTTATATTTAGTAAGAAAATTATCTTCCATTATAATATAATCACATACACCAGGTGTGTGTACATCGGGAAAGGAGATTCTGGACAATGAGGTAGACCAACTGAATAATTGGTGCCTTGTGTTCAAATAGTAGTAGATCTTGCAGAACAGTACTTGAAGAAAGGAAGAACTGCTGCTACAGATAATTATTATCTTTTTGTCTTGCTGGCAAAGACATTACTGGAACAGCGGATGTATGTTCTTGGAACTCTTCACAAATATTGAAAGGGTAATCCAAAAGTTATAACGACAACAAAGCTGAAAAAGATTAAATCAATAGTGGTAAAGACAATGATAGAATAGATGTTGTAAAATGGAAAGTCAAATGGGAAATCCTTATGCTTTCAATGAAATGTGACTTAAAGGCAATAAGTTCTGGAAATAAAAGCTGCAACAACAAAGAAATAGTGAAGCTAGGAATGATAATTGCATATAATTCTGCAAAGCAGAAATAGATGTTTGAGATCAAATGGCAAGCTACTTCTTGCATCTGAAAAAAACTGTTTGATGGTTTCATAAAGTTGCATTTAAGTTTCTTCCAAACACTTCTGTTATAAATGCACTTATAATCTATAAAGAAGTTCAAAAAAAGGTGAACAAATTAACCAAGTCAGATAATCTATCATCGAAGCATTATGTTAAGAACAAATTCCTCAACACAAGGATTCATTCACTAAACACACACTAAAAAATTATGAAATTAAGGACAACAGAAATAAAAGAATACACAAACAATGTACAGGATGCTATGCAGAATTGAAAAAGAGCATTGGCAGGGTCAAGGCAATGACAAAAATGTAAGAAAAGGAATACCTGTTTTAATGCATGAAGAGAATCTTGCTCTTTGCTTAGAATGATTTGTAAAAAAAGAATGAAAAGTATTTTATGATTGAAAGTAAAATTTAACTTTTTCCACATTTTTCACACAGAAATAGTCCAGGATGCTTGACACTCAATCAGGGGTTGTGGGTTTAAATCCCTGTCACTCCAAGCATCCTTGCCCTTTCAGCCATGGGGCATTATAAAGTGACAGTCCATCCCACAATTTATTAGCAAAAAGTGAAGCCCAAGAGTTGGAAAGAGTGGTGGTGATTAGTTTACTTCCCTCTGGTCTTGCACTGTTAAATTGGGATGGTTAGTGCAGATAGCCCTTGTGTAGCTTTGCATGAAATTCAAAACAAACCAAACCGAGTGAAAGTTCAGACATTAAAAATTAGAAAGCGTGAGTGATTAGCCATAATGAGTGATAATTTAAAGATAATTTCATAGTTTAACAGAGATAAGAATAATTTGTCTTGCCAAAAAGTGGACTTTGAAAAAAAGGAGACAATTATTTAAAGTTTGAGGTATAATTTATTTCAATGCATTTTTTGAAGTAAATTTATGATGGGAAAATTATTAGTGGTTAAAGATGAGACATACCTGATGTGCCATATGGTGTTGTAAATGACTTTACACTACATGCCATGGAGAACATTACAATTGAACTTAATATGTGGCATGGACCAGGAGCAGGTCATGCGGCACATCAGTACAAGTTAGGTGTGACCTGCCAGCAGGTCTCATGGCAGCCAATGTGTTAATGAACAACTAATAATAATAATCAGCTATCACAGTAGTCACATGCAAAGTGTAAATACAGTTGGCTAGAAGAAGCTATAAATGATTTAAATCAATGTAAAATGAATTAAGTGATGTAAAAAGTAATTTAAGGTTTTGTACTGAGAAGAATTAGTGAAGGTAAGGGAAGGGTAGAAAGCTTAAATTTAGAGAGTATAGTAGGTAATGACAAAATATTTTGGTGACTGAAATCCTTATTCATTGATTGATGTATTGTATTCAGGCATTGCACATAAATAAAAGAACATGTAATGTATTGAAAACAAAGTTTGTTTATTACATATAAATTTGATTTTGACCAAGAATTATTATTATTAATAGCAAAAATATTTTATACTAATTTAACCTATAGCCATTTTGAAAGATTCAGATTGTAGGTTGCCACTGAGTATGTCAGTTCCTGTGGTGGTTTTTACAATTTATAGCTGAAAGTAGTGACAAGTGTATATATCAGATTAAAAATTTTAATTAATATCATTGTAGATCTATGAAATCAAACGTTATGATCAAACATTTTAAAAGTTATGTTCTAAAATGAAGTATTTTTAATGTGTTTTTTTTCAGAATAGCATCTCAAATTAAAAATAGCCTGATGTGTCTGATGTGCTTAACTGTATTAATTAAAGGAGACTTGAAGCCTTAATTGCTCAGTTGCTTTTATTTTGGTATTTTATATGATAAATATAGTAAACATAATAATGATAGTACTTTATGAAATGTGTGGTACATTCATGGAAATGAGAATATAAAAAAAAATTTTGAGGAAAGTTTGTCTGTTTAAAATAAACATTGGATTTTGATATACAGGAGAAAATGTAAGATAGAGGTTGAGTTAATAAAGTATACGATGCTTTGATTTAATATGGTTAAATTTACAACACTGTATTCAAAAAATTACTTTTTATTACTTTAAATGAATAGACATTAGTTCAACCACTTCTGGAAGAAAGTCCTGAAACAATGGGTGATCTATATCTGGATGTTGCAGAAGCATACATGGATATTGAAGAGTTTACTGAAGCTTTGACTTTTCTCTCAATTCTTGTAACTTCACAGAATTACAATTTGGTGAATATAATGTTCTGTTTTGTTTTGTCAGTCTAGGATATTAAGATTTTTATTGTTTTTTTTTTTCTGTTAAATAGATTTACTGATATTTTTGGTAGTGAGTCTTTAAAATTCTCTGCATTAAGTCATAAATATGAAACTTGGAGGATTACTCCTACTGAGATGGATCTGATTTGTTTTTCTATGCTCAGGTGTCTATAGGGCATGTCATCACATTTGTAGACTATTATATTTAAAATTTTATTTAATTATTATTGTATGAATGTATGTCCATGAGTTTGGTATCAAATTATAGTTTGTAATTCAAATTTTAATAATACACATTAGTTAATTTCTTATTTCAAAACTAAATGTTTAAAAAAAAAGTCTTAAATGTTGAATTTTGCATGTAGTGGTATGTTAAATACAGCAGATTAGATGTTTAAGATGTTCAGATACATCAAAGTTCTGTATGACTTGAGAACTAAATTATACATATTGACAAGCTAGAATATAAAATAAGAACTTCCTATTTCTTTTCTATTTGCTGTGATATTGCTACATTTAATGAATCAAACAGTTGTCCCACACACTTTTTTCTATCTTTTGAAATATTGGCTTATTGTATCCTACTTCTGTCTGTGATGTATGAATAATCAATTTAAAGCATAGGATGTTCCCCAAATGATTCTCTGAGCCACTGGAAAGTATTTACATTGGAAATCTTGTTTATTTATGGTAAATCTCTATTAGTAAGGTAAGACATTATTGAGTTCAAAAATTCATATTTTGTTTTACTTAAGTAGAGCCTGTTTAGTGAGCATAATAAATTATAGTAGAATTCTGTGGTATTTATGCAGTAATTTGATTTTTTGTTGCTTCAAAATGCATATATAAAACCTAAAAAATTGTTTTATATTCACATGCAAAATCATATAAGGCTAAGCAACCTATGGCAAGCAGTAAACTAGTACAAAGTCATTGTAACTAGGAGATATAATTGTTTGCTCTACTTATCTATGCACTGTTCTATGTTTTAAGAAAAATTTGTTTAAAATTTTTTTGTAAATAGTAATAATATATATATAAACATATAGTAATTGAACTGTAAGTTAATTTTATCAAATACTAGTCCACTATAACATCGCCAAGACAGGTCACTTTGTAAAGGTCAGTTTTATGTTACTGGATATGATAACATTTAGTGCATGTGTGCTTCATTATTCAGCTTCTGTTGTACTAACAAGATACTGTTGAAAGGTCAATAAAGTAAAAGTGATGTTATCTGTAGTAATTCTAGAACAGGGGTTCCCAACCTTTTTGCACTCGCGAACATGAAAATGTAATTGATGAAATAAAATTAATGTTATCCCAAGCAACTTCTAACAAGGCTATGCGATTCCTCTGCCAAGGCTTCGCGACTCCCCTGCCAAGGCTTTGTGACCCCCCTGCCAATGCTTTGCAACCCCTTGGGGGGTCGCGACCCACCGGTTGGGAACCCCTATTCTAGAACAACAAAAGCATACATAATTTATATCTATTTATTATTTTTCTATGGTAATTATGAGATTGGTTGAATTGATGAAATCCATACAGAAATACAGTCATGAAAATGACAGATAAAATATAAAGTTTAAAAAAAAAAAAAACACATGATAATTACCTGAAGGATATTAGGGTTATAGAAATTTTGCATGTGAAATTTGTCAATTTTCTAATGCTTAAAAGTGTTTTTAATCTTAAAATCAAAATTATTTCATGTTGGATTGTCAACATTAGAAAATTAAAAAAATGCACAAATAAATAATTTAAAAAATCTGATACTTGTTATGTAAATGGCTTACGATATTTACTGATAATCTGCAACATTTTGTGAAGATGTGTTTACATTTTAAAAATAACAGTACAACTTCTTTGTGGTTACTTGTGGGAATAGGGGCTGAATGGAATCTATCCACCTATAGTAGAAGGTTTATTGTATTTTGTTATATACATAAGTACAAAATTACAGTTTAAAATTGCATATAATTAGTTCTGTTTGTGATTGAAAAATGAAGTCTAAAATGAATATGTTACTATTTATGAAATGATAGGTAATAACTTAATAATGATTAATTCAAAATTAAATTATGTAACATTGATTATCATAACTGATATAAAGCTCTGTTTAAAATATTTGGGCCTGTGGTTAGTGATTTAGATGGTGGGCCCCAAGCTCTGTATTTTTTATCCTGTTACCAGCAAAATGAAATTGAGCTCTGCACTTTGAAGTAATGGATGCTTTATAGGAGTGATGTTCATATCCCATTATTTGACTACATTAGCTTACATGTTATTGGTGGGTATTGTTGACCAGCTGCCTTTCCTGTTGTGTTAAAATTCAAAAATAGGGAGAGCTGGTGCATATAACCCTTGAGCAGAAGCATTAAGAGCAAGCAGGGGCCCATGGACAAGCATCTTTGCTCTATTCTCTCTCTATTTAACAGCTTTAAGAACTTAAAAAAGATCCTAAGTTAATACAGCAACAAGGTCATAAAGAAGGCAGAATTATAGCAGCAACCATTTTTCACTAACAGTATAAGTGTAAAAACTTTAAAGTAATAACATATATCTATTAAATGTATAAAGTAACAATTATATATTAATTATTACTCAAGTTATTTCAGTTGCAGTTAATCTACCAAACATCTATATGTAAAGCAAAGCCAGCAATTAAGTTTAAAGGAAGATACAACCTAAAGGTGCATTTTGTGAGCTTTATGGCATAACTACATTTCATTTGTTCCCCCTCCTCTCAAAGGCTCTGCCCTTGAGTAGATTGTGTGAAATTCTGTAGATACCTGATTACAAGTGCATACAAAAGGAATGTAAAGCTGTGATAAATTTGGTTGTATCTGACTAATCATTAATTATGAACATTTTTATAAGTTACAGTTTTTACAGTAGGTTTTGAGGAATAACTTTTATTGACACTTATGTTTCATTTGTTAGTGTGGTGATTCTCAAGTACAGATGGCTGAAAAGAAAGGTTTATATATTTCCTTCAAAATGATTGCACCAGTAATTGAAACATCATGCCTGTTTAAGTAAAATTTCTTCCTTAAAATTTAGTGTAAAAACTCCAATTTTAAAACTGTTTTAAATTTATCTTCTTATTTTTTGCAGTATTTTATGTATGTCTAAATATGGTTAATATAGTGTTGTATTGCTATTGATTTCATATGCAAGCTCTCAACACACATTTTGTAATACTGATCTTAATATTTAATATTAGTTTTCACTCTTTTTATTCTAGTAATTTAATATAAAGCTTAAATTGCCTGTTTTATCTCATGCCATTTATTTAAAAACAATGTTTTATTCTCCAGTTTCTAAAGTGCTATGTTTACATATAAATACAGGGTTACCCAAAATTATCATTCCTAATTTAAAATTTAATAATTAAATAACTAAAGAAATACAACCATGTAGTTTTTAACATCTTGTAGCTCTGACTCAAACAGTTTTTATTGTGAGGTTTTTTTTTATTCTCTTCAGTGAATAGTACCCTGTGATGTAGCAACTGTGTGAGAAAAGGTTTGGTGCATTATTTGACTTGCAGAGACCAAGTCAGCATTTGTAATTATACTGTACTACAGTTACTAACACAACAAGTAAGTTTGGGCTATACTAAGAACATTATTTTGATAACAATACCAGGATAACACACACCACTGTAACTGTGGACATTTTGCAATAAACATGGACTGAAATCAAATATCTGTTAGATGAGCTGAGCCCCACTAGAAGGCTATTGTCATGTCAGTAAAAACTGTTTGGGCTACAAGATTTTGATAACTTTGTGGTTGTATTTCATTAATTAGTTAATTATTTAATTTTCAAATAGGAAAAATATTTTTGGGCTACCCTGTATAATTTTGGAACATGTAGGGAATTAATTGTTGCTTTAAGTTATACCATAAGAATAAAAAGCATTCTTCTCATACATGCCTTCTTAAACCAGCCACAAATTTCAGTTGAATCCAACTTACAGATTATAGAAATTTGGTTTAATCATATTTAAGCTCTTGAAAAAGAATTTCAAGTTAGCTGTTAAAATCAAATGGAAAATAAACCATACAAGTTTAAGTATTATATTACTGAAAGCTGTTGTTACTTCAAATAAAAATTTAGATCTGTTTCCTTGAACTAGGTAAATGTGAGATGAAATGTCACTAACAACTATTATGGGGCAATTATTTTTAAAATAATTCTCTAATAAATTAACAAGTAAAATATTTTTGAAGACTACAGGCTTGAATAAATGTATTAAACTACTGAGGTTTTCTGACAATTCATTTATCCTTAAAGCTTTCATGAGACTTCCAGCAGCAAACTTAAACCCAAAGCCTACCCTAAATTCACTTAACTCTAGTTTATAGGAAATAAAGACTTGTTTTTTTTTATTTGTTTTTGAAGAACACTAAAACACAATTGCTTAAAATAGAATTGAGAAAAACCTTTGCTTTGTTTTAACTACTTCTTAATGACCTGTTTTCCAATGAAACATTAAAGTTGCTTAATCTTAGTTATGCCATTATAAAGAATTCTCATTTACATTTTTTATTTTTCCTAATAAAAATAGAGGTGTTAATGTTTGAGCACAAAACTTGTGTCTGAATGTTTTCACTGCCTATTTCAGTTTTCCATTTTGTAATACATTTCCTTAAACATAAAATACTCATGAAAAATTAACAAATGTATTTAGCACACTCACTTAGAGATATTTGGAAATATTTTTCCAATTGAATTAATTTACATTAAAGAACTAAACTTTTCAGCTAACACACATAACAGTTTTAAACAAAATTATGTATGTAATGAAAACATTTATTACAATTAAGTGCAGCAGTTACTAGCAGAGTGAATCTGGCTTGTGATCTGTATTGATTGTATACATGAGCAGGAAGCTGTGGTGTAGTTTGGAAGGCTTAGTTCTGGAAATTTCCATTTAACCTTAGGAAGAAGTCATTTTTGGTTAAGACAGCTTTATTTTTCTATCCTGGTGGTTGGCCTTTGGATGGTGGGGTTGAAGTTAACTTGTGGAGAAGCTTGATAAATATTTGACTACTGAGGGCTAACTTTAGTGTTTTTATTTACTTTTTCAGGGTTTAGTGTAATTTAGTAAGTACAACAGCCTAGCTAGACCTAAAGGTCCAGTGTTGTCCTTTAGTGCTGTATTATGTCATATCTTCACATACAAATTTTTGTCTGTTAAATGTCAGTGAAATATGAACTTTTTAATAATTTTAACTCTCTCAACACGAGCTCAGTTGATTGGAGTGATTACATGTGTTTCTACTCATATAAGTTCTTCATAAATTTAGTACTAACTTTTAAAATAATATGTCTACCTTTACAAAATTTGACAGACTTTTAGTAAACATTACAAGTCTTCACACACAAAAATTCCTATTTTTTAGTGAGGTATTTTAAATAAACTAAAAAACTTTTACTTGAGTATATCCAGTATTTGTGTTGAGTAGTCAGTGTGCAAAGTGATTTTCATCTCAAGATTAAAAATACTTTTCATTATCTCAAAAATCTCAGATTTGATTTGTATAATTTCTAAAACCTCCTAAATACATTTCAAGTGTTTGTTTTTGGTAAAACTTTATATTTTATTTGCAAAATGTAGACAATTTCCCCTAACTATTTAACAAGAACCATTACAAAATCATCCAAGGTAATCATTATTTTTCCTAACAGTAAAATTGACACTTCTCCATTCAGAATATAAAGTTATATAATATATAATTTAATAGATGAAAACTTTGATTTTTCTGTTGGTTATAGATAATATAGAATTAAATGTAAGAGTGAACTATTAACAAATCCCGAAAGAGAGGAAGTGAAGTGTGGGTATAGAAAGAGGGGTTGGTTGCTCTGTAATTGTTTTTCTGAACAATAATGATTTTATTGAGAGCAATTTATGTTGAAATTTGTACTTATTGGAAGAATGGATAAAATAGAGAAGATGCCTAGAGACAATGAGTCACACTACAGAAAATTCAGGATTCTTTTAAATTTACCTTATAAAATTAAGAATTTAAACTTGTATACTATGAAAAGATAAGTTATTAGCTAAGATTTTATTTTTATACTAATTGGTATAACGTAAGGAAAAAATAAATAAATAAAATTTTGAATGTGAGTTACTAAAACTGTGATATTCATAAAGGATGCCCATAGTAATAGTGTAAGGTATTTTTTTAAACTCTTTTGAAAGCTATATGGAACATAAACATACATGCAATATATTTTATCTTGCAAAGTAAATATATTACTTAAGGTAGCAGTAGAAAGGAAATAGTCACAGGTTGAAGCATGTTGTTTTTGTTTAAAATTCTGGTTTGTTTCTTGTATTTTAAGTATCACTGGTTCTGTAACAAAGTAACTTGCATATATAATTATTAGGATATGTAATTTTGTCAGGCTGCAATATGGCTTCGCTATGCAGAATGTCTAAATTCTTTAGGAAGAATAGAGCCAGCAATTGAAGCTTATCAAAAAGTGGTACAATTAGCACCTTCGCACCTTGATGCAAGAATGTCTCTCTCTGGCTTATTACAACAGATGGGTAAAACAAGAGAAGCTATTCATACTCTGAAACAAGGTGTGATTTCTGATTTTTTGTATTATTTCATTAATAAACTTTTCTTTTGTAAAGATTTAAAAATAACAAAAGTAAAGCTGAAGAATAATTGTGTTTATTGGCTGAATTCTTTAAACTTATGCTATTTTCCATGTCTCATTCTCAGATTTTGGGTTTGTTTGTAATTCAAGCAGAGGATGATTAGTTTAGTTCTTATGGTTGTAAGTTTTAACATACATATTCAGTGCTGTGAATAACTGGCTAAACATAAAAGGAAAAGAAATACATAACTCTTCATAACATGAAATTATTTCATTGCCATGAAGTATAATTAATGTGAATTTAATTTCATCATATGTCTAATTTGCAACAATTGGTATGCAACTAAAATGAGTAGTTATGCATCTTTGGAATCAGAACATTTACATGTTGGAAAAAGGACTCCTCTATGGTATGTCTACAGACTTATATGGCACACATTTTGCAAAGTTGAATAGATTTCTAGAAAATAATAATGACTATGATTTCTCTGATTCTAAAGATGATATCTATGTAGATTGGATCAAAACTCTATCTCAAAAATTTGAATTATGTTTCTCTGAATTTAAAAATTTGAAATTTATATTTGAATTTTTGCATGATCCATTTCAATTTGACTTAGGAAATTTTGTCTTTGAATAAGTGTGGATTTCAAGATGAGATGCTTACCCTGCAAAGTGTAGAATGTATAAAAAGTAAAGAAAAATGTTCTGTCAAAGAGATATGGCTCACTATTCTGATAAATGAGTGTCTTCCAAATTTCAATTTCAGATGTCAATTTCGAAATTATTTTCCATGTTTGGATCTACATGGGTGTGTGAGTCAACATTTTCTACACTAGATTTTCTCAAGTCTAGATACAGATCTCTGCTTACTGACATAAATTTAGAGGCACAGCTAAGATGCTCATTGAGCATAGATGTTAAGTCAAATTTCATGAAACTTGTTGATGAAAATCCCCACCAATTTTCACATTGAAGGTTAATTGAGATGCAATTATTTTGATTAAACTAATATCTTTCTCCTTTTTTTAATAGAGTGTCTACCAATGTTTTCATTAGCTTTAGTTGTGACCACTATGAGAAATAAATTTCCCACCCCTGATCTAGACACTGTATGAATGCCAACAAACATTTGGCCAGTTTTCTTAATGCATATTTTCACCCTTGTACTCTCATTTAGGACAGGCTGGATGTCATAGTTACTATTTTGCAAGGTTATTTTTTTCACATTATTAGTGAAATGTTGAACTTGTTCTATACCACAAAATTGAAAATTCTGGTCAGGCCAATATTTCTGACTTAGTGCAATTTTTTTTCTTATTCTGTCATCTGTTAGACATGTATTAGTTTTCACCTTCTTTAGTGAGTGCTCTTCAATTGTTCATTTTGACATATGTGCTAGAACTCACTTTCCATTGGACCTCTTTTATCCTGCACTGAAAAACAAAAAGGCTGTATTCATTCTGGTTTGGTTATATCACTGTGTATTATGATGTCATTTAACTGAAAAAGATTTTAATGATCTCCTGAAGTATAAATTCTAAGTTTTGTAAGAAGTTTGGTCATTGTAGTCCTGTCTTCCCCAGTTTCCTTGTTATCATCAGAGTTTTCATGTGTACAGTTATGATTCACCAGTTATTCAGAAGTTTGGAAAGAGTAATTGCTTTGTTTATGTGTATTAATGTTGTTCTGTTATCTGAGAGAGCATAGAGAAGTGATCTTTCACTATGTGTGCTACTTGTTTATTTTTCTAAGTCCCACTGAAGTTGAAGAATTTTCTTGAACAGGTAGATGGATGTTAGAATTTCAGTTATTGTATTTGTGTATGCACTTGAATGATGTACTTCATGGCTAGTTCCAGTCCATGGGCCATGCAGTATACTTAAACAAGCCAAGGTGCATATGCTGTCATCAATGTGCCCATACCATATTTCATGCCAAAATTGGAATTTGAATCATTTTCTTTTAAGCCTACTTCCTTGGGTGTAAATTCACTAGGCCAAACAAAATGAAAGCCAAAATCTTAGAAGGTTGTTTTCAGTTTTTCCTTAATTCTTCCTGATTTGTAATATGAAATAATAAGATGAAAGTATTTTGTTATCTAGACATGTACAACTTAATTTTCTATGTCAGTTATTGTTATAACTTGCTGTGTGGAATATCAGCAGTTTCAGTGATAAACATTCAACTTGCTTTATCATTGTTTGTACAATCTGCAGTTTTATTAGTTTTGGGAATTAAGTAAATAGATTATCAGTAATGTCTACAGAGCAAACTGTTGTGAACACCTCTTCAGTTCTTGTTAAAGTGTCAGTGTCCAGAGTCCATATTTTTGGGTCTTTTTTGACATTTCCTGACTGATTTTTTTCTATCTTTTTTGGCATAGTGAACAGTAAAAGCATCAGACATAATATTATATTTTAGTTGTTTGTTTTTAATGTTTTTGGTAACAACAGCATACTGTTCTGTTTTGTTAGTATTGTAGTGTTGACATAGTTGGTACCAACTACTCTTCACAGTATCTTTCTGTTCTGGTTTGTTAGTATTGTAGTGTTGACATAGTTGGTACCAACTACTCTTCACAGTATCTTTCTGTTCTGTTTTGTTAGTTATAGTACAAGTAGTCATTTTTCAATATCATCATACATTTTTTGAGCTGTTTTTGTATTGGAAAGGAAACTTCTATCCACTTTCCAGAAATTTTGAGGAATGGAATATAATGCCTCTCAAACTGAATAACCTGTAATGATTTCTGAAGTTATGTGTAACAGTAACATTAGTTCATCAGGTGTTACTGATGTGTTGAAGTTGGTTCAACTAAGCTGTTCTGATCTAGCTGTTGAGTTGGTTCAACTATTCCAGAAACAGCACAGCATCTATCAGATGTTAATGACTGTTGAAGTTGGTTCAACTATTCTGAAGCTGTGAGAAACTATCTATCAGATGTTAATGACTGTTGAGCAACTATTCCAGAAACTGATCTATCAGGTGTTAACAACTGTTGAAATTGGTTCAACTATTTCTGAAGCTGTACAGCAACACTAATTCATCCATTGTTAATTACATGTTGAAGTTGATTCAACTATGAGTAACAGTAACATTAGATTTTGATAGCATGTTTGAAGCACTCTGATGAAATTGGTTCAGCTGGAATTAAGAGACAGAATCTTGAAATGAATAAAATAAATAATTCTTAAATAGGATAATCAAAAATATAAATAAATAAATAAATTTTCAAATTGAATTAGTAGAAGTAAATTAAGTAAACACATTTAATTTGGTGTAAAACCAAAAACCTATCTAAATTGACAGAAGTAAATTTGCTATTTAAAAATACACATGCACTTGTATATTTCAATATTCTTATGTATAGAGCATATACTTAAAATTTGAGTTTCTTTCTTTTCTGAAAGACTAAGTCTATTATTATTAGCAAATCAAGTGTAATAAATAATATTAGACTTGTGTAGCCTAATAAAGGCTAGTTTTCACTATAACTTGTAAATCTAACAAAAGTTGCCTTGTGGAAACTGTTCTTTAGTGCATATAACTAGTTAACTGAGGTGAATTATTTTTTCATGAAATTTTGATATAATTTTTCTTAATATTTTCTGTAATTTGCAAATTCTCAAAGCATCTTTTTTAGTCTTTCAAACTTCACTAAAAGTACTTAACTGAGTTGCAAAAAACTTGGTACAGACTTTATAAGGTATCTGGTTTCTTTATGAAAAAAATCATAAAGTTTTGTTAATGTACTTGTAATTATTTAGGTTTAATAAGCATAAGAACATTTAATTTTATATATCTGACAAATATTTGTTTTATTTTTTCATCTTATTTTGCATATTGAAGCAACTGTATTCTCTATATAAATTATACAATCACAGTAGGACAGACTGATATATTAGTCACTATTGACCTCACTTTTCAAAATGATATTACTTTTACAGTTGTCTAGTGTGTGATAATTTGATGTTATTTTTGGTCAAGATAAAGTTACACCTAATAATTATGTGTTGTTTTCTATGAATAAGAAGTTCTTTTGTGTATATATATATATATATATGTGTGTGTGTTTGAATACATGAAATTTAACCCTTCATTCAGTTAAAAAAGGATTTTTAAGATGTAAACACTGCTATTACAGGCCTAGTCTAAAGTGCTTGGAAGTAAACATTCAAATTTTATGTCAGTGGTTCAGATAAATATTGTGTTTGCAACCAGTTTTTTTAATAATATCATTGTTGTTAATAGTTCACTTTAAGATATATATAATAATGCCTGGGTTATCAACTGGCAACAAAATATCAGTATCTCTTGATATTCAATGACTAAATTAGAATCCACTGGATGTTTTCTAGCTAGCCACCACTGATTTTGAGCCTTTTTTCAGTCCTTCTGCATATATTTTGCTACTGAGTTACATTAGTTGTTGGTTATCTGTAGTTTAATTGTTCTACCTTTTATGGAATTGTACATATGAAGATACTCAAACTACAACATACTTATTGAGATCATTACTCTTTTGTATACCAATGAACAGGTAAGTTAACTATTGTGCATCCACTAAAATGTGACTTGTACATTATGAACTGAAAGATATAGACTGTATTCTTCATATGCTGGAACTGAAGAGATGATCCCCAATGAGGCATGCTTGCTTGAAAAATGAGATGTTAAAACAAAAATACATGATGATCTGAAGAATGATAAGTAGATCTGTTAAGAGACAGCTTCTTATGTTGAAAAATATGATATCTTTATCTGAAGAGAAAGAGAGTTATTGTGAAGCATTATTAATACCACAAGCAGTTAACCCTTTAAAGTTAATGAAGCTTGGATTCACTAGTGGACTTCAAAGATCAAAATTAAAAGTACAAATTGTACAGAATTTCTGACCACCACAAACAGTTATATTTTCAGTACAACTACTTCAGGGCATGATAATTTTCACAAATATATGATGGATGATCTTGACTGGCAGACTGCCTACCAAAGTAAAGACAAATTTATTTTAAAGTGTTGTCTGAATGAATCCATCATATAAAAGTGTTGTGAATATTTCTACATTAATGTCCTAATGCAACATTTATTTATTATATAACAAAATAACTTTGAAAATTTGTTGAAAATATGGATGTTCAAATGCAATACTGTTTCTTTTGTTTCAACTTGTAATAACTGTTGGTTTAAGTTTTCAAAATGTGCAACAGGTCTATTTGTGAAAAATGTAGCATATTGAAAATAAATATGTATAATAGTTTATGATATTTTTAAAGGAGAGTTATTTTAAAAAGGTTTAATTGTATTGATTTTAAGAAATCTTACTATAAAATATTGTGAAATGTGCAATGTGAAGAAATTAAATTGAAAAATAAAATTTGTATATTGATGTTGCACAGCTTATAAATGTTTATTTATGAAACTTGTCAAAAGCAGATAAAATCTCAAAATATTTATTGTTTTAGGTAATGTATATATTTATATATTGTGAAATTTATTTTATAACAGAAATGAATTATTATTTTAAGTCAAATTACTAACTTTCTTGAAAACTAAATATATTTTTGATGAATGTTAATATCAGATACTTAACTTTCATTTCTAAGAAACAATTTTTCTTTGTACTGTCCAGGATATGAGGAAGGTTTGTTGGATCAAGTTTTGGTAAGTTTCACTTTTTTGTTTTGTTTTTTAGTATGAAAGTGCTTATCAATCCATAAAATCTATTACTTACTTACTGAAGTAAACATACAATATAACAGTGATCCATGTAAGAAGATTTCTTTCATATAAAAAGAAGTTTAAGATTTCTGTATCATTAGTTTTCATCAATCATCATTTGAAATGTCTACATATATTTACTGATATTGCTTGTTACTCAAGGACTAATAGCTGGTTATTTTATGATGTTTTGTGATATCAGTGTGTTATTATCCACAATATTGTCTTATAATTCAGGACTAATAGCTGATTATTTTCCACAATACCAGTAGGCATTATTGACTTTTAGTTAAAAATATCATTTTGATTATATATATAGTGATGTTATGTATGTTTCCATTTCCATCCATAATACAAAAAGTAACTTTGAAGATTAGTCAGAACTTGTTGTTCAAACATGATGCTATGCCTTTCCTATAAATTTGAACTAGAACTTTTGGTTTTGCTAAGAAATAGACTTAGTTTCATATTTCCTTCTAACATACAATTGTCTCCACATGTTTTGCATTTTATATACCTTCTAAAAATATAACTAGCCCATTTTTACATGAGAACTGCCACATGTTGACAGCCTAATGTTTTTTGTTACTCTTTTTCTATTTATCGTTCAATTAATATTTTTATCTTTTCTAATTTGGAAGCCTAATCTTTTCTGTTCAGAGAATTTGTTGTGGAAGTTTTGGATCAGAATTCAAGATTTTCATGAAATTTATTTCTCGTTTTGAATTTTTCAAGTTTGAATGGTTTCCATTTGATGGTTTTTGTGTTAAGATGGAGGAGGTTTGTCAGTTTTGAACTCATATGGAGTAGCTGGTGGATGATGAAGATGTGTTAACTTTGATTTTCATTCATATATTTTGTTATTTTGATTTGTTTTCAGTTTCAGGCTTCTTTTTGTCCACATGCTTATGCTAGTAACAGTTTGATTGTATATGTGGGGAAATGGAAGCTGATGTAAAAGTTAGCAATTAAGCTGGTGTAAGTTGGACAGACATATAGAACCAAATTACCATAGAACTTATAATACTAATGTAAAGGTGAAAATGACCGAATTCTCAAGACAGTTCATTCTACAATAAAACATATCAAGAATGGCTATTTTATTTTTACTTAATTTTCATGTATGTTTTTATTTATATATAGAGTAGCTATTTAATAATTAAATAACTAAGGAAATATAAGCATACCATTTTCAACATCTTGTAGCCCAACTCAACATGATGAGAAAACCCACTTGTAAAGAAAATTATAAACATAGAACAGTTGGTATGGGTAGAGAAAGCACTATGTAGAGGAGTGAACAACGTTTTGACCTTCTTTGGTAATTGTCAGGTTCACAATGACCGAAGAAGGTTGAAACATTGTTCACACTTCTACATAGTGCTTTATCTCCCCATAAAAGTCGTTTTTACATATATAATTCAAACAGTTATTATTAACATGTCAGTACACTATTGGCTCTCAGCACATCTATCCAGTATTTGATTTAAGTCCATGTTTGATATAATATGTTTAGAGTTACAGTGATTATGTCATCTGTTACCTTGGTCTTTAGCTCCATGATGTGTTTCCTATAGGTGTGCAAAAGATATTTCTTAAACACACAAATACATAACTCCTCACACTATAACTTTATCTTGGTGAAAGTTTTTCTTCTCTGTCCATTTAAGCATTGGTATGAATCATACCTTGCTTGCTCCAGCCTTTATATTTTGCTATATTGCTCAAAGGAGGTTAAATCCTGTGATCTCTCCACCTACCTCAGTGCACCCCCTATCCAAGATTTATATGTAAACTATGTTATTACTTTCTATTGTTGATAGCAGAATGTTACAATGATGGTTTTATGTGCTTGCTGTGTATTTCTTTTCAATGTTGAATAGCTTTAGTTATACCTATGCTTGATGATTCCTTTTATTTTCTGTAGGCCTTTCTTCTTGAGTCTGGAATCTGTTGTCTATTTGTTTATTTTGCAAAATAGTGAAAATGAAATTTAATTGAAACAGTTTTTCAAATTGATTTCAGCAATATTTTGTGTTTATTTCTTTTATTTTTTCAGAGACCCTTTTATCATTTTTATTTGAATCCCACTTTATTGTGGTGGGTGTTATCTGGTCAGGTACTTCCTTCCAAATCTGCACTAGCTATCAGTCAACCAATAAAAAAAAAAAAGAGAGAGAGAGAAATTCCTGGTAACAGCAATCTCTGTTGAGACAGGGCATTCTGTAAGACCACCTTGTGCTCTTTCTGAGTAGTAAACAGATATAACACAAAGACAAATATACTACTGGCCTGCCACTCATAGATTATCATGTCTATATCTTAATGGTATTTTGCACATATTTTCTGATCCTAGATGGATTAAATCACAGTTGATTTGCTTTTGAAAATATGGAACATGGTTTACTTATTGCACTATTTTCAGAGCATCCTTCTTTGGAATTCCCCAGCACTAGTATCCCCCCACATTTCTCCTAGTGGAGCATGGGAGTCTTTACAACTTCCAATTGCTAGTTGCTGGTGTGGTGAACAGAAGTTTTATTTCACCTGAGTGATGCTTGAACTAATTATTCCACTCAAAGACTGGATGGTTTTTCCCAGTTGTATGATAGGAGCAGGATCAGTCTATATTGGTTTTTCCTCATAATTCCACTTGAGATAACTCTTCACTATCCAATTAAGTTGAGAGTGGCCATCTGTTTGGTCATTCTCATCATTTTGATGATCATGGAAGTTGGTTTTCATAATTCTACATGGAGAGTATCAGTCCTGTGCTATTGGTTGGACTTGGTGTATCCACATCCTCCTTATTATCCTGGGGGTAGGAGGGAGGCTTAGATATGCTTCTCAGGCTGGGGAGTTAGTTTTTTGGTTCATAATCCCAGGCCAAGTAATCTCTTTTTCTTCATGTTGAGTAAAGCGTGACAGGTCCTGTAATTTCAAGCTTAGTTCATTGCATTTTATGCTTTCAGGTTGGGATGAAGATTTGTCCACTTTTGTGTTGCTTGCCTTCTCTTTGTAATTCCAGTGACTTGGCATACAACATTCTGTAACTTTCAGGTTAGATACCAATAATACTACATTACTGCACAAGACAAAATGAAAAGCTGTCCTCTTGCCCTAGCCACTATTCCTTGGATGTAAGTTTGGCTCCACATACAAGTAATTCCTATGACAAGACATGGGATCTTGTCTGCTAGTTGGGGCTTAAATGAATTCACTTTCTTCTAAACATTTCAGGGTTTTGCCTTTGTAGCTGTTTAGCCTTTATCATCTAGGCATTAGATTTTTTGTTGTCCAGGCAAACACCATAGCTGTTTCATGATTAATGTGGACCCCATTGGTGTGCTATTACTGTATCCCATTTTTGCATGCCTATTTTCTATATTCTGTATGGATCTTCCTTTCACCTGCCCCTCCAGCTTGTCAATGTGGGATTCTAGCTATAATGTTAGAATATGTGTGTTTTTGAAAGTTAACATTTTACTTGAATTTACAGTTGTTGATGGTGGTCTGTACTGCCCTCAAGATGAAACTACCACTGAACTTTAGTTTCTTTCTTAATTAGTGAGGAGTGAATTTTCATTACTATCTAAATGATTAGCTTATTCTATCTATTCTGAGTAAAAATGGACACATTTAAATTTCTAGAGGCTTTATACCGTTTGGGTTGGACAGTGAATATGTTAATTTTGTTTACACTATTAGCTCTATTCTGTGAATCTAGAGGTATTGATAGACTCTTGTTTGAAATATGTAGAGTTTCCCACTATGAAATTAGTAAATGTTACTTTTGTATAGTTCACCTGTAACTTTTGTAGTAGGATTTAACTTTTTGTTGATGGGTGTTCCAAAATCTTCATCCAGAAGCAAAAACTTCTGAAATAGAAGTTCAGGAAGTAAGTAGTGATTCCACACAAATTTCACTACTCTTCGAGTTTCACTGATGTACTTCTAAAGTGTATTTTCATTCATTCATAGACACTTTACTTTTTGTAGGCTAAAGGAGTAGTTCTGAATGGTGTTTGATTTTATGGGATGTTTGTTTGGGTTTCTGGATGATTATAAAACCTGTGTGGTTACATTCATTTTCACTTCAGAATAACTGTTGTTTACATCAGTAAGATGTATGGTACATATTCTCAAACCTTGAGCTTGGGAGTTCATGGGATTACTGCTTCAAGTGAACTTTACATTTTTTACAAGCTTGTCATATTCTGGGAGTTTTGGATGTTATTAACTGATCACCTTTCATATACTCTTATAATCTTATCCACAGATATAATCTTATTCACCCCTTCTCTTTTTGTCATTGTGTGTTTCACTCCCTTTTGATAAACGTATTTGTGATGGCATGAAATCATAAGTTACATCTTTACTTGTCTTCAATTTCCTATTCCTGCTATTCAGGTTCCCTTATGTATTTTGCACCAACAGCAAGTCCAGTATATTTCAATATTGTACCGATGTAAATTTTTTCTTGTGCTGCTGTTGGTGGGAACTGTTCTCTGGTATGGGTGGTAAAAGTAAATAAAATAATGATCTATATCTTCAGAATGTAGCTATTATCTCAGTATTTCT
Organism: Tachypleus tridentatus; assembly: GCF_004210375.1. Classification (NCBI taxonomy): domain Eukaryota; kingdom Metazoa; phylum Arthropoda; class Merostomata; order Xiphosura; family Limulidae; genus Tachypleus; species Tachypleus tridentatus. The sequence goes on from NC_134826.1 coordinate 33,167,071, forward strand.
CTATTACAGCTTTATCAGGAGCTATCAATTTTCTACCAGTTCACTAATCCAGTTTAATCTAAATTAGAGCAACATTAACAATAAATCAACATTTATACATGTGTTTAGAAAGTGTGCTGTGTACTTGTTATAGTTTTGATACTATTAACTTTTAATATACTACGTGTATGTATCTTCACAAAATTTGACACTTTCAGTAAACATTACATGTTTTTTACAATTAAATAATAAGATTTTATAATAAACATTTGTCTTTGAATATATCAAGTCTTTTCTTGTAGTCTGAATGCAAAGTGATTTTACATCAAGATTAAGAATACTTCATCTCAGAAATCTCAAATTGCATGCTTTCTAAAGCCTCCTGAATGCATTTCAAATGTTTTTTTCAGCAAAACTTTGTATTTTATCTGTTATTTTTTCTGACCTAATTCTATACAAGTTTGGCAAGTTTAACCAACCTCATAATCACCAAACAGAAAAGTCAAAATAAATATAAATTACTTTTTTTTTCTAGAATGACTTCAACTTGTAACATGAAACTTCATTTGTTTATCCTAAGGAGTTTTAAGCTCTTAACAGGCTATGTCATCTTTTACTCAAGTTTTATTGTTTTATAGCTTGTTTAACATTGTCTAGAAGAATATCCTACAGCAAGCAGACAGTGTTCCATAATTATACTTTTTCTGGCTTTCTAACTATTTCATAAGATCTGTTACAAATTCAGCTAATTCATTTCCACTTCAGAATAACTGTTGTTTACAGACCTTGAGTTTGGGAGTTCATGGGATTACATGTTCCATAACTACATTATTTCTGGCTTTCTAACTATTTGATAAGATCTGTTACAAATTAAGCTAAGCTACTTGATGTGTTCCTATGAGAATGCAGATTGTACTAAAAGAGAAATTGACAATTCTCTGAACAAAAAAGAATTTAGTGTAATGCATTTGATGGAAGAAAACTTTTGCTTCCTATAGTTATAAATAATATAGTGTTATTTGTAAGAGAAAACTATTGATAAATCCTGAAAGAGAAGGTGTGGCAAGAGGGGTCTGACACTCTATTTGATGGTTCTGTGACCAAACATAATTTTTTTTTTCTGAAGAGGGGTCTGACTTTCTATTTGATGGTTCTGTGACCAAACATAATTTTTTTTTTCTGAAGAGGGGTCTGACACTCTATTTGATGGTTCTGTGACCAAACATAATTTTTTTTTTCTGAAGAGGGGTCTGACACTCTATTTGATGGTTCTGTGACCAAACATAATTTTTTTTTTCTGAAGAGGGGTCTGACACTCTATTTGATGGTTCTGTGACCAAACATAATTTTTTTTTTTCTGAAGAGGGGTCTGACACTCTATTTGATGGTTCTGTGACCAAACATAATTTTTTTTTTCTGAAGAGGGGTCTGACACTCTATTTGATGGTTCTGTGACCAAACATAATTTTTTTTTCTGAAGAGGGGTCTGACACTCTATTTGATGGTTCTGTGACCAAACATAATTTTTTTTTTCTGAAGAGGGGTCTGACACTCTATTTGATGGTTCTGTGACCAAACATAATTTTTTTTTCTGAAGAGGGGTCTGACACTCTATTTGATGGTTCTGTGACCAAACATAATTTTTTTTTTCTGAAGAGGGGTCTGACACTCTATTTGATGGTTCTGTGACCAAACATAATTTTTTTTTTTTCTGAAGAGGGGTCTGACACTCTATTTGATGGTTCTGTGACCAAACATAATTTTTTTTTTCTGAAGAGGGGTCTGACACTCTATTTGATGGTTCTGTGACCAAACATAATTTTTTTTTTTCTGAAGAGGGGTCTGACACTCTATTTGATGGTTCTGTGACCAAACATAATTTTTTTTTCTGAAGAGGGGTCTGACTTTCTATTTGATGGTTCTGTGACCAAACATAATTTTTTTTTCTGAAGAGGGGTCTGACTTTCTATTTGATGGTTCTGTGACCAAACATAATTTTTTTTTCTGAAGAGGGGTCTGACACTCTATTTGATGGTTCTGTGACCAAACATAATTTTTTTTTTCTGAAGAGGGGTCTGACTTTCTATTTGATGGTTCTGTGACCAAACATAATTTTTTTTTTCTGAGTGATGGTAATATTATAATAGTTAATTTACATTAAATTTTGTACTTTGTGAAAGAATGGATAAATTGGAGAATAGGAGATACTTAAAGAAAAATATTCACATTTTACATGCTAGGGGTAATACAAGATTTTTTTAAATATTGCTTTATAAAATTATAGAAGAAGCCAATAACTATGTATCAGTTCTACAGCAGGGAGGGGTGATGAGATTAGAAATGTAAACAAAGGGTTTTATATATGATTTGCTGAAAATACCAGCAATGATTTCCCAATTTTTGACATGATTAAATGTAGATTTTCTTGTTGTCCATTCTCTACTGAGGTTTAAAGTTTGTAAGGTAAAGGTATAATACTTAAAACTTTTATACTACAGAATAGATTGGCATTGTAATTTTAACTCTTGGGTTTAAATTAATTAAACCGAACTATAATATTTTTGTAATGAAAGCTTTTCTTCATTCATAAAAAGTTACTGAAAGTTTAGTTATAGAATTAGCCTTTAAAATGTTTCTGCCTGTCATAACATCATAAAATTAAAATGCTATTGTGGCTAACATAGAGGAGGAAAACAGAATAGTTACAATGAACAGTGTATTATCTGAATACATTTTCTACAGTTGTTTATTCTTTTTCATTATTTAATGGCCCAACATGGCCAGGTATTTAGGGTGCTCAATTTGTAATCTGGCAGTTGTGGATTTGAATCCTCCTCACACCAAACATGTTTACCCTTCCAGCCATGGGGGCATTATTTATGTGGCAGTCAATCCCATTATTCATTGGTAAAAGAGTTGCCCAAAAGCTGGCTGTGGGTGGTGGTGACTAGCTGCCTTCCCTCTAATTTTACACTGCTAAATTATGAATGGCTGCACGCACAAATAGTCCTCATGTCTCATACCTTCATAACACATTATTAACATCATATTCTTAATGGAGGGATTTTATCTTCTTTTGCTTGGAATGGCACATAGTAATATTCACTGAATTTAATAAAGTGAGTATGTTCTTGACATTTATTTTTTATTCCCCTGAAAAGAAATTACTCCTTCCCTACTTGTGGCAGCTGTAGCTTTAAAGGGAAGTTTGCATCTGAGGCCTCTTCATTGCTATGACTGATATTAGTGTAATAAACTCCTTTTCGTGGTGGAAAGTTTTAAAATTCTGCTTACTCTATTTCATTTAGGCTGTAATTTCAATAATTGTGCACAACTCTTGAGGTTCATGTTTGTCATTGATAAGGTTCAAGTCAGCATCTTCCCCAGCACCCCCCTATTTGAAATTTTTTGACACCATGGATTTTAGGTAAGCATGGTTGTTTCAAAATACCTGAAGATATGTGGACTAGATTCTCTTCACAGACCTAGTGAGTTAAGTAGTAGGTACTATAAGGCTATTTATTTACATCAGATTCTAACAGTGGTGTGTTGTCATGGGGTCAACAGTGGGCTTAAAATCAGTATGACATCACTTGCCAAGCATCAAAAATTAGCTTAATCTTTCATGAGGGTAATAGTAATGTTCTAGCCATTTAGATTTTTAAAATACCATATTTTTCATAATTCATCTTTATACTGATTTACAGAAACATTTTTTTTATTTTTCAGGAGCAACATTTGCTTATTTTTTCTCCCATCTTGTCACATTTTTTCTGTTGGTATGGGTAATGTGGCTTAATGTTACAGTAGAGGAACAATATTACATTTGAAATGAATGTTTTAGAATTAAAGTTGAGGTCAAAAATACAAACCTCTGCTATAATTGTTTTGCCTTTCTTAAACTGGTGAGTTTGAGACAAATGTGCTCATGTATGACAACTGGAATTACTAACATATATGGAAACAGTCATATTGCATTGTCTAGATTTCAAATACTGAAGTGCAAAATACGTGAAAATGAATTTTTGGATAGAAGAAAAAAATAAAATTATCTTTAAATTTCTTGTCATGAACCAAGATCTGTATCTCAAGGTTATGGCAATGATGCCTCTTTAAACTTTATAATTTTAATCTTTAATTACTTCCTTCCACATGTATATTATGTTTGTTTGTATGTAAAGTGCTGTTATCTGTAAACTTTTCATGAATTTTGAAATGATTACTTTGTCAACAACAAAATTTAAATTATATTCTAGGATGTCCATGTGTTGATACATCGTTGTAATCTTTTATTTAATCAAGAGTTATGGGATGACTATATTCCAGCAGCTAAGTTGGTTATGCTTAGTCACTGCCATCAGACTCAGAATCAAGAAGAAGTTAATGGTATGATTGTTGATAATTTTAAGTTATATCTTCAAGGTTTCTTGTGATAAACTTAATTTTTATGAACTGTTAACCTGAAAACTACCCTGTCTAATTTTATTTCTATATTTATGTTCTTCAGTAGCTTCTCGTATTTTTCAGAAGTGTCACAGGTAATGGTACACTTTTGTATCATTCAGCTGTTGTATTAACGTAGCCAGTAATGGAAATTTGTTAACTGATTATTTAAATATTTATTGTAAAGATAAAAATGCATTTATCTTATACTCAAACTTACCATGAATATCATTAGCAAAAGTCACTTTCTTAGTTTACTTTGAATGTAAAACAAAATTGTAAATAAAATACATTATTCCTAAAGTTGAAGGAACAAAATTTTATAATTAGTTTGTCCTTAACCAAATGCACTTGCAGCTGAAATTATAGTGTGTTTTAGGAGTACCAGTTGCTGAATATTGTTATTCAGTTTTTAAATAGTATATTGTTATTTACAACTTGTGGAATATTAGCATCTTTAAAATCATTATGGTGAGTACTAGGGCCTGGTTAATCAATGTTTTTAAGAGTCACATTTAGCAAAAAACTATATTTGTGGTTTGCTGATATTGATACAGTCTCTGCTCCTAGGAGCCATTTTCTGCTCAGTCAGTTGAGGATTCTATCTCATTCCTCAATAAGGGTGACACCATGGGCTCTGCATGATAGATTAAGGCATTGATGTACATAGTATTCAGGGTGATCTTGTAGGTGTTCTGTATCAGGTCATCCTAATGGCCAACACACAACTTAAGTGTTTTCTTTTTCAAGGTAGTCCATCATAGTCTTGATAGTATGACATCAGTCATCACCTGAATCAAAATGAAGATTGTTCCAGTTACGTGCACAAATGTTTGTACAGCTATGTTTAGTACCATATTGTTGAGTGGTATGTTTGTCCTTTTAACCCTTTCATTATAGGTTGGGTGGAATCCACCCAGCTCATAACCATGAAAGTATCCACAAGAATTATTATACGTTATTTTTCATAATGTATGCATGTGTTTGCAGTATTTTGCAGATTATTGGTAAACATTACAAGGCTTTCATATGTGAAATACCAGGTTCCGATTTAGGTTTTAAGATTTTTTAATTAATGATTTTCTTGTAAATTTATTTAATTTCAGAATGTTGACTATGCAACATACTGAGTAATTTCTATTTGAAGATTAAAAATAGTTTTATGCATTACAAAATTTCTAATTTCCAAAAGAGAAATTTTTATAATCTCCAGATAATTATCAAATGTTTTTTTAAGAAAAAGACTATATTGTACCTGTTATTTTCACTATTAAGTCAGAATCTCTTAGTATTTGCTAGATTTCACTGATCTTGTAACCACAATAAAAATTGGGAAATAAATGTACGTTATTTCTCTTTCTATGATGACTATAAAGTATAAGTTAAATACAAATGATTAGCCTAAATTGCATAAATGTTGTAAGTTGTATATATTATTTTTATTACATTAACCTTTCAGTTGTGCTTAACTAACATCTCAGAAGTTACAATTATGCACCACACATGCACTAATGTTAATGTGTGTTTGTGCATATACTATTACTATTCCCAAATAACTTCTTTACGTTTTTGTTAAAACACATAATAGTTAATAAATAAATATAGCACACAGTTATATCTTCTAGTTACAATGACCTTTGTACTAAGTTGCTGTTTGCCATAGGTTGCTAAACCTTTTAAACTTTTGCTTGTGGTTGATGTCAAATATTTTTAAGTTATATATATATATACATATTTGAAATAACTACAAAATCATGAATAACTATATCAATACCATAGAAGTCTGCTATGAATTACCAAGCTTAGTAAGTAAGCTGTATTTGGGTTTGAAAGAATATGAAATTTCAAGCAGGCTAAAGACTTGAACTACCTTCTTGAAGCCTTGTTGTGAAAGAAGGATATGATGTTGCAATACTTAAAAGTGGCTGAGAAAGTGACTAGGGGGATATTCTGAGCTTTTGATTGGTTATTCACATGTGATATTCAGAAGTAAATATATAAAAGAGAGTATTTCCTAAAATGGAAAGAGGTGAGTCAGGTGTCATTGTTTTTGATTCAGTACATGAGCAATGTCTCAGCAAATGGAAAAAAGACAGGAAGTTATTTTATACTACAGCTTGTATGTAATAATAATTTAAATTCCTAATTCATACAAAACTATGGACTTTATATTTTAATATTAGAAGTATCTAATTTGAACCAGTGCTGCATTTAACATACCATGCAACACACAAAAATTAATATTTAGGTGTTTTTTTAATATTTACTTTTAAATTAAGAAATTAATGTACAATACTAAAATCTGAATTATAATCAACAGTTTAATACCAAGTTTATAAATATAGCTTCATGAAATAGTTATTCAATTAAATTTTGAATACAAATTAACGAACATGATGAAATAGCCTTTGACCTGTGACCACAGGAAGACCCACCTTGGCAGGGATAAAGCATTATACGTTAGATGCATTTATACTAATACCTTTCTATACCATAACTAAAGTGTCACCAAAACATTCATAGAAGTGATGTTGCATCGAGCATATTCTTTACTGTGGATTTTCAGACTTGAATCCTTTGATAATATGTATAGATATGAAATGTTGACTCTTTTGTAAGGAGTGAAGATGCACAATGAACTCCTTCTAATTTTGAACTTGATAAGAAGTGTGAAGGACCTATGTGATAAACGGTTCAGCTAAAACAGTTATTTATAAATATATTTATTGCTGTGAGATTATCCATGTTGAGTACTTGAGCAACGGACTATTAATTTCTAGTGGTCGTGTTGTGGAGATAACCTTTTATAAATCTGTTATGTTGCTAGAAACAGCATGCTTCAGTAGCTGTTCTCATACTGTAGTATATGAATTATTTTAAAGAATTTGTTTTGCTTATTTATTGTGCTTAATAATGTTTATATAATCTGTTAAATATAGATGTGCAGTGGAAATATTACAGATGATAAACATGTAGGGATTTAATTGCAAGGTAGTTAGTTTTATACATACTAGAGCATGTGGAAGACAGGTAATGTTATATGGAGTACTAGAATATTGAATACAGGCAACATTATATAATTTACTATCACTTGCAAGTTTGGTGTTAAACAAGACTACTAGCCATATGCAAGACAGGTAGTGTTGTACGAGACTACTAGTCGTATGCAAGACAGGTAGTGTTATATAAACTAACAGCACATGCAAGATAGTGTTGTGGAGAATTGTGGCACATGTTAGACAGGTAATGTTGTATTAACATGTGCAAGACAAAGCCCATCCAAAGATCATAAATATTTAACCTGCAGCTTATTGAAAAATTATAAATTCCAAATCTGACTAATTATTAGTTAAAAATATTCAGACTACTAATGATTTTTCATATTTATAGATGTCTAAAATGCTACATACACAAATTATGGTGTTAAATTCCTTTTTGATGACAAATATTAGATGTATAAAAATGGCAACTAAACTGGAAACGTATAAGCAGTTCTGCTGGTTAACGTGGAATACTCAGTTTCTCACTTTCCAATATTTTTATAAACTCGTGAAAATAACAGCATTTTTATATTTCTGATTGTTAATTCATATTGGTACCAATGTCTTCCACACACACTGAGGCTGTTTATAATTTCATGGTATCTGTGATCACACCTTGACTGCTTTTTATATGATACCAGAGTTAATATCCAGAGAAAAGTTGATGTATTTATTCATTTTGTCTTCTATTCAACTCTCACTCAGTTTACCCTTTGTATGTTGCTACCAACTTTTTATGTCAAAATTAGATGTTTCTTTTATCATTTTGACTATCTTAGATATTAAGAAGTCAGTGTGTTATTGTTGGTGGTCTTGAATGCAGAATTAAAATATTGTTTAAAATAATTTCATTGTAAAGTCAGCTTTCAATGAAGTTTTTTTTTGTATTTCAGCTGTATTTAAAAACTTGTCTGTGAGGAGAAGGCTGGAGGCACTACGAGATATCAGAAAAAAGAAAGACGTAGGTAAGCACGTTGTGTACATATTTTATAAGTACAGATTTCGTTTTTTCTTATTATTCACAGGACACCATTTACTCATTACTCTTTTGTACATTATAAAACACTACTAAAACAATTTGGTATTTAAATTTTAGAATTTATTGATATGGATTAAATTTTATAGCTTTAAAATTTAATTTGTATTAAAAATTTAAATAACTATTAAAGTAGAATGGAAAAACTGTTACTTTCATGGATTTTTGCATTCAAAGATGCCTTTGGGTGTTTTTAAGAACTCTCTTTCATACCAAGCATATCACACACACTACCACAAATTGCAAGAGAGAACTTAAGCTGAGAGAGAAATCTATCTTTGTGCATTTACGTTATTAGTGAAGGATGTAACATGATAACGATTGTTGAAACATTACTAGTATCTGTTTTGAACTAAACCTATTCATGCTGATGTGTAACAAGTAAAGAAAAACTTTTCAAAAAGGAAGTAAATGTAGGGATGGCCAATATCAATCATTCAAAAACAATGCTAACAAGATAGTAGGGATGGCATTTGTATCATACCTGCATAATAGCACCAGCACATGCTATATTAGAATGTTAACAGACAATAAATAGGGTAACCAAAAAACCAAAAATGGTATCGTCCCACCCCTTACGGGGTATTCGAAGAATGATTAAGCAGCTACAAAGCAATAATGCTCAGTATTCACTCCAATATCGAAATACACAAACCTGGCCAGTAGGGCAAATCAAACTAATAAAACCTAACTCTTATAAAAATGAGACTTCCTCTATCTAAAAGATTTGTCGCCAAATCCAACTTTTTTTTTTAACAATAATTCTAACAATACTAATTTTTTTTATTACAATATACAAGAATATTACAATGTATTATATCAGTTACCTACTTGACAAACAAAAACAAATAAAATCAAACAAATTTCAATGTAACTTTTCCAATATATGAGAAATAATACGTTTTATACCATTTATATAAAGGTAAACTAAATTCTCCTGTGATTTAAATAGTTATACATATTGCTCAGATCTAGCTGTCAAGATTCTTGGCGGTTTGTCATATTAAAGCTTTACTTATTAATTTAGCTTTTACATTTCTTTCTATTATCTCTAGAACCTCAAGTTTTTAACATAAATTTTTGTATTTTATTTTTCCTTTTTTATACTATTAACATTAAATCTACCTATTCTATTATCATTAATGTATTCTGCAAAGAAATGTTTAATATTAAAAATGGAAATGTGTACATATCTTTTAGCAGTTTGTAGGAGTTTTTGAAACTTGTTTATTTCATATGCTTAATTTCACTTGTTTGTCTTTTCACTGATAGCTTATTTTTAATTTTCCTTTCCAGTTATTTTTCTTTTATTATTTATGCTGTTACAACAGTTAGTGCCTATGGGGCATTATTATTATTATACAGAAAACCTCATCTAAAGACTCTTCTCACTAATGAGAATGACAATATATAATTTATACATTTTCACAATTTCAGTGACAACAAGTTAAACTCTCAAATATGATTTTTAAATTACAAATAATGTATAATTCACTAAATTATAAAAGTTAGACCTAAATACAGTATAACTGTTTCTTTAACTATAGCATATTTAAGAAACCACTGTAAGTGCTACAGTTGATCAAGCAGACAATGATACTAATAGCATGTACACTGCAAGGAAACTGCATGTCAATTTTATATCAACCATTGGTGCAGTATAGTTTAAACTGAGCTGTTTTTAACAAATATATACATTTGTGTCAACTAACTACAGGTACATTGTAGATCGCAAGACAAAGTATACAAGGTGGGAATGGTGTCCATCAAGATCAGCTATTATAGTCCAATTGTGCCCACTATGTTCAAATGTTTATGCACTCCACAAGCCTTTTATTCCCTCCTATTGGAATTGAATGATTCCAACATGCTGCTTATGTAAATCATCATGTGTCACTTCTCTACTGATAGGAATGTGACTCTATATGTCTCAAGCAAAATATCATTTCTCATTTAGCTGCATTTCTGCTCAAACTTGTTACTTTGTTTGTTTAAAGTTTTATGATTGTCTTTAGTGTACTCATGAAATGATCTTCATTTGGTTTGTATTACAGTTGTTCCTTAACTTCACTTTAATCCCAGTTTATTACACTGGCATTGTTATTTATACTCTTGATTATTGGTTAACTTTTCCTCATTATGAATTCCAAAGTTCTTGTTACCAATTTGAGGGTTTCGTGTGCAACTAATGCTTTTTCAGGACTCAGGTGTGAGTAACCTGACAGGTGGTTTATTTGCTGAGAGATGGAATGTTACATTCGTCAACCTCTCTCTCCAGACTTTGTCCCACCTCCTTCCAAACAAGTCAAGCCTGTTCAGGCAGACAAGGACTTGGATCACCTATTTCCACCTCCTGATTTTGCTGTTACTTCCCATACCCCAACTGAGGAGTCAGTTAGGCCTAATTACATTTACTTGGATTTTGTTTCACAGGTATGTGCTCTTTTATTTATTTCCTCTATTTCCTATTATCTGTGTCCTTCCTTATTACATGACCAATCTTCCCACCCCTATTTTGTTTTCTTCCCTTCCCTAACCAATTTGTCTCACAATCAAGTGACAAAGAGTGTCATGCTTCACCCTCACAGGCTTCAGATAAATTTGCTTATGTATATTATCATGTAGATTGCCCTTTTCTGGTTCAGCAAATAGTAGGTTCCATTCTTCCTGTTTGGGGTGCAGTAACCTCCTTTAACTTTGACCCATGCCCAGTTTTCTTGCCACTCAACTCTTTTATAATATTTTTGTGCCATCCATCTTCTTTCTCAGTGTTTCCATCAAAATTCTGAAGGGTTTTCTGGGGACATCCTCTCCCTTCTTTCCTCCATGGCTTGTTTGTTGTCTTTTGTTCTGGCTTTATCTATATCGTTTCTTCATTGTTGGGACCTTCTAGGTCAGAATGTAATTTTAACGTGTACAATAATATCATCTTATATTCGGGGTTTAGATATGGGCCCCATTTCTATGGTGATATGTCTTTGACCCAGTCTGAGTTTTTGGAATCGCAAATTGCATTGGTACAGCAGTAGTCTACCCTGTCCAACCTTGTTTCCCATTTGTCTCAGTCAGAGCCTAATATGGCACCTGTTACCATTTCCCATTCCTTCTCTTCCCAACCTTTACATGTTCCTTCTTCTGAGGGTACATCTTTATTGTTTTCTTTGAAGACACATCATATCACCAGTAGTTTTAGTAACTATCCAGTAAGTTCTTGTCTGGTGGAAGTTTGGCTTGTTAATTTTCCTCATCACTGGGATCTACTCATCAAGGCTCATGCTGTTCTTCATATTTACTTGGAAGGATTTGTACTCCCATTATTTTTCCCCACATCCTGTATCTCTTATACCCATTTTCTTCCTTCCATCTTAGGATCCCACATCTAGTCAAAGTCTGTTGGAGATGATTCAGAAACTGCTATCTCAGCAGGTCATTGAATCTGTTCTATGTCCTTCACCATATTTTTTATTCCGTATTCTTAGTTGTTGCCAAGAAAACTGAGGACTGGAGGCCTCTCATTGATTTGTCCTACCTCAATCACTTTGTTCAACTGCCCAATTTTATAATGGAGCCATTTCTCATCCTGCAGTAGTCATTTTCTCTCAGCCTAAGGATGATCAATACAAACATCACCAGTACTTATTTCTACATTTACTATATCACCGAGGTCTCATCTCTATTTTGGTTTGTCACTCACAAGGTGGTGTGCCACACCTCTTGAGCTTGTTTTCTCTCCTTATGTTTTCTGTTGTGTGGTCAGAGCTTGTGTTTCATGCACTGGGGTTGCAATTCAACTATGATATTTACGACTGGGATTTTCTGCCTCTTGTGTTACAATAGTGAATTATATTAACACTTTTGCAATGGACTCAGTATGATATACATGAGTTCATCTACACATTTTGCACATGTTGAGTATTTGCACTATAACTTTTCATACAGCATCTGTATCTTCACAAAATGTGGCAGACATTTAGTAAAGATTACAAGTATATTGTATACAAAAAAATCAGCTTTTTTTAATAAAATAATATATTTTTACTAAAGATTTGTTTGTCAAAATGGTGTGTTTTGTTCGTAGTCTGAGTGCAAAGTGTGATCATGTTATGATTAAAAAAAAACTATTCCTTGTTCCCCAAAATCTGAAATATTATTTGCATAAACATCAAAACCTCCTAAATACATTTCAGGTGCTTGCTTTCAGCAAAACTTTATATTTTGTTATTTTCCACACTCTTAACTATGTGGGGTTTGTCGCTCTAACAACCTCTTACCCATCATAAAAAAAGTTAGGAAATAAGTATAAATTAGCTTTTTTGTGCACTAGAATGACTACATATTATAACATGAAAATATAAATGTTTAGTCTAAGTAGCTTAAGTCTCATAACACTATATATTTATTATATTGACCTTCCAGTCATGCAACTAACATCACATAACTTGCATTGACAAGTTACTTATACTTCATGTTACTTATCCAGTAACAGAAAACTGACCTTTGGTCTTCCCTGTCTTGATCGTGTTTTGGTGAACTATTATTTTGTAAAACAGAGCGATATTTCAATTACTATACATTAGATATAAGAAGATTGATTATTACTGGTTAGAAATAAATTATGAAACTTATTTTTCTTAAAATATAGAACAATAAATTAAGAAGTAAAGCAGACATTTATCTCTTCTTGCTACGACCTTTATACTTGGTAGCTGATGGATAATGCTAAGCCTTTTGAAACTTTGCAAGTGGAGGATATCAAAAAATTTGTTTGGTTTTATATGTACAGTTGAATAACCAAAAAATCATAAATAAATACACTGATACCACACAATTCTACTATGATTTATTAAGCTTAGGAACTAAGATATATTTAGATTTTAAAAAATATGAAACTTTGGGCAAACTAAAGACAACACTTATCTCAATGAAATCTTGGATCAAAAGAACATTGTAGCAGTTTCAAAGATTAAAATAGCAGTGAATATCACTGGGGACATTCTAACTTGTTAGTTAGTTATTGGTGAGGTAGTGTTTCAAAAAATAGAGTTGAAAGGGGGCACCATGTACAATTCAGTACATAAGCTATATCTCAGCAAAATAAAAAGATATGAGGTTATAATTTTATATTCTAGCTTGATAATATAGTAATTTGAATCCTAATTTGTATGGAACCATAGATTTAGTATTTTGACATCACAAACATCTAATTTTAAATAGCACCTCATTCAACATACCATACTACTTACTAAAATCGATATTTAGATGTGTTTTTGTAATATTTACTTTTAAATTAACACACATATAATATTAAAGTTTGATTTGTAATCTACAGTTGAATTCCAATCTCAGTGACATTAATTTATAAAATTGTAGTTCAATAAAATTTTGAATACCAGCCAACAAATGTGATGACATGGCCTTTGAACCTTGACCTGTTTTGCAAGGGTTAATTACCCACAAGCTACTACAACTACTACAAGCAGCTTGCATATGTGTCTCTTGAAGTATTTTTATTTTATTATTGTTATTTATTTTACTTAAACATAAGTACTTACTTAAACTTAATCATAAGTAACCCAGAAAGGTCCTTATTTTTACATTTTAGTTACTTTTACATAAAAAAATAAACACGTAAAACAAGAAATAAAATTCTTGTCAAATCATCTTTTTTCTCAATCTCGGTTGTCAAAGAGAGATTACTGTAATTTTTCATACCAGTCATAGTATTCCAATTAATAATTTTTATTTGATTAAATAATACTCTAAACAACATAGACTAATAACATGGAAAAAGTAGACAAATTCCCTTACCTCTCAAAACTTTTATGGCTTTTTAACTCTGTGACAAACATCATTATAAATTCATTCAAGCAAGCAGTTAATTTTCTCATGCGATAGCTGTGGGTAGTCTGAGTGAAAATGATATTTAATTGTTCAGAATTTAATGCCATTCAACATGTCATTTGAGAGATGAAAACCTTGAAATTCTGTTGGTTATAAGTAATACATAATTAAACATAAGAATGAAATATTAACAAATTGTGAAAGAGAGGATATAACAGGTGGGTGTGGCAGGAGGGATCTGATTTTTTATTTGATAGCTCTGTAACCAAACGAAAATGTAGGTGGAAAAATTATGGTTTGTCTGAGGAATATTGATTCCCTAGTGAGCCCCTCAAGATGGATTCCTGTACATAGTGAGGGGATCTCTCAGAGAGAAGGTTCTTTACTTTCAGTTTACCTCCTCTGAGATCTAAACATCCATCCACGTGTTTGCCACACATGGTGACTTGAGAAGCAGAGGAAAGGATCCTGGTGGTTCAGGAATCCAACCATTTCATACCAATTTGGCCTTGAATTCCTCTAGACAGGCAGCCTGGGGTCATTTGGCTGTTCCACTGGGGCTAGGGTCTACCAAATGTCGGACATTCTCAACAGGTGTTGTGAACATTGTATCTGATGCTGGTGTTTGGATATAGTGCTTACAAAACCCTGGCATTGTTGCAGTGTCCTCGTTTAGCATTGTAGTACTTCCACCCTTAGGGCTGCATGGTCAGTGGGGCCAGTGTGCACTGAAATGTAATGCCTTTATTATGGATAACCCCATCCGTGAAAAAACTAAAAGTAAAAAAAGTAGAAAAAAAACAACAGACTATCAGAAAATGACCACACATGGACAACTGTTGTACAGTCACCATCACAGTCAGATTCTGTATCTCAATTTCTAATTCTGCATTCATTGTCTGAGAAATCCTTAGGTCAGATGTTTCCCTTTTTTTATTCAAAAGGGAATAAAGGGGCTTGTTTGATCTCCAAGTCATTAAGGAATTTATGGTTGGGAGACATTTTGGTAGAAACATCTTCACCACAACATACCAAACTCCTTTTGAAATTGAAGGCTATTGAGGATATACCTGTCAAGGTTACTCCCCAATACTTCAAGAGGAGTTATAGTTGAGAGGAATATAAAGAACATTACTAAGCTGGCAATCCTCACTGGTTTGTCCAGCCAAGGCATTCCTGCAGTGAGCTGGACTTCCACTCACAAAGACAGAATTATGATGCCTACTGACATTCTGAAATTGATGTTTATATCACCACATCCTCCTTCCACAATCAAAGGAGGTTATCTGAACTGTAAGATATAGCCATATATTTCCAATTTTGTCAGATGTTTCTAGTGTCAGGGTCGGTCACTCAAAGATATCATGTTATGTTTCTTTAACATGTGCTTGTTGTGATGGCAAAGACCACTACACCTACAAGTGTGAACTAGAACCACGCTGCAATAACTGTAATGGTTCACAACCATCTTACTCTATTTCTTGTCCTAAATTGGTGGAGGAGAAAGATGCGCAATGTTTGAAGATTATAAACAATAACCCTTACCCAGAGGCACAGAAATTATTGTCCCCCACTCCATCTCGGACATATGCTGCTGCGCTCCATTCAACTGCTTCAGTGGGAGTGCAGACAGATCTCTCCGTGCCTCTGACAGAGTCATTCTCAACTCATGTGAAAGTCTTTTGCCTTCCATTGTTAAGAAAATTGACGTGTCAACATCAACACCTATTTATGTCCCCACTATTCCTTTCAGCAGCTCCGGATCTACTTTTCTTGGTTCCAGGTTCAGATGTTTCCTCGGGTCCATATTCTTCTCCGACCCTGAGATGCAGAACTGTTATTCATTAATGTTCTCTATTACTGGATACATGGAGGTCAATAGACCTCCCTTAAATAAAGAAAAAAATATGTGGTCCTTCACCTAAAAAAAAAATGGCCACATTGATACAGTGGAACTGTCAAGGTTTCTATTCTAATTTAGATGATATAAAGGTGCTGATTGATTCTTATCATCTTGTGTGTGTTTCTTTACAGGAAACATTTTTGAAACCTGCCAATGTAGTCACTTTATAGCAGTTTTCTTTATACTGCAATGACAAGTTGTGTGATGGACGAGTGCATGCCACTTGATACAATCTTGGAGGCCATAGCATCTGTGTTTCCTTGGGTTGTACTATCACTGTCTATTCTCTCTACTTGTCTTCTGAAAAGACCTATGATCAATCAGACATTGATGCTCTTATTGAATAGTTGCCATCACTTTAATCCTCGGGGAATTTAATGGATATAATACCCTCTAGGAAAATGCTGATATTGATGGGAGGAGTTGCTCTATAGAGCATATGCTCTTGAATCACATGCTTTCTCACTTCAATACTGGTGTTTATACTTATTTTCATGCACTTAGTCAGTCTTTTACTGCTATTGATCTCTATCTTTTCTCACTTTTAATGGAGGGTTGACAGTGAGCTATGGGGAAGTGATCATTTTACTATCATTTTGAGAGAGACTGGCCATGATTGATGCCACTTTCGACCGCATGCCACAGTGAAAGCTGGACTAGACCAACTGGCCCTCTTTCACTGCTCTCTCAGAACTTGATCCTGCCATTGTCTGTAAGCCATCAATAGACTACTCTCTGGTAGCAGTAGCCAACTGTATTGTTCAAGCAGCTGCTCAGTCTGTACCTAAAACCTTGATATGTTTTCCATGGTATCCTTGTTCATGGTGGAATCCTACCTGCCACATTGAATGGAAGGCTCAAAAATGGGCCTGGAATACCTTTTCTAGGTATCCCACACTTTTGAACCACATCACTTTTCAGCAGGTAAGACGTCAAAGCCCGAAGGAATTTTGGATGGAATTCACAACCATTATCTTTTCTACCACCAGTTTCAAAGTCATATGGGACAAGATTTGGAAGGTCAGTGAGTATAATACTTCTGTCCCCCTTATGATCTTGCTCTCTGATGTCCAGGAAGTTACTGATGCCCAGAGCATCCTCAGTACTCTTGGCAGTAGCTTTGTCAGGTATTTAACACTTCTGCTTCAACTCCCCACCTTTTTAACCATCAAGACTCAGGAAGAGCGATCACTTCTTTCCTTTCAGGCTGATTGTCTCTATGACTATAATTGTTCCTTTACACTGGTGGAACTCAAGCTTGCTCTTCATTGATCTGGCAGTATATCAGTCAGACCTGATGACATACACTCTCCTGCTGCTTTTGTTATTCTTCTAGTTGATTTTAACTGGATCTAGAAGGAAAAAGGAGAATGCTTTTCCTGATGCTTGACACCTTTTACAAAGCATGGGAAGGACCCCAAGATCTCTTCAAACTACCATTTAATTGCTTTGATACGATATTTCTGTAAGACCTTAGAGATGGTTAATGCTATCTTGTTTGGTTCTTTAAATCAAACAACTTCTTTTTGCTCACTCATTGTGGGTTCTGATGACAGTGTTCCAATGTGGATTAGCTGATTCAACATAAAATGTTTATCAAGAATCCTTTCTCAAGTAACAACATCTTGTATTAGTATTCTTTGACCTTGAGTAGGCTTATGAAACTACATGGAGATACAAAATTTTGCTAGACCTCCATTCATATGGGTTGCATGGCCAGTTGCCCGTTTTTTTAATGGACCAATGATTCCAAGTTGATGTGGGTTTGACTCTTCCCCTTTCTTTACTACAGGAACTTTGAGTCCCTCAGAGTTGTGTCTTGAGTGTTACACTTTTCAGTATAAAGATTAATGCCATCACTGGATAACTGTCTTTTACCATTGCAAATAAACTCTATATTGGCAAATTCCACATCTTGTGTCAGTCAGATGAGTTATATTGAAAGGCAGCTGCAGACTGCCCTCTATCTTTTATTGAAGTGTACCAAAGAAATAGTTTTACCTTTTCTCTCTCCAAAACTGTTTGCATGCACTTTTGTCTCTAAAGAGATATTCACCCAAATTCTGAACTCCGTGTTGGTGAAGTTGTGCTCCTCGTGGTCCCTGAGGCAAAATTCTTGGGGCTTATCTTTGACCATAAGCTGGCCTTTATACCACACATCAAGTAGCTACAAGTCAAGCATACAAGAGCATTGAGCATCCTCCATGTCCTCTCTTACATCTAGAACTTGGAAAGTGGATCAATGTTCTGTGCTTGAAGATCTATCATGCCTTCATTTGATCAAAACTGGACTATGAGTCTCTGGTCTATGGCTCTGCTAGGACCTTGCCTTTCAAGATGCTGTTTTCCATTTACCATTAGGGATTTTGGCTCTGCATGGGAGTTTTCTGCACTTCTCCAGTCCAGAATTTGTACACTGAGTCTCATGAACCTCCTCTACACCTTTGCCATTAGCAACTTTCTGTTATCTATACTTTGAAACTTTGATCCTTACCACAGCATCCCACCTGGTATTGTTTTGTCCTTCCTTAGTGGGCCAAGTTTATTTCCAAATAGACAATCTGCCATTGTTTCTTTTGGCCTTTGTATCCAGGCACAGCTGGCTAAATTGGGTCTGTCCTTGAATGACGTTGATGTCCCCACTGGTTGATCCATCCCACCATGGCTTATTACCAATCCTAAGTGTGATCTTTCTTTGAGTCATCTGAGGAAGGTGGATACTCCCAATTAGAAGTATTATTTTCTGTTTGATGAACATCTTACGAACCATTATTCCATTCTTGTTTATATATATGATTCAAAATCAGGTGGCTCTGTTGGCTCTTCCATGATTTGTTTTGGTTGAGTGGTTGCACACAGAATCTTCTCTACAGTTTCTGTGTTCACTTCCGAATTATATGCCATTTCTCTCACCCAGGATCACATAGAAATTAAGCAGTACTGGAATTGAATTTAAACCAACTCACTTAGCTCTCTGCTGGCCCTGGAATCACTTCACATTAGTTCTCACTCTGTTCTTCTTGATATTCAAAACTGACTGACCCATTTCTCTCTAACATCTACTTCTATCCAGTTTTTCTGGATGCCAGGCCATGTAAGTATTCATAGGGATTAGCTCACTGACATTGCAACTTAGTCTGTCTTCTCTGATACTATCACTGCCATGCCTGTTCCATAGATAAACTACAGTCCTGTATTCAAGGCTTGGCTCCTTGCCAGTTGGCAGTCGACTTGGAGTAAGCAATGTGGTAATAAGTTTTTCGAGATAAAATTCTCTGTTGGACTTTGGCCATCTTATTTCTGTAAAGATGGGAAGGAGGAAGTTATTCTAACTAGACTACATATTGGTCACAGTTTTTAGCTCATTGTTTCCTTTTATCTGGAACTGATGCACCAATGTGTTGTCTGTGTGATATTTTATTCACAATAGGCTACATTTTACTGTCATGCCTTTGTTGCAACTCTGAACAACGACTCCATTTTAGATGTGATTTGTCCACAGGCTTACCCCTGACATTGGCAATGGTGATGCTGTCCACCTTACAAATGTTTTTAATTTTTTAAGGGCCATTAGTCTTTTTTAACTTTAAGTTTTATCAGATGTTCAGCCACTGTTTTAACTGTATTTACTTATGCACTTTATAATAATTTAATTATTTTAATTTTTACAGGTTGTTTTGCACAGATAGCCTAGTTGCTTTGTACCATAAAATGCCAAACAAGCAATCTCTAGTGAGTAATTTATGTTTAATTTCTTTCTCTTTCAAGGGTTGGTGGAAAATTTAGAGAAAGCAAGATGCCTAAGAAAAATATGTAATGTGTGTCATACTAGGGGAAATTCAGATTTTTTAAAAAATATTACCTTTTAGAATTAGGAACATAAAACTGGTGCACTGTTGTAATATAGATTGTTATATTTTATGCTATACTAATTGGTATAATATAGACAAACAGTAGTTTAATAAAATTTTAAAGTAAGACACTAAACTTTCTGTCATGCACAGTAAAGGATACCTAGTGCAGAAACAATAATCAAATTGTGTATATGTAAAAATGGCTGGTTTGGGTTGAGAAAATTTTTTATGTAGAGGAGTGAACAACGTTTTACATGTATATTTTTCTCTACAAGTGGTTTTCTCGTCATCACTGAATAATCGAATTGAAGAAGTTTTTCATCCATTCTTTCCAATATCCTATTTACTTGGGATGTTTTTTCTACAATCTTCTCAGTTCAGCCCAAACTTCTCCTCTATGACTTCATTCCATGAAACTGTTATATTACTATGCCCTTTCACTTTTTTGCTCCTGATGTTCTATCACTTTTGGGGATAGGGTATTCAGTTATGTCACTGGTCCCCCTTGGTTGTGTGCATATGCATTTTCTTCACTGTGCTCTTTGTGTTCAATGGAATGTTGCTCAAGGTCCCTTGTCAGCTCTCATTACTCTTACTTCTACCTTGATGCATGATCTGCTTTAGTGGCTGAACAAAGCTCATACATTGGCAGATGTCTTTCTTATTCCTCCTCATCTGTATTTACATCCCTACAGGGCTGAAGAACATGAGTCAATCAGCAGGAAGCTATGTGTCATTAGTCTGTAGGCAAGAAGTCTTTGTATAGCAACATCCTCGGGCTTTGAGATGTCTGTTGAACTTTGAATCACTTCCTTCCTCTAAATAATTCATTCTGACAATTCTATAGTGGTAGCATAAATCAGTGTACCTGTTCAAGAGATTTCTGTTTTTGAACATTGGATCTACCATATTGGGCCCATATGTACCACATTAATCTTATTGTATGTCATGTTCTGGGTGTTTCAATATCCTAGTGGATTGTCTTTCCCACTCTGACCAAATATATCCAACAGAGTGGTCTTTCAATCCTTTATTCTGGTGGCTTTTCAATCAATGGGGTTTTTCCCACATTGATACATCTGCAACCTTCTTCAATCACAAGTTACCCTTTTTTTGGTCTCCAGTACCTCATCTTTGGATTCTTGCTGTTTATACCTTGAGCTAGGATTAGTTCCATAAATACCTTATGTTTGTCATCCTATCAGATTACGTCATTGGATGATCTCTGAACTTCCTGCTGACTTAACTACCCTTTTCAACTGAGGATCTACAGTAGCATATGAAATTTGAAGTTTTAGTGAGAAAAAAAAAATTAATTTACCTTGGAGGCTTGAGAGACTAAACAAATAAAATATGACAATTTTCAGATGAGGAAAAGTGTTTGTAATATTAACATGAAAATCATTTCTCACTCAGAGAAGTCAACACTTTGACTCTTACTATTCACTGAGAAATTTTTAGTGAAAATACTTCAGCCAAAACTATGCACCTGACCATGATCCAGTGAGGTAGTGGTTTTTGTGTATACTTTACCTTAGTCATCAGGAAATAATCTACTGTTTACTGCTAAGGAGAAATTTAAAAAACATCTAGTATGATACAGTTAAGATGGAGTAACATGTTTTCAAGAACGGTACTGACTATGTAAATTTATAAAATGATTCTTGTAAATTTAATTACCTCTTTTTAAGCACTAAGTATCAACAATTACTACTCACTAAAAAGTTCATCCTCCTCATTATTATATTTTCAGTTAATTAGTTGAACAACAAGTATTTTAAAAGTATTTTTATTATATTTTTTTTTGTATTCTTTGTTTTTCAGGTGATGGTAGACCCACATTCACATCTAGTTCTGTTCATCTGGAAGAAATGTGGAAGTTTTACCTACAGGTATATATGCATTGTTGATTGAAGTTATTTGTTATAATAGTGTTGTAGAAAACCAGTAACAAATGATAAATATTAGATCTGCTTTATGGCAGTATTAATGTTTAGCATAAGAATTTAAAATATGGCAATCATTATACTCATATTTGGTCATCAGATTCAATTTTGAATATTCTTTGAGATGAGCTATGTTTGTTTCCTGGAAACTTGCAATAGTATTGATATTATTTTCTGATTTGTCTTAAACTCACCTGTTTCTTTTTTATTAATATTTATTTTTCAGGCATAAACATACATAAGAGATTTTGTGTTGTATGTGTGTGATAATATTTTTGTATCATATTTCATGCTATAATGAGTCTGAGATAATGCTCCTCCTGTAAAATAGGGTAATGAAGAAAACTAAACAAATTTTGGGTCATCTATTTGATGATATGTGATGATGTTTGATTATCTGAAAATTTACCATTTTACTTTAAATGCAGAATAAATATACTGACTGTCAATAATAATATTTTTCAGTAGTGTGTAATTATTTTCATTATAATGGCTGTTACATAAAATAGATTCACAGATATTCAGCAGTGATGTATCTTAGAACACAAGTAGTATTTTCAGTGTGGTATTGATATGTGTACTAAGGAATTGAAATATTAAAATAAATATCCTTATTCTATCCTTACTGAATAAGAATGTGCAATGAAAGAAACCTATGTGTAAATATGTCCTCTTGATTTGGAAGGCTACAAGTGACCCAGAATTGTTTTAAGCCTTAAATTCATTATAATGACATTTGTTTTTTTTTTTTTGCTGGTTTGACTTGGATTTTTTTCCTTGATCTAGCTTTGTCACAAGTTGTGTGAACTGAAGAAGATTGAAGATCTTCAGGAAGTAGCTTTTATGTCATTGACTTCCCCTTTGTTCAATAAAGATCCTGATAGAGCACGGGTTAGTGCTAGGACTAGAGTTAACGACATTTATATGAGAAGTGATACAGTATTTCACAAGATAAATTTTTGTAAAACACAGTATATGTTAAAACTGTAAAATTAAATAATAATATACATCAGGATATAGAAATATTCTAGAAATTTGTTAAAAAAAGTGAAATCTGTTGTATTGGCTTTGCTAATGTACTCATCAAATTATTTTTAAAATATCACAAAATAAATTATTGAATATTGTTCCGATTAAACAGAAAGTTTATGGGATAAACAATTTATGAAAGAGGGATATGATTTAAAGTTTTGGTTAGCTTTCTGAGTTTTGATATGAACTTGTATATTGCTGATGATATAAAGAATAAAATAAAAGCCAATTCATAAAAACGTTTTTATAGGATACAGAGTTTATTGCATTCCTGGCAAGTTTCTACAACAGGAGTATTGACTTTGCTTACATTCTTATTAAAGATCTTGTTGTTAGAGAAAAGGTAAAGTCATTGTTTTTGTTTTATATATATATATAAATTCCCATTGATCTGAAGTTATCATTATTTGAGCTTATACATTCCACTAGAAATAAGTAAATGTTTATAAAAGTTTGTGACTGTGTTAGGTATGTTTGATTGATGTCAGATTTGGGTGGGTCAGTGTGAAAAGCAAAAAAAAACAGTAAATTCATTCATATGGATCATTCCTTGTCAACTTTAATTCAACCTGTATTGCATTATGTTTCAATTACAGTATCTTAGATTTGAAATATTTTACTACTGCACAGGGATGACCATACAGACTTTTAGATTAATGGTCTTAAGTATTAACAAAGTCACAGCCTTTCTAAGCAGGCAGGAGGCTAATTTAAAAAAACAACAACTTTAGTATGTCTTTAGCAGTGGTTTTAATTTGAAATATTACATCTGCTGGGCTGAAAACTTCCATGAGCCATTGCGTGTCAAGTAATTTTTGAGTAATTGTCCTATAATATCATCAGTTTACCAAACGTTAAATGCTATGTACTTGAAAGTATTTTTGTTTTGAGCATCAAAATAATGTTTACTTTAATTTAGTTTTTGTGACTGGCCTGCATCTGCTGGGTTTTTAAAAATTTGATTTCTTTACCTGTGGAAAAGATATCAAGTTTATCAAGCTGTTTGGTATATATGTTTGGTTTAAGGAGTAAAATTACATAATTTATAATCATTCAGCTTGTGTCAATATCAAATTAATTTTGACAAGGTAGAAATTTATGGTACATTTTACTCAAAGATTTCAAAAATTCTCACTCTACTTCTGGTAGCTATCCAAGGATTAGATAATCTTAATTTAACCTAACTTGTACTACATAGACTAATATTTAATCATGTTTACTCACTCCTTAATATATAGCACATAGTATATTATGTTCAGCCATAGTTCATCTCTTTTTCACGTGCATATGTAGACATTAATGATTATTCATATTTACTTATTCCTTAACACATAAACATGGATGTCAACGTTTAGTTATGGTTATTTCCTCTTTCACACTTTAACGTGTGGTTGAAAGTATTGTTCATTACTCTTTGCATGTACCCATGAAAGATCCTGGTTATTCTTAGTTGATTATTCCTTGTTCTGTACACACAATGTCAATGTGTAGCTCCAGTTCTTACTCGATAATGTCTTTTCATAGCAGACGATGTTTCGACGTGGCTCATTACTCCTTAACATGTAACTCAGTGGAAATAATGTTAAGATATTGCTATTGATGCCTTTACATGTACACATATAGGATAATGTTTACATCTAGCCCATTACTTCTTCATATGTATATAGGGCAAGATATAATCAACTAAGCATTATGTACAATGAGTTTCTTATTTTTTAATATATATGTACCTCAAAGGTAATGTTTGGTTTCCCTTCACATGCACACATGGAAGATAGTGCTCATCATGGTTAATTATTCCTTACCATGTACACATCCATGTTAACGTTTAATTCTAGTTCTTACTCTTTAACATTTTCATGTAGAAGATATTCTTAATAACATAGTTTGTACTAAAATGTTTTCTATAAATATGTGGAGTCAAATTGTTGACTGTTTTGAGTGCAAGATGATTTTTATGTTAAAATAACAAATAATTATCTTCCTATGAAACATTTCAACTTTCATTTGTGTAAATAAATTTCAGGTTTTTTTTTGGTAAAACTATATTTTATTTATTATTTTTCTCATCTTAACTCTTTACGAGGTTGATTAATGCGAATGACCTTGAAACAACCAAAAACAAATGCTTACATTTTTTTTCGAGAATTACTTTTAATACTAATGCGAAACTATATTTGTTTATCCTAAATAGCATTAAACTTATAAGTACATACATCTGTTCATATTTCAAGTATGTTGTTTTATTGCCCTTTGAACAATGTCAAACTAATATTCTTAGCACATAAGTTGTAAATCACTATGCAAACATGTAGCTTATATAGTTCAGAAGGTATTCATGAGTTAATTGCTAGCATATCTTGTGAAAAATTTTAATTGTGTAAAGTAAACAATAATAATAATCTAACTTAATAAGTTTTAGATTCTTACATTGTAGTTACTTTTATAATAATAAAGAATGCATATGAAAAACAAAAAATATAGTTCTTACTTGAGCCCTCTATTTTTTGTTCTCCAGTGTCACTGAAACCTAATCCTACTCTTTTACACTTATTGTGTACTGCATTAAATAATATTTTATTTAGTTAAATAAAGCCCCAAAGAACCCAGAATAATAACATGCAAAAAGCAGACAATGTTCCATAGCTATCACATTTTTTTTTGCCTTTTTATGTGACAAGAGCTGTTAAAAATTACTTTGAGCTTGTTGATGTATTTCTAATGTGAATAAAGTTTAAACTGGAAGCAAAATAAACAATTCTCTGTACCAAAAACAATTTAATATAATACATAATTTGATCAATTAAAGCTCTAGCTTTCTGTTATAAATATATTATTAAATGTCAGAAAAAACTATTGACAATCTTTGAAAGAGATGATGTGACAAGTGGGTGTGGCAGGAGGGATCTGATGACAAGTGGGTGTGGCAGGAGGGATCTGATTTTCTGATTGGTGGCAGGAGGGATCTGATTTTCTAATTTATTGCTCTGTAACCAAGAAAGATTGAATGATATAAAATTAGGATTTGCCTGAGAAATGGCAATAAATAAGTAATTTACATTGAGCTTCATACTTCTTGGAAGAATGATTAAATAAATTAGAGAAGAGAGGATACCTAAAGAGCAAAGGTCCCAATTTTGATACTAGGGAAATTTTACATTTTTTCACATTTTAGTATCATCAAGCAATATCAGAAAAAATTAATTTTCAAAGTATTAAAACTTGGATTATTTATATACCATAATATTAAAGCCTATTAATTTTTAAATGTAACTCACTAAAATCTCATGACAAACATAGAAAAAGAATCCCATCATGAAAGTATTAATGTGGTACTGTTTAGTCAGACTTAATTACTTCTTAACATGTGTTACTGTTTAGTCAGACTTAATTACTTCTTAACATGTGTTACTGTTTAGTCAGACTTAATTACTTCTTGAAATGTGTTACAGTTTAGTTGGAATTAATTACTCCTTAACATGCATTACTGTTTAGTTGGAATTAATTACTCCTTAACATGCGTTACTGTTCAGTTGGAATTAATTACTCCTT
The DNA here is from genome assembly GCF_004210375.1 of Tachypleus tridentatus. Taxonomy (NCBI): domain Eukaryota; kingdom Metazoa; phylum Arthropoda; class Merostomata; order Xiphosura; family Limulidae; genus Tachypleus; species Tachypleus tridentatus. The sequence goes on from NC_134826.1 coordinate 33,193,698, forward strand.
AACATGCGTTACTGTTTAGTTGAAGTTATTTATACCTTAACATATGGTACTGTTTAGTTGGGGTTAATTACACCTTAACGTGTATATATGCAGGTACTATTTATTTAGAGTTAACTAAACATGAAAATTTAAGAACGTATACTAAAAAGTAACTTGACTGAAGTATCACAAACTGTGTTTACAAGTTAGAGAGTAATTCTCTTTCATTACTCCTTAACATGTACACATGGGAGATAATATTTTGATATTGTTTATTTTTTCTTAACCCTTTAACACCATGCACTTTTTAAATTACTTTCTATACATGAGGTTTTAGTGAGTTACATTCAAAATTTATGAGTATATTCTTATTTAGATGAGATACCCCTGCCATAGTGTTATGTTCAATGGGCTTCTTTGTGGCCCTTTTGAAAAAAAGGCTTATCTTGGTAATTTCTGCATCAGTTCCTCCTCCACTTCAACATGGGATTTTGCCTGTTCTATGTACAGAAATGAATCTTAGTATTGGAAATTAACACTATTCTTAACTGAAAGTGTATTTCCAATTGATATTCACTGTTATATATGTTAATACCCTTCCTCACTACCCTTCTGGTGCACTTTCATTGATTGTCTCATCAAAGAATGAAAATTTTTGCACATGAATGTAGAAGGAAGTGTTGGCATTCTTGTGGATGGACAGTTTCAGTACCATATGCAAACATGCAGTGATAGAAATTCATTTGCTGTCATGTAAATCTTAAGTGGGAGTTTCATGTAAATTTCCAAAGTAGAAAAGGGTGACTTCGAGAGTACAATAGCTGATCTGTGTGCAGAGATGAGTATACATCAGAAATACATTCCCAGTTAAAGAAACTGTTAATTTGGAAGTTTCAAATAAAAAAATTGCTATTTGGTTTAAGTTTCATGATGGGTATCATGTCTACATTTTATTCTTGTATTAGTTTCTGCTGGTTTAGTGAGTGTAAATGGAAGTTTTGGTCTGTCAGTAAAACTTACATATTCAATGGGCTGTGTGAGGAAGTTTGCAAGATACCATCATATAGAAGTTATTGATTCCTAACTTGTTAAGTACAAGGAAGGGTGAGACACATGATCATACAGAGGTGATTAATTGCTAACTCCATAAAAGTTAGATTTTCAGTGGAATGTCCAAGAAAGGCTTTGAAATACCATCAAATAGGAGATTGCCAACTTGGTAATACGTGTAATAGGTTGCATGAGAAAGATTGAGGGATATCATCATATAGAAGTTAATGATTGAAAACTTGGTAAAAGTTTTTTGTAATGAGCTGCACGAGGAAGGATGAGAAATACCATAATATGCAATTGGCCTAACAACGTACCACATGCATCTGCCTTGAAATAATAACCTAAAACCAGTTCTTCTCATATTCCACTAGTTATTACCTATCACCCCAATCTAAAAAATCTACCCTAGATACTTAAGAAACACTTTAACTTCCTCCAACTTAATGATCAGTTAAAAACTATTTTTGCAGAAGTTTCTGTCATTCCTTTCAGAAAGAATAAAACTTTAATGTGAACTAAGTGTGAATGCAAACTCTAAGTTGACACCAGGTGGAAGTCAACCTTGCAATAGCAAGCAATGTCAGACCTGTAAGTTCATGCAGGAAACAGATAAATTTTCTGATAAAGACAACCAAAAACACTTCAAAATCACTTGTTTCATAAACTGCTCTATGAAAAAATGTTATTTACTTAATCTAATGTTGAAAATGCAATTTTCAATATGTAGGTCAAACCAAAACAACTATATGGGAATATTTTAATAATCATAAGTCAGCAGTAAAAACAAACAAAAAAACTTAGTTGCAAAATGCTATAACATACCTGGACACTCTCTTGAAGACATTAAACTTATAGATATGGAGACAAATTTTACATCTAACAGAAACAGAGAAATTAAAGAAGCTTATTGGATAGTGCTGTTAAATAGTATCAATCTCAATCCTGGGGGTTGTTGACCTTTGCAAGTCTCTGACTTGACTTTCAACCTGAGGGCAATGGTTTTGAGTCTCCTTCACTGAACATGCCTACTTTTTCAACTGCAGTGGCATTATAATGTAACAGTAAATTCCACTATTCATTGGTAAAAGAGTAGCCCAAGAGTTGGTTTCTGATGGTGTTGAACAACTTCCTTCCCCCTAGTCTATCAGAAGCTAATTTGTGGATGGCTAGGACAGATAACCCTTGAGTAGCTGTGCATAACATTCAAACCAAAAAATCTTCACTTGCCATTGTTTTTAGAGGAAAGCATTTTATGTCTATCATAATGTCAGGAGATTTTAGAGAAGTACATTCAAACATTATTTAAACTATTTTTGTGATTGTGGTGTATATATATCTATGTATAAAAATTGAGCTAATAATCCAAATTTTAACATTATATAAGTTTTAAGTTCTTAATTTTATAAGGCAATATTAAAAACAAATCCCTTATTTCTCATAGTGTGAGAATTGTGGCATTGTTCTCTAAGTATTCCTTTTTCTCTGCTCATCAATGAAAGTGTTAATACCCAAACCAGCCATTTTGAGATAAATTTTTATTTCAAGTGGGTTTCTTGTCATTGAGAATAATTTTGTATTGTTCATTCTTTTTTAGTTAGAGAAATAAACTGAAAAATCTAACCCCACTTGTCATGCCCACTTATCACATCTTTTCTTTCAGATAATGCCAATAGTGTTTTCTTCATTTAATACTATATTATTTGTAACCAATAGAAAACTAAAGGATTTAATCCATCAAATGGTGTATTATATTATTTTTAGTACAGAGATGTATCTATTTCATTTTTATTCCAAACTTTATACCCATGGAGAACACATTAATGAGCTTGAATGAATTTTGAACAACTTTTGTCACGCAGTTATGAAGTCAGAAAAACTGTGATCGCTTTAGGACATTGTTTTTATTCTATGTTCTTTGGTACATGATTTAATTAAATTATTTAATATAGTCGTACTGTTAGTATAAAAAAGTAGGTTTGAGTCATTGACAGTTAAAAGCAAAAAAGAAGAAGATCCAGGTAAGTTATTCATTTCTTGTTTTTCATATGTATTCTTTATTTATTATTGTAAAAGTCATTAAAATGTAAAAACTGGACACTTTAGGCTGGATTGGATAAAATAAAGATTAATAATAAATATTTTTCACAAGGTACACTTGTGAGCAGCTGGTGGAATAGTCAATGTATTATGTAATTCATTAGAGTAACATGAGCTGTATATCTGCCTCTTGATTTATAAATTTTATAGTGGGAATATTAATTTAAACATGGTCTTTAGGGCCATAAAACAATATAAGTATAAAAAGGGTGTTTACAGTTACAAATTTAAAGGTTTGAAAAATATTTAGTTTACTGGCCTGTCTTTATTGTATCAAATTAATGTATTTTGTATAACTGATGTTGGATCTATCAAATCGATATTTATACAAAGAAATTTTGTTGTTTTTGTAGTTTATTGATAATGTTGCAGCTTGGAACCTGTTCTGTCAAGTGGTAATACTTGGGCAAGACATCCGGCACAATAGGTTTTGTCTCAGACTTTTTTTTAAGGTATTGAAGTAGTAGTAAAAATGTATTAAGTGGTGTATTTTATACAAAATATTTAATGAACATGTCTCTTATGAGGCATTATGTTAATTATCAGGTTGCAGGTTTAATAAGATTACATGGCCATAGCATTCTTTGCATAATTTGTATATGAATGTATTATCAGTGTGAAGTTTTAAACTTAGTGAAGTCTACATCAATGCTCCTGGATTTATTTTACCTGGGTATGACTAATTTTGTTTCTTGTTACATGGCGAGCAGTGTGTGTTGGCCATGTAGTCTGATTAATAGCCTGTCAGAACACTTCTAAAGTTTAAAATTGTTTGTTTGTATTACTTAAACAAGTTTAAATTGATGGTGTACTTGCATTAATTTTGTGTAATACCAACCTAAATGTTATTGTTTTAATATGTTTTTACTTTATGTAACAGTTGCATTTTTTTCTGTATAATAAGTAGCTTTATGTTGCATAGTGTCAAATTATAAGACACAAAAATTGGGGGTCTGTATGTGATAGAAACATTTCAGTTTTTAAGTACTTCATAGTATATTCACCTATACAACAGGTTCCATTTTATGCTCATGATAAAAAATGTTTTCACTGTTTTTTTATGGCAGAGAGTATACACAAACTGAACTATTCTATTGATAGACTAAACTCTCTCATGTTGTATATGATCTCTTGTCTCAGTTTTCTAGGCATATACAGTTCCAAACAAAAAATATTACAATTGCCTTTGCTGTTACTTACCCTCAAACAAGTTATTTGTAAACCTGCATTTATCAAAAAAATTTGTATTCCTTAAACGTAATATGTAACAATATTTATCATCTTCTCTTATTTTAAATGAATTTTGAGAAAATATCTTTTTGTGATGAGTTTAGCTGGGTAGTCATAAGAAAACTTAATGAAGCCTATTTCATTGTAAAAGTTAAGCTTTGTATTTTGCTGGTCTCAGCTTTGTTAATTTACCTGGGTTTATATGATAGCAGCTGCAAGATTAATTAGTATTTTGGGCCTGACATAGTTAGGTAGTTAGGTTGCTTGACTTGCAGTCTTCATATCATGGGTTTGAATTTCCAGCCCACCAAATCTGCTTACCTTCTCAGGGGGCCATTATAATGTGAAGGTCAGTCTCTATTCATTGGTAAAAGTAGCCGGTAGCCCAAGAGTTGTTGGTAGTGGTAATGACTAGCTAGTGCAGATAGCATTCTTGTAGCTTTGCATAAAATTCAAACCAAAGTTAGTGTCTTTTAATCCCTTTGGCTTTTTAAATGCATTTTCTAATTTATTTTTTTACACCAAATTGCTTATTGGTCCAGGAATTTGTTGGTTTTAGAATCCCTAAATAAACTATGCATCACACAAACAATTAACAAAGAAATTTCACCAATATTTCAATTAATTCCACTAATTACTGCTCAAGTTTCCTTTTTTATTATACACTGCATGAATACTGCATGTAGATATAAAGATTTTGTGTGTTTTTTTTTTTTTTTTTTTTGTCCACCAAGGTTTGTATACAAGTAAGTCTGTGTGTTTTGAAAACAGGTAGGCTTGTGTGTGAATGTGAAGCCCATGTAAGTTTTCCATTGTTTATATTGTTAAACATTCATTAGGTTTTATGGCCACATAATTCTGTACAACAGTATAAAGATCCAAAATTGAGATGTAGGTTCCCAGATAAGTAATGCAGCATACTTTTACTGTAATCAGTCTGTTAGTTTTTGTGTTATGCATATTTTGAACATAAGTGTAGGGTATTGGGTTGAAGTTAAATATTCCAGTCATAAGAAAAAAAAGTATTAACTGAAGAAAGCAATCAGTATGCAAATTGTTTGTGTCAGTGTAATTAATTTATATTTATTTTTGCAATTTGAGTAACTGATTTTTTTTTAAAAAAACAATTCTTAGCATACAGATCACATTCCATTGGGTTTACTGAATGGACACAATGCACTTGTTGCTGGTAGCTACAAACATGCTTTAGGTGAGTTTCTTTTATACATGATATTATGTAATAAAGACATGTAACTGACAATTAACAAATGAGCTTTGGATGAGTAACATCTGATGTTATGTAATGAAGACTTGATGTTGGTAATTATCAAATATGCTTTGGGTGAAAATAGGTTTGATAGCTCTTTCTGAGATATGAACTGTTTTTAATTTCATGAAACTTTGTAAAGTGGACAGCAGCTGGATGTTGTGGAAACAGAAGTGTAGAGGACGACATTTTTAAATTGTATTTTGTCTTTCCTTTTCAGGTCAGTGGAAGTGTCTCCACAACAGGCAGTTGCCATCCATTTTATCATGAATACTCTGCCTAAACAATCTATCAAAGAATGGTTTTAATTTTTTTATATGCATTTTTAAATGTGTTGTATTTAATCTGTCTCTCTAAACAATGCCAGACAGAGTACTCTGTTTATTTTCATTTTGTGATGTTATTTTTACACTATAAAACCTTTTCTGAAAACACTAAATGTGTGAAATGGAAACTGTCAAGTGCTTATGGTAAGATTGTGGTGATAAGATATTAAGTGATGTCATGGGCAGTAAGTAGCCTATATGGTTCAGTGGCAAGTGGGAAATAACGAACTTGGTGACAGCATATTGGGTGAGGGTAAATTATATCAAAAGACAGGTCATCTACTGGACAATTTTTTAAAATACAACTAGTGAAAATCAACTTTTTGAAAGCAGATTTTCAACAATTGTGTCATGAAATAGATTTGTTAATTTATTTACATTCACGTGGGGAATACATGAATGTTTACATGGACATGAATCAGGTTTACAATGTATAAGAGTAATTTGTTTGTGAAGGTACAAACTCAGCCATGATGAAAATTCAGAAAATAATTTTTACTAAGTTAAATTTTGTGAAATGAGATAAAATAATGGAGATTGAAAGTAAGTCAATGTTGTTTGAAGTATTGAATTTATACTCCAAAAAATGAACTGAATAAGAAAAGTATATAAAAATATTGAAGTTTAATATATTATAGATGCCTTATAGCAAAGACTAAAAATGATGTAATAATGATTTCTACAGTAAAAAAGTTAGTCTTGCCAAAAAATTGAACTAATTATTTTACTTTGATAGTCATAAGCACTCACCTAGCCTATTATCGGCAGTACTACAGGTACATTCGAAATATTGGTATGTCATTGAGTCTTTCGGCAAGTGATAATATTGTCAGCAAATGGGTTATCTCTGAGTTGTCTGTTGGCTACTAATATTGTCAATGAATTGAGTGTCACTAAGTTGTGTTGCTGAGTTGGCTGTCACCCAGTTGACCCTAAATCATCTATGTGATCACCTAATTCTAATCATTAACTAGTAACCTTTTTAATAAATATACAACTAACTAACTATATCCTACATTTTAGTTGTTAACATGCTGCTTTTTTTAGGGAAGTTTTCAGAAGGACAATATATTAGTAAAAATGGCTGGTTTGGGTTGAGAAAATTTTTATGTAAAAGAGTGAACAATGTTTCGACCTTCTTCGGTCATCGTCAGGTTCAAGGTTGAAATGTTGTTTGCTACTCTACATAAACATTTTTTTAACCCAAACCAGCCAATTTTACATATGTATTTTTCTCTACAAGTGGGGTTTCTCGTCATCACCGATTCTTGGTGGACATCTGATGCATTTTCCACTCATTGGGGGTCTCACTCATTTGAAGTTGAAGCCTTTTTGAAAATTTCCAAGAGGTTGTGTTTTCCTCTCCTGTCACCTCCTTTTTCTTATTTTTCTTTCAGATTTACCAATCTCCTAAACAGGTGGTTCTTCCAGGTTGGAATGTTATACACTGTTTGAAACTTTCTCCATTGGAAATTTGTCCTCCTGTTCCATGTATTGGCTATCCCATGATACTTATTTCCCCATTCCTTTTAGCCTGTGGGTATTGTTTGTCTAGTATTTTTGTCATTCATCCTGCCATTTTTCCAGAAATGGCACTTTACATTTTTTTGTATCTCACCTTTGTTGTCCATTGAGAGACATTTTTCAGTCAGACATGTGTTCAAAACCTCATTTGTTCATCCACCACTGTCTTCATCAGGTGTTTGTTTCTCCCTTATAGTGGTGCTGCCTTCCACCTGTCATTATCATTCCAACATTGATTCAACTGTAACTTGGGAAGTTATCTTTTTCTATACAGTACTTTTGCTTGCATTGGTATGCCTCTTTTAGGTCTAGGATTCTGCTCAGTAGTTAGCATTGCCTGTTCAAGTATCCTACTTATCTATCCATTCCAAAAATCTACACTATGCATTCAACAATGAGTTGAACTGGGGCATATGATCTGTTGCCTAGTAACTCAGTTGCTCCACTCCCATACAGTGTAACCCAAAAGTTGAGGTTGTATGGTCCCCACTTTGATTGTTCTATGGACTTTGGTTACTTTGGATGTCTGCAGGTAATACATGTGCTGTCCTATCAGAGTATGATGATGCAAGGGTTACACATGTTTTCTCCTGATACTTCAATGGAGTTGGACCTGAGAGGATGATGTTGATCAAATTATCTTGGCAAGGATTATATGGAGCATCCTATCAGTGTTGTATTGAAATCCACATTCATAGGCGAAGCAATTTTTGCTTTTTATTGGTTTTTTGTTTGTTTGTATAAACTGCAACTTTATTGCATTGTGTTTTCTGAAAATTGTTCTGTGTCTGTGCTGTATCCTCTTTATCTTGGCATGGCTAGTATGGGTGGGATGTCCCATAGTCATGGCCAGTAATGCACACTGTTGAGATGGCATGTTCCACAAGATTGTTAGTAAGTTTTCTTCGTGGAATTTTGCTTAATCTTATGTCTGTTTTAGACCATGCAACTCAAATACTTTCACAGGTAAAGCAAAACAAAAGGGGGTTGCTGCTCATTCCTGTCATCTCTTTAATTGAATAAATCATGGGTAGTCTGCTTTTGAAATAGAATTTTCATGGTAACCCATTGTAGTGTCTCTAATTTCAGTGTTCCTTTAGACTTTCCACTACATCTCTCTTCAGAATGCCTTCTAGTGGAGTACAAGAGCCCTTGTCACTTTCTAGTTTCTATCTGCTGAGGAGGAGGACCATGGAGTCAACCTTCTGAATCTTCTCACTTCTATTCAGTAAAGAGGAGGATGGTGGTGTTCTGCTAGTGTAGATGGCATAGATCCTCCACTTGTGCACTCCACCTTCATACAGTGGGTTCCAAAAGTTGATGTTGTGCACTCAAGTTCCAGCTTCTGTGTGGTCCTATCCTGGGAAAGATATTCTAGCATGCACATATATCACAGTAGTATATTCCATGAATCTGAGTAGATCTGCAATGTTGAATTTCATGCCTCTGATTGGATTCCTCCTCCTACCATCAACTGGATGTTGGTTCCCAGTGAGTGGCTTTGAATTAGATCAGGATCAATCAATATAAATCTTCGCATGTGTTAGTCATAATTCCTCAACCAATCTCTGCTATGGGTTTTTCTTCATAAACTCCACATTTGTTTGGTGGGTTTTGGAGATTGATGTTACATAGATCCTGTTCAAGTTGCTCCAGCTCTGTGGTTGCTCAAGGTGTCAGCTGATCACCCAAGTGCCTCCAGCGTCTGTGGGGTTTTGTCTGGAGTATGATGTTGTATAGGGCAAATGTAACTCATCTGGCACCTTACCTTAGGGAAGTTCTCTATCTGAAGCAGATGTTGGACTAGTTCAAGTATGCACAAGTGATTTTGTATTTGAAGTTAACTTTTATTAAACATTATAGCTTTTACAGTGACTGTTCTAAAATAAATCTTCCTTATTGTAAAAGCTGTAACTTGTAATAAAATAATATTTCTGTGTCGGTTGTGATTGAGATTTGATCCTGGACCTTTTTTCATGGAAGTCTTTTGCATTATCCTCTTGAGTGGAGGGTCCTCCATTTGTAACATGACTTAGCTATTTGAATGTTTTCCAAATGAATATCCAGGTTTTGCTTACTTGGATGTTAAGTTGACTGAGTGTGTTCTCAGTTGAGTAGACATAGAAGGCTTCTTGTATCTTTACTTTTTTCATGTGTGGTTCATATTATATTATTTTAGTATTATTCCATCTATCTTTTAGTCTTCTTTGGCATGATCAGTTATTAAGTTAGACTGTTATTACAGGCTTGTATGACTATAATGATTCTGAATTCTAAATTTTGTTTCTCTAAATGTGTTGAAACCCACTTTCAGAGAAGATGCATTTTGATCATCATTGGATTTTTGGTAGTTTGGTGTGTACCAGTTGTAACTTTATTGTGTTATGTTTTCTGAATATTGTTCTGTTTTTGTGCTATTTACTTGTTATTTGTATGTTTTCAGAAAGACAACATTTGAGTTGGATAATGCACCAGGTTTCTATCAAGAATTCCCTGGAATATTCCTTCTTAGAACTTTTCTCAAGATAATAGCAAACTGGTGTTCAAAACATGGGATAAAATGTTGATAACACTATGTAACACAAATTTTGTTCTTGGATAGTGCATGTTATTTCTTAATTGCTTATGTTTGTAAAAGTACAGAAAATGGCCATTATTCTCTTCAAACTTTGCTTTTGTAACCTGGATAATGAAATTTGAAATTAACCTATTTTCTATGTAAAAACAGGCAAATTTGCACATTTTCATTTACATAATGTTTGAATAAAACAACATATGAATCAAGGTTTACATGTATTTATACTAAAGTTGTACAAAAATGTTTAGAAGTGAGTAGTTTTTGAGATTTGCGACTGTAATGTAAATCTCTTTCACGTATCAGCCCCCAAATGTAGTCTCCCATTGTGTTTTTGTTATACGCTCCTTGGTAGTGGCATTCAAAGTCCAGTATATCTTGGTGGAAGTGCTTGCCTTGCTTGTCTGAGTATGCTCTCATGTTCTCCTTGAATTTATCAAAATGAGCATCAAGGATATAGATTTTCAGGGACATCCTGCAGCCCATTTTGCCATAGTTTTTCACCAGAGCCTCAACCAGTTCTACATAATTTTCAGCCTTGTGATTGCCCAAGAAGCCCCAAACCACTGCAACAAAGCTGCCTCAAGCTTTTTTCCTTCCTACTGAGCTTCTTGGGGAATTTTGTGCACTCCAGAAGTTTCTTTATTGGTGGCCCAACGAAGACACCAGCTTTGATTTTTGCCTCAGACATCTTAGTGAAGAAGTCTCAAAGGTACTTGAAGGCTTCAGACTCCTTATCAAAAGCTGTGACAAATTGTTTCATAAGACTCAGTTTTATGTACAATGGTGGGAACAACACATTCTGGAGGCCCACTAGTGGCTCACACTTGACATTGTGCCTCCTCACAGATAACTCGGTTCGTTATGGTCAGTTCTTCCTGTTGTAGTGTGCTGTGGTGTCCCTGTTGTCCCAAAGGCAAAGATCACAGGGAAACTTGGTAAAGCTTCCTTGGAGATCCATCAGGAATGCCACCATTTTGAAGTCTCCAATAACCTCCCAGGCATACTCATTAATTCAAGGCTTTTAGCAAGGTCTTGAAGCTGTTGTATTCTTCTTTGAGGTGCACTAAATGAGTCAGGAGAAGAGACAGATACTTATTTTCATTAGTGAGCAGCACAGCTTTGAGGCTTTTACAACATTCTAGAAAGTTCTTGAAAATTCTTGTAAGTTTGAGAAAATTCTGTCAAGTACACAGCACTGAATCTACCTGAAAGGTTTTTGAAAATGGGTAAATTTGAAATTTTCATTACCTAGGTCACAAAAGCAGAGTTTGACAAGAAAAATAAGTCTTTTCCATTAACTTTAGGCATAAGGAATTGGGAAATAACACTTTCTGCCCAGGAACAAGAAAAAGTAAAAAATTTGTTATGTAGTGTAATTAGTATGTACTTATAAAAAACAACACTAAAGGTACTTATTAACAACTAGATCTAATTGATTGTTTAGGCTGCTAACCAACATCAGAAGCTAACTTATGGAAGCAACCTTGCTAAATCTTTAGTAGTTGTAGAGCTACTAAATGACCAAGATCTTATTTTTATTTATTGCCAGGTTACTACACGGCTATTTATTAATATGACATGAGAAAGTAATGCCAATTAAGGGGATACTTTAATGAGGGCAAACATTAATTATGTATGATGCTTATCAAGTGGCTATTATTATGTATATAAACAACAGTAATCTTCATTAATCAAAGAAACAAGATAAAAACATTTCACCTGTAGGTTGTAAAAACCCACATTCTCTTGAAAGCTAACTCAGTCTTCTCTACTGTTTTACTATTTTGTTCTGTTATTTTTGTCCATAGTTGGTTCTAGTTTTGCAATAGCCTTGTAATTATCTGTTGTAATGGCTATTATGCAATAACCTTCTAAAACCAAGAATGCTTCATTTCATTTTTAATCATGTTTTAGAATATTATGTATGTTAAAAGGTTTTAGTCTAAAGGCATTATTTTTAAGTTGATTACTTCCATTAAAATGACTAAGATTTTCTTATTAAAGAGTTTAATTAAATGGAAAGTTTACAGCATAAGTAATGTTTCACTTTTATTTTTTTTAAATAACTTTTTTAAGAATTTTAAAATTAATTTTGGGTATGAATTAACATGCTATATAGACAAATCATTTAGGATAGGCTAACATTGAAAAATAAAGAAATATTGACATTTTCTTAATGATTAATAATTAAGAAATAATTATTTTAAGTGACCATTGTTTCAGGTGAGTACATGTGTGTCTTCAAACAACTCCAACAAGATCCATATGTTACTTTCTGTATTGGGTTGGTGTTTACTCATATGGCATGCCAGAAGTTTGCAACCAAGAGACATTCTCTTGTAGTCCAGGTATTAATTTAAGTTTGAAGTTGTGATATTTACTGATGAATGCTTTAATTAAGTTATTGGTCCACCAAGAAAAGAGATAACATGTTGTGGTAATTGAAGACTATAATTAATATAAATGTAAAACAGGCTGTTCAGTATTTATAAAACAGGACTACTTTTTAAGATTTAAAAAAATAGTAAAGCATCTAAATCTAAGGTTTGCAGGTTTTGAGTATAAGCATCAACTGTTTTATCTGTTCAGTTTAGTTTAACACAGATTTGATACAAAATTATAACTTTAACCATAGCTGAAATATATTTTGTTGTTGTTTGACCAATGTTTACTTCTGTATATGTTAACAATGGGCAACTTCAAAGTTTAGTAATATTTATCTCTTTTGATTATGAGATGCATGCATTTACTACCTAGGGTTATCTCCTGTTGTCAAACTTCATCAAATTTTTATGTTTAAAATACTATTTTTTTTACAAAATACAAGTAGTTTCTACAGGGTGTTCAGAAAGTCAATATGCACTTATACATTTATTAACAGACATGTTTCAATATAGAATACAGGAGGTAAATATGAATGACATTTATAAACAGTGTTGAAAGTGACCCCCGTTGGCATCAATACAGGCTTGGATCCTTCTTATTTTGTTTCTAAACACCACTATCAGTTGCTGGCTTGAAATAGACTGAATAGACATATGATTACAAAACTGCACAGTGACTTTCCGAACACCCTGTACAAGTAAATGGTAATCTTTGTATTCCAGACCATTGAGATTTATATTTTATAATCTAAATTATGACTTTTTAGTGGTTAAATGTACTAAGCTCACAGTAGAAACAGAGTTAAATTATCAGTGTTCCCACTAACCACTAGAGTGAGCTGTACATTAGCTGTTTCATGAATGATCATTGATAATTGCTGTTTGTATTTACACTGGACATGTGGATGGCCAAGAGGAAAATATGTGTATTTGTAACTACATCTGCAGTTAATTCAAGTGAAGGATTCATAGAGGTTGGTGATTAACTACCTTCTTCCAGATATGTTGGTGATAACCATCTTCTTCCAGATATTTTTAGATGAAATTTTATTGGTATAAACAAAAGATACAAAAAACAAAAGGGTAAGCTTAAGCTCAAAGTAATTATCATGTAAAACACTGTCTGGATGAGACTCTTCAGCATTTATAAAAAGAGGTTTTTGTTTCTTTTGTATGTAGAGTTGTGCCTTCCTAAATCAATACCATGAGCTACGAGGAGAATGTCAAGAAGCTTACTACAATTTAGGACGTACTATGCATCAGTTAGGTAGGTACTTTACATTAGATGAAAACATAACATTTGGTCTTAAACTTTAACAGTTATGCTGTAATGAAATATCTAATAAATTAGACTGAACCTTTTGCAGTCATATTTTACAGGGTCTGTATTGCATTAATGTGAGCCCAATACCAGAGTTTTTTTGCTAAGTGTATGTTGCAAGAACTGAGCTATTTACTACGGTGTTAGATTAGCCTTTAATACATGTAACCTAATTATTATTGGATTTAATTACATGTGTAACAATAATTAGTAAAACCTTTGTAATGTTTAGCAATGGGTATAGATGTTGCTTGTGAGTTGATCTGTATAATGCAGAAGTCTTTTAAGAACTTAGTTTTTGTTGTTCAATATATAAAGATGTTTAAATTTGAATTATATACCATGGTGTGTGTTATTAAACAACTTTATTGTTTGATAAAATCAGTAATGATCAAAATCAACCCATTTGATAATTGAATTATTAAGAACATTTGTAGTTCCCAATACTGGCTTGATCTGCAGTATTTGGTAAGTTCTGTATTCAACAGAACTCAGTCCATACGTATTATAGATTACACAGCCAGGTATGACCTTGTGGTTGGCTGTGGGTCAGAAGGTCCAAGATTTTATCTGTTATAATGCTGTTCAACACACACTTTTATTTAGGTAAAAGTAGCCACACAAATGGTGGACATTGCTAGCTGGCCTTTGGTTTTAAATTAAAAGTGACTATGTTTGAACCTCATAAGAGGGATTTAACCATTTAACTGATGTTACATAAGGCTAAGGAAACCAGTTGTGGACACACTGATTTGAAAATAAGTTAAAAACACAATTTGAAAACCAAGAGTTAAGTGTTTCCACAGTGACTGTTAGAGACTTGTTCATAATGCATGGCATGGCCAGGTGGTTAGGGCACTTAACACTTTCTAAGGGTCAGAGGTTTGAATTCCTGTTGCACCAAACATGCTTGACCTTTCAACTGTGGGAAAGTTATAATATGACAGTCAATCCCACTATTTGTTGGTAAAAGAGAACCTCAAGAGTTGGCAGTGGGTGGTGATGACTAGCTGCCTTTCCTCTAAACTTGAACTGATAAATTAGGAACACCTATCACAGATGGCCCTCATGTAGCTTTGTGTAAAATTCAGAAACAAACAAGCAGACTCATTCATTATAGTCTCAGTGGTGAACAGAACTTAGCTTATTCAGAGTTAGTGTTTTTACTTCTCTGTAAGGAACAGCAGTTCATCTTTATTGTTTTCAAAAAGTCTTGAGATCAGTTGTTTAAAGTTTTTGATTTTCTGTAATTACTGATACTAGTTTCACAGTATATATTAACTTGTGCATCAATTTTATATGATAAGAATTTCAGATTGAAGAGACTGTTGGCTAATTTTTCTATTCATTGTCAACATGCAAGCTGTGAGGTTAAATTTATGGAAACATTGAAGTGTATCAATATTACTAATTTCTTTTATGTAGTGTTGGTTTAAATTAATATTATTTTTTCTTAAAATTTTTTCAACTTTTTTGTGCAAGGTCTTCTAACTACTGCAGTGTTTTACTACAAGAAAGCCTTAGAGTTTGGACCTCCATCAGTAGATACTGGTGATACGGTTAGTATCAATACAGCTAAGAATATTCAGGTCATTATGTGATATATATAGTTTGTGTAACTCAACACTTCCAACTGTTATGTAAAAGAAAAATATTTTACACAAATTGCATTTAATTATGAAGAGATGCTCAATTTTTTAAGAAATTTTTTGGTTTTACTAAACAAGTAACCTAAAATAATACTAATTTGTTTTTAAACTAATGATGTATAATATGGTAACTTTCAAAATTTCTTCTTTATGGAATGACAATAAAACCAAAGTACTGCTTGGTATTTAAATAATTATAACCAAGTAAAACGTTTTACATTGGCAGTCCTTTATGTGGCTTTTTGTGTTGTAATATGCCAATTGTTTACTATACATCTGTATATATCCATTTGCACATGCATACTCATTCTTGAATTGAGGTTTGTGTATGTTGTTTTATAGATTAATTTGTTTAAATTATTTAATATTTCAGTGAGGATTTTGTTTTCATTGATATTGCTAGAGCTGTAAAAATATTGACTAATATTAAAAATGAAATGCACTCTTGCATAATTTTTATCAAAGTATTGAGCCTGTTGGTCTACAATATTCTTAGCTGGTAGTAAGATTGAGAGTTTTGTTCAGTATAACATTTGTTTGAAAACTTGTGAATAAAGAAAATTCTTTAATTTGTCATCTACAAGTGGAGAAAAACCAGTGATAAACTTCTGTTTTTAATATTATTGCTAAAAAAATGTTTCCTTCAACCTAATATAATTTTTGCAATGTTGGTTTAAATTGCACTAATGTTTTATTTTGAACCATGTTCATCTATTCTTGACAAAAAGCTCTTAATTTTAAATATAATATTTTATGTATTTTGTTTTTCAGGAGTTTTTGACCTCAGTCCAGACATTGCATACAACTTGTCATTAATTTACCAAGGTAGTGGTGCCCCAAAACTGGCTACGATGTATTTGCAAAAGTACTGTGTCATCTAAAAACTGGATATAATGTGCTTGTAGGAGTACTTTGTCATATGAAAACTGGTTGTAGTGCACTTGCAGAAGTAGTATCACCTAAAATACAGCATGTGTGTGACAAGTTCATGTTATATGCTGTCAGAAATGTTTGCATGCTTAACATTAAGACAAATGGTTTTCTTATTGTGTAAATAATAAAATATTTTGTTAAGAGATTAAACATAAGAATTTCTTCTATTAAAAATAATTCAAACAAGACTGCTTAACACAATAAATATTGTGTGACTTCTGTTACTTTTATATACAATATTCATGGTATTGATAAAATCTAAGCTCTTATCACTTATGTAAGATCACAGGTATCAACAGTGTTTTGGAAACATCAAAGGAACATTACAGTAATGAGAAAATATGATCTACCATCACTAATTTAATAATTATTATTATACATAAAAACAAAGGTGTTGTTACTGTAGTTGTCAGTTAAAAAGTTCTTACTGTGTGACTAGATTTTGTATTTCTATAAGGCATTCAGTTTGTTTAAATTTGTTTGAAAATCTTGTATTTAACAAATTATCAACAAACTTATCTCATCATAGGCCTTTACAAAATGAATGTTTTTTTTTTGTAAAATAAACTTAGTATTCATTTCAAGCTCTTACATACTTTCTAAAAATGTCAAAGTTATCCACTTAGATTTTTATTTCAATTCCAAAAGTCAATTTATAAGATTATAAAACACCAATTAATCTCAAGTTTAATTTGAAATACCCAGCAAACAAGGAAATTTTAATATTATGCACCTGTATCCAGTACTAATACTTTACATTAAGTTATTTTGGTCTTGTGCACCATTGTCAGATTTAAAAGGTACATTATTTCTGCGTGAAGATAAAGAGAACTTATTTTATAAAGAATATCTTTATGATTGCAGTTACATGTGTGTGTAAATAAAAGTATAAAAACTATCTCAAAACTTTTCTGAAATCACTAGTTATAAAATTCCTACAAAAACAAAAGATGAATCAAATTTATAAGTGAAAAGTCTGGATCTGCTCAAAATAAAAATAAATATTTATATTTTTTAAAATATTGAATATACATGGTAATATAAATATGTTCTAAATGAATAGTGTTTTTTTTATCCCACAACACTATCATATAGATAAGACTCTTGACTTTCAAAACATTTTAGGTACACTTTTTACTATATACAAGAGTAACTAGTAGTGCTTTTGATGAAAGTTATTTTATATTTTTTAAACGTAAAATCTATTCAAGAGTCAAATTGCACAATAGAAGTGAAAGTTTGAAACAAATTCAAATATGTAAAATTTGAGTAGAAGTTAAGTAGTGCTTTGTTTGTTGTTTAATTTCAACTTCTTTTGAAATTCAGAAGTGTTTCACTCATAACCTTGTTTTCAGGTTTACTCATTAGTTTGAATATTTTGAGGTAGGAAACCACATCACATTCACCTGGTAAGTGAGGACTAATGCTTGAGCTATCCTTTGAGCCTAGGACTAAAACGTTCTTCTGACAAAACATCCTACTATAATAACCTAAGAATTAGTAGTGGGTACTGTTGTTAACTAGCTGTCTGCCCTGTAGTTTACCAGAGTCAAATTAGGTACAGCTGATATAGATAATCATTATGTGTGTTTGTGTGAATATCCAAAACTAACTTAATCTTTTAAATGATTTTAAATGCATGCATAGCTACAGACAGTATAGTCATAAGAAAATATACATATACTGTAATATTTAAAAAAATCAATGTGTTTTGTAATAATAATTCATTACCTTCACACAAAATAAATTCTAGTGATAGAATATATGAATATAATATTGAATAGGTAACAGTAATTATTTTATCCAACTGTCTGTTAATATCTTATTCCATATCATAGTTTTGAAGTAGCTATTCAAAATACGATTTTTTTCTTGAAGAAAATACACATAGGACACTTGAAATGAGTGTCCTCATCTCAGGAGGACCTTATGCACAAGCATTTGTAAGACACCCTGTGTTTTTCTGTAGGCAAAATAAACTTAATGTGTAGAGTAATGGCGAAGATAATAAATTAAAAGTAAAGATCTTCCCAAGTTTTAAAATTACATGGTAGCTGTGTAAGCTTCGTAATGGCAGGACTATGATCACAATTCAATTGAGCATTTTCTAAATGAACTTGGATGTCTCATTCGCCACCATAATATTTTGACAACATCTATAGCCCGTTGCAAGTGGGTTACAGTTGTACAAGACCAGGTACTCTTATTTTGTGTAGTAAATGCTGCACAAAATATAGTTTTTTGCAGTAAAACATGGTAGTATTAGATAAGCTTCCTAATGAAGAGTCGTATATTGTGATAACAGTAGTTATACATATATTAAACAGACAGTCATAATGATTACTGAAGTATGTGTATTATAGTTCTAACAGAAGCTATTCATGCAAACAGAATAGTAAATTGTACTTTGACTCAGGTGGTTGATTTAGGTACAGTGATGGACACATACTGCACCCTTGGTAGAGAGCACAGATGACAAATTAGAATAATGTGATGTCTGCCTCTGGTAAACCTCTAGAGAAGGGGAGCATTTGGATGAAATGAAGTTTCTACTTGTCAGTCCTGACAGGTTTAATAGATAATTACTATGACTACCTCAGCTAAATGACAAGAGAGTTTGGTTCAACAGCTAAGAAAATGATCTATAAGCAGAGCACTCGAGCCAAGTTTCACTTTCACGTTGCATTAAAACGTGTGCACAAATCGTAATTTTTAGAGGATTTTCTCTGTAATAAAATATATAATATTTTTTAAAATAATTTTACCTACACTTTAAGTTGTGTAAGTTCTACTCAGTATAGAATACTTGTAAGAAAACAGTTGTTGGAATTCCAACAAAATTAAGTTTTAATATTCCTCTCCCCCTTGGCACTGTGAACTTACAACTGTAGAAACTTGGTTTCGATACTCGTGGTTGGCAGATCACAGATAACTCAGTGTGCTGATTTGTGCTTAACTTCAAACAAATTTATTTTTATTGAGCCCCTATTAAGTCAGAGCGCTTACACCACTAAAAACTGAATTTCGTAACCCACCGAGATCAGAGTGCAGCTAGTATATTGTGTAGTTTTGTCATTAACAACGGGCAAAATGTGAAAATCTTACTAAATTAATGTTTTCATTAGTATATTTTAAATTTTCATAAAATAAACACAACCAAAAACAATTATTGCGTCAAATTCGAGTGTTCAGGATTAAAAGAAGTATTAAAAACGAGTCTTGGAGTCAATCAGGCCACTTGTTTAAATTTTGGTTACAAAGTAGAGTCTACACAAGATCTGAAAACGCAATAAAACAGAAGCACCAGTAGATCTTGATCTGAGGAGCCATAAGTTGTGGCTTTTTCTTTCGATGTACCGTATTTATATCTCTCAATTAACCACTCTTCGTTCTGTCTACGGCTCTCAACATTTTCAAATGATTCTGTGAAGATACTGGTTTGTAGATAGATATATCTTAGTTTTGTCGTTTGGAGTTTTTATTAGCACGGTAATTCTTTTTTGGCCTAATTTATGGAATTGATTTCTCTGTAACTGGTATCCCGTCATGATCGTATCAACATCTGTTGAACTGTTAGTACTCCGAGCGGGTTGTAGCCCGTCATGATCGTATCATCTGTTGAACTGTTAGTACTCTGAGCATGTTTCTGCATTCCAGTTTGCAAGTAAACTTTGAGCTGATGTTTCTAACATCTGTTCTCCAAGATGTACGCATTTGCTGGTTGTGCTTAGTTTCCAATGGTTACTGGCTTCACCATAATCTCTATAGAATTTATAATACAATAACACTATGATCTAAGGTAAAGTTTAATAAAAATTTCTCTATATACTGTTGACGAATACAAAACAGTGTATGTGCCGTAAAAGTTGCAAAATAATTTCGAAAATACAAGGTGTACCGTACTCTGGCTCCCGATTTGGAATACCTTACCTGATGTTACTGGCTCAGAGATGAACTATTATCTTAAAATTATTATTTGAAAAATGTTACAAAGAGTATAAATTAATTTAAAAGAAGAGACGTGAATGGAAAAACTATTTCATACAGTAATAGTATTATTATAATATAAATTATATTGGAGCAAATAACTGAAGTTTTTATTGTAATTGAAACGAGTTACGAGAAAGTTCATTCTTGTATAAAGAAACGGTATACATAATAGATTCTTTGTGTATATAATTTACCTCGGTGAACACTATATTGTTACTTCCTTTTGTTGTGGTAATCATTATAACCTATGTCTGTTATTGTTTCTCAGCCAGGTAAGGTCTAATGATTAACGTGCTGAGTTGCGGGTCAAAAAAGTTGAAGGGTCAAGTTGCGATATGCCGCTCAACTCAAGTTCAAAAAGAGGAAAATTGTCAATTTCCACTCGTGGGCTACTCGTGTCTAACAAAAAGAAAAATGATTTTCATGGCTTCTTATATAATGCACGTTCCTGAAGGTCTGACAAACACCTTTACCTCTAAAACTTTTTTTGTTCCGCCCAAAAGAAATATTTGCGTTATCTGGATGCTAACATAGTTTCAAAACTAACTTTTGTAATTTATTATTAGTACACGTGGTTAAGCCTATTCTTCAACAAAAAAGTTTTTAAATGTCAACAAAATACAAGTTTAACAATACGGCTTTCGATACAGTTTCAGACACGTACAGAAGCATAAATAATCGTAGCCTGAGACTTAAATATTCCTTAAAACTGTTCTAGGAACTAAACTTGGATTTTTAATAGACCAACGACAGTTTTCTAGAAAGAAGGTTTTATGTATAAACTTACTTTCAGTTGATGGGCAGTGAAAGCTGTTCCAGCTTTCTTGCGTCTGTTTAGTGACAGTGAATATAAGACTTTCTGATTAGATATACGATGTCCTTCTATTGGCATCATATGTTAGATCGAAAGAGGTGTTACTTAATTACATATCAGGTCATCCAATAAGTAATGTCCGAAAATTTAATACAGAAAGTGCATCATCAGTTCTGTCTTTGTAGACAGCTTTAATGATTAAAATATGTAGTAGGACATGTATAAAAATGATCAGACAAATAAAAGAAACCCAACTCAACTTTTTTCAGATCCTTGATAAAATAAACCCTTAAGAAGATGGATGTGTCTGAGAAGCATATAATGCTTTATGAGTTTAAAAAGGGGAATTATGCGGCAGAAATTGCACGAAACATTCAAGGTATTTATGGTGAAGAGTCTCCCAATGAAAGAAAATATTGAAGGCGGTTTTGGAAGTTCAGATCAGATGAGTACAGCTTAAGTGATTTGCCACGTTCAGATCGTCCTGTTGAGTTTAATGATTACTTGCTGTCAGCTGCACTTGATGAAGATTGTGATCTAACAGTTGAAGAACTTGCACAGAAGCTTAATTCAACCTATTTAACAATTCACCGTCATCTTCAACAGCTTGGAAAGGTGTCAAAACTTGAAAATGGGTCCCCAATGATTTGACAGAAGCCGACCTTAAAGTAAGAGTGGACATTTGCACTTCTCCGCACTCTCGTGAAAGTAACTCACCGTTTTTGGATAGGTTAGTAACTAGAAATTAAAAATAGATATATTATACAAATGTTAAGCACAGCCCAAAATGGAGAACAGTCTTATTAAGCGTTGGTGGGATATTGTTAGTGTGATCCACTTTGAGTTGCTGCCGCTCAATGTCGCTATTAGATCAGATTTCTATTGTCAGCAGTTAGAGCGCTTGAATGTTTCACTGAAAGAAAAGAGGCCTCCTTTGATCAATTGTAAAGGTGTGTTACACCAGGATAATGCACAGCCCCAGACAGCAACGATCACATCTGCAAAGATTGAAGAACTAGACTGGGAAGAACTTCCACATCCTCCTTATTCTCCAGGCCTTGCCCCATCTGATTATCATCTCTTCCGAATTTTGCAGCACTATTTTGATGGAAAAGAGCTCGAAACACATGAAGATACCAAAACTACCCTCTTTACATTTTTTTCCCCCAAACCCCAAGAATTTTATAGAAGTGGCATTAAGAAGCTTGTGAATCGTTGGGAGGAAGTAATAAATAAAAATGGAACATACATTATTGAGTAAATAATGTTACAAGCATTTGAAATCGTTTCTCTTTTTCTGAACTTAAAATCGGACATTATCTAAGGGATGACTTGATAGTTCATACAAACTATAATTTCATTTTGGATTTGCTTACTCAATATAATTATAGTTTTATTACAAGTGTTGGATATACAAGATTCTTAGTGTAAGTACTATTAATGTATCTTGTGAGTTAATATTTTATGACTCTAGGTTTTCATAAAAAGAACTTATATTAAAGGTGGTTGTTATGACAAGTTTGGTTATGTAAGTCAGTAAGAATCGTATGTTGTGTTTGTAAGTCATTGATGTCGATCACTTCTTACTGTGTTTACAATTCATTGCTTATCACTGAAATCCCTATAAACGTAAAATAGCGATAAGCAAACGAGTGGAAGAAGGGAATAAGTGAAGTCAAGTGGAAGTGAAGTTAACCATCGTGTGAGTGAATAATCTTAACGGTTGATAACTTAAAGTGAGTTTAACAGTTCGATAGGGATACGATGAATAATTTGCGTTGTCAAAGGGTGTTCTAAACTAATTGAACCCACCTTGTGGAATTTGACGAAAAGAAGACAATTATTTGAAGTTTAGGATGTAACTGTGATAATACACGAGATAGTGTAAGCGGGTTATAAACCAACACAATCATGTTAAAAGTAGAGAAAAGTAGTTCGGCTTTTCAACTGGGATGTACAGTAATTTAATCAGCCTAAATGGACATTTTACAAGAAAAGTGTATAATGTTTAAGATACAACTGTGGTCACCATAGTATAAAGATGTTTTGTACACACGTTTATCTTGTTTGGGATATTATTTTAAAACAAATGGAGTACGTGCTATCCGTCTATTGTTTTAATTTATCGCTAGGAAGTCGCAGACACCTACTGTAAAAGATACCTTAACACTCGCACGTATACATATATTTAATGTTTTGACATTGGCGAGCCATATACGATTATACAGTGGTAAACAGCGATAGAAGAAGACATGAAGGACCCGAAAGTAAGCAGACCTATATTCGCAAAGTAGTGGTAGTAGCGAACATAGCTCTGAGATTGCAATTTCGCTATATAACTGTGTTAGATAATTTTGATTAATATTTTGAAAGAGGAAAGTACCTAGGGTTGAAAGACAGTGAACTACGAAAGTTTGTTAAACAGTAATAAGAACTTGAAAAAGATGAATTTAGAAAGAGAAGAGAAGAAGAAATACTAAACGAAGAAAATTAAAAATAATTACTAAGAGAAGAAAGAATAAGAGCACAAATTAAGGTCTTTAAGATCACCCAACAGAAAGAGGAGGGGCCCAAGAATGACAATTGGGTTAGGGACAGCCCACCAAGGCTGCCCATATTTGATGGCGCAGATGCTTTGCTGGAAAGATATGAAAGGTTCGCCCAAAGTCAGAACTGGAACAGTGTGACTGGGCAGTCTGTCTCAGCCCACATCACAGAGGAAAAGGCCTATAAGCATATACAGGCATGACATCAGAAGATGTCGGGGACTATGTCAAATTAATAGTGGCGTTACTGAAACGATGTAAACTTAATGAAGGTTGTTGCCAGAAGTTCAGAAAAATCAAACATGAAACTGCAGAAACTGTATTTCAATTTGTGGCACGTACACGATAATTCTTCGCCAGGGACTGACCATACTCAAGTGTAAAATTGTTTTGAGGGACTGACAGATCTACTTATACATGAACAGTTCCATGATAATGTGCTCGATTGACATGTCACTGTTCCTCAGGGAGAAAGCACCAAAAGATGTAGATGAGATTATTAAGCTGGTACAATAGTATATGGAAGCCCATGGAGGGAGCATGACTGTTAAGTCCAAAAATATTCAATTAAATATGCAGGAGCATATCAAAGGTTACAAGAGGTTAATAGGTAAAAAGGAGAAGCGATGCAATGTTTGTTATAAAATGCGAGACATTGCAAAGGTTTGCAAATCTATTACCAGTGAGCAACAGCAGAAATCTTAATATAAAACATCTGGAGCTATTTACAAAGATAATGCTGGTAAAAAATAATAAAAGAGTGACTGTAACCATCTACTGCCAGAAGAAACAGAATTAAGAAAAATCGCCAGATTCACAACAAGAAGAAAGTGCTATTTCCTTAATTGATCATTGCGCAACTAATGGTCAGCTGAAGTTAGCAAATGGATAGAGTGTGCCAGTAGAGATTGAAGAATGTCACAAATATCGAGAAGTGCTAACAGATCATAAAATGCCAGTGTGTAAAGATTATATTAAGAAGAAAGTGAAGACGTATCTTCAGGGTAAGATAATCTAGGAAGGTCGAAACATTGTTCTCTCCTCATCAATAAAAGTGTTAATACCCATACCAGCCGTTCTGAAGTACATTTTTATTTCAAGTGAGTTTCTCGTCATCAAGAATAAAGTGAAGGTTCTGTGAAACACTATATGTAATAATGCAGCAGTGAGAACCAGTGTGGTATCCGATGATCAGATGTGTGTGCTAATTGATGGGAAAGTGAGAAAGTTTTCCATAGAAAAAACAAACTTGGATATTCCACATTACGTAGGAGACCTGGAATCCATTTGTATCAGGGAACCAATCTTTATGATGGGAACATACCAGATAGTAAAAATTTGAAGGAAGTTCAAAAGAAAGATCTTTTACCATAGAAGCTTAGGGATTGTGTCCAAGATTGAGCAGAATATAAAGAGTTACAAAATAAAAGAATGGAAAACTATAATGAACCAAACTTGTCAAAGTAATTCTGCAAGGGAGGCCAAACCTACCGCATACAGTCAAAAACACTTCTATAACTGAAAGGCCAAGAGCCGACGTTTCAAGATAAGACAGGGGGTTTTAATTACGCTACCTACAGGCAACAACAAACTCACCTGGTAGTGGAAATGACCTTTCTCGGTACGTAAGTGGCTAATAGAACGCACCACAAATGGAATGCGTGCTGTTCGTTTATTGTTAGAACTTACCACCAACAAATCACAGACACATACTGTAGAAGAATGTTTAACACTCACACATATAAACACATGTCATGACAAGTTGTCTTTACAGCAAGGAAGGATATTTTAAAACAGGTATAAAATTTCGATCGCTTGAGCGATCATTCTCAAGTACACAATTTTAGGGTTTCTCAAGTTACTGGGATAACATTTTATACTATTACTTATTCACACACACATATATCTTAGGTTACTAAGATAAAGCTTTAGAATGACACACCTACACACATGTATGTTAGGTTGCTAGGAAAACATTTTGAACAGACATCCACTCGAACATATGTGTTTCGGAATACTAGATCAACACTGCACTGACTCACACCAAAACACAAATATCTCAGGTTACTAAGACAACACTTTATAACGACACCCGCTAACGCCCACATATTTATTTGGCAAATGTTTATAATAACATTTTCCGACAGGCAGATATTTCTGTGGTTTGTATTTGTTTCCGTATAGCAAAGCCTCATCGGGCTGTCTGCTGAGTCCACCTAGGGGAATCTAACCCCTCATTTTAGTGTTGTAAATCCATAGACTTACCGCTGTACTAGCGGGGGACTATTTCCATGCCAAAACTATAGTAACACTCAGCAACTCACGCATATTTCTATGGCAGTATTTTATAATAAACTCACCTTCGATGAATGTGTACTCAAGATATTAGGTTACTATCTACTCAAAGGATGTTGAACGTGGCCACCGTAAATTACGCATTCTTATGGATTTACCTGTATGATCGTCTGTCTCGTGATTATCTATAAATTAATTTTCAACAATAATTTAAACAGATTTAAATTAAACTATCCCAACAGAAGTTATATGTCATTCCTTAAAAAGTACCAAACTCATCTGTATTTTTAGGAATAAAAATGTCATTTGGACACGGAGATTATCTGCTTATACTAAATTACTGTCGTTCAAGTTAAACTATTTTCCTAGTTAAAGTTCAATAAACTATACAATTTCTACTTAATTTTACTAAATTTATATACATTTATTTAAAAAATACATTATATCAAACACGGATAATACAGTTTTCTAATCTTTATAATACCCTCCCCAAAGCCAAATGTACCTTAAACGACTGTTAAAAATATTTTAAATCGCGAATTGTCTGCAGATCTCACATTCAGCTCTAAGCTTCCGTATCTCAGTTGTAATTGGTAGCTCTTAGGTAATAACTACTTGACCCAACATAGTTAGGTGGTTAAGGCACTCGACTCTTAATATGAGGGTCGCGGGTTCGAATCCCCGTCACATCAAACTTGCTTGCCCTTTCAGCCGTGGGATATCATAGTGTTACGGTAATTGTAAAAGAGCAGCCCCCAGAGCTAGCAGTGAGTAGTGATGACTAGCTGCCTTCCCTCTTGCCTTACCCCGCTAAATTAGAGATAGCTAGCGCAGATAGCACTCGTGCAGCTTTGCGCGAAATTCAAAAACGAACCAAACAAACAATATCTTGTGAAATTATTTTAAAAGAAAATCAGTAAATTTCTTACAATACTTATTTACCGGAAATTCTTGATATATATTAAATATAGGTTTTATTAACTTCTAGTTATATCTATTTTTGCTTGACCCAACATTCTTTTACACAAATTTTTTTTATACTGGACGTACAATCTTTGGGTTTCCTTCATACTTGATAATGTATTAGCATTTAACACCATAACAGAGCAATGCAGTGTTAAACAGTATTGGTTAGAATATTCAATATACCTATCGTTATCAATTTCAATTGCTTATTATTATGGAGATTATTTTGCATTGTTTGCTTTACATATGAATTTAGGACTAATCTAAATTACTTAAGCTGATGAACGAACGTCGTGAAATAATACTGAGATTACGGCTAAAATATTGCTAAGAGCAAGTGTATCCAAACTGATGAAACAGTTCATTCAAATAGGTAAGAAGGGTATATTTAGTTACCTTTACTCAGCATCATGTTGACCTGCAGTCAAATATAGGTAAGCTGTGTTTAGTATGTATGGTGGTTCAAGCGGTCATAGCAGCTAGCTCCCGTGTTTAATATATATTATGTTTCAAGCGTACGTAATAGACAGATACTGTGTGTTTCAAGCGAACTCGAAAGATAGTTACACTGTTTAGAAATTACTGTTTTTCAAGCGAGCTTAAAATATAGTGCTTATGTTTAGTACATCCTGTGTCCCAAAGGAGATTAAGTGATAAAACCTGTGTTTAGTAGGTACTGTATGTGATAGGAGACTAAATGGTGGTTGTTGTGGTTGATACGAGCGTTGTGTCAAGCGAAAGTAAGAGATAGATCTAATGTTTAGTGCGTACAGTATGTCAAAGGAGATTAACCAATGGTTCTTCAGTTTAGTATGTATTGTTTTTCAAGCAGACTTTATAGGTAATTCTTGTGTTTAGTATGTATTGTTTTTCAAGCAGACTTTATAGGTAATTCTTGTGTTTAGTATGTATTGTTTGTCAAGCAGACATTATAGGTAATTCTTGTGTTTAGTATGTATTGTTTGTCAAGCAGACTTTATAGGTAATTCTTGTGTTTAGTATGTATTGTTTGTCAAGCAGACTTTATAGGTAATTCTTGTGTTTAGTATGTATTGTTTGTCAAGCAGACTTTATAGGTAATTCTTGTGTTTAGTATGTATTGTTTGTCAAGCAGACTTTATAGGTAATTCTTGTGTTTAGTATGTATTGTTTGTCAAGCAGACTTTATAGGTAATTCTTGTGTTTAGTATGTACGGCGTGTGAAAGGAGATTAAATTTTGGTTCTAGCGTTTAGCAGTAATTGCGTTTCAAGCAAGCTTAACAGGTAGTTTTTGTGTTTAATATGGACAATGTTTGAAGCGAGATTTCCAGGTGGATTCTGTGTTTAGTATGTACAAGGTGACAAACGAGCTTGATAGGTAGTTCATTTGATTAGTAGGTACGGTGTGTCATGGGTGTTTAACAGGTAGTTCCTGTTTTTGGTAAGTACCATATGTCAAGAGAACTTAAAATGTAATTCCTTTGTTTAGTATGTATGATATTTCAAGAGAGCCATGCATGTGGTTTCTGAGTTTAGTAAATATCATGTGTCTGGCAAGCATAACAGGTAGACCTTATGATTATTATGTATTATGTATCAAAGATTAACAAGTGCTTCCTTATTTAGTGCGTATTGTGTATCAATTGTGTGATGATTTCTGTGTTTAGAACGTACTGTGTTTTAAAAAAATTAACTGGTCCTGCCTGGTTTAATACTTCTTGTATATCAAATGAGATTGAGTGATTGTTTCTGTGTTTAGTGTGTTCTTTGTGTAAAAGGACATTAACTAGTGATTCCGATGTTTACGATGTCATTAACAGGTGGTTCCTATGTTTACGATGTACGCTTTGTCAATGAGCTTAAGAAGTAAATTTTGTGTGTTCTGTGGAATATTGATCCTGTGTTCTGTGGAATATTGATCCTGTGTTCTGTGGAATATTGATACTGTGTTCTGTGGAATATTGATCCTGTGTTCTGTGGATTAATTGATCCTGTGTTCTGTGGAATATTGATCCTGTGTTCTGTGGAATATTGATACTGTGTTCTGTGGAATATTGATCCCGTGTTCTGTGGAATATTGATACTGTGTTCTGTGGAATATTGATACTGTGTTCTGTGGAATATTGATCCTGTGTTCTGTGGATTAATTGATCCTGTGTTCTGTGGAATATTGATCCTGTGTTCTGTGGAATATTGATACTGTGTTCTGTGGAATATTGATCCTGTGTTCTGTGGAATATTGATACTGTGTTCTGTGGAATATTGATCCTGTGTTCTGTGGAATATTGATCCTGTGTTCTGTGGAATATTGATACTGTGTTCTGTGGAATATTGATACTGTGTTCTGTGGAATATTGATCCTGTGTTCTGTGGAATATTGATCCTGTGTTCTGTGGAATATTGATACTGTGTTCTGTGGATTAATTGATCCTGTGTTCTGTGGAATATTGATCCTGTGTTCTGTGGAATATTGATACTGTGTTCTGTGGAATATTGATCCTGTGTTCTGTGGAATATTGATACTGTGTTCTGTGGAATATTGATACTGTGTTCTGTGGAATATTGATCCTGTGTTCTGTGGATTAATTGATCCTGTGTTCTGTGGAATATTGATCCTGTGTTCTGTGGAATATTGATACTGTGTTCTGTGGAATATTGATCCTGTGTTCTGTGGAATATTGATACTGTGTTCTGTGGAATATTGATCCTGTGTTCTGTGGAATATTGATCCTGTGTTCTGTGGATTAATTGATCCTGTGTTCTGTGGAATATTGATCCTGTGTTCTGTGGAATATTGATACTGTGTTCTGTGGAATATTGATCCTGTGTTCTGTGGAATATTGATACTGTGTTCTGTGGAATATTGATCCTGTGTTCTGTGGAATATTGATCCTGTGTTCTGTGGAATATTGATCCTGTGTTCTGTGGAATATTGATTCTGTGTTCTGTGGAATATTGATCCTGTGTTCTGTGGAATATTGATACTGTGTTCTGTGGAATATTGATACTGTGTTCTGTGGAATATTGATCCTGTGTTCTGTGGAATATTGATCCTGTGTTCTGTGGAATATTGATACTGTGTTCTGTGGAATATTGATCCTGTGTTCTGTGGAATATTTATACTGTGTTCTGTGGAATATTGATACTGTGTTCTGTGGAATATTGATCCTGTGTTCTGTGGAATATTGACACTGTGTTCTGTGGAATATTGATCCTGTGTTCTGTGGAATATTGATCCTGTGTTCAGTACTTGCTGTGTTTTAAAGGAGATTATATAATGGTTGCTTGTTTAGTACATACTGTGTGTTAAAAGAAATTATCTGAAGGTTCCTGGGTTTATTATGTACTAAGTGTGAAAGGAGATTAACCGATAGTTCCTGTGTTCATTACGTTCACTGTGTAAATTGAACTTAAGATGTAGATCTTATACTAAGTACACAGTGTGTGCAGAAGACTGACTGGTTTGTCTTGTTTGGTACGTAGTGTGGGTGAGAGAAGATTAACTTATGGTTACTCTATTTAGTATTTATTGCGTTTGAAATGGGATTAAGGTATAGTTCATGTGTTTAGTATGTATGGTATACCAAAGGAGATTAAATGGTGGTTCACGTGCTCACTACGTACAGTGTGTCACTCAAGCTAAGTGAGCTTCACAGGTAGATTCTGTGGTCAGTATGTACAGTGTGTCAAGTGAGCTTTACAGGTAGATTCTGTGGTCAGTAGGTACAGTGTGTCAAGTGAGCTTCACAGGTAGATTCTGTGGTCAGTATGTACAGTGTGTCAAGCGAGCTTCAAAGGTAGATTTTGTGGTTAGTATGTACAGTGTGTCAAGCGAGCTTCACAGGTAGATTCTGCGGTCAGTATGTACAGTGTGTCAAGCGAGCTTCACAGGTAGATTCTGTGGTCAGTATGTACAGTGTGTCAAGCGAGCTTCAAAGGTAGATTTTGTGGTTAGTATGTACAGTGTGTCAAGCGAGCTTCACAGATAGATTCTGTGGTCAGTATGTACAGTGTGTCAAGCAAGCTTCACAGGTAGATTCTGTGGTCAGTATGTACAGTGTGTCAAGCGAGCTTCACAGGTAGATTTTGTGATTAGTATGTACAGTGTGTCAAGCGAGCTTCACAGATAGATTCTGTGGTCAGTATGTACAGTAAGTCAAGCGAGCTTCACAGGTAGATTTTGTGGTTAGTATGTACAGTGTGTCATGCGAGCTCACAGATAGATTCTGTGGTCAGTATGTACAGTATGTCAAGCGAGCTCACAGGTAGATTCTGTGGTCAGTATGTACAGTGTGTCAAGCGAGCTTCAAAGGTAGATTTTGTGGTTAGTATGTACAGTGTGTCAAGCGAGCTTCACAGGTAGATTCTGTGGTCAGTATGTACAGTAAGTCAAGCGAGCTTCACAGGTAGATTTTGTGGTTAGTATGTACAGTGTGTCATGCGAGCTTCACAGATAGATTCTGTGGTCAGTATGTACAGTATGTCAAGCGAGCTTCACAGGTAGATTCTGTGGTCAGTATGTACAGTGTGTCAAGCGAGCTTCAAAGGTAGATTTTGTGGTTAGTATGTACAGTGTGTCAAGCGAGCTTCACAGGTAGATTCTGTGGTCAGTATGTACAGTGTGTCAAGCGAGCTTCACAGGTAGATTCTGTGGTCAGTATGTACAGTGTGTCAAGCGAGCTTCACAGGTAGATTCTGTGGTCAGTATGTACAGTGTGTCAAGCGAGCTTCAATGGTAGATTTTGTGGTTAGTATGTACAGTGTGTCAAGCGAGCTTCACAGATAGATTCTGTGGTCAGTATGTACAGTGTGTCAAGCGAGCTTCACAGGTAGATTCTGTGGTCAGTATGTACAGTGTGTCAAGCGAGCTTCACAGGTAGATTCTGTGGTCAGTATATACAGTGTGTCAAGCGAGCTTCACAGGTAGATTTTGTGATTAGTATGTACAGTGTGTCAAGCGAGCTTCACAGATAGATTCTGTGGTCAGTATGTACAGTAAGTCAAGCGAGCTTCACAGGTAGATTTTGTGGTTAGTATGTACAGTGTGTCAAGCGAGCTTCACAGATAGATTCTGTGGTCAGTATGTACAGTATGTCAAGCGAGCTTCACAGGTAGATTCTGTGGTCAGTATGTACAGTGTGTCAAGCGAGCTTTAAAGGTAGATTTTGTGTTTAGTATGTACAGTGTGTCAAGCGAGCTTCACAGGTAGATTCTGTGGTCAGTATGTACAGTGTGTCAAGCGAGCTTCACAGGTAGATTCTGTGGTCAGTATGTACAGTGTGTCAAGCGAGCTTCAAAGGTAGATTTTGTGGTTAGTATGTACAGTGTGTCAAGCGAGCTTCACAGGTAGATTCTGTGGTCAGTATGTACAGTGTGTCAAGCGAGCTTCACAGATAGATTCTGTGGTCAGTATGTACAGTATGTCAAGCGAGTTTCAAAGGTAGATTCTGTGGTCAGTATGTACAGTGTGTCAAGCGAGCTTCACAGGTAGATTCTGTGGTCAGTATGTACAGTGTGTCAAGCGAGCTTCACAGGTAGATTCTGTGGTCAGTATGTACAGTGTGTCAAGCGAGCTTCACAGGTAGATTCTGTGGTCAGTATGTACAGTGTGTCAAGCGAGCTTCAAAGGTAGATTTTGTGGTTAGTATGTACAGTGTGTCAAGCGAGCTTCACAGGTAGATTCTGTGGTCAGTATGTACAGTGTGTCAAGCGAGCTTCAAAGGTATATTTTGTGATTAGTATGTACAGTGTGTCAAGCGAGCTTCACAGATAGATTCTGTGGTCAGTATGTACAGTATGTCAAGCGAGCTTCAAAGGTAGATTCTGTGGTCAGTATGTACAGTGTGTCAAGCGAGCTTCACAGATAGATTCTGTGGTCAGTATGTACTGTGTGTCAAGCGAGCTTCAAAGGTAGATTCTGTGGTTAGTATGTAGAGTTTGTTTAGCGAGCTTCACAGGTAGATTCTGTGATTGGTATGTACA
Source organism: Tachypleus tridentatus (assembly GCF_004210375.1). Taxonomy (NCBI): domain Eukaryota; kingdom Metazoa; phylum Arthropoda; class Merostomata; order Xiphosura; family Limulidae; genus Tachypleus; species Tachypleus tridentatus. The sequence continues at coordinate 33,226,612 of NC_134826.1, forward strand.
GTGTGTCAAGCGAGCTTTATAGGCAGTTCCTATGTTTAGTTTTACGGTGTTTCAAGAGAGTTTAGTTGGTGATTTATGTGTTTAGTATGTACAGTGTGTCAAGCGAGATTAACATTAAGATTTTATGTTTAATACTTATTGTGTGTCGATGGAATTTAACTGGTGGTTACTATGTTTAGTGTGTCAAGCAAGGTTAAGAGGTAAATCTAATGTTTAATTCGTATTATGGGCCAAATGAGATTAACTGGTGGCTTTAGTGGTTAGCATGTACTGTGTGTGATTCCTGTGTTGAGTATGTACTGTGTGTAAAAGTAGTATGTGGCTTTAGTGGTTAGTATGTACTGTGTGTGATTCCTGTGTTTAGTATGTACTGTGTGTAAAAGGAGATTAACTGATTCTTTCTAGTTTAGTACGTATTGTGTGTCAAAGGGGATAAACTGGTGGTTCCTGTGTTTAGTGCGTACCGTGGGTGGAAAGAGCTTGAGAGGTAGATTTTTATTTATTAGGAACGGTGTGACAAAGAATATTAATTAATTCTGTGTTAAGTATTTACTGTGCTCAAAGTGAACTTAATTCATTTTGCAAAGTGTTCCCATTGTAGATCCTTGGTTGAGCTCAGGTTCCACATCCTCTCTATAATTCCAAGAGCAAGAAAAATACTCTTTGTCCACTTGGTTGGGGAGTAAGGTAGTTTAGTGTTAAGTATCTGGTATGGGTTTAACAGTTCCGGTGTTTCTCATCTACAATGTGTGAAGCATACTTAAATCATAGTTTCTGTGTTTAGTATTTATGGTGTTTTAAGAAAGATTAAGAGACTGTTCCTGTGCTTAGAACGTTCTATGTGTGAAAAGGGATTAACTTATGGTTTTTGTATTTAGTGTTATTAAATTAACTGGTGGTTCCTATGTTAAGCTCCTACAGTGACACAACGCTCTACCTGTGGACTTGTAGTGCTAGAATCTGGTTTTGATACCCGTGGTTGGTAAAGCATAGATGGTCCTTTGTGCAGCTTTGTGCTTAATAACAAACAACAACTTATATTTAATATGCACGATGTGTCAAGCGACCTTAAGATGTAAATCTTATGTTTATTGTGTGACAAATGATGTTAACTGGTGGATTCTTACTTAGTATGCACTGTGTATCAAAGGAGATTAAGTGATGGATTTTCTTTAGTATGTTAAGTGCTTCCAATGACTTTAACAGGTAGTCATTGTGTTTAGAATGAACAGTGTTTTAAACGAACTTAACAGGTACATTCAGTTTTTAGTGTAAACGGTGTTTCAAGCGATAGGTAGTTCCTGTGGTCACCATATATGATATGTGAAGCAAGCTTAACATTTAGTTCCTTTGTGTAGTATGTACGGATTGTCAGGCGAGTTTAATAAGTAGCGCACTTTGCTTAGTATGTACGGATTGTCAGGCGAGTTTAATAGTAGCTCACTTTGCTTAGTATGTACGGATTGTCAGGCGAGTTTAATAGTAGCTCACTTTGTTTAGTATGTACGGAATGTCAGGCGAGTTTAATAGGTAGCTCACTTTATTTAGTATGTGCAGTTTGTCAGACGATATTAACAGATGATTCATGTGTTTAGCCTGTACGATGTATCAAAATATATTGCTCCCCAGTGATACAGTGGTATGTTTGCGAACTTACACTGCCATAAACTGGGTTTAGATACCCGTGGTGGGTAGAGCACAGATAACCCTTAGTGTATCTTTGAGCAAAACAATATATATATATATATATATTAAGTGATAGTTCCTTTGTTTAGTATGTACGTACAGTCAAACGAACTTTACAGGAATTTTATGTGTTTGGTATCTACGTTATTTCAAACAAACCTAACAGATAGTCTCTATTTATAGTGTGGACAGTGTATCAAGTGATCTTAAAAGATAGTTTTTGTATTTAGTAAGTATAATGTGTCAATAAAACGTAATATATAGTTCCTGTAATTTATATGTTACCTTATTATATGGTTCTTCAGTAAATTAGGTAAGGTGTGTCAAACGAGTTTAACAGCTAGGTATTATGTTTATTACGTACTGTGCGTTAAAAGAGATTAACTGGCCTTTTCTGTGTTTAGTATATACGGTGTTTCAAACGAGCTTAACAGGAATTTCATGTGTTTAGTATGTACAGTGTTTCAAGCGAATTTGAAAGGTAGTTTTGTTGTTTAGTGCATACGGTGTTTCAAGGGAGATTAGCAGGTAATTATTATATTTAGTATGTACGTGTTTCAAGCGAGCTTAACAGTTAGGCTTTATATATATATACACTGTGTGGCAACCGAGATTAACTGTTGGTTCCTGTGTTTAGAACGTACTGTGTGTTATAGGAGATTAACTTGTGAATCCTTGTTTAGTATGTACTGGATGGCAAAGGTGATCTTTAGGTTAACAAAGAGAGAGTTTACTGAAGATAACATAAGAAAGTCGAAACGTTGTTCTCTGCTCTATTAGTAAAAGTGATAATACCCATACCAGCTGTCCTGAGATACATTTTTACTTCAAGTTGGGTTATCGTCATCACGAGAGACTGAGTGATGGTTTCTGTGATTATTAGTTACTGTGTCAAAAAGAGATTGACTTATGTTTCCAGTCTTTAGTACGTACGGTGTGTAAAGCAACTTGAAGAGGTAGATTTTATGTTTAGTACGTATTTTGTGTATCAAAGGAGATTAACTGGTGGTTCCTGTGTTAAGTATGTACCATGTAGCACATAGATATGAAAATACTCATCTCCTCATATGAAAGTAAAAAAAACTGTGTCCTTCCTTTTTGTTTGTAGCCAATGTAGATTCATATTAAATACATTAAAGTTAATCTACTTTTTACAATAATTGATTAAGTTCTTATCATCTTTCCAAATGAAAACGACTAATATTAATGTAGTGACGCAATGCAAGTGATTTTTCCAAGTCACAACCATGATATTTGTTTTAGAAGTGTTCAGTTCTGTTGAGAATAATGAATTGTTAATTTTTTTAGCATAACTTTATCATGTTTTTGAGCTTTCGTTTTAAATATTTCTATCTTTTTTGTTCGAACATAATTGGTTTTTATTTCTTATTTTACTCTACTGAAAACTGTAACTTCAAACTGATATTTCACTGAAAACTGTAACTTTAAACTGATATTTCACTGAAAACTGTAACTTCAAACTGATATTTCACTGAAAACTGTAACTTTAAACTGATATTTTACTGAAACTGTAACTTCAAACTGATATTTTGCTGAAAACTGTAACTTCAAACTGATATTTTACTGAAACTGTATCTTCAAACTGATATTTTGCTGAAACCTCTAACTTCAAACTGATATTTCACTGAAAACTGTAACTTTAAACTGATATTTCACTGATAACTGTAACTTCAAACTGATATTTTACTGAAACTGTAACTTCAAACTGATATTTTACTGAAACTGTAACTTCAAACTGATATTTTGCTGAAACCTCTAACTTCAAACTGATATTTCACTGAAAACTGTAACTTCAAACTGATATTTTACTGAAACTGTAACTTCAAACTGATATTTCACTGAAAACTGTAACTTTAAACTGATATTTTACTGAAACTGTATCTTCAAACTGATATTTTACTGAAACCTCTAACTTCAAACTGATATTTACTGATAACTGTAACTTCAAACTGATATTTTACTGAAACTGTATCTTCAAACTGATATTTTACTGAAACCTCTAACTTCAAACTGATATTTACTGATAACTGTAACTTCAAACTGATATTTTGCTAAAACCTCTAACTTCAAACTGATATTTCACTGAAAACTGTAACTTTAAACTGATATTTTACTGAAACTGTAACTTCAAACTGATATTTTACTGAAACTGTATCTTCAAACTGATATTTTACTGAAACTGTAACTTCAAACTGATATTTACTGATAACTGTAACTTCAAACTGATATTTTACTGAAACCTCTAACTTCAAACTGATATTTTACTGAAACCTCTAACTTCAAACTGATATTTTACTGAAACTGTAACTTCAAACTGATATTTTACTGAAACTGTAACTTCAAACTGATATTTTACTGAAATTGTATCTTCAAACTGATATTTTACTGAAACCTCTAACTTCAAACTGATATTTACTGATAACTGTAACTTCAAACTGATATTTTACTGAAACTGTATCTTCAAACTGATATTTTACTGAAACCTCTAACTTCAAACTGACATTTACTGATAACTGTAACTTCAAACTGATATTTTGCTAAAACCTCTAACTTCAAACTGATATTTCACTGAAAACTGTAACTTTAAACTGATATTTTACTGAAACTGTAACTTCAAACTGATATTTTACTGAAACTGTAACTTCAAACTGATATTTTACTGAAACTGTAACTTCAAACTGATATTTTACTGAAACCTCTAACTTCAAACTGATATTTTACTGAAAACTGTAACTTTAAACTGATATTTTACTGAAACTGTAACTTCAAACTGATATTTTACTGAAACTGTAACTTCAAACTGATATTTTACTGAAACTGTAACTTCAAACTGATATTTTACTGAAACTGTAACTTCAAACTGATATTTTGCTAAAACCTCTAACTTCAAACTGATATTTCACTGAAAACTGTAACTTCAAACTGATATTTTACTGAAACTGTAACTTCAAACTGATATTTTACTGAAACTGTAACTTCAAACTGATATTTTACTGAAACTGTAACTTCAAACTGATGTTTTACTGAAACCTCTAACTTCAAACTGATATTTTACTGAAAACTGTAACTTTAAACTGATATTTTACTGAAACTGTAACTTCAAACTGATATTTTACTGAAACTGTAACTTCAAACTGATATTTTACTGAAACTGTAACTTCAAACTGATATTTTACTGAAACCTCTAACTTCAAACTGATATTTACTGATAACTGTAACTTCAAACTGATATTTTACTGAAACTTCTAACTTCAAACTGATATTTTACTGAAAACTGTAACTTTAAACTGATATTTTACTGAAAACTGTAACTTCAAACTGATATTTTACTGAAACTGTAACTTCAAACTGATATTTTACTGAAAGTGTAACTTCAAACTGATATTTTACTGAAAACTGTAACTTCAAACTGATATTTCACTGAAACTGTAACTTCAAACTGATATTTCACTGAAACCTCTAACTTCAAACTGATATTTACTGATAACTGTAACTTCAAACTGATATTCTTCACATGAAATATTTTTAGTGTTGCAAGATTGAAAGAATCCTTCATTTGTGGGAAACTAAGAAGGAAATGGTTAATATATTAACTGGAAGAAATACTGGGTGATAACTGTGTTAATGGAGTAAACCACTGTATTTTGGTTTTATTTTTTATATCTGTTAATAAACTCTCATAACGACTTTCCAGATTTTCACTACTTTCACACTGACTATAATCTCCCATTCCTTCTTCCTAAGAATGATGAACAGATGTAACTACCAATCATACTTCATTCCATACAGTTCTCACTTATCGTCATCGTTGTTTCAGAATTGTGTGAAAAACATGCTTTTGAAACATGCGCTATAACATTTTTCTACTAATGCGAAGCACGTTATATCTGCGCGTTCAATGTTATTGTTGTTGTTATTCTTTCAGAAAATCAATCATTCATTCGAATTGTATATCAATGTACAACAAAATAATAATTTTTATAAACCGTAAAGAATTAAAATACATATTTCTTGATGTTATTATGAATTCAAGTCATGCACATGATTGTGAGGGAAAATCAGGTTTGTTTTCTAAACAGTGTGGGTTCTAAGAGCATTATCTGACAATTTTGAATACTTACGAATGTTTAAACTTAAACATGTGGTGTGTTTCTCCACTTTTATCGTAATTTATCTTTTTAAAATTGTGTAAAAATAACATTTAAATTTATCACTTGCTTTCTATAAGTTATAGCCGAGGGGAAAAAATTGTTGTCTGATGTGATTTTTATCACAAATTTTAATTGGAAGACACAAATGCTACTTTATCCATCCTGAACGCTAAGAGAAGTTAAGGTTTCTAAAACAGAATTCTACGAAGACATTATAAAACACTAAGCTTAAAATGAATAATGAAAAATTACGTTACAATGCAGAAAGTTTATCTCAGGTAGTAACTTATGGAAGACAAATGGTAAAACTGAAGTTATACTTTTGTATACATCTAAGCCCTCCGCCAGTACAGCGGTAAGCCTACAGATTTATACTGCTAAGATCAGAGATTCGATTCCCCTCGGTGGGCTCAGCAGATAGATAGACTGATGTGGCTTTGCAATAAGAAAATACACACGCACACACATATATTTCTAATTTGAAATCTACATTGAACAAATTAAGAGTAATATATAAAAAAATTGCAGTCTAACGTCATTTTTTCTATATACCTAGACATAAAAGTATGTATTATATTTTAATACCATTGAGATTTGTGAGTTAACGCAACAAATACTGTGAAAGCTTTTTTATCATTTTTTAACAGATCTCTTGTAACTTCTATGTGAGTGAATGCGATCTCAACAAAAATAAAGACGGTAATGTATCGAAACCGTTATCACTCATTAAACTGTTAAGACAAAATCAGGGTCATAACCTTTTAAACTGTTATAAAAACAGGATGAGGGTCACCATAACGTAACGATACCATTGTCATCCTTTAAACTGTTATAAAGACAGAATGAGGGTCATCATAACGTAACGATATCATTGTCACTTTTTAAACGGTTATAAAGACATAATCAGGGTTTTCGTAACGTAACGATATCATTGTCACCCTTTAAACTGTTATAAAGACAGAATGAGGGTCATCATAACGTAACGATATCATTGTCACCCTTTAAACTGTTATAAAGACAGAATGAGGGTCATCATAACGTAACGATATCATTGTCACCCTTTAAACTGTTGTAAAGACAGAATGAGGGTCATCATAACGTAACGATATCATTGTCACCTTTTAAACGGTTATAAAGACATAATCAGGGTTTTCGTAACGTAACGATATCATTGTCACCCTTTAAACTGTTATAAAGACAGAATGAGGATCATCATAACGTAACGATATCATTGTCACCTTTTAAACGGTTATAAAGACATAATCAGGGTTTTCGTAACGTAACGATATCATTGTCACCCTTTAAACTGTTATAAAGACAGAATGAGGATCATCATAACGTAACGATATCATTGTCACCCTTTAAACTGTTATAAAGACAGAATGAGGGTCATCATAACGTAACGATATCATTGTCACTTTTTAAACGGTTATAAAGACATAATCAGGGTTTTCGTAACGTAACGATATCATTGTCACCCTTTAAACTGTTATAAAGACAGAATGAGGGTCATCATAACGTAACGATATCATTGTCACTTTTTAAAGTGTAAGATATAAAAGTGGTTCCAAGAGACAGCAGCATACCGAAACTCTTGTCAGTTTTCAAATTGTTATGTAGAGGACATCAAAGTTGTAATAATACGCCAAAATTCTTTCCACTCTTTTAACTATATTCTAAATTCAGGGCAAAAGTGATCATAATAACAATGCAATCATAACGCAACAAAAACTTTGTCATCCTTTTAAAGCATAAAGTTGATCAAAAATAATCATGATACACCAAAATCTTGTTACTCAAACTGTGTATTGTAGAGTGTATCATAATGATCATAGCACCATATAAAACGGTTCAAAGCGATTGAAATTTGTTATATATAGAGTCGGTCGTGTTTTTTTTTTTGGAATTTCGTACAAAGCTACTCGAGGGCTATCTGTGCTAGCCGTCCCTAATTTAGCAGTGTAAGACTAGAGGGAAGGCAGCTAGTCATCACCACCCACCGCCAACTCTTGGGCTACTCTTTTACCAACGAATAGTGGGATTGACAGTCACATTATAACGCCCCCACGACTGGGAGGGCTAGCATGTTTGACGCGACTCGGGCGCGAACCCGCGACCCTCAGATTACGAAGCGCACGCCTTAACGCACTAGGCCATGCCAGGCCCGAGTCGGTCGTAGTGATCCTAACACATCAAAATTACTTCGTTTCTCTTATGTTGTAAACAGTAGATCAAAGTGATCACAACACACCAATAATCCTTCTCAAATTGTGTCATTAAAGTGGAACAAAATGATCATTACAACATATCGAATTTTTTTACTTTTACAGCGGATCAAAGTGATCATTTCTGACGTAAGAACTAGAACATAAAACTTATTATGTTGAAATATTGTTATGATGTTTGTAAAGAAAAGATGCATTTTGATCACAATACTTAAGTTGTCTAATTCAGTTGAACAAAACTAACACCAAAACAGAGTGTTTTACTATTTTGTTTTTCCTTATATGTTCTCCGTACATGAGACCTGGTAATGGGGAATGTCTTCGCCACTGGATATACAAAATGTAGCGTGGTTGATATAGGATATATTCTGCTTTGCTTTTACTCACGTGTTGTTAGAATATAATGAAAATTTGTAGCTAAAGTAGGCCTATTTGCCACTTATTATAATGTCTCTTGTTGAATGAGGTTTCTGTAATTCTTAGCATCCTCATTGTTTTCACTGCCGAACTCGTAACGCTTGTCTGTATAAATAACAACAGTCAAAAACCGTGAACCCCTGTAACCCCAGGTCCTTTTCTTCGTACACTTTAGATGAGTCACACAGTTCTGTAATGTTGGTGAAATTCGCACAAAACTGACACGTGCGTTTTCAAGTGTTTGTTATGGACTGTTCTCGTTGTCTCAAACTATATTTTTACACTTCAGTGGAAGAACTGCTCAAGTTTTGTGAAAGGCATATACATACACGTGTATGTGTTGCACACGCGCTTAAAACGATGCGGTTTAATTTGTCATCGTCAGAAATTCTTTGTTTCTTTATATATCTGTATATACTTGCGGTACAAATATCGCACATTTTGTTAATCCACGTTGATGTGCTAATCAAACTAAATAAAATATTGTAGAATTTGTTTTCAATAGAAGGATTGTTATTAGATTTAAAATAATACATACACGCATGTCAGTCAATAAAATAAGAAAAGAGGTGAACTGTAAAAGAGTGGTAATAGGAAGTGTAAAACGTATGTATTAAATATGTCTATGTAGATTACATTCGTACATATACTACTTGTTTGAACTATCGGAAGATCAATTTGATACGAACAATAATTACCTTATTACTGATGTAGAAAAGAAATTAGTATTTAAAGAACAGTACACTGATAATCCTTTATAAGTTTTGTCTTTACTGTATACCATCGTGCTGAAAGTAAGTTCGTATTTTACGATGTTTTTATTTACTGTTGTTGAGAGATTTAATAATTAATACGTTATTACCATTACTTCATCACAAGCGCTCGCAAAAGGATAAGAATATGAAACCTTATATGACCATATCTCACCCTTTGTTTCTTCTGCTGAAAACGTATTGGCGTACAATATTACTTCTACTGTTTTGAAGCGTGATTGCCTTCTTTGTTGTTGAGGCTCTCTTATAGAAAAGACGGATCTGAAATTAAAGAAAAGTTACACTTTACTAACAGAATCGCCGTTGATTCGATTCTTTATTAAGAATGAAAAAGAGCGGAATTAGAAGCGCACTGGTGTAAGTTTTGAAGTTGTAACTCGTTCTAGAATTCTTCATGATTGTTTGGTTTGTTATCAGTGGCCACAGATGTAATATTTGATAACATGTTGGTGTCTTCTGGTCGCTTTATGCCTGTATAAACATCAGTATACAGGATCGTATTACAATAAATGTTGTACTTCAACATCATCCTGATCCAGGGTTGGTATTTAAACGTTTATGGCAAGGGAAAGCATGCTACGCAAAAGTTGTAGCGGGCGAATCTAATCAACTGACACACAGCACGAACTACACAGGCAAACATCACAGTTCTCTTGGGCATCTATAAATCACAGACCTGTATAACAAATTAAGCACCACCTACTCTCTAAACTGCCAATGTGCTTGTTTGAAAATTACTCATCCATTTACAGGGCTTCAAAATAAAGCATGGGAACGTTTTGTATGAATATTAGTCTAGAAGAAGGTTTTGAAAAAAAAAAACATCTTTCAAGATTTGTTAAGAAAAGGCCTAACTTGATTTTTTGTTAGATAAAACTTTTCTGAACATTTACACTTTTCTTGCAAAGTCATATTGTGGTATCAGTTTGTTTTGTTTTATTTTCACAATACTGAATACTCTCAATGAAGGTGTGTTGACGCAATATCAGAGTTAACACCCGTTTTCTATTAACCATAAAACTATAATAATTAAACATACTGCAGATTTCATATCCTTAGTAAATAATGTTTTTTTAAAATATTTTTCACTAGTATGGAGTTAGAAACGCATGTCATGAATCAGTCAAAACCGTAAACGAAAATATTGTATGCAGAATCTATCTTCACCTCACCACTTCATCTGGGAACATAGTTAGTTAGTTATCACCATTAGATTCCATCTAGGAATATAGGGCCGTAATCGCTTGCGGATTCTTCAGCAAGTATTTAAGTGAGTCGGTTGTTAGCCCACTGCACCGAGCCGTCCCTAATTTAGCAGTGTAAGACTAGAGGGAAGGCAGCTAGTCATCACTACCCACCGCCAACTCTTGGGCTACTCTTTTACCAACGAATAGTGGGATTGACCGTCACATTATACACCCCCACGGCTGGGAGGGCGAGCATGTTTAGCGCGACGCGGGCGCGAACCCGCGACTCTCGGATTACGAGTCGCACGCCTTACGCGCTTGGCCATGCCAGGCCTTAAGATGAAGCTAAAGGTAAAACCTTAAGAGGTAAAACTGAAGTAAACATATAAGCTTTTCCACATACATATAAAAATTAAACAAAACGAAATAAAATGTTATTCAACACTGAATAATAATAAAGTTTAAGGAGAAAAACACTTATGTTTATAAAGTGAAAAACTAATATTTACGTACTAAATAGGAATTATAAATAAAATAACATTAAATGAAATATATACATTTTTATATGTGTATATACAGAGTGTTGAATACGTTATATTAAAAAGAATTTGAATGGGTAAATCAAAATGTCGCGTGACAAGTAAGTGTTTGTGTGTTTTTTCTGATAGCAAAACTACATCGGGCTATCTGCTGTGCCCACCGAGGGAATTGAACCCCTGATTTTAGCATTGTAAATCCATAGACTTACCGCTGTACTAGCGGGGGCGTTGGGTGACAAACTCGACCGATATATATTTGTGAGGGATAAACGTTCATGAGTATTATCCTATTGACATTATTTGGCATTTTGTAAGGAATGTGGTACAAACGAAATTTATCGCTTTTTGGAAGGGTATTTAACACAAATTACTGATGAAAAATATCTACATAGTCAGATCATTGCTAATTTAGAATTTCAGAAATGGTTATATCCCTTGTACTTATTAGCATTGGTAAATAAACGAATATGGTTCAATTTAGGGCATCAGTACCATCCACAAAGACACCTACAACAACTCATAAACAAAATATGGCATCTTGCAACATGTAAGAATTCTTCAACACAAAGATAAGGTGACAAAATTCACTATATCATTTGCTTCCAGGATATCTGTTCAGCATTGCCATATCTCAAGCAGCTAACAAATGGAAATGGTTTTCAAGCTGTTACATACGAATACGCTCCAGCTGGCCTAACATGGCTAGGTAGTTAGAGCGCTTGACTCGCAATCTGACGGTCGCGGGTTTGAATCCTCTTCACACTAGGCATTTTCGATCGTATCAACCGTGGAGGGCTTATAATGTGACGATAAATTCTACTATTCGTTGGTGAAAGAGTATCCCAAGAGTTCATGGTAGGAGGCGATGTCTAGCTACCTTCATCAAGTTTTACACTACTAAATTACGGACAGCTAGTGCACATAGCTCCCGTGTATCTTTGACGAAATTAAAAAAAACGAACAAACATACTGGCTATGAATTTTGTTTGCATTTAGTCTTCTGAAACAAGAATTGAGTAACCACTTTTCTTATACCCTTAATTGGTTGTTGAAAGTATGCTAGGGGAAGGATGTGCTTTGAACATGGATTGCAATGGTGTACGTGAGGCTAAAAAAAAACTTAAATATGGCATACTCGGACCCTGTAAGTTCATCAAGTTGAGCACGATCAGACGTACCAACATAGACGGTAACGATGTAATGAGAGTCCAAAATATTTTTAATATAGTATATTCCTGCTCTGTATAAATATATACGCACGTGCGTGTGTGTGTATAAAGAATAATTTCTGAAATATACAATCATTGCAAAACTATAGTCTTTTTAAAGAAAAAATTATTTATATTATATTAAATATACACAAATAACAAAAAGTGCATATGATAGACATACATGCAAATAGTTCGAAATAGATATGCAAACAAATAAAATGTTAAAAGCAAATATGAATGTTTTCATTATCATAACTACTTCAGAGTAGTCAGCAGGTTGTCCAGGAATTTTATTAGATTATTGTTCTTTTAACAACATCCTTTGGATAAATTGGGTTTCTGGAACTGAGCTATACAAGGTTCTGAATAGCTCTTCTTTGAACTGGTAAAACTTTCGATATTATTCCTTAGGATGTAAAGCAATGTGCAAATGTGCATTCTAAGTTTGTCAATGGAGTCAACACTGCATCACTGTTCTTGAGTTGAATTCTGCGAAGGTACTGGTCAGAAATGCTACTGGTATACCTTGGGCCCCCAGCCAACTTATCAGTGATGTTGACACAATCATTAGATGTTTTACTGTAGTAATTGCAGCTTTTGTTGTTGGAGAGTTCGCTAATTCTCTCTTTTCTTCCAAGCTGGAACTTTCAAGCAATAGTTCTCTCAAGAGAAAGCTTGGAAAACGTTTGTTTTGTCCTTTCAAGAAGAAGTGTCGTAAAGCATTCATTGATGCGAACTGTGAGCTCTATAAGTTGACTGATGATCTAGTTCATGATGGCATGACAGATGTCAAGAGTACATTTATCTTGAGCCAGTTTTCATTTGCAAAGGAAGATGTAGCCCCTTCCCTCAATAGACTGGTTTGATCATCTTATATCACTCAAAGTAGCCATCTTATGAACTCTGTCATTGTTAGTGTCTTTAATTTGATTTTAGACCACAGTGAGAGCGATCTAGGTGAACAACGTTATCCAGCGCAGAGAAAAAGAAACAGCCTATGGCACATTTTATCCCCTTCCCTATGTAGGAGTGAGAAGAGAGGATCCTATACAAGACTGTTCATTCACGATAGTAACTGCTGGAGAACACGTCTGTCTCATTCTAGATGCAATATGACCACATGTTTGTTTTGTTTGTGTTTTGAATTTCGTGCAAAGCTACACAAGGACCATATGCACAAGCCATCCTAGTCATCACCACCCACCGCCAACTCTTGAGCTACTTTTTTACCAACGAATAGTGAAATTGATCGTCACTTTATAACGCCCACACAGCTGAAAGGGTGAACATGTTTGGTGCTACGGGGATTCGAACCTCAGATTGCGAGTCAAGCGTACTAACCACCTGGCCATGCATGGCCTGATGACCACATCAATACCATCATGTGCATGCAGACTTGCGGCTTTAAAGTTGGGGCGAAAGAGATTATTTTTTCATGGAAGAAGTGTGCATGTGAGTTCTTTTAGTGTGAAGCAGTTGGTACACATACAGTAATCACACGATATTGGCAGTCTAGGGGTTTGAGTTTAGTGACAAGGACAGTTTAATAAAATGGTAGATTTCTATTATTGGTGGAGAATTCGTTCGTTTTCTCAGTCATTGATGTCATACATATCCTTTTTCTAATCAGCTGTTAAAGACTTGGAAAAGGGAATTGAAATTAGACTGTAGTTTGTCCAGAACCTTTTCCCATGTCTGTTTATTTTGCCTAATCATAGCAAAAATGCAAGACTCCAGATGACATAGCCCTAAGGATCTTATGAGCACACAAGCCTTTTCGCCACAAGTTCATGGCTTATTAAGGAACTATAAAACATATTTGGCCAACGGACAAGCTACTGAAGACCACGACAGGGCGGATTTTGGATTTGTTGAGTACAGTGTAATCAGATTTGACTTGGAGACAAACAACTGAGGCTGAGACAAAAATGTTCAACAATTAAAATTACTTTATTGAACAAACTATCAAAACTAACTTGCGAACACTAGATTAAAAAGGCATACGGTAAGAAGTGTTGTCCTTACTTGCAGATCATCTTTTAGTGCGAGTAGCTGCTGGAAAATAAAAGGAACTTCACCAATTTAAATATCCTTAAAATATCTTTCGGAATAAAATATCTTAATTTCTTTGTTTACCAAGTAGCTACATCAAACAACATTTTTACGCTTGAAGCTATATAAAACTGTGTTTTAAGGAGCACTGTCGTTTCTTAAGGCTTAACTGATACACTTATAAGAAACTCAGTATAAACATTTAGAGCAGCGTTGAAAATTAATATTTATGTTTACATTTTCGAGATTTTCATATTAATTCTAGAGGTTTTTGAAACCTCTCATTATTGGAAACACGAATTTACCTACAAGTTAAAAACGTGTGGGCGTTCAAAACGAAGTGTTTTATACCTGTGCTTGCTGCTTTCTCTGAATGTTCACAGGTAACTTACTAATTGATCTATATCCGCATTAGCTGTTGTTAACCAGAAATATTACAAAGAGGCGAAAGTCTGACTTGGTTAATTTTGTCCAGCTACACTATAATGATAACGAATTTTGTTTTGACTAATGTTTATATATATATATATTAAAAACCAACTGAAGAAACTTTGGAGCACTAAAAGAGAACTTTATATGGTGATAATTATCCTTACGTGGTATAAATAGCATGAAAAAAAATAAAGATTTGGCTATGTGTTGTTAAGCTGTAAAACGAACTATCTATGTTCTGTCCATATTGGATATCGAAACCCAATTTTTAGCGTTACAATCTTCAGACTTATCTCACTGATGATTAGGAATGGTTACTTAGTCGTACATATTACTTAATGAATGTCTGAATTTGTTGATCACGAATACTTCTTCAGCTATAGGTATTGTTAAACAAATTACGCTTAAGAACAACCACTTAAAGTACAGATTACTTTGTAAAAGCTATAAGAACAGCGAATGAATATACTGTCAAGGTGTTACTTACTAGTTACAGGAGTAAGAATAAATACTCAGTTGTTATATTTCATGATGGTTAGAGCCTCTATTTATCGTAATCATAACATAAACTACTTATTCAGATGGTGGTCAGGAACGCTGATTGATTGTAAAAAATACCTGTCTTATATATGAATGTAACAAATTAATGCAAGATAGAAATAAAAACCTGTTACGTGTAATCAAATAAACAAGACTATAATACTTTTGGTGAGTAGTTCAGATGGAACAAACTTCATGTACATATAAGAATTTTCTCACCATCGTCGTGTTTTTCTCATGACCACCAAAGAATTTTCCCACCTAAGATAGTTGTCAGGCATTTAGTGACTGAATACAGGTGACAACTCGCCGACCTGTTAGATTAGTTACTGTGAAAACGTCACTTTTCATGAGTCTTCAGATGATAATCGATCCAACCTCTCGTTCTCTAGTAAAACATGCTATTGACTTTCTTAGGATATTCTATCTGACCAGGTCTCTGGTTCTCTTCAGCTGCTCTAATTGCATTATTACGAAAGCACTAAGACTTAACTCGTTAAATTTGTTTTTATCATTACTTCTAAAGTTACAGAGCGAAAATCTGAAGGGCATTGATAGAGTTTGAATAAGAATTTAGATCAAGTTTGTGTAATTCTATCTTTGTGTTGCGTTTGATTTCTGTGACACCTGTGAGCTATCGTGTGAAATTTACGGAACATAGTAACTAGTCTGACGGTCTGTTTTGTAGTATTATGTCCACCAATGTAAAACGTACTTAAATCACATTTATGCTTCGTTTCTTTCTTACGTTACAACAACTCTGCTACTGTACAACTTATGAAGAAAGTCAAGTACGTCGTTTAAGTTGCTTTTATTTTCTTTAACGCGAAGCTGCATAATCGGCTATCTTAACTCTGTCCACCAAGGAGAGAGAATCGAACCTTGGAGAGAAGCATTTAAATTCTTTAAACTCATCACAGACTGACCACGAAACAGTCCTTTAAGACCGATTATCTTGACATATCTGTTGCTATTGCCTCTATGTCTAGAACCTCAATATGTTAAAAGAAAGCTTAAAGAATGTATTTTTAGGCTCCACCAGTGTCTCTTACAATTCTCACGTATTGTTATATGAAGAAATAACTCATCAACTATAAATTCAAATTTTTTTTCTTTGTCATTGTTCACATTTGTTCATATAAGAAATATTATTACAAAAACCATAACAGCTAATTCCATAAAATTTATTTATTAATGCCTATAACACTGAGAGTTACCACTAGATACCGATTCAAGCACTGACCGATATGATGTCCGGACAAATAATAACATAATATTTATGTAGTTTGAGTATATGGTGATTTATAGAAGAATTTCTAATATAACGTTAACTACCAACAATTATTAATTTTGAAAACAATGCTTTTTGTTGTTTTTCATCTATATTTTGGGATAAAAAAAAAGATCTATTATTGCGTTAATGTATTAAGGAAAAACTGATCTAAGCTCATGTTATTAAAAATATTTCTTTATAATAAGATGTAGGCATGGATTAGTGATTAAAGTATCTAGTTTTTTAATCCAAGTATTTAGGGTTTACGACTTGTAAGAAATAGGATTTGAGACCCTGGACGCACTGTAAGAATGAAACATTAGGCCCAGCAGTTGACGATAGTTGTTGTTGAATAGTTGGCGGGTTTTTTAAACTTGTTAAATTTCTCAGTGGAATAAGTAAGATATGGTATAAAAGCCTTTATTAAACAGCAAACGTAATAACTAATTCTAATGAGAATGTTTAAGTAACAGACAAATCTCATGAAACTGAATATCAAAGCTTTCTGAAGATATATTTAGGCTATTGTGTCCGAAACGTGGAATAAACATCTATGAACTTCTCATGTTAGCAACAACATACCAGGCTTCATGTTAAGTCCCTCATAAAGAACTATTGTTTCAAAAACAAATAAAAACGCAGAATATTCCACAAAATATATATCAAGGCTGTTTATTGTTTATATATATTTTTCCACTCATTTAAAGCTTAATTTTTTAAAGTAATTTATTTTATTCCGTCTTGTAATATATTTGCTGTTATCTGGTGATTCTCTTCAGTCATGTTAACATTATCGTTCTTTGATCCTTTTTTAAACCTTAAACGCATTTCCAAAGTTAAATTGTTATCACGTGGTAAAATGGTCAGCATTTTGTTTTGGAAAGTGTGGTGAAATAAATAATTAATATTGTGTCATTAATACTTATTCAAATTCTCATTTACAAATAATTGTTGTTGTTGTTTTAAATTAAGCACAAAGCTACACAATGCGCTATCTGTGCTCTGCCCATCACGGGTATCGAAATCCAGTTTTTTAGCGTTGTAAGTCCGCAGACATACTGCTGAACCACTGGAGGGCTTGCAAGTAACTACCACAAAATTTATTTTAAAAAATACACTACACCAATAATCCAATTTTTACTTTCGGTCATAGGTTTTTATAAATAAATCTCACAACAGTCTATATTTTATGAAATCACCACTCTTATTGATTTTGTAATGTTCAATATTTTAATACTTGTATATACATGTATGTATACCAATGTGTGTGTGTGTGGTTTTGTTTGTTAGTACAACGAGATTTTTTCCTCGTGCTATTTTCTACCATCACACAAACCGCCCTCACAGCCAACATATTCTTCGAGATAATTACCCCTAAATGAACGATAATAAAATATTTCTTCCTCCAATTACTGTGGTGAGGTTACGGAAGAAGGGTAATATTGCGATGAGTATATGGTACCCAGCGTCCTTGGAGGAGGTAAGCTGATGGATATACTCCTGTTTTAATTTGTTTTCATAAAACTCCAGATTAACTTACATCTACAACAAAATATACTGAGTAAGTATTTCTGTTCACCAGCATCTTAGTGCTGAATATTATTATTTATTATTATTATGCCTCTAGATTCCATGAAGGAACATAAGACCGCAATCGCTTGTGGATTCATTAACAGGCTGGTTTTTTAAGTGAGTAGATTGTTAGCCTACCGCACAACCCCCAACCAGGAGGAGAAACCTTAGCCGTCCCTAATTTTGCAGTGTAAGACTAGAGGGAAGGCAGCTAGTCATCACCACCGCCAACTCTTGGGCTACTCTTTTACCAACGAATAGTGGAATTGACCGTCACATTATAACGCCCCCACGGCTGAAAGGGCGAGCATGTTTAGCGCGACTGGGATGTGAACCCGCGACCCTCGGATTACGAGTCGCACGCCTAACGCGCTCGGCCATGCCGGGCTAGTGCTGAATACAGTGTCACATTTCTTATCAGCATAAATGATTTAACATCCACACCTATTATAAGTTTTATATGGGTTTTCAATAAATAACATTAATATTGCGGAATATAATTATGAAATATACTACCTTGTTTACAGAAATGTTAAATTACTATTCATGTTATTGTTTTATTGTTACAAAACTACACAACAGATTATCTGCCCCACATTTGAAAGTTTCAAGCCTGTAAACTGACCTTTGACCTTATTAAATATGCTGACTTCTGAAAAAGCAGCACTTTTATCGTTGTTATCAAATATAATCGACAATGAATACGATTCGTGTCTATTCGTTTATTTACTTTTATTTTAGAATGTCATTTCTATAGGAAAAATTTTCTTTTGAAAAACTACGAAGGCCATTATTTGGATTAAAAAGAAACTGGTAATCCATCATGTTTTATGTCCATGTGGTAGATAACTCATTCACATCCTGTAAACCACAACAACTTCTGTCTAGAAACATGGAGATTCACCTCAGTTTTAGTAAAGGTTTTGACACAAAATAGCTGATCATTTTGGCATTATTTTCTGAATTCTATTTTTTTATCTAGCTGTTTTACGACAAATAAGTAAGGAAAGTAAGGAAAGGATTTAGCTAGGTGTAGGTAATTCAAACTGTGATGAATTAAAAGATAAAATGATTTTAGATAGGAAGAACAAGTCAATGATTTTGCCCCAGTGAAATTGGTCATCATACCAAAAACATTAAAGCACAGTTGAGAAGTGGCATAAATAATAATCTTGAATCAATATTACACTGGGAACTTAGACAAAATGGTCTTTGGCTATGCATAACACTATTATGTGGTTAATTTTCCAGAGATTTGTGCATTATGGTTTAAAACCTATAATAGAAGAAGCCATTTCAGAATTTTGTCAATAAGAAAGATAACCAGAATTAATTAAACTGATATAAATACTTTTAAGGATCCAAAATTTAGTGATGAGTAAGAAGAAGATGAGGTTTACTTCTGTCAAGAAGATGGTTGTGAAAGAAACTCAGGATTAGACGAAGATCTTCTGCAACTTTATCTAAATTTCAAAGGTAGAATACGATATATTTTAGCTATTTCACGGCAACGTTCATACTTAAACTAGTTGAGAGGGAATACCCTTTCTTCTCGGTAGTAAGAATGTTACAAACTCCCCTAATAGTGCCCCATGGAAGGTAAAGAAAAGTTGAAAACAAGAGAAGACTTTAAATATGTGTGGAATGAAACAAGCTATCCATTACCGTTTGTTGATTTTTATTGGTCAAGTGGTAGCAGGTTTATTGAGTTCAGTGTCTTTTAAGACGCTGTTTATTGCATGGAAAATTCGTGGTAACTGAAATTATTTTACTATGACAGTCTATGGATGAAAATAAATGTTAAAAATATTGGTATAGAAATACGAATAACTAGAATTAGTGTTGGTTATTTCAATTCCTCTTGAAATAAAAATTCTGCTAAACATAAATCTTATTGTTCTTTGTTTTTGGAATATCACATGTAATCGTTGCTTACAGTAGAACACGGTGAAAAAATATAGGATCAAATGAAATAAGCAAATATAATAATTCAACAATAATTACAAGAAACAGAAAACAAATACGTTAAGTTAGAAGAACAGACTAATATATTAGTTTAAAAGAGAGATAAACGAAAAAAAGCTATGTTGAAAATTTGAGGGTTGAATGTGTGTTTTTTTTAATAGCAAAGCCACAGCGGGCTATCCGCTGAGCCAACCGAGGGGAATCGAAACCCAAAATTTAACGTTGTAAATCCGTAGACTTACCGCTCTACTAGCGAGAGGCGGAGGGTTGAAAGGAAAGTAATGAATAAGAGGTATTCATAAGACTCAGAAAACATGAAAACATCGACTCAGAAAACATGAAAACATCGACTCTATGGATGGTGATACTGATGAACGAGTTGAAATCATTGCGAAATGCAGCGAACAGTTTAGAGAAACACACTCGAAAGTCAAGTTTAGAGATAAAATCACTATGAGATACGCTAGACACTTTAAAATAATGCAAAGTTTAAAATCAAATTTAGAGATACAGTGAGGAGCACAACCAAGAGTTCATTTAGAGTTTGCATCATTGCAAGATACGGCAAAGAGGTAACTAAGGCAAAGTCAAGAATCAAATGTGGAGAGAGTGACCCCAAGAGTCAAACTTAGAGTAAGAATTATAGCAAGATACGATGAACAATTTAGGTGCAAGAACAAAATTTGGAGTTACATGGTTCTCACAAGTGTTAGTGGAGTTACACGGTCTTTATAAAGACATGGACAATAAAGGAAGTTTATTTATTTCTTTACGATAATGTATATAGATCACACTTTAAACCTTGATTTAAATTACAGAAATGTTATTACGGCACAAACAACACTGTATGTTTTGGTGTTTGTAATTATTACTTTCCAGCTTTTAATACACGGAATTAAGATGTTTATTGTTTTAAAATGGATTATTCTGTAACAAATACGCTTTCCATACATAAAATATTTCTTAAAGCAATAACAATATTTTACAAAGTTTTCATATCCTGTCAATATACTACAGGAAACTCTTATAACCGACATATACATACATTAATAAAATCACCTACTGATACAGAGCACATTGTACTATTTTCGCACATTATTTGAAATATCTGAATGTGATTATATTTTTATAAATCGAACACGTTACAGAAAATACTTTCAGATTTATACAAGTTTTGTTTATTCACGAAATCGTCAAATTATGTTTACGAATAATTAAGTTGTGAATTTTACTCACTCAAACATATTTTCATGAAATCAGACCTGCTGATGAAACATCCATAATAGCATAATGGCGTAAAATTATACCTTTGAAGGCTACGGTTAGTGTCACAGACACGACTGTAAGTTTTTGTGTGGAAACACGTTTGTCACTAACAGTGTTAAATGTGCTAGAATTAGCCTGTATGAGATTTTTTTTGCGCTAATGATGATTTATTTTTTCGTCATCTGTGTCTTTAAATTATCACCGAATCACATGAAATTCGCCAGCTTTTCTCGGTTTTTGTCTTTAAAATTATATTCCTGATTTATGGTGTTAAGTGTATTTTCAATATTTCCCATATAAATTGAGAAACGTTGTTTGTATGGATTCAAGAAGAAAACGTAAACTTATCATGCAGGCTAAAGCTGAATAGGAAAGATTATGTTCAAAACATGATAGACATTATCACAGGGAATCAGAATTGTATATGTATCTCCGTCACACCAAACATGCTCGCCCTTTCAACCGTGGAGGCGTTATTATGTAATGGCCAATCCCACTATTTATTGGTAAAAGAGTAGCCCAAGAGTCGGCGGTGGAGGATGATGACTAACTGTCTTTCGTCTAGTCTTACACTGCTAAATTAGGGACGGCTAGCACAGATAGCCCTCGTGTAGCTTTGCGCGAAATTCAAACCAATCCACTGTATATGTAATGAAGATTGTTGTCATCTTCTTCATGGAAAGCTACACAATGGACTATTTTATCTGCACTCAGGAAATCGAATTCTGGATTTTAGCATAATAATTTTCAAATTACTGCTGAACCGCTAGGGAACAAAATCGTCATGAATCTGGCCTAATTCATTAAATTTTTCTATAGTAAATGCATCCTAAGGAAGTTGTTCAAAAGGATACAATATAAAACAGTATCAAAGAAAATTATAGACAAATGCAGAGATTTCTAATATATTTACATGTTACTTATTTATAAACAATAATTTACCTTACTACTAAAAATCGGTGTACATGGAAACTTTCCACGTTAAGTATGTTTTCAACATTTCTTATATAGATTTAGAAAAGTTATTTGTATCAATAAGAATGTCGTAATTTATATATTATTAGTTTATGTACCTGCTCAACGCAAGAGAACAACAAAAGGACTTTTGGGATTCAGATGTGGGGTAAGATCGGAAAATTATACATTTTTGTCACTGTCTATGGATTCTAAAAATATATGACAGATTTAGGGACAAGCGGTTCAACGATTCATTACTTATAAGTGGACACACATACATGAACTTTTTTAAATAATCGTATGTACAATTTCAATTAACTGGTTAGTAAAGACTACGTTTAAAAACTGTTAATTTTTTGGGTGATTTCTAGAATTAATAAAAGAACGTTTTAGGTTTTAGTTTGTTTTTTTGAATTTCACGCAAAGCTACACGAAAACGATCTGCGCTAACCGTCTCTAATTTTGTAGTGTGAGATTAGAGAGAAGGCAGCTAGTCATCACCACATACCGCCAACTCTTGGGCTACTCTTTTACCAACGAATAGTGGGATTAATCGTCACATTATAATGCCCCCACGGTTGAAAGGGCGAGCATGTTTGGTGTGATGGGGATTCGAACCTGCGACCCTCAGATTACGAGTCGAGTGTTTTAACCACCTTTTAGTGCTTGGCTTTATTGCTGGGTTTTCCTATTAATGCAAAAATCAAACTGAAGTATTTCAGGAAAATTTAAGGATATGTTAAAATTAACAGATTATTTTAATTATAGATTTGAGTTAAATTAAAAATCATAAGACATCAGTATCTAAAATTTGTTAATGAATTAATTTTGTCAGTTTTGAGGTGGCCTATTATTTAAGAAAGCAAATATGAACAGGAACTTTCCACTTTGATACTTGGCAGATTTAGTATTATATATCTGTTTTAATATTGATATTTGTTTAAGTGAAATGTATATTTAAAAATATATATAACTTATACTGTTGAGTCTATGTTGCGAAACTCTTGCCTTTTCACTAAGGTTTTAGAATAATTTCGATATAAGAATCAACAATATTATATATAAACGTAAAAATTGGTGTATCTCCTATACTGTTGCGTTTACTGAAGTTTCGAGACAATCCTCACGCCTATGAATATAATCAACGCGACGCGCCAAAAGACTATATATTATTGGTTGCTGTAGTTGAGGTGCTATAAATCTCAAAAGTTGTAACTGTGATTCATATAACGTTATTAATCAGTAACTTCAGATATTTGACCAAGAACTTTTATAGAATTCAAATGTTGAAAACCATTTAACATCAGCAGATTCACATCAGTTACTAGTTTTTAGGCCAGGTGGGTTAAGGCGTTCTACTCGTAATCTGAGGGTCACAGGTTCGAATCCCCGTCACACTAAACATACTCGTCCTTTCAAATGTGGGGCATTATGATGTTACAGTCAATCCCACTATTTGTTGGTAAAAAAAGTAGCCCAAGAGTTGGCGGTGGGTGGTAATGACTAGCTGCCTTCCCTCCAGTCTTACATCGCTAAATTAGGGACGACTAGCACATATAGCTTTGCGTGTAGCTTTGTACGAAATTAAAAAACAAAATTTTAGTTCTTTTGTGTGAACATTATAGCTTCAGTGGTGGAAAATTCGGCGTGTGATCGGCGAAGGAATAAAAGCACAGAGCTAACTAGTTCTCTGTTAAGTGAATTGTATCTTCATCGATTCAAAATTAATTCGCTCATCGTAATTTTTTGATAAGGTATCAAGGAAGTTCTAAAGCAGAAGGAAGACTCAATATTGTTCGTAAGCTCATAAAACTTTTGTATATAAATCATTATTTGTAATAACCGTAATTGTAAATTGTGTCACTATTTGTATATTAAAATATATTTGTATTAAATATAAAATTGTTGTTCGAAAATATGAACTAAATTCACATTTATTTAACTTCTAAATTTGAATTATTATTTAACTCAGTTTCAGGATATTTAAAATTATAATATATTACGTAATATACTTTACATTAAGATATATTTTCATTACTGATAAATTAATTAATTTTAAATGCGATCTTTATAGATATCACATTTTTATTAGGGTGTTATAGTCAATGACAAGAATTTTTAAATACGTTTGTAACTTCTTTCGATTATATTTCTGTGTATATATACAATGTAACGTGTCATTCATAAGTATTTTCTATTTTATTCCAATTATTTTTGTCTTTAGCAGAAGTGAAATTCTCCCGGTACTCTCCGGTATTGATACTGTACTTATTTTTTTTAAGGCGACACTAGTACAGGGACTTATTCAATTTGTGGCCCGGCATGGCCAAGCGCGTAAGGCGTGAGACTCGTAATCTGAGGGTCGCGGGTTCTCGCCCGCGTCGCGCTAAACATGCTCGCCCTCCCAGTCGTGGGGGTGTATAATGGATACGGTCAATACCACTATTCGTTGGTAAAAGAGCAGCCCAAGAGTTAGCGGTGGGTGGTGATGACTAGCTGCCTTCTCTCTAGTCTTACACTGCTAAATTAGAGACGGCTAGCACAGATAGTCCTCGAGTAGCTTTGTGCGAAATTCCAAGACAAACAAACAAATATTCAATTTGCTTTGTTATTTTTTCATGTTTCCATATAGATTTTTTTCCGATTTCAAAATCTCTTCGGTGGCACAACAGTATGTCTGGGGACTTAAAAGGCTACACATCGACTTTCTATATTCGTAGTGGGCTGAGCACAGATGGTTATTATGTAGTTTTGTGCTTAATTACAAATAAACAAATATTTTTTTTTAAAAATCAGGCTCTCTCTGCCCAGCTGAGTACTTCTACTTTTTTTTTAAATCTTCACCCCTGATTTTTTTAACCCGTTAAATAAGTTTGAGGTTTAAAAGCATTAACTTAAATTTTGATAATTTAAAATTACTCAAATTTAGTGGTTCCCATATTGTTTCTATACTTTCAAGTTAGATCAGTTAATATTGTCTGTCAAACATAGTATTGAAATTTATTTGTTCAAATATTGTTGCTATATTTAACGTACATAAGATAATACTGTTGTAAATCAAAAAACAGTTTTCAAATTTAGCTGTGTCTTATTGTTGTCATATTTAAAATTAGTTGGAGTGTCACTCTGATGGACGGAAGTTCGTGGTTAATGAAAGATTATTATCTTAGGACATGAAATGGCGCTTCTACTATATGTAATTGTAAAAAGAAATGTCCATAAAAACTGCAACATAAAAAATGCGATACCGAAAGTTTTCAGGTATCGTTACATGAAGCCAACAAACCTTCATGTCAAATTTGGTGCAGATCCATCAGAAGGAGAGATGTAGTGGTAAAAAACGGAAAACTCTCATAAATAGCGCAAAATGCAAATCTGAAAATTTGTATGTACCTCCCTATGGACATAATGAACTTCTATTAGTTTAAAGTAAACTTTTAAAGCCAGACTCTATAATTAATATACTTATCAAGCTTTTATCAAACTCATTTAAATTTACTGCCACTATAACATCTAAGGTAACCCATTCCATATGCCACCACCTTGTCAGAAAAATAAAACTGTCTTACCAAAAGATGACTCTTGGTTTGCCAAAATTTATACCTTTGTTCCCTAGTCCAACTATTCTCGCTGTTAAATATGAAAAAAAATGTAATGCAACAACATCATCAATTCCCTTTACAATTTAAACACCTCAATCAGATCTCCTCTACTCTTCTTTTTTCAAGAGAAAACAATTTTAGAAGTTTCATCCTCTCCTCGTATGACAACCCATCCATCCCAGGAAACATTTTATTAACCCTTCTATGAACAATTCGATGGCTTTTCTATGTATGGTAAGTAGCCCAGGACTGAATCCAGTCTTTCAAATACGGCCTAACTAGTGAAATTATATTATCTTTACACTTGTATTCAATGATTCGATAGATACAACCTAAAATTCTATTTGCATTACAACTAAAAATAGCTTATTGTTTGGATGGCTTTAAAGACTGATTGACTATTGCACCAAATTCCCTTTCTTTCATGCTTGTTTATTTTTTAATTTTGCTCAAAGCGACAAGAGCTAGCTCTCCCTAATTTAGAATAAAGAAAAGGCAGATAGTCATCACCACCGCCAACACTTGGGCTACTCTTTTACCAACGACTAGTTGGAGTGACCGTCAGAATACGACGCCCACACAGCTAAAAGTGTGAATATGTTTGGTGTAAATGGGATTCGAACCTCAGGTTGCAAGCCGAGCGCCTAATTACCTGGACATGCTGGGCCCACCTTTCTTTCACAACATTGTTAAGGTTATTCCTATCCAAATTATATTTGCAATTCAAATTTTGATAACCCCAGGCATTTATTATAATTAAAATCCATCTGTCATTTATTTGCCTGACTCAGCAAAGTAATACTGGACCAGTTATTTAACTAAAGGTAAAAATGAAAAGAGAATCTCTAACCTATAGACCTAATACTTTTCTCATTGACCTAACTATACTTCACTTGCTTGAATAAGCGAAACTGCAACTCATGACAGAGGACAAGGTAATCATAGAAAACATTAGGCTTTTACGTCACAGTGTTTTTTTTTTCAATTTTACCTGTGATGAGAATGAAAAGAAATCTGTAACACACACACGCACATATCTATTAGTTTGTTATAATCAAAAACAAGCCGAAACAAAAATAAAAAATAGTAAACGCTGCGTTTATTGAAAGGAACTCATGGTACAAGCTGTAATGTGGTATATAAAATTATCCTAACTTTTGGAGGTGACTGCGAAAGTAGGACCCAAATTACGGAGGGGATACACCGTCTATCAGTCTTAATCTCCATTCGCCAGCCTCACATAAAGAAATAAAATAAAGGAATAGCAAAAGAAATGAAATAAAATTAATAAATATAAAAATTAAGAGAGCGAGATGTGGGTGCTCAAGCCCACAACGTCCCACATCTATATCCCCCTCCACTGTCTGCAGTTGTGGGAAGGTGACTGCTCTCCAAAGTAAAGAAGAAGAAGAAAAAGTTAAGTTTTTTTTTCAATTAATTTTATTTTTAAATATATATTCATTAGAAAGTTGATCCGATATATAAAAGGGAATAATGATTTAGGCACAAAGTTGTTACATTACTCACACACCTAAATTATTTTAGGTCACGTTATTGGTGAAGCGAAAGGGCTTAAAAGTATTGTAAATATTATAAGATTATATTGTCTTTCAAAAATAGTACTAAAATTAACAACATGTTGCGAATTATGATGAACTGTTTTATAATGACTGTAAGCTTATCTTTAACATTCCCTGTAAATATAAGATTATATTATCTATCAAAAATAGTGCTAAAATTAAGGTTTTTAAGCCTCTTCTCTGAGGCCTTCCTACTAGTCTTTACTATGATCGAAAACTAAGAAGCAATTTAACTAAAATTTTGATTGTTGGTTTAGGCATTAGCCTAATCCTTTCCATATGTTAGTCCAGAAATTCATTTTTTTTAATATATACCTTATTGCACTAAATCTGAACTGAGTTTAATATAAAAAGATGACAACAGAACACCAGGTATGAGCTCCGAGAATTACAACTATAATTTGTTTATGTTGAGATTTTCTTTCAACAGGATGACTGAAAATAAATACTGGAGAGTATTATTGAGTCATATACGTGTCTGTACAAGTTGCTTTGTAGAGGACGACGTTTCGAAAGTCTTCCTCTACGCTTGTGTCTCCACAATAGACAGTTGCCGTCCATTCTACCAAGTCTCACCATAAATATCATGTTGATATAAACTAAGAAACAATCAGGTTAACCTTAATATGATCTAAGAAGATGGAAACATTTTCCTATACTTTATGTTAATTAAATTTTTATTACGTTTTCACTTCAAGTGGATTTCTCGTATCACGAAATTCAATATTGTGTTGAGAAATAATAAGAAATAATCAGTAGAAAATGAGACTAAATATTATGTTGCTACGTAAAAAGAAACTATAAAGTTGGAAGTAGAACTAAATAGTGGGTTACTAAATAATAAAAAAGTTGCTAGGAAACGGACTTAAATTGTCTGTTGTTATATACCTAGAAATAATCAATTAGTAAATGAAGCAAAATATGTTACTTTAAAAAAATCAACTGGGAAAGTGTTAGATTATACACGACTGTTTTATTTAAATTTAATACAAGTGTTTAAATATTTATAAAGCACAAGTGTTAAATTTAGGTTTGCTTACATAACTGTTTACATTACGAATAATTAATGTGATGAGATTTGAATCATTAAATCAAAAATGCAGAAAAGAAATACGACTACTGTGCTTTAGTTGAATCTAACAAGAAGTTTAAGACACCTCGTGAAGAGATAAAAGCAGGAAGAAAGTATATAACTGAAAAGACAGCATATATTGATAAGTTTAAAGACATAGCATATATTGAGAAGTTTAATAAATTCATAAATGATTATTTTGTAAAGTACATTTTGTGATTAGAACGTACCTAGAGATAACACGAATGCGTTTTTTATTTAAATAAATTTATTAAGTTTTATCTTTATCAGAAATCAATGGCACTTTATAAAATGGGTTCAAAGCCATATTAAAGTTATTTTCTGTTCCTATTCCAAAAAAGGTGGTATTTGTCAGTCGACAATATTTTACGAAACAGAGCTTATGAGCACAAATTTTATAACATCTAAGTTTAGAAAATATACATTGTATCAGACACTATTATCAAAGGTGGCATACCCGAAGAGCATTGGATCAGACATTATCATAAGATCTAACATACCTGAAGAACATTATGTCAGGCACTGTATATATACCACCTAAAGTCATATACTTAAGGATCATCAAAAAAGACATATCTGAAGAACATTAGATCTATCGCCAGAAATGGCATATTGGTTTTTGAATCTGATATATTGACAGCATCTACAATGAAAGCAGTAAACAGTTAACATAGAAACAGTTTTTGTTTCAATTTGACACACTGTGTTTGAAATAAACATCATTAAACACTTCTTTCTGAGAAGTCTTCTTACGAACACCCCAGTGCACTTGAGGTAATGCAACTAACATCAATAAATACTTCTTTCTAAGAAGTCATCTCACGAATAGCATAGATAATGTTGTTAGAACTCAAATATCTTACTTTTATGAATCTTTATTTTGCAGGCCTACATGCCAAACTTCATTTAAATGTTACATTATGAAAATATTTGTGTTTTTAAGAAACTTGTTATTCGCGCTACTATAAATAATTTTGCTTGATATAACAGCTGTTGAAATTAAAATACATAGTAGTTGTAATAGAATTTATTTTTCGAGTAAACGTATTGAATAATAACACTAGGTGACGAACAGTAATTGAAAACATTTAAATGAGAAATAGTTTTAAAATATTATGAAATTTACAATAACAAATTATGGCGCGTGTACTTTTTTGCAATCAAAGTTTATTAACTGTAGGAACAAGCTTAAAGAATAACATAAGTATTTTCTACATGTCATTGACTTCAGAAATAATGATCAAAATAATGCAACGAAAGTATTCAAGCACGTTGTTAAGCAAATACTTACCAATAGGTAGGTGAATAGAATGTGGTTGGTTTAAATAACGCAACAAGTTTAGGTTTAATGTAAAGTCAAAATTCAATAAAGAAGTATAAATAACATGATACAATGACATCAGCAGTGTCAGGCTACAAAAGTAAATATTTCATGTTTTACAATTGTTGAAGATGACGTCATTAATACATCCATTGTCTTTTTCTCGTATTACTTCACTATCTTTAATCATGTACAATAAAACTTCAGGTTAACATTAAAATTTTCTGTTTGTAATTAATTCACCAGTACTTCAATTAGAATTCTGCGCTTCAGTTTGTTGTTTTTATTGTTTCAAGTTACCTAGCTTTGCGATTTAAGAGTTGTCATACAGGTCATACAATCCAAATGAAATAACGAACTCACTAATACCGCCAACAACAAAAAAATACGACGCTAGTTTATAATATAACGTGTTCTCGAGTTGTTTTATAACGTTGTAAGTTAATGCACAGCTAGCTGATAGACAGGAATAAAGAACCTTGGAGCCTAACACAACAATGTTAATAACATACGCTGGAAGCCTTAAGGTTATTAAAGTAAAGGCTTGGTAATTGAATTGTGCGAAAAAGTATCTTACTTAGAACATAGAAAAACTGGATTTATCAGTTTAATGACAAATAATAAATAATTAATAATCATTGGTAGTAGAGGAAATAACCATGATTCTTGCGTCAACTTTTCCGGAGGCAATATTTCGTCACAATCATGCTCACTTTGATGTTACCTTATATCAGTAATAACATTTGTATGCAATAGGTTTGCTCAGTGACTTGAAAACCAAGATGGTTATCAAATGTACGCTGTGCTAAAAAACGTATAGGTAATCAATGGCTTAAAACAGATCGTTAACTACTAGTGTTACCTACATAAGAGTTACACAAAATTCTAGAGTATCATGTTTTTTTATCAATAATGACATAGCGAGATAGCAACAGAAAAGTATATGAAGTGTCACTTTTAAGTGGTAACCTCAGTTTGTGTTTAGTAATTTCCAAGAATCTTAGAATTAATATCCAAACTTATTGTCATTTATATGTGTTGTGTATAGAATGATCAATTATTATACACTGACCCCTTGTAAGTTAACCCTGTAGTTCTCCAGTGGCTCGGGCTTACAACGTCAAATACAGGTTTCAATAATCGAGACATAGCTCAGAATGTAGCGAACAAAGTAATCCCTCACATATGTCGAAACTAACAATGGTACAAAACGTTAATGAAAAACAGAGCATATTACTTTTATCACATGTTAACTGTCACTCTATTCCTGCAAAAATAATCTTAATTGTATAATAATGCAATACATTTGAAACCAAAAACTAAAAGGTATAAATGCAGTCTTTTTAACTTCTAGCATAAAAATTAGAAAGTTATCTAGAGAGCAGGTAAAGCGCCTGTTATTATGTGGAATTACTGAACGTTCTCTTATTTTTTACCTTGAGCATACGACAAGTAGTTATTTCTAGTGTAGGTAAAGAGTGCAACACTTAACAGATAGGCCTACTCACGTATTCAAGGTTAAACATTGACAGGTGTTCCTTATTATAAGTATAGAAAGGGCGGGAGATGTGTGCTAATAATGTTTAGACAGAATGTATACTCTCTTATATATTAAGAAAGAGGTCACGTACTTTAAGGGTACATCTTATGAAGTGTGTGCTTTAATCATGCAAAAGAAGACTTCAGTGTGTTTACCGATCATAGGAGTAATAATTAACAAGTGTTCATATCAGAACTAGAATTTATTTCCTTCTTGGTTATGGTTTGCTAGGTTGTATTCCTGGATTCATCGTAATTTAAGAAAGTAGAAGCAATGTACTTCTTAATCATCGTTTCTCATGATATATTTCTAGATTTCTGGTAACTTCAAAACGTAAGGTCTATAATTTCTCGGTTGTAGTTTTTTTAGATTATATTCCTAGTAATTCTGGAAGAGAGGGTCGACAGTTTACTGTACTCTTGGTGGTGGTTTATGTGCTATGTTCCTAGATTTCTAGTAACTTTATAATTTAGGGTCTACATATTTTTCATTTTTTACTTTGGTAGGGTATATCACTAGATTCTTAGTAATCCCAGAAAATGGGATTAATTAATAATTTAGGATCGGCTTATTGTTTGGTTGGGTTATATTCATAAGGAATCATAGTTGTTTTTAATTAAGCCTAAAGCTACACAATGGGCTACCTGTGCTCTGCCAACCACGGGTATCGAAATCCAGTTTTTAGCGTTTTAAGTCAGCAGACATACCGCTGAGCCACTGGAGGACAGCAGTCAGAGAAGGAAAAAATCTATGGTATGATATACTACTTTATTGTGGGTTGTTGAGCTCTGTTCATTAATTAGAGTAATTTTTATAAGGTAAAGTCGATGGTTTAGTGGACTCTTGGTTGTGATTCGTTGAAATATATTCCTTGATTTTTAGTAATCAAAGAAGGGAAAAATCGATGGTATGATATACTTCATGGTCTGGTTTGTTTTATTATACTCCTGTTTTTCTAATAATTATAGAAGGTAATATCGATGTATCTATTGATCGCGAGAGGAAAGATATTAGATCTGGTAGTTTTGGGAAAAAAAATTATATATATTTTAATCATGATTAATATATTTAAGTTATTTTTGTTGTCAGAAAAGTGGTTGATTTTTATAATAAATGTTTACGTACATTTTTGTCTTAGTGGAAGAGTTTGTTATTTTTCGTTTTCTTTGTTAGAATAGATACATTTTTGAAGTACTCGAAGCACCTGTTGGTTTATGTTGGAAAGCTATGTGGCGATATTCACTGAACTTTATCTTTGCTATAAGCAGTTAATTGAATAAAATAGATTTGCTAGCTTTTATGGCTCGATGTTATAAAAGAGGTAGAACAAAAATAAAAAAACCTTAGTTGTGCATCAATTTTAATAATTCCAATAACTACATCTGATGAAGTTAAGCCATAATATGAATTTATCCTACATAAGATAAACCTCAGTATCACATTAACGCTGCCTAAGAGTGAAAAAAACATAGCTTTAAAATGTTTTATTTACTACTGTTTTGACTTTAATCATACGTCTAGACCAACAGAGACTAGAAAGCTACAGATATAAGGAAATAACAGTTGTAGTAGTTTCTGATGTCGTTAGGTTAAGAGAACCAGACTGAGTTTGAGAACAATACTAGAATAGGTAGAGTTATTTTACTCACAGATGATGTACCTAAGCAAATTCCCTTAGACTTTTATTAATGGGTTTTCCAGTGAGATCTGTTGCGTAAATGTTAAAAAATATCTTAAAGCTCTGCCTTCTATACCTTTTTAATTGGAAGTGATGATGAGGCACGTAAGAGAATTACCTGTTTAATAGATTGAATAATATTTAGGTAAACCATATCAATAACAGGCTTTTATACTTAATTAAGATATTTTTTTTCTGTACAAAGTCATTATCATTTTTTCTTATCATCAGACCCTGTTATTCAATCTCGTCATTCGATTCAGTCAAGCCAGATTTCAAATTAACTCCGTATCATCTTGTTTAAATAATTACTATTCTTAACTGTCAGAAACCTGAGAATACTAACTGTCAATGTTGTAGATAATTTGTATCTTTTACATAGGAAAGCAGATTACGTCAAGAAAATTGAAGGTTCTGGAGATTTCATTCTAGATATTTTTATAGATAATATCTCAGTTGAAATGATGCTGTAGTACATGGGCATTAGAGGTATTTATACACAGCAGAAAAACATATTCTTGCCAGAGTAAATGAATTTGTGACAGTAGCTACAAGACAATTAAATAGAAAAAGTAGCAGTCGTTAATAGCTGGAGTAGTTTTAATTCAGGAAAAATGACTTTCGGGCATGTACACATTCTGAAAAGTTCTACCACCACTCACTGTTTTGTACAACGATACTCACACTTGATACAAATAAAAGATTGAGCTTTTCTAAGAACTCCGAGTGATTCTGCTACTTTAGCTGCTTCTATATGTCCAGGTGTTACTTTCAGAAGAGTTTTGGATTCACACGTTAGTTGTGTAGTAGTATAGTATAAAAAAATATTTATTCTGCCCAGCTCCTTAAAATATATAGAATGGATATAGCAAATAGTGGCTATAATATCTACTGGATTAATTAACAGAGAGCAAACGAAGTTTTTCTATTAACACCTGAATCGAATGTTAAATTTTCTTCTATAGATGTGGTGATCAGATTTGATTAGTGCTTGTAAAGGGGCATAAAAATGAGGATAAGTTCTGGTTAATTGAGGAGCCCTTAGAATTCTGGATGATGTTTTAGTGTGGCAAGCATTCCACGACAGATATACATTTATCGTGGCTACCGATACGAGTTTATCTTGTTCTGATACTCACACAACAAATAAAGTTGTCTCGAATTTTGGTTCAGGCATTTATATGTTACAGACAAAACTAATGCAAACGTTTCGGGAAGTTTTACCCGATAATACGCGAACTGAAATTCTACAGGAAAACAACAGTTCATGATCAGACGGGATCCAAGAATAGCACACTTTATCTTTATTAGTACATTTTAGCATATTATCACCACCTGCTTTCAGGGTAAAATCAATGGATGAAACAATTATTTCCGCGCTGTAATCAAACATAGGTTTTGTGCTGAACTGTGACTGTGGATATGTATCTATTTACATTCTTATTGGAAGAATCTTCAGTTAAGTGACTGCTACGAGCTATGGAACAAAAGTTACATTATCCAAAACCAGCCCTTTTCGAATAGTAAGGATACAATCAGTGCAAATATTAAATTGGTGATATGATACAACCTTTGAAGAGCCCCTGTAACGTTTGAGCGGAAGGTGTCGTCATTATGCTAAGGTTCTATGTGAATAAAATTGGTGATCTACATTGGTTGTGAGCAAAATAATGTCTCAATGTATTGGAAGGTGATTGTTTCAACACATTCTATCTGTAAAATCGAACAGGACGATGAATGTAAATTTAAAATTACACTTGAGATGACATTCATATTTTAATGCAATGCCACTTTTCGTGTTTATTGCTCTTGTAACTTATGAGTTGTTAAAGAAGCTTAAGTGGAGAGGGGCGTAATAAAAGAGATGACTGTTCCATATAGAAGACACTTTGACTATATGTACTATATATACTACATTTTGGTTTTGACTATATATACTATATATACTACATTTTGGTTTTGACTATATATACTATATATACTACATTTTGGTTTTGACTATATGTCTAAATCTGATATTCAGGTTTATGGAAGGTGTTTTTAGTGTATAAGAAAACTGTTTGAGATCAGAAAAGCTCTGAACCTTTCAGCCACATTATGGACAGGGACTGTCTCATTATATAAAAGTTACAGCAATGAATGACTGGCCACAACACACAATAAAATAAGAAATATCCAGCTTTCTAGATTTGTTTGAATCGTACAATCAACATTTTGTGTCTGACTCCTTTAAGACAGCTGTACGGAGTAAATATAAAATACGTTAACACTGTTTCAAGTACTTCAGACACAAAAGCGTAGTATTAGCACATCCAAAACAAGACTGTCAATTCAGCATGGTTAGCAACGCCACTGATAGTGTAATTAAAGCTGTGTTGTCATAGTATAATGTATAATTGCAGGTGCAGTTGTACATTAGTCATACTGTGAATCAAAGAAGAAACTTACAGCAGTATTGTTGAAAATCATTTTCTGGAGCAGCAGTTTGATAATTTAGGTAATGAAAGTGTATTTTTGATTGTTGAATGTTCAGATCCTGGACAACGTGTAGTTGTGAAGCTATAACACTAACTATCAGCCTTACAGGTTAGTTATTTCACTAGTAGAGGAACTATAAGAATGACATTTATAATGTTCTAAGAAGAAAATATGCATTACCTAATTCTAGCTTAGATGTCATTTGCTGTGCTGTAAGGTGAAACACGATTCTCACAGATAAATTGCAGTGCTGATGCAGGTAAAGAAATGGGCTGAAGCTAATCCGTTATATGCATATAATTATTCGATAGAGTAGTGTATTCTGTATCAAATAAACTGGTTGAATAGTGTGTAATATGATTTGGAATATCTGGAGAAACCATATGGTCCTGGGAGCCGATCTGAGAGGTTTCATGAATTTTTTAATGTGCTGTGTGTGTATTAAAGGCATACTAATCATATGAATTCGAATGCATACTTGACATATATAAGGATAGCATGCCATTCGAAAAAGAAAACTTCAACTAGTTATTTTCCAAACTAGCTGATGTTTGGCTAGGAAATAAAAAGCTCTTGTTCTGTGAAAGTGTTTTACTGATTTAACGTGAATCATATGTATATATTAAAACCAAAAATGATTTACATTTACCCGTAAAAGATTCAGTAAAAGTTTTTCCTCTTCTAAATTATAAGATGTTCTTTCATACCGTAATTTTTCTGCATATTTCTGTGAACTGTGTAATTGAATGATTCATTTATTCTTGTAATAATTTGATTCTTAGTCGCATTACTTTTCTAAGAGTTCAGAACTACTTACTTTTGTTAGTGGATATCGTGAGATAACATTCTTTAGTTTTGGATATTATTAATGATGATATAAAAAGTAAGAATCATACAGTCCAGATAATATAAACTATTTTAACTGTAAGGGCTTCATATGTCTACATCTCGTATGAAACGTCGTAAAACTATGATATGGAAAGAAATTTGGAGTATAAATATACCATTTAATTCAGAACACCTACTAAAACTTAAAGTACAAACTATGGGTCAGTAAAACTGGTCTTGAAGCAAAAGACTCGAATTATGTGCTGCGTGGAAGTCCTTTGCATTACTATTTTTATTATTGACTAAGTCCGGCAACTCCAGATAGCTCCATCATGTTGAAAAAGGTAAACTACCCTTAAGCTCCTTTGCATTAGTAAGAAGTAGAGAATGATTCTAGAGACGTTCACCAGGGATCTGTGACAAGAAGGCCCAGTGATAAATTGACACAATCAGTCTGCTTGTTGTTGTTTTTTTAATTTCGCGCAAAGCTACTCAAGGGCTATCTGCGCAAGATCAGTCAATTTGTCAATCTGATGTTCGACTTTCAAGCAACTTATGTTGAAGAACTAAAACTAGTTATGTCAAACTCTCCTTATAAGAACTATAAACTTGTTATGCCAAACTCTCCTTATAAGGACAAAAATGTATGCTAATAAAGCTTCAGTTTAGTCTTTATGATGGCCTGACAGTAGGGTAAATGTCAAGAATTCTATGGGAATTATGCTCTATATATTGATCTTTCTTCTATAATAAATGTGGGTAATAACTTCATTTCTTTACCCCATACTGCCTTATCTGATCCTAATCACCCAACATTAAACAATAAATGATACGATAATTAAAATGACGGTAATTCAAAATACCCCAAGTTATCATTATCGAATATTCTCTTCTGCATCGGTGTTGCCTTTAAAGTTGATTTTTTATCCTGTTCCTAACTGATGGATAATATTGTGTTGCTCTCAGCCTAACGAGTTTATAATCAGTTGTTTATTATTTTCAGTTTGGAAAATGACCATTCGGTATTTGCAACTATCAGTAATATTGCTAAAACATCAAAAAAATCATGCCAGTGTCTAAGAAATTCAATGATAGAAAATAATTCTTTATGAACAAGTGAACTAGAAACAAAGAGGAATGATAATAGGTAAACAATATATTATTATCATTTTGTATTTTCTATCAACATTTCAAGCATTTCTAAATCCGCTGTAGTATATTGACTTTACGAAATCCACAGTTTATTAATATTGCTTGGAAGAGAGAGAAACAAATAAGTAGCACCGATGACTGTGAATTCCATGAAACTAGTCTGTTGCAGCGGAAGTAGTTGCTATGTCATCTTTTTTAGCTAAAATTCATGCCTTGAATTAAAATAAATTAACGACATATTAAGTCAGAAAGACTGTTACGAATGTTTCTCAACTGTTGCGATTTTGCATATTACACTTTATCTCATTATTGTTTAATAACAGATAATGCATTAATATCTTTGTAATGACGTTGTTCACCTATATTTTGAATGATATTTTTAAACATTGTTATTACTATATGTAACAATTAACTTGAAGAACTGCTTCAAGTAAGAAACTGAAATCTTGTTTAATGCATAATGAACATAGAGATAAAATCAAGTATATGTTATTTTTATTTTTGAATGAACTTGTATAACTGTTTTCTTGTTATTATTACTTATTTATTTTTATATAAAATATACATCTTGTTTGGTACAGTCCAGTTTAAGTGTTTCCAACTTATCCTTTGTATTCCAATACTTGTCTGAATTGATATATTTTGTTTAATGACAAGTGTTTCTTGTACTCTGAGCTTTGTTGTGCTGTCCGTTACTTAAGGGGTGTATCTATTTAGGAGGCAGCAAAAATTATGCAACAAATAATCTTACTGAAATCCACCAGATAATTTTTTTTTGGATATTCACGCAAACGTATTCAAGGATCATCAGTACTAACCATTCCAAATTTTAACCTAAACAACTAAAGAGAAGATAGTTAATCAACAGCACCTACCTACAACTCTTGAATTACTATTATATGACTGAATAATGGAATTTGACCGTTATCCTTACAACAAACGTATGGCTCCAAAACGCGAAGAGCTTTCTTGAATGATGGACCCTTAGATCTTTAGTTTATAAACTAAATAATAAACCAAGTTTAGCAACGAAATCCTTTGATATATGTAAATAGAACTCTGAATTAGCTCATTAATGCTTATGTTAACCTATGTATAGAGAACTCTGAACCAATAAAGAATATTTTTGTATTTTTTGCCTTTGTGACCTCGTTTTACCTGTACTGATTTGAACATATATCTTGTTTAATACAGTGAAGTAGTATATATTCGTTATATAGTCCCACCTTGTGTCCGGTCTCTTTCTTTCAACTCATTCAAGTTAGAAGTCTAGTTTAACTTCATAATATATACATACTTGTGGTACCTTTAGATACAATAGTTACCATTATTACCTGAAGATGATCAATGTACATGTATATTACACTACATACAAGTCTCTGGATGAAAATTTAGGGATTTCTTTTTCTCCATTTCCACATCAAATTGTTTTCCAGCTGATATAGCATGTTTGATTGGTATTTCCTATTAAGCACATACCATCACAGAACCATTCTCAAGTTTTTCCTGTTCAGCTGTTGTGCATTCAGTACATGACGACCATCACTGTATGTGGAGATAGGCTTATAAATCACTGATGATATAATTATATTAATATGCATACAGTAAAATAATGTAAGTCGAAGAAAAACAGAAAAAAAGAGAGGCGTGTAATAGAAAAAACAGTAAAATAATGTAAGTCGAAGAAAAACAGAAAAAAAAAAGAGAGGCGTGTAATAGAAAAAACAGTAAAATAATGTAAGTCGAAGAAAAACAGAAAAAAAAGAGGCGTGTAATAGAAAAAAAATGTTTATTATGTTTTATTAAAATAATGATTTGGAAGTCTTACCACTTCGTTACAGTCCATGTCGCACCTTCTGCCATGCTCTGTTTGTCGACTATCCATCTTGCAATAGCCCTACAGCGTAGTTACGATTGAAAATATGATCCGTCGTAATACTGTAATCTCTAAATGACATTCCTCTTCCTTGCATGCTTTTCATAAGCTGTATATTATATAAGGACTACGATTTCGCAGTACACTTTTCAATAGCTCGATTACAAAGAAATCTTTTGGCGCTGCGCCCAACAACTTGACCATAGACTAGAAGGAAGACCTATTTCATTCTCTAGCTGCTTGAAGTATGCAACGGTTGAATAAGTATGCCGTGGAAATATTTGTGTATAAGCGACTTGTATCCTTTTCCAGATAGAAATTCATCTTCATTACGTTACGTATGGACAACATGAACGGGTTTTGCCATTGACCTTCGTGTTGGTTAATTCACATCTGCTACGAGATACCATTCTTTGTTTATCAAGGCTGGACTATGTATTGTGTAGATCTCTTTCCAGATAGTCCTGGTGCTCCAACTTGAACTATATTCCTTTATTTTAGAATACCTTTAAAGGATATACCTATCTTTGAAATTCTAAGTACTTTATAAGAAACATCTTTATGATCTATATATAGAGATATTTTACGTAGGCAAAGATTGTTACATATTCTTCTCAAAAACAATGATATTTTGGTGGAACTACTGAAATACTAAGCAATACCAACGTGTAGTTTTGATATATTCTATTCCACTGCGAGTTTATATCAGCTGTGATTATCACGTGACTTTCTGATTTACATATTCAATTTTTTTTTTAATATAATGCACTCAACGCTTTACATTATTTTATATTAGTTGACCTTTATTTATTCTTCACATATGTTTACCAAGGTTTACGATATTTTTTTCTCTCTGTACATGTAATATATTTAGTGAGAAAAAATAACCAATCTGATATTTATCTTCTTTAGAATTTTTGCGACTTCTTAATGTAAAACGTTTAATGTGTTATATAGTATTAAAAATTAAGAGATAATTTGATCAAGGGAAATTAGAAGCATATTTGTTCTTCAATAAAACTTTAGGCAGGTTTCAGGTATTATCAATATCAACATTTTTTTATGCACTGCTGACTAAATAAAATAGGTTTTAATAATATTATTGAATAAAATATCTCGTCACAAAACATAAAGAATGAAGAAATGTTTTCAGACTATTATGGTCTGAAGTCGCTAATCGATAAGCTAACACAATGAAGATAAGGTTTTAGAATATGCTTAATTGAAATATTTGATTACAAAACGTATAGAATGGCGAGTTGTTTGTATTACATTATTGACTGAAATATCTATTTCATCATTAGACTTAGAGAATGAAGACTTGTTTCTCTTACATTATTGACTGAAGAAGCTATTTCGTTATGAAACTTACAGAATAGAGTTCTTTCATTAATATTATTGACTGAAGTAGCTACCTCGTTATGAAACTTGCAGAATGAAAAACTGTGTCTGTTACATTATTGACTGAAGTAACTCGTCAGGAGTTAACAGAATGAAGAGTGGTATTTAAAATGTTGTCTCAAATTTTAAAGAAATAGATCATATGTAAGAGGTTTAAATAAAACTTTTGGACTAAATTGAATTATCCTTGATGTTTACTGAAACCATATCTCGATTACACAGAAATGAACAAATTAATATCATTTTTTTTTAAATATTACAATTTCAATGCAGAGAGCTGACAAACTATTGGAAACCATTATACCTAAACTTTGTTTCAAAGAACAAGTTAATTTAGATTTTTTTCACATATATAGTAAATTTTGTTTTTACACATCATTGATTTTAAATCACAATGAACAAATTAGGAGTAACATGAAAAATATATTTAGTTATTTGTGTATTAAATAGTTTTAATGTTGGTTAATAATGACTGCTGGTTGGTTTCGTATTTGTTCATTTTATTATAAACGAGAAACCTTAAATATACTTTTTTATATACATCGAGCAAATAATAGAATAACTGTATGTTTTGAATGAGATTAATTATAATACTCATTTTGTGAAGTGGACTTTTAGAAATATTAAGCATTCGATTTTTAAACATTTGGAATGAAATTAGGCGAAGGTCTGATGTTGAAAAAGTTGGCAGATAAAACAACAACGAAAATCTGATTTTTGTAGATTCCATAATACACACGCTGTAGAAAGACGTTTTATGATATATTAAGTATAATATACAGGAAGTGTTATGTTTATTTTCCAAAAACTTTGTAGTTATAAAAATATTAGCTTAAAAATATATTCTAACTGAGAATATCATTTAATAAATTTTTATACCGTATACAGTATGCTCAGTCAAACTATTAAAGGGCAATTGTGCTCGATCAGAAAGATGTATTTTGTCTATAAGATGGCATTTTAAGCAAAGTGTTTGTTAACTAATATCTAGAAATTTTCAGATATGATCATCTAAGCATGGATTTCATAAACTGTATTATTTCTGAGTTAATTATTAAGATATACACTACAAGATAATACTCCAAACCAAACAGAAATTTCTGTATATTAATTCCAGGGACATAACAAAACAAATCTTACACTAACATTATTGTTTTATATTTTCTGTAAAAGTATAAAAATAGTAAGAAAAATACAAATTGTTCTTTTTGCACCTTTATTACTGGGCGCCATGTTGAAAATCCTTCTGATAAAATATTTATCTTTACATTTGCTTAAGCAATAATATTTTATAATACACCTACGGCAATGACGAAAGTGTCAACGTTGCACTCAAAGCCTTTCCTTAGGATGCACAATTGTCAGGATATGCGGTATAGGAAATGGCGCTCTTAGATACCATTCTGAGATATGCTATGTTTAGTACTTATAACAAATATTTACGTATCTCTATGCATTATACCAACAGCGAGGACTAAAATCTCTGTCTTGAATTTTCATAGGAGTTAGACATCACTAAAGCTTCGGAGGAGAGGGAGTGCTTTCAGAGGCCACGAAAAGAGGCATTACTGTATCAGGTGGTAGTACACACCTCTCAAAAGGAGGATATAGACGAAAAGGAAGAGGCTTAAGAAGTCCAGATGCAGAATGTTTAAAATAATAGTCCGGGCTTGTTAGGTGATGATGCGGAAACGATGACGTCAACCGAGAAAGCCAAAAAGGCGATGTTTGCATCATTCTATGGACGGCTGCAATGTTTCCAGCCTCAGTAAGGAACTCTAGCCCAACCGTGGTCTGTCTTTTCCACTTCGTTCTAAAACAAACAAAAATGATGCTAAATAGGACAAAATGCAAAATTATTAATGCTATTATTGTTAATAATAAAATTAGCACTATTACTATTAATTGCACTTCCAAAATTAATAGCACTGTGACATAAAATACAAGGTGATACAAGCTATGTGAATTTTCTGTTTTTATAGCTGTTCTGAATGTATGTTCTTCAGCTCACGTTGTGGTTAACGTTCTGTAACCTTTGTGGAGTTACACATGTTGTTGAGATTTTCTGTTTGAAATCTTCTAGACCGTTTCGAGTTTGATGAATACTAAATGTTAGAAGTATCATCAACAGATAATGTCTCTTATATCAACACTTCTAGAAGATCTTAGAAGTTGATTCCATGCCAATAATTATTGTAACAGAAAAAAAAAGAGAGACAAACACAATTAAAAAAACAACAAACAAAGACTAGTTGGGATTTAGATGTATTTATACTGAAGCGTGATTTATACATCACCCATACAATATTTGGCCTTTAACTTCAGTTCCCAGCGCCTGTTTGCCACGAATTGTCACCATAAGGACTTTCAGCTTATTCTACTACAAAAATGATGAACAATAATCAGTCTCTTGATACACTTTCAATTCTGGCCCGACTCGTTGAATCTTATGTTTTTATACTGTAAGTAAAGAATACCATTATAAAACTTATAGTCATGTTCGTCTTCTCTTTTTAAGTTAATAGAGTTTTGTGTCATTCAGTGTAAACAGCTAAATTGTTACTAAAATTATTCTCTGGTAAAAAGTTTGTTTTACCTTTTCGCAATAAATAAGAAAAACAAATGCAAATCCTACTTTCATGATAAACTATGCCTCTTACCATAAGTGATAAATTATAGTTAGTAAATAATATTGATGAAGGTTATGATACTGAATCTTTGCAATAAAGTCCACCCATAATATAAAGAACGAAACGTAGGTGTTGCATGTTGGTTTTCTGAAGTTGTTGTTTGTTTTTGTTTTTTGAATTTCGCGCAAAGCGACTCGAGAGCTATCTGCGCTAGCCATCTCTAGTTTAGCAGTGTAAGGCTAGAGGGAAAGCAGCTAGTCATCACCACCCACCGCCAACTCTTGGGCTGCCAACGAATAGTGCGATTGTTCGTAACATTATAACACCCCACGGCTGAAAAGGCAAGCATATTTGGTGGGATAGAGATTCAAACCCGCGACTCTCAGATTACGAGTCGAACGTCTTAACACGCTTTGCCATGCCGGGCCCGTTTTCTGAAGTAACAATATAGTCGATTTAAAAGGTAGGTGGCAAATAAACTCAGGTGTTGTCTGTCAGCCACAATGCAGGAGAAATAAAATAATTTACCCAATAAGTCAGTAACAAGGAAGTTCGGGTGTTGTGTATTAATATTTTGTAGTAATAACAATGTATTTAGAATTCAAACAACAACAATAACCACGTGTTACTTGTCACTTGTTCACACTAATGATATAGATAAAAAAACGTCACACAATTCAAATATTCTCCATCAGGCAGTGATATATGCCATCAATTTGTAAACAATATCGAGGTTGAAAGTAGTTAATATTACATTTTCAGCCACATGTAAGTGAAAGAGCTACTTTTGGCAGTATCATAACAGTCAGTTCAGTACATACAAAAACAAAAAATAAATATTTTTTACCACTGTTACAGAAGTAGCATCCAAAACTGAAGTTATAAAGAAATTTGAGTTTTGTCAGTTCTCCTTTTACACTCCATCCGAAACACGTAAACATTAAAAAAAATTAAGTATAAACACTAAAAAACAAATAAGTTCATTTTTTTCTTTCACGATAACAACTAATCATTTGAAACGCACATTACAAAGAAGTTTGATTTTTGTTACAGAAATAACTTTGAAACACTAAGGAACTTAATATGTTGTAAATGTAGTTAGTAATAATACTATGACATATTCGGTTTGTTTCTTTGTCTGTCGTTAAGAGGGAAACTACGCAATAGGCTATTTATTCTGTTCCTACAACGGGAATCGAATCCAGATTTTTAGGTTTATATGTTGTACTGCTGACTACCTGGAGGACATTAAATTCATCAACCACAGAAAGAGTTATAAATATTTTTGTCCTTATGTTGTGGAAAAAGTTATATAAAATCTAACTATAAGCAAACAAATGCTCCAGATACTACAAATCAAATATATTTATTAGATCATTTGTAAGATAATCCCTGACCTAAGAATACAGGTTTATCTCGGTATGGACCACACAGTTACAAAACAATG
Source organism: Tachypleus tridentatus (assembly GCF_004210375.1). Classification (NCBI taxonomy): domain Eukaryota; kingdom Metazoa; phylum Arthropoda; class Merostomata; order Xiphosura; family Limulidae; genus Tachypleus; species Tachypleus tridentatus. Next base: position 33,271,505 of record NC_134826.1, read on the forward strand.
GCTCCAAGTCAGAATATCACTCTCTTGTAGTCTGATCAGACGCCAGATATGATCGAACATGTGTGGTCCATCCTCCAGACTAGTTACCGGATATGAACTGTATGGAACATATATGGTCCATTCTTTAAGCCAGTTACCGAATATGAACTCTATCAAACTATCAAACATGTATGGTCCATCCTCTATCTTACCTTCTGAACTAAATAAGAATTTCTAGAGATCCCTCGCCCTCCCCTATACAAGTTTTTGCCAGGAAAGGGGTAAAATTCTGTAGTCTCAGATTTCAGATCTCGTAGATACGATATGTAGCTGTTTTACTGCAAAATACAAATCTACTAGGTGCTAACCTAAATCTTGAACTCTTTATTTAATAAAACGACATTTATTATTCCTGGAGTGAATATGTATCTATTTATTTATTTATAAATTATATGACACATACATAATGAGAATAAAAAAATAATACAAGTGTCATCCTTTACAGAAACAAAAAAAAATCACACAAACACCTAGGAAGTTGTAAGATTTTTCGACCATCTTGTTATTTAAATTACCTACCTGACCCAGTATTATTCAACCAGCACATACTAATAATGTAATACATACATGAAAGTAATTATACAATTTATACTAGCCGAAGAGCTTACCACTAATTATAATTGTAATATAAAATAATAAATAAATAAATGAGTTGGAAAGCACTTGCTCTCACCTTCTGTTTTGGTACCAAGTCTTAACATGTGTGTCGGTTAGGTTTAGTTTGGCAGCAAGTTCTGCTCGCTCCTGTACACTCAAGTACTTTTGTCGTTCAAACGTTTTCTCTAACGTCTGTACCTGGTGATCAGTGAAAGCTGTTCTAGCTTTTCTTACTTTCTTATTCTTGAATATGTATGTTGAGTTTGTATTCTTTTTATCATCCTTCTTGTCCGCCACACCTACAAAATGATGAAACTAATATCGAACAAACATTCACATAAATCGACAAAACGTGAATAGCGGAAAAGCGTTTTAGAAGGTTAAGATGTGTTAGAAATCAGAATCAGAGTTAGTGCAAACACGTTTCTTTAAGAATGTTTGAAAGAAGAAACCATTTACAATGGTATTTAGTACATATTATACTACTGTATCTAGGCTCATTGTGTGTGATATACTTCTGTATCTAGGCTCATTGTGTGTGATATACTTCTGTATCTAGGCTCATTGTGTGTGATATCATTCTCGTACAGAACACGTACAACCATTGTTTCCATTATTTTTCAGATACTCTCATCAGAAGGTCATTTAATATATATAGTAAATCAACTCATTGTGTTACTTCGATTTTTTGCTTTGTGTGTAATTAAGCGCAGTTACACAATGGGCTATCTGTGCTCTGCCCAACAGGGGTATCGAAACCCGATTTCTAGCGTTGCGAGGCCGTTAACATACCGCTGTGCCACTGGGGGTCGTAGTACTAACCTGATTGTTTTAACCTCTCTATCCAGTCAATATTACCGTAAAACTAATATATAGACGCATACGATAAACCATATATCTTTGGTTAACTAATTCTAGCTGACCTATAAAAACACCCTTATTACAGTGGCAATGGAAGTGTATAATAGATTACAGACATAAAGACTGGTTGTTTTTTTGTTGATCTATTGAAATTTTATTGTTATACTCGTATTGAAAGTATATAATAAACCATACATATAAAGAATATATATATTGTTAATTAATTATTTTACCTTATCCATCGACACATTGTTTTACACTGGTACTAGAGGCATAGAGTAAAGCGTTCGTATCAATCTTATTGAGTCAATTAATTGTTGTAGTTGATCTGCTAACATATTGTTGTTACAGTGGTACTAAACCTGTTCAATAAACTAATCGTACGTGTTTTATAGACTTGACTAATTGTTGTAGCTGATTTATCAACATACTTGTTACAGTGGTACTAGATATATACAATAAACAATTACTTTAGAGTTAATTAATTGTACAACAAACCGTGCATTAAGCAACTTTATAATTATTTAAGTAGTTATAACGTGGTATTGTTGTACAGGTATTAGATGTTTAAAATAAATATATAGTTATTATGTGCAGAATTTAAGTTGCTACTGCAGGTGAACTTTCAATGAAGCTTGCTCATAAGGACTGTACAGAAACTGTAGTATGTGTAATTATTAAAATAATATGAGAAACAGTCTGTTAGCTAAGCATTATATAACTGTCTATAAGTATAAAAATGGACACAACCTACATTTTTTGTTAATAATATATTATTATTATTTCCTATTACACGTAACAGTGGAAATTCATTTAAGTTTAAATGTGCGATAGACACGTCGTGGAATAACGTACAGCCACTAACTAATTTATCAAGCGTAAAAGCATTGTAACAAGGACGCTCTGAAAGTGGAAGTGAACCACAAACACGCATTGGAATCATGCGCAACCAGTAATTCGCAAGAGTGAAGTAATATAACAATGACACTCGGAAAATGAAAGTGGACGACAAACAGGACTTAGAATCTTACACAGTCATTAATTCTTCAAGTGTAACAAGAACACTTCCAGCTGGTGTAAGGAGTTCCCTGTATAATATCTGAATGATGTGATACAGAGATATTGATGGTTTTAAAGGGAATGTTGTTTGTCTAGGAGTGTGAGACTATTTAAACTTTTCTAAGGGATAAACCATTTCAATGCCACTGTTTTAATAAATAGGTCCAGAAAGTCCATGAAAATCAAGTTAAAAGTGACAGTCTGTCCATTTTCGTCATTTACTAACATTTTGTCTATAATTCAGTTTGGCTTTTTTTGAGTTTTTGGTTGTATGTTCAAAAAGAGTTTACACTGAAGTACCTTTTATTGTGAAAATCAAGTTATAAGAAACAGGGAGATAAATAACTATATAAGATTAAGAGCTTAGATAAAATAACTTACATTGTGTTGTCCATGTTCTTAATGTTGTTTCATTTTTCATTACTTTATAACACAATTGTCAAAATTCGAAGGCACGATATAACCGATAATTAAATGAAATACATGACAATAGCCGCAGCTTGCTCGTGAGCATCAGACTTGGTGTGCTGTTTCAGTTATTTGTTTTTAATGTTTTGGGTAACAACAGCATACTGTTCTGTTTCGTCATGATTGTAGTGTTAACATAGTTGGTACTAAGTGCTCTTGGCAATATCTGTCTTTTTTGTCTTTTTTTATCTGTCTTCATTTCTGTCTTTGTGTTATAGTACAAGTAGCAATTTTTTAAAAATATTCCACAACTGAGTTATCTGTGCTGTGCTCTTCGCCTGTATCGAAATCTGATTTTTATCATTAGAAACTCGAAAGTTGTCGTGGACCAATCGGGTTGGCGATTTTTCTTAGGTAAAATTCTTAATGTAATTTGTTTTCTTGTTACTTTACTTCTAACACACTGAATGCAGCAGCCATTTTTTCTAGGCTCAGTCCTACATATCTAAGCACTATCGTGCTAAGCTAGTGATTTTGAACGTTTTGAAGTATGAAAATTGTTTTAAGAAATTCTATAACTAAGTGTTTATTTGGTTGAAAAGTATTGGATCACGTATTCACAAAGCTTCTTGTTATAATAATGATGAAAACTATTTGTGTACAGTGTTTATTAAAGATAAATCGAATTTAAGTCAATATAATTCGTTCTGTTTTCAACTGCGAAATTGCTTGTGTTTTGCAACTGTGTGCAGTTTACCTTTTTGTTAAGAGATTCAATTAAATCAAAATTTGCTAAAAGTTAAATTAAATTCTATAACACTTGGCAGAAATAATCGTGTTAGCTAGGAAGAAATTAGGTTTGGAACTTGATCATAATTAAATTTAATCTTTAGAATAAAAAATAGATAATATGTTGAACAAAAGCGTATAAGTCTCCAGAGTATGGAAGAAGCATAGGTACATATAGATGACATTTATTTCATGTATTAAATACAAATCTAGTGCTCTGTTATCTATTCTACAAAACACAAGTAATCATTCTAGTGTTAAATATACAGCAAACAGTAAATCAAAAGTATGTCTTAGGGTTACAGAAAGATTCGTAACTAGATACCAATATGGTTCAACACAGGTAGTCCTTTATGCAATTTTGTGCTTACAACAAAAATAATAAAACTGATTCGTTACTCAACTTTCTTGAACCTAAAATTAGGAATATTTAATTCATTTTTTATAATTTCTAGTTAGGAGACTTGAATTAGAGTTTTATGAAAGCTGATAAGCAATTTTGACTCAGAATTTCTAAGTTTGTTGGGGAGTTTTAAAGATTTTCATGCATATTTCGAAAATGTAATTTCTACAAAGGTTAATACTATAATGGATGTAGAATTAGTTCAATGTTTGAGTAATTATCAAATGAGAAGTAGTTGCATGAACGCAACAGTTATTCAAATCAACAGCATATAGCGGTATCAATCACTTGATATAGAACTTTCGCCACCCCTTTTTAGTCTCGCTTTAAACCTTCCAATCATTTCTCTTACTTCTAGGATTTTACTGCCTTTATACATCTCCAAAATCAATAGTACATTTTCCTAGGAAAATAGCACTATGTAACACACATTTTGTTCCTAGATAGTATGTGTTATTTCTTAATTGCTTATGATGTAAAAGTACAGAAAATGACCATTATTCCCTTCAAACTTTGCTTTTGTGACCTGGATAATGAAATTTAGAAACTAACTTATTTTCTATGTAAAAACAGGCAAATTTGCACATTTCCTTTTACATAATAAAACAACATATGAATCAAGATTTGCATGTATTTATACTAAAGTTATACATAAATGTTTAGAAGTGAGTAGTTTTTTCGAAATTTGCGACTGTAATGTAAATCACTTTCACGTATCAGCCCCCAAGTATAGTCTTCTATCATGTTTTTGTTATACGTTCCTAGGTAATGGAGTTCAAAGTCCAGTATATCTTGGTGGAAGTGCTTGCCTTGCTCCTCTGAGTATGCTCGCATGTTCTCCTTGAATTTATCAAAATGAGCGTCAAGAATATGGACTTTCAGGGACATTCTGCAGCCAATTTTACCGTAGTTCTTCACCAGAGTCTCAACAGGTTCCACATACTTTTCGGCTTTGTGATTGACCAAGAAGCCCCTAACCACTGCGACAAAGCTGCCACAAGCTTTTTTTTTCCTTCTTACTGAGTTTCTCGAGGAATTCTGTGTACTCCGGGATCTTTTTTATTTCTGGCCCAACGAAGACACCAGCTTTGACCTTTGCCTCAGACAGCTTAGGGAAGAAGCCTCGAAGGTACTTGAAGACTGCAGACTCCTTATCAATAGCTGTGACAAACTGTTTCATGAGACTCAATTTTATGTGCACTAGTGGGAACAACACCTTCTGGAGATCCACTTGTGGCTCACACTTGACATTGTGCCTCCCAACAGAGAACTCGGTCCGTTGTGGTCAGTGCTTTTTGTTTTAATGCGCTGCGGTGTTCCTGCTGTCCGAAAGGCAAAGATGACAAAGAAACTTGGTAAAGCCTCCTTGGAGACCCATCAGGATTGCCACCATTTTGAAGTCTCCAATAACCTCCCAGCCATACTCATCATACCTTAAGGCTTCTAGCAAAGTCTTAACGCTGTTGTATTCCTCTTTGAGGTGCACCGAATGAGCCAGGGAAAGAGACGGATACTTATTCCCGTTATGGAACAGCACAACTTTGAGGCTTCTGGATGAACTGTCAATGAAGAGGCACCACTCGTTCGAGTTACAGCAATTTCAATTGCCTCGCACAGACCGGATACATTGTGGCAGAAGCAGAGCCCATCTTGACGAGTGAAGTGGTGAACCCCTGTATTACTATGGAAAGTTCTAGAAAATTCTCGTAGGTTCTACAACATTCTAGAAAGTTATTGAAAATTCTTGTTCGAGAAAATTCTCTATCAGCTACTCAGCACCCAATCTATTTGGAATGTTCTGGAAAATGGGTAAATTTGAAAATTTAATTACCCAGATCACAAAAGCAAAGTTTGAAGAGAAAAATAGGTATTTATTTACTTTTGACATAAGTAATTGGGAAATAACACTTACTGCCTGGGAACAAGAAAAAGTAAGAATTTTGTTACATAATGTAATCAAACATATTCAGTAACTAGTGTTCACTTTTTATAGTAATTTAGAATGGTACACCGTTACCGTCCCTTATTTACATGTAATAATATGTTTCCCTAATCAAATGATTACAAAAGCGAATATCAGAAGTTTTATTTATTGTTCGTTGAAGCAGAATTATATATGCACCATTAAAATCAACCACACTAAAATGTAATAAATGTTTTCTATCTCTTACTTTCACACGCTAACAACTTAGGAAGGGGCTTATACGTGTTTTGAGGCAATTAGAAAGATAAATAGTGTTAACAGTACATATTAAATTATTAAGGTTTGCTTTTACAATTTCAGGCCCGGAATGGCCAGGTGGTTAAGCGCTCGACTCGAAATCCGAGGATCGCGTGTTCGAATCCGCGTCACACCAAACATGCTTGCTCTTTCAGCCGTGGGGGCGTTATAAAGTTACGGTCAATCCAACTGTTCGTTGGTAAAAGAGTAGCCCAAGTATTGGTGGTGAGTGGTGATGACTAGCTGCCTTCCCTCTAGTCTTATACTGCAAAATTAGGGACGGCTAACGCAGATAGCCTTCATGTAGCTTTCCGCAAAATTAAAAAACAAAGAAACAATCCTTTACAATTTCATCAACTTCTGAACTACCAACTTATAATCTACCAGAGTTCTTATGCACTACTCCTGTATAATCTACTGTTCTTCATTTCTATTATAAACGTATAGTAAAAATGTCAATAATCAATATATTTTAAACCATCCACACACAATTTCAGTGCAACTTTTCTTTGACAAATGGCAAGGCTTCAAGTCATTACAATGCTCCAAATCTTATGCATAAATCAAGAAGTTCCACTGATAATGACACATATTTGTGTGTGTAAAAAGAAAACAACAACAAAAAACCACTAACACATAAAATTAGTAAGAACGCTGAATATGGGAGTGAACTGATAATCATATAGAAAATTGCTGGTTAACAAATTATATGATCGACTTCTGTAGATAAATTGCAGCGTCTGTACTGTAAATTAATTATGCTATGTATATCAGAATATCGTATACTGACTAAGGATGGCCTGGCATGGCCAAGCGGGTAAGGCGTGCGACTCGTAATCCGAGGGTCGCGGCTTCGCGCCCGCGTCGCGGTAAACATGCTCGCCCTCCCAGCCGTGGGGGCGTATAATGTGACGGTCAATCCCACTATTCGTTGGTAAAAGCGTAGCCCAAGAGTTGGCGGTGGGTGGTGATGACTAGCTGCCTTCCCTCTAGTCTTACACTGCTAAATTAGGGACGGCTAGCACAGATAGCCCTCGAATAGCTTTGTGCGAAATTCCAAACAACTGACTAAGGACAGCTGGATTGCCTCCTATATACGCCAGCACGAATACCTATCTCCCTGCTGGTGTACACGTGAACAGAAACGTTAGTTTACACTTAGAATTTCGGTTCACGTGAATGATCCCAAATTTTTTTAGTAAGATTATTTTAAAAGTATTGCCAGAATGATCAAAGACGACATTGTTTTTAACTATATAAACATACTTCTGAAGGCTGGCGAAAAATAAGGCTAAGCATTGTGTTTATCTATCTTTGACATTTACTGATTAAAATCATTTTAAACAAAAGTCATTGTTTTTACAGTAACAAGGAATATTTTCAAAACCGGTACAACGTTTCAGTCAGTAATAGTTGTAGCTGTACTAATTCAGGCATGGTTCGTTGTAGCCTCATCCCATGCTGGTACAAGGGTAAGTCTACGGATTTACAATGCTAAAATCAGAGGTTCGATTCCCCTCGGTGGACTTTGCAGATAGTCCGATGTGGATTTGCTATAAGAAATCACCACCAGTTTGTATTATCGTTTACTGTAATTAAGCATTTTATTTTTCCAATAGTATTAATATTTATTGGATATAGATAATAATACTACTCACTGAAAACTTGTAAAGTTAAACAGACCACGCAAGCAACATAATTTATATACATATACATATTAGTATTCTTAATGGTTTATCTTTTCGTTTGCTTTAACTTTAGCAGCGAAAGATGCATATTTCTCTGATATGCCAGTGGCACTATTCCAGCAGAATATTAGGAGGAGAAAGCAAAGTCTTAATCCCCAAATCCATGAAACGTTGATGCCGTAGCACGTTTTGGAGTTCATACATGAACTGTAATAACTATGAAAGAACTAGAAAATTATGTGGTATAAAAATCTTTCGAACATGTTCTTTGAATACATGAGTATTAGTAATTAACCATAAATGTAGCCCGTCAATCACACGTTTTACATTTTTAAATAAAAGTTGTTGTTTTTTTGGTGGGACAACTACCCCAGCCTATTGCCCTCGAATTGATTCTATAGTTCGTGGCCAAAATATTACATACATCATTTTGATATTTCCAATAAATAAGCTCTTATAGAATATATTACACACAGAACTCTTACCAAATTCTTCATGATAATCTCGACCAAACTGTATTACCTCGAGGTGCAAGAGTTTTTCAGTTTGCACAAGAGACAGTGGTAAAATTTGTTACTGTCAGCTTAATGTTTATCCTATGTTTATATCATTAAAGCTTCCTAATATTTGTATTATCTAGTCTTTCTTATTCTAACTGTAAATTTAGAAAAAGTCAGTATTTTGTCTATTAGAGACAAAATTATGTGACAAACCGTGACTAACTCACACAATTAACTGATATCTGGTGACAACCACATAAAGACGCCTTTTATTTGTGCCTATATGAACGTAATGCAATTTGATGACGAAAATATATGACATCACAATAATCAGCATCTTATTTTAAAAAAAATGAACTAATATACCATTGATAGAAATAAAGTTGAACTACAACTACAGTGTTACTATGTGTTGCGAATTTTAATTAAAATAAAATTTATAAACACATCTCCCGAACTGCATATGTTTCGAAATTATTGTTAAATTTCTATTGCTACATACTAGACAAGACAGAAGTTTATGTGTTTTTGTAACTTAATTTACACAATTAGACATAAATAACATTACAGTTATTTCAGTTATTTATAATATGAGTTGCATTAGTATATCACAAAATTTATGTAATAGTTAAAGTTACATTTTCCAAATGAAAAAAAGAATGATACATAAAACTTTATTATATGCGACAGTTTTACTTCGGCACTAAGTAATCACGCTAAGCAGGCACATTATAGTCGGTGGTTCTAGTTTACATGTTACTTGTATTAATATTGTATAAGTGTAACAGCTCTTCCAGTATAAGTTGTTACATAATTACATTTCTTGATATAATCAAAAACTGACTGACTTGTTCTAGTGAAAATTAAGCTTTCTCAAAACAATGAAAGCAGTTAAAGTCTTAATTGGTAAAAATGATTGGTTAAGACATTCGTTGACAACTTGTAAACTTAAATTATGCAAGCAACTTAATGTTTTACAAATTCTTAATCGATTTGTTTATAAAAACGTTTTCAGCGAACAGTGTCTCTATCTCAGCGAACAGTATCTCTATCTATCTCAGAGAACAGTATCTCTATTTATCTCATAGAACAGTATCTCTATCTCAGCGAACAGTATCTCTATCTCAGCGAACAGTATCTCTATCTATCTCAGAGAACAGTATCTCTATCTATCTCATAGAACAGTATCTCTATCTCAGCGAACAGTATCTCTATCTATCTCAGCGAACAGTATCTCTATCTATCTCAGAAAACAGTGTCTCTATCTCAGCGAACAGCATCTCTATCTATCTCAGAAAACAGTGTCTCTATCTCAGCGAACAGTATCTCTATCTATCTCAGAAAACAGTGTCTCTATCTCAGCGAACGGTATCTCTATCTATCTCAGAGAACAGTGTATCTATCTCAGCGAACAGTATCTTTATCTCTAAACATGCTAATGGCACATTTCAACAATATCTCGGAGTAGGGTAGGACAAAGTTTAACCTTGATTTATACTAAATTTATTAGCTGTTAACGAAGTAGAACGTTTTGAAGTTCATATATCAAATGTAATAACTACGGAAGATCCTTAGAGCTATGAGAAACAAATTAGACATGACAATTTCGACTTCGCACTTTGTGTATAATAATATTACTAATTTACCATGAACATAAGCCATTAACCAGACGGATTACAATTCTAAAAAAAGACAAAAAACTTTCGGTTTATGAATTACTCAGAGAGTTTAAAATCTGTCAGCTGTTGTTGACTCCGCCTTTGTTAGTTTTAAGATATACGTGAATTTATTCTTACGGTACTAAAAAAAATATTCTTGCATCAAGTTTACAGGTGAAGAAACAATAACTAATGTTTGTTTTTATTAATCTATGATGTCAAGAATTTCTGTGATAATTTAAAAATAGGAAGGTATCATAAATTAAAATATACTGGATTATACAGTCGCATTAAACACCTGTTGAATATTTGTTCAAATTCATAGAAATTAAAAATAAGTTGTTAAGAATGGTTTTCATACTTCATTATTTAACAACTTATAGAATATAGTTAAGTGGCATATACTACCTATACAGTGTGAGTTGTGATATTTCAAAAATATCATCCTATGAAAGTCTCCCACTTGAATTAAAACATATTTTATGGTTTGGGAAGTAAAATGAAAAAAAAAAAACATATCGAAATCAAACTAACTACAAGTTGTAGTGAATGTAGCTTTAAAATCAATATGTCGAAGAGGGAACATTTCTAAGATAAAATACATAATTAATAAACTTCAACCCTTTTACGTTGTTTATCAACATGTTTGTTTTCAGTGATGACGAGAAACCCACTTGTTGAGAAATTTATATGCAAAAACGGCTCGTTTGGGTTGAGAAAATATTTTACATAGAAGAGCGAACAACGTTTCGACCTTCTTCGGTCATCGTCGAAACGTTGTTCGCTCTTCTATGTAAAATATTTTCTCAACCCAAACGAGCCGTTTTTGCATATAAATGTTTGTTTTCGATTTCGACGAGATTATAAGGGATCAGTAATGTGTCGTTTACAGCAAAGTATAAAAGAGCATCTGTTTCATTAAACATCCAGACCAAGAGTAGATGGAAAAAAACCTGAAACAACATGTATGTTTATCAACGAGAAACATTTGAGAATTAAAGAAACCTTTGTCTTTAAGTCATCTACCACATTTCTTTTGAACTACAAAAGTACAATCTACCAAGTGTATATCTATCTATACTACATAAGTATAATCTAACAGATTTCTAGACAAGTATAATCAGCCAGATTTCTTCTGTACTACAAACGTATAATCTAACAGATTTCTAAACAAGTATAATCAGCCAGATTTCTTCTGTACTACAAACGTATAATCTAACAGATTTCTAGACAAGTATAATCAGCCAGATTTCTTCTGTACTACAAACGTATAATCTAACAGATTTCTAAACAAGTATAATCAGCCAGATTTCTTCTGTACTACAAACGTACAATCTAACAGATTTCTAGACAAGTATAATCAGCCACATTTCTTTTATACTACACATGTATAATCTACCAAGTGTCTTCTATACTACACATGTATAATCTACCATATTTCTTCTGTACTACAAAAGTATAATGGAACAGGTGTCTTCTATACTAAACAAGTAAAATCTACCAGATTACTTCTGTACCAGAAAAGCATGATCAGCCAGATTTCTATTGAACTACAAAAGTATAATATTCTAGGTATCTTCTGTACTACACATACATAATCTACCAGATTTCTTCTGTACTATAAAAGTATAATCAACCAGTTGTCATCTGTACTACATATGTATAATCAACCACATTACTTCTGTACTGCAAAAGTATAATCTACCAAGTGTCTTCTGTACTAAACAAGGCCCGGCATGGCCAAGCGTGTTAAGGCGTGCGACTCGTAATCTGAGGGTCGTCCCAGCCGTGGGGGCGTTATAATGTTACGGTCAATCCCACTATTCGTTGGTAAAAGAGTAGCCCAAGAGTTGGCGGTGGGTGGTGATGACTAGCTGCCTTCCCTCTAGTCTTACACTGCTAAATTAGGGACGGCTAGCACAGATAGCCCTCGAGTAGCTTTGTGTGAAATTCCAAAACAAACAAACTGTACTAAACATATATAACATACTAGCTTTTTTCTGGACTACAAAAGTATAATGTAACAGGTATCTTCTATACTAAACAAATAAAGTCTATCAGATTACTTCTGTATTAGAAAAGCATAATAAGCCAGATTCCTTCTGAACTACAAAAGTATAATCTTCAAGGTATCTTCTGTACTACACAAATATATAATCTACCAACTTCCTTCTATTCCACAAAAGTATCATCTACCAGGTGTCTCCTGTACTGGACAAGTATAATCTACCACATTTCTTCTGTACTATAAAAGTATAATCTAACAGGTCTCTTCTGTACTACACAGCTATAATCTGACTGGTGTCTTCTTTACAGACAAGTAGAATGTACCAGATTCTTTTCGGTACTACGAAAGTATAATGTAATAAGTGTTTTCTATACTGCAAAGGTATAATCTACCAGGTGTCTTCTGTATTACACATGTAAAATCTACCACATTTCTTTTGCATTACAAAAGTATAATCTACCAGGTGTCTTGTGTACGACACATATATATAATCTATCCATAAAAGTATCATTTACCAGGTGTCTGCTCCACTATACATATATAATCTACCAGATTTTTTTGTACTGCAAAAGTACAATCTTCCAGGTGTTTTCTGTACTACATGTGTATAATCTACCAGGTGTCTTCTGTACGACAAAAGTATAGTTCATTAGATTTCTTCTGTACTACAAAATCATAATCTACCAGGGTCTTCTGTACTACACATGCATAATTTACCAAATTTCTTCTTACTACAAATGTATAATATGCCAAGTGTCTTCTGTACAACACATACATAATCTATTAGATTTTTCTATACTAGAAAAATAAAATGTAACAGAAGTCTTTTGTACTAGACAAATATAATCTACCAAATTTCTTGTATCCAACAAAAGTATCATCAACCAGGTGTGTTCTGTACTACACATGAATAATATACGACATTTCTTCTGTACTAGTAAAGTATAATTTACCAGATGTCTTCTGTACTACACATGAATAATCAGCCATATTTCTTCTGTACTACAAAAGTATGATCTACGAGATTTCTTCTGAACTACAAAAGTATAATCTTCAAGGTTCCTACTGTACTAGAGAAGTAAAATCAACCAGCTGTCTTCTATGCTACAAAAGTATAATATAACTGGTGTCTTATGTACTAGAAAAGTATAATCTAACTAATGTCTTCTTACTAGACAAGTAGAATCTACCAGATTTTTCTGTACTACACAGCTATAATCTAACTGGTGTCTTCTTACTAGACAAGTAGAATCTACCAGATTTTTCTGTACTACACAGCTATAATCTAACTGGTGTCTTCTTACTAGACAAGTAGAATCTACGAGATTTTTTCTGTACTAGACAAGAAGAATCTACCAGATTTTTTCTGTACTACACAGCTATAATCTAACTGGTGTCTTCTTACTAGACAAGAAGAATATTCCAGATTTTTTCTGTACTACACAGCTATAATCTAACTGGTGTCTTCTTACTAGACAAGTAGAATATTCCAGATTTTTTCTGTACTACACAGCTATAATCTAACTGGTGTCTTCTTACTAGACAAGTAGAATCTACCAGATTTTTCTGTACTACACAGCTATAATCTAACTGGTGTCTTCTTACTAGACAATTTTTCTGTAGAATCTACGAGATTTTTTCTGTACTAGACAAGAAGAATCTACCAGATTTTTTCTGTACTACACAGCTATAATCTAACTGGTGTCTTCTTACTAGACAAGTAGAATCTACCAGATTTTTTCTGTACTACACAGCTATAATCTAACTGGTGTCATCTTACTAGACAAGAAGAATATTCCAGATTTTTTCTGTACTACACAGCTATAATCTAACTGGTGTTTTCTTACTAGACAAGAAGAATCTACCAGATTTTTTCTGTACTACACAGCTATAATCTAACTGGTGTCTTCTTACTAGACAAGTAGAATCTACCAGATTTTTTCTGTACTACACAGCTATAATCTAACTGGTGTCTTCTTACTAGACAAGTAGAATCTACGAGATTTTTTTCTGTACTAGACAAGTAGAATCTACCAGATTTTTCTGTACTACACAGCTATAATCTAACTGGTGTCTTCTTACTAGACAAGTAGAATCTACGAGATTTTTTCTGTACTAGACAGCTATAATCTAACTGGTGTCTTCTTACTAGACAAGTAGAATCTACGAGATTTTTTCTGTACTACACAGCTATAATCTAACTGGTGTCTCCTGTACCAAGCAAGAATACAGACAAGTAGAATCTACCAGATTTTTTCTGTACTACACAGCTATAATCTAACTGGTGTCTTCTTACTAGACAAGAAGAATCTACCAGATTTTTTCTGTACTACGCAGCTATAATCTAACTGGTGTCTTCTTACTAGACAAGTAGAATCTACCAGATTTTTTCTGTACTACACAGCTATAATCTAACTGGTGTCTTCTTACTAGACAAGAAGAATATTCCAGATTTTTCTGTACTACACAGCTATAATCTAACTGGTGTTTTCTTACTAGACAAGAAGAATCTACCAGATTTTTTCTGTACTACAAGGCTACAATCTAACTGGTGTCTTCTTACTAGACAAGTAGAATCTACCAGATTTTTTCTGTACTACACAGCTATAATCTAACTGGTGTCTTCTTACTAGACAAGAAGAATATTCCAGATTTTTTCTGTACTACACAGCTATAATCTAACTGGTGTTTTCTTACTAGACAAGAAGAATCTACCAGATTTTGTCTGTACTACACAGCTATAATCTAACTGGTGTCTTCTTACTAGACAAGAAGAATATTCCAGATTTTTTCTGTACTACACAGCTATAATCTAACTGGTGTTTTCTTACTAGACAAGAAGAATATTCCAGATTTTTTCTGTACTACACAGCTATAATCTAACTGGTGTTTTCTTACCAGACAAGAAGAATATTCCAGATTTTTTCTGTACTACACAGCTATAATCTAACTGGTGTTTTCTTACTAGACAAGAAGAATCTACCAGATTTTTTTCTGTACTAGACAAGTAGAATCTACCAGATTTTTCTGTACTACACAGCTATAATCTAACTGGTGTCTTCTTACTAGACAAGTAGAATCTACGAGATTTTTTTCTGTACTAGACAAGTAGAATCTACCAGATTTTTCTGTACTAGACAGCTATAATCTAACTGGTGTCTTCTTACTAGACAAGTAGAATCTACGAGATTTTTTCTGTACTAGACAAGTAGAATCTACCAGATTTTTTCTGTACTACACAGCTATAATCTAACTGGTGTCTTCTTACTAGACAAGAAGAATCTACCAGATTTTTTCTGTACTACACAGCTATAATCTAACTGGTGTCTTCTTACTAGACAAGTAGAATCTACCAGATTTTTTCTGTACTACACAGCTATAATCTAACTGGTGTCTTCTTACTAGACAAGAAGAATATTCCAGATTTTTTCTGTACTACACAGCTATAATCTAACTGGTGTTTTCTTACTAGACAAGAAGAATCTACCAGATTTTTTCTGTACTACAAGGCTATAATCTAACTGGTGTCTTCTTACTAGACAAGTAGAATCTACCAGATTTTTTCTGTACTACACAGCTATAATCTAACTGGTGTCTTCTTACTAGACAAGAAGAATATTCCAGATTTTTTCTGTACTACACAGCTATAATCTAACTGGTGTTTTCTTACTAGACAAGAAGAATCTACCAGATTTTGTCTGTACTACACAGCTATAATCTAACTGGTGTCTTCTTACTAGACAAGAAGAATATTCCAGATTTTTTCTGTACTACACAGCTATAATCTAACTGGTGTTTTCTTACTAGACAAGAAGAATATTCCAGATTTTTTCTGTACTACACAGCTATAATCTAACTGGTGTTTTCTTACCAGACAAGAAGAATATTCCAGATTTTTTCTGTACTACACAGCTATAATCTAACTGGTGTTTTCTTACTAGACAAGAAGAATCTACCAGATTTTTTCTGTACTACAAGGCTATAATCTAACTGGTGTCTTCTTACTAGACAAGTAGAATATTCCAGATTTTTTTTTCTGTAATACAAACGTATTATCTAACAGGTGTTTTCTGTACTACAATAGTATAATCTACCAAATGTCATCTATATTACACATACATAATCTACCGGATTTCTCCTGTATTACAAAAGTATAATCCAACAGGTTCCTACTGTACTAGACAAGTATAATTTATTAGCTGTCTTCTGTACTACAAAAGTATAATCCAACAGGTATCTTCTGTACTAGACAAGTATAATGTAACAGGTGTCTTCTATCCTAGACAACTATAATATAACAAGTGTGTTCTGTATTACACAACTGTAATCTAATTGGTGTCTTCTGTACTAGACAACTATAATATAACAAGTGTGTTCTGTATTACACAACTGTAATCTAATTGGTGTCTTCTGTACTAGACAACTATAATATAACAAGTGTGTTCTGTATTACACAACTATAATCTAATTGGTGTCTTCTGTACAAGACAAGTAGACTCCACCAGAATTTTTCTGTACTACAAAAGTAGAATCTAACAGGCGGCTCCTGTATTACGCAAGTATAATGAGATTTCTTCTGTACTACAAACGTATAATATACCAGATGTATTCTGTACTACATATGTATAATCTACTAGATTTCTTGTCTAGTACAAAAGTGTAATCTTCCAGATTTCTTTTGTACTACACAAAGTGTAATCTACCAGATTTCTTTTGTACTACACAAAGTGTAATCTGCCACATTTCTTTTGTATCACACAAAGTGTAATCTACCACATTTCTTTTGTACTACATAAAGTGTAATCTACCACATTTCTTCTGCTCTATACAAAGTATAAACTACCAGATTTGTTCTGTATGCGATATGTATAATGTACTAGATTTTTTGTACTACTCGTGTATGATCTCGTAGATTTCTTCTGTACTACTTGCGTATAATCTACTAGATTTCTTCTGTACGAGACAAGTACCGTCTACCAAATTTCTTATGTAGTACATGTGTATAATCAATCAGAATTCTGTACTACGCATGTATTATATACCAGACTTCTATTACGCTCATGCATAATCTACAGAATTTCTTCTGTACTACCCATGTATAATATACCAGACTTCTGTTACGCTTATGCATAATCTACAAGGTTTCTTCTGTACTACCCATGTATAATCTACGAGACTACTTCTTCACTACTCCTATATAATATATTGTCTTACATCACTATTATGCATGCATTGTAATATGTCAATAGTCAATATCTTTTAAACCTTCCACATCAAAGTGAAGTATTACATTTAAGTAACCACAAAAATGCTTGCTAAAATATATTGTTTTTAAGTTCTACTTTACATAGATAGCAAATTTTTAGACTGCAAAACGTATTATTTTTCATGGTACATAGTATCATACACGGCGAGATAAAATGTGCTTGATTTAGAGAAAACCAATATTCGTCTATCTTTTGTGTCCTTCGTCAGGTATTAAACCTCGGATTTTAACATATTAAGTCTGTAAACTTAACGCTGTCCCTTCAGGGGATATTTGTAAGAATTAAACATCATCACTTTAGTTGGATGTAATCCCAAACAGATAACTGATTCATGTAAAACATACCTGTAATTCTAGTATTAAGATAAATCTTAATGAAAAATGTAACATTTCCATCACAAAGTCTTGATATCTAATATATTTGAACTCTGGTAAGAAAACGTATCTTGGTAACAAACTACATAAAACTACCTAATAAATACTTTTTGTGTTTATCTATTCTTCATTATTAGAAAGTAAATATTTTTATTGTACACTAATAAACTGGTTACAACAAATTATTCCAAACTGATCTTTTGGGAACAGCTACGAATATTTATAGTGTTACGGTGTGAAGTAATGTCTCTGTATGCTGTGGTCAGAATGAAATAGGTTATAATAAAGGGTAGATTTAGTTACAGCTACCACTTGACGTAGCTATGAGAGTAATTACAGTTTCTTACATTCAGTTAATCCTGGATTAGAACTTATCGTTGCCTCGTTTGTGAATTATAAATTAAGTGGAAATGAAAACAAAACCATTTACAAAACATAGCACATGTAATTCACGTGTATTGATCAGTACAAGTAATACACCATTTAAAATTCAACAAAGTCATCAGTTCAGGTTTATATTGTTTGAAATGACATTGTACGAGATTTACGACAAATTCATATCCAACAAAGTTATCATACGAACTTTAAATGACTACGAAGTCCACAAGATTTAAAATTCTACGAAGTTATCAGAATAGGTTTACAATACTTAAAAGGACGTTAACAAAGACCCACAACAGTCAAAATTAAACGAAGTTACTATATCATTACTTGAACAAGTTTTAATTTTTTACTGATGTATTTTTAACAGTGATTATAGTAGAAATCTTTTAATAATGAAAGTGTAAGTACGAATCCTAATGATTCTTAGCTTCGACGAATATTAAATACATTTTAAGTGTAACTGAGGGTGTTTTAGGTTAATGTGACTAAAACCTTTATCACCAAAGATCTTTATCAGTTGTAGTTGTGAATACTATTATATCCAGGTAAAATATTTTCATGAAGTGTTTTCTGAAATTTTTTATTTTAGTTATTGGAGATACATATAATGATTACTTTATAAAAAATGTTTGAAAGTGATAACAATTGTGTTTTAAAAGTTCATGAAAATCTAAATATAGTGACACATGATAAGTATTTTCAAACTTGTACCAGTGTCGAATCAGAAGGCTATTATACACGGCTTTAACTTGCTTTAGAAGTGATTGTAACTGTGATAACTCTGTACATAAATATAAGATATTCTATTCGTTATTCTTTCACTGGTTCGATTCCCTCAACACTTTATAAACTACCAAAATAAATTACTCTTAACGTCTTTACCCAGTAATTATGGTTAAGTTGGTGTAAACCCCCTGAATCTGTTTTTGGTATAAAGGAGGAGTTACGTAGTTGATTGGGGAATGTTCTCAACTCGACTGTTGCATAGCTTCTCTACGTTCTTTACTTGTACTTTACCATGCTTCGGTTTTAACCTTAGAATTTAAATTACATATGTACAGATCTTAGTACGTTCTTTGGCCAAGTCTGCACATATTGATCTTTAGTGTGTAATCGTGTAGCAAGTTCATTGCAGGTTATAAAACATTCCTAATAATTTAGACATTTTCTCAGTCTCTTGACGTTGTATTGTTATAACTAGTTATCTCTCCATAAGTGTCTTAAGTAATACAAGAGTTGATTTTAAACTACAAGCAGTTGCTAAATACAAGAAAAACAAAGACAGACAATTATGGATTGAAATAACTTAGAAAAAACATGGGATACTTCCAAATGCATGACAGCACACGGAAGACATTAGATGCATAACAGTGTAGATTGTGAAGAACCAAATTATAGTAACTAGAAAAAATAAATAAACTTGTGAGAAATCGTCGAAGCGCAGACTGTAGATGTTCAAAAACCAAATTACAGTTATTTAAATAAACATGAACACGATAAAAGAAACTTACAGGATCGTGCAGATATAACACACGGAAAGGTTTTTGGTTTGGTTTTTTTGGAATTTCGCACAAAGCTACTCGAGGACTATCTGTGCTAGCCGTCCCTAATTTAGCAGTGTAAGACTAGAGGGAAGGCAGCTAGTCATCACCACCCACCGCCAACTCTTGGGCTACTCTTTTACCAACGAATAGTGGGATTGACCGTCACATTATAACGCCCCCACGGCTGGGAGGGCGAGCATGTTTGGCGCGACTCGGGCGCGAACCCGCGACCCTCAGATTACGAAGCGCACGCCTTAACGCGCTAGGCCATGCCAGGCTCCACACGGAAAGAAAGCTTAATTTAGAGGACAAATGAAGTCCACCATAAAAGTAAACGGAAGCAATTCAAAATACAAATGCAGTGTAGCATGGTAAGTGAAAGAAGCAACTACGTGACAAATATAGTATAGTTATGAATTAGAAGAACAGAAACACGTGGTGATATAAATATAAGAGCAAGAGATTTAGCGACTTGTTATAGGATTCAGTGTAAGATGTGACAAAATAACTTACAAATACAAGACAAGGTAAATTTATGAAAACACATATCAACACAATAACTTCAGAGCAAATTGTATATTACTGTGAACGTGAATGAAGTGGTTTAAAGGAAACCCGCAAAATCACATGGTAACTTCAAGGAAAACTGGTATCATGAATACGGAAGAAAGCAACATACACGAGAAATGCGCGGTAGTTGAATAGGAACACTAGAACGTAGAGCAGGGGTGTGCAACAGGCGGCCCGCGGGCCACAACCCGGCCCGCCAAGCCATTTAGTGTGGCCCTAGTTGTTGTAATCTAACCATGTGGCCTGATCTGTAATCCAACGCAAATGGAATATTTTTAAAAGCATCGATCCTACGGGATTCCCAGGCTTCGACTCGACAAACTTCTAAAATTATCTTTGCTAGAGAGGAGCAGGCCGAATTCGATTGGTCGGCCTCCTTAGGGCTTGAATAGGTGACGTGCACTAGCACTATTGTCTACGACTCAACGTCATGTCCTGAACCTCGCCTTCGCCCGCTGGCGCCAATTTTCCCTAACCTCTGCTGTCCGTCATTCATTATTGGTGAAAGTTTTATTACCTTTTACAGTTACTACAAGAGATTGAAGGTAAATTGATTATTATTTAGCATATTGTTGTGACTTTACTGAATTTATTAAAATTTTGCTTTCAGATGCATCTGATTCTATGTACAGTGTGACCTCGTTATTCGCGGGGTTACGTTCTTTACCCTCCGCGAATAGCGAAAAACCGCGAATATTGGACGCAGTTTTAAAACGTATATGTATGCGATTATATACTATATGAAATGCTTCCCAAACACTAATGATACTTATACTCATTGATGCAGTAATAATGTAGCAATATTGCATACTGTTATGTATTTCACTAAATTGTACCGTGCGTTACCGGGCTGTGCTTTGCCGTTTGCGTTGTTGGGGAAGCTGAGGCAGTCAGCCAATAGCAGTCCAATCTTGTTTGGTGAAGACGACAATTGATAAAAACGGCTTGATTGAGTAAATACGACAGAAATCTTCTCGAAAAGCTCTTTCAGTCTCTGTGACCTACAAAAACGCAGTTCGCGCATAACCCGCGAATATGCGGGGCCGCGAATAGGCGAGGTCACACTGTATTTTGCTATTCTCAATTAATTTAAGTACCGGAAGGCTATGATCGGGATGCCAATTTAGAAACATGTGTTTCTGTCCATAAGAGGTTCCATGTGTAAATAAATTCTATGTTTTTTTCTACTTTGCTATTTTCGTGAGAATAATTTTTGTTTTGATTTCAGGGCTAGTAAAATGTCAGCAGTTAAGAAACGAAAAATTGATGATGAGGGAAGGTTATTCAACAGTGAATGGTGCACAAAATATCTTGTTGTCCCACATAATCAAGGTGTTGTCTGCCTCGTCTGTCAAACTACAATTGCAGTCATGAAAGAGTACAATATTAAGCGACATTACGCAACTAAGCACTCCTCCCAGTTTGATGAAATTGTTGGTCAGGCACGAAAGGACAAAATTGAACATTTAAAACATCCATTGAAAAGCAACAAGTTGTTTTTACCACTTTCAAGAAAAATTCAGAAATGGTGACAAAACTGAGTTTTAAGCTTTGTGAATGTATGGCAGAAAAGGGAAAGCCTTTCAGTGATGGAGAATTTATTAAAAATTGTTTAACAACATTCACAGAATATGCATGTCCAGAGAAAAAATATTTGGTGGAGCAAACTAGCCTTTCCCGCTTTACTGTCTCACGCAGGACAAAAGATCTTTCAGAGGACATCAAAGAAACTTTGAAAGAGAGATTGAATTCGTGTGAAGCTTTCAGTCTGGCTTTGGATGAAAGCACTGATATCAATGACACATCCCAACTTGTCATTTTCATCAGAGCTGTTACTGCAGGCTTTGATGTTTTCGAAGAGTTTTTAGATATGGCAAGTCTTTCCTCCACAACCACAGGACAGGATATTTGTGAACAAGTGCTTAAGGTTGTAGAAAAGTTTGAACTGAATCCTTATAAATTATGTGGTGTTACAACAGATGGTGCTCCTTCCATGACAGGTAGGACAAATGGATTCACCAAGAAATTTCTAACTGCAATTGGAGCACAAGACGTAGTTGTAAGCCATTGCATTATTCACCAAGAGAGCTTGTGCACCAATATTCTTGATTTTGCAGAAGTCATGAAAAATGTCGTCCAATGCGTAAATTATATTCGAACACGAGGATTAAATCATCGACAATTTAAAACTTTTTTAGATGAGCTGGACAGTGAGTATTCAGATGTTTTGTACTTCTCTGCTGTAAGTTGGCTTAGTAGAGCTGCTACTTTGAAGAGATTCTGGAATCTGCGAGAGGAGATTAAGTTCTTCATGGAGAGCAAACGTCAGAATGTGGACTTCTTGAGCAATGAAAACTGGCTGAATGACTTAGCATTCCTCACAGACATTACACAGCATCTGTCTGATTTAAACTTAAAACTACAAGGGAAAAGTCAACTTGTGAATAAGTTGTTTGAGCATATTTGTGCTTTTGAGAAGAAATTGGAACTTTTCCAGGTTCAGTTGAGAAGAGCCATATTGACCCATTTTACATGTCTTGCAACCAGGAAACTGGAATTTCCTAATCTGGATTGCACCAAATATGGAACCAGTGTACAAAAGCTGCGTGATGAGTTTGCAAACAGATTTCCAGATTTCAGACAAACTGAAATTAGATTGAAATTGTTCGCTCAACCTTTGATTTGGCAGTGGAAGACAGTCCTGATGATTGCCAAATGGAACTCATTGAACTGCAGGCTGACATAGACACTAAAAGGAAATTCTCTGAAAACAGTTTGCTAGACTTTTACAAACTCTGTGTACGTGAAAAGTTTCCCAACTTGTCCCGTCATGCACAAAGAATTGCCTCCCTTTTTGGTAGCACCTACTGCTGTGAGCAATTTTTCTCCAAAATGAAGCTCATCAAAACCAAATGTAGAAGTAAGCTGACTGATGAACATTTGACCAGTCAGTTAAGAGTGGCAACCACTTCTGTCAAAGCTGATATTGACAAGCTCTGCAAGGACTCTAAATTTCAAGTGTCGCACTAAAATGATCACTCATGCAAAAATATAAAATATTATTGCTTGCATT
The DNA here is from genome assembly GCF_004210375.1 of Tachypleus tridentatus. Lineage (NCBI taxonomy): Eukaryota > Metazoa > Arthropoda > Merostomata > Xiphosura > Limulidae > Tachypleus > Tachypleus tridentatus. The sequence goes on from NC_134826.1 coordinate 33,294,948, forward strand.
TTGAGAATTTTTTTTAATTTATTGTGCATGTACACGAATAAGCTTGTTTTTTAAGTGGCCCCGCTTGATTGATGAAGTTGGTTATATGGCCCACCGACGAAAAATGTTGCACACCCCTGACGTAGAGTATATAAAGAAAGGCGTGACGTAATATATATGTATGTGGGGAAATAGACACGGAAGATTAAAAATATATAAATGGCAGAAAGAAAGCATCTTTCGAGACAAGAACATTGGTATAGTATATGCAAACTAAACCACGTTTTTGCTATATTCACACCAGAATATGAGATGAAGAACAACTGTTGTGCAGGTATTATGTCAATTTCATTCGGAATTCCAAGTTTGAATAAGGCTGATTTTTGTTTTAAATGTGGCATCCACCTAGAAGGTACTTACAAAGCCATATTACAAAAACTGGCTGAGATTCATTTTAATATGTTTTTGCTGGAATTATTAAACTGAAGTATTTATTAATACATCTGCATACACATATTACTAAATAAAACATCAGAACACTTTCAAGTGTTTATCATAAAATATTCTTGGAAAATATTGTAGTTACTGTTTGCGTTTTAATATCATGATAACAGCGCTGGTGATTGTTCTTTATCTGACCAGCATTGTTTTTGTTTCACTTATAGATTTATGATTCACGTAAATTGGGAATGAAACTAACAAAGTCTTCTCTTAGAAATACAAACAAATAATACTGACCAAGTTACATGGAGACTGACATTAATTTTACAGTAGTAACAAAATGTGTTTTGTATACCGCTATAAGTGTGATAAGAGCCACCCAAAGGAAAAAAAAATATAGGGACATTTTGTTTCAAGCCCTAAATTCAAAAGGGTCTCCAAAATACAAATTATTGTAAATGAAAACTAAAAGAAAGTAGACCACAAATAAAATAATTATGAACAACAAATAATGTGAATCATAGAAGATATCGCCAAATAAATATAAAATATGTTAACAATTATATATATATTTATCTTTTTTTCCCAAAGTTAAAACTTAAAATGTCATCTGTGGCGTAAACCTAATGCATTCTTTAATTGGCTATACACTACCTTGTGGACCACAGTTTCACCTAAACAAGGCTCATTATTAATCAGTGGTCTATAATATAATATCAAATAATAACCTAGGCGCCACACCATAATATTCACACACTTAAACAGATTTAAAGTATTATACGGTGAATTACAAGAGACTAAACAAATTCATAACTCTAATATTTTTAAAGCGTCTTACCAGCTACCAATCAGTGGGGTGTCAATTCGAAGGTATTTGTCAATGGAATATTGTAAACTTATCTTTATGTTAATGTAAAAAGCACTATGAAAACTTGATACACATGTGTGTGGTCCATTAGCCTGATGTAAGTAGTGGAGGATCCCCCTTATTTTAAGTTTGCCCTTCTCCCCCTCCCCAACTTCTATACGGCTCTGAGTATGAATGTATTTACTCAATCACTTTGACATTTATATTAACTGACACAGTAACATTTTAGACACTTTATTTGATTCAGCATGTACTATGACATTTATTGTCTAATGAAACTGATTTGGAAGTATTTCTACGTACAAATACAGCATTTTTATGAAATATTTGGTGTAGAACGGAGTAATATGTGATCAATATTTTTGTTTTTAACCTTCCTGGTTGACACGCTGAGTAGAAATGATAATTTTTAAATTGTTTTTGTAACACTATCATTTAGTTTTAACAAAATAGTTGAAAAACTCTTTTAAAAAACAATATATCAAAATGATGTATAATTAAATAATAAAGACAAAACGAGTGAACGTAATTTCACAAGTGATTAAAGTGACAAGAAAGAATATTGTGAAAAATATGTAAAAAAAAACACAAGAAATGTAAAAAATATATTTTCTTACAGTAACTTATACATGTATTTCTCGCATTACATACATCTAATGCTTTTTAACATTTTGCACAATAATTAATTTCCAATCAAGTAACATTACACCAAACCTGCAGTGTTATATGTTTCTGTCAAATCCACTTAATCTAAAATAAAGTTTGAAAAAAGGTCAATAAAAATACCTTATGTCACACTATATCTAAAGAATAGTAAATATTTCAAGAGTTCGCTCGTAAGACAATGTTCATCCATTTCAACAACCACTTTTAACTACACTTACCATCAGTATGATATAACTGTTAGTAGTATATTAATTTCAGTTATTATAACAAAATAATCGGACCTACTAGTATAACTTTAAATAAAGCAGTGAAATATTCTAGCTTTGATATTATTATATATATTTTTAAAACTATAACCGTTACTAAAGTAATCTAACCAGGTAACACCACTATGCAACTATGATCATACCTAGAATAATCAATTTTGATTCCAACAGTATAAATAATTAGTAACTAAAATCATAAGCAAATGTTTGTTTTGAATTTTGCGCAAAGCTACTCGAGGGCTATCTGCGCTAGCCGTGTCTAATTTAGCAGTGTAAGGCTAGAGGGAAGGTAGCTAGTCATTACCACCCACCGCCAACTCTTGAGCTACTCTTTTACCAACAAATAGTGGGATTGACCGTTACATTATAACGCTTCAACGGCTAAAAGGGCGAGCATGTTTGGCGCGACGGGGACATAAGCAAATGAATCAAGTATAGAAACAACAATACATAATTGGCAATTAAAACTACAATAGAACTACAAAAGTAATATAATAAAGTAGCAACAGTATATTAGTAACTAGAACTAAAATTATCAACTACTGTCGCAACAATATACCATTAGTAACTATAATCATAAATAAAGTAATCGTTTATTGTAACCATCGGCAATAATGACTAAAGTTATTATATCCGTTAGCAGAAATATGTCGTTATTAACTGTAAATATAAGTATAGCATCTTTTTATCACTTTTTAAAAACTACAGTAAAGGACTAACAGAAAAGTTGAGATGATATATAAAAAATGATAAATGATATAGCTCCATAGAACAAATGATTGATTTGAACACAAAATTTCGGTACACGTTGAGCCCGTTTCTAAGTATTAATGAAATAACCAAATATACCAAAGTGACCCGGCATGACCAGGTGGTTAGGGCGTTCGATTCGTAATCTGAGGGTCGCGTGTTCGAATATACATCACATCAAACATTGCTCGCTCTTTCAGCCATAGGGGCAGTTTTGTAATACGTCAGACAATCCCATTATTCGTTGGTAAAAAAGAAGTCCAAGAGTTGGCGGTGGATGGTGATGACTAGCTGCCTTCCCTCTAGTCTTACACTGCTACATTAGGGACGGCTAGTGCAGATAGCCCTCATGTAGCTATGCAATAAAATTCAAGCAAACAAACAAATATACTAAGAACAATATAACCTTAAAACAAATCGACTCGCATTTTAGTTCTAAGAAAATGGTGGGTTAATTAAAGATGTTTGGTTAGCTTGATGAATCAATTCACTTTCGCTTGATTCAAAAGAAGTATTACTTTACTGACATTTTAAATTTGTATGGTTATTTAAACTTAAATTCAGCTCTGTTTTTTTAAAACTATATTCAATTTACGCGAGGGATATCTGTGCTAGCTCACCCTAATTTTGAAGCAATAGACTAGGCGGAAGGCATTTAGGCATACCTGTAGTTCTTAAGTTACTATTTACCAATGAATAATCGGGACTCTGACAGTGACATTATAACATCTCCACAACTGAAAGGACGAGCATATCACAGTTTCATGCCTGCTCTTATGTATTTGTGCAGTTGAACGATTTTAATTCGTGTTTCAAGTGTTTTATTAGATAAACCTGCCTAACGTATCCTAGAGTGGAGTTATCATTGTTTCTATAAGAACGTTAATTCGTCGTTACATTCAATTACATAAATATTAACTTTTTACAATAGGAATAATCTAAACGTTATCTCTACACATTAATCAGTAAGCTGAACGTTAACTTTTCATTAGAATCAGTAAGCTGAGCGTTGATTATTTGCTATCTTCAGTAACTTAACTCTACACTATCATCAGTAATTTGAAAATTAACTTTACGTTACCACACCTTACCCTTCACCATTGTCAGTGTTTTGAACGTTAACTCTACACTATTATCGGTAATGTGTACGTTAACTCTACGTTATTATCAGTAATATGGATGTTAACTGTACGCTGACTTGACTCTTATTTCTACACTTTCATCAGTAACCTGAACGTTAACTGAACTTTAATGTTTTTACAATGTTAGCTCTATTAATGTTATCATCCTTCAGTCTGCAGCATCCAATATTTCTCACCTTTATTCGTGAAATTATTTCTGTATAAGCTTTAATGTACGGATTTTTATATCGGTTATCTGTTTTTATTTATGTATAGTTTTAAATTATTACTGAAAACTTTAATAACTGTAAGTACTGAGGCAAAACATATTATGCTATTTCGTCAGTTTGTTACAGTAAGACCAAGTGATACGTTTTTATATCATCGTATGTCTAATATCTCTAGTATATTATATTAGGTTACTGACCTGTCTGAACTAACACGCTGAAATTTTCACCTTTAGTAACGTTTACTGTGTTATCTTCACTCCCTCTCATTGTAAAGTTAGGAGTTTTTTGGTTCGTTCTACCTATATCTTGTGTTAAGTTTAGCTTAAAGTTATTAAAACCTTTTGAAGCAGGCATGACGTCGCTCATTTCTTCTTTGTGAACTAATTCAGTACTTCCAGCTGTCCATTCACTCAGAATGTCTCGGATGAGAAACGATGATGGTTTATATATCTTCATGAAAGACTGCTGGACCTGATGGGAACCGCTGTCGTTAGTCCTGATTCCGTCGGACATAGTAATTTCAACAGGCGAAAGAACGCTAACTGGCACGGCTGTGCAATAGTGGTGTTCTTTTGTAAAACGCGTTTCTTAAGGTGATAACCATATTTGCTATTACTTAGTGTTCCTTATTCGCCAAATTCTATTAACCTTTAACTACTTCTTATAGATTATTTCTTTTAACTATGTTATAAATGTTATGAACTAACGTGATTAACAAAACCAATGAGTTTTCTACTTCTTTCCTTATTCATAATTTATGACCGTTTGGCCAATGACTAAGCGTTATAATTTAGTTCAACCAATCAGATGACTTTTGTGTATCATCCAATAAGTTTCGATGTATCAGTGCATTTTCCAGCATGATAAATATAGGGAGAACGTTTATGCTATTTTGAAAATTTTACCAAGTTTATTAAGCATCTATATTTTTGGTATCTTACAAACGGAAAACGTCAGATAGATCTATAAACATTTCGGTTAAAGTATTTTGCGTTAAACATTTCACTGAGTTTATAATATGCATTCAAAATGTGTTTACATTATGATGCACGCTAATTTGAAGCAAACAAACTAAGAGAACAATAAAAAATTGCATTGCAGATGCAATTAATGTGACAAGTAGCACTCGCACCATAATCGATTCCTAATACACCTTCCTATATAAACATGCCTCTCGTGTTTCTCTTTCTCAAGAGTTGAATAATTGCTACGTCCATTGTGGAAGCTTGAAGTTTGAAGCAATAACCCTTGTTACATCGTGACGTTATTTTTTCTTGAGTTGTACAAAAAGCATGCTACGCGAGTTGCTGTATCAGTCTTTGTGTTAAATACAAAATATACTGAAGTTCTTATGTGTGAAAATATATAGATAAATTGATATAAGTTAAACTATTCTTGAATATTTCAAGTATTATACAAATATTTGATACAGTATAGTTTAATAAACAAAATATGTTGTGCAATGTGGTATATTAAAACAAAATATGTGGTACAGTATAGTTTATTAAAACAAAATGTGTGGTACAGTATAGTTTATTAAAACAAAATGTGTGGTACAGTATAGTTTATTAAAACAAAATGTGTGGTACAGTATAGTTTATTAAAACAAAATGTGTGGTACAGTATAGTTTATTAAAACAAAATGTGTGTACTGCATAAAATCAAAATATGTGTTACACTATGTCGTATTAAAGATATGTGGTACTGTATGGTGTATTCAAGTAAAATGTGAAATGTAGTTAGGTGTATTAAAACAAAATTTGTGATACAGTACAGTGTATTAAAAATTGTGTAGCGCTGAGTGGTATATTTAAAAAAAATGTGGCATTGTATATTGTGCTAAAAAATAATTACAACACATATGGTACAGTATACGTGTGTTGGTGATGTCGTATGATCTATTAACACAAAACATGTGGTATTAAAATTTTTGATACAACATGGTGTATCAAAGCAGAATGCGTATGCTGCATACAACCAAAAGATGTGTTACGTTATATTGTGTTTAAATATGTACGTATAGTATAGCGCATTAAAACAACATACATATTATAGTATGACGTAACAATATCTAAGTATGTCTCTCACGTGTTAAGTGCGTCACAATATTCAGGTTTTATTTTTATTTAGCTCCTTTACCTTTTGTACTTGTGGTACTTGTGTTTAATAGAAGCACTTACTATATCTTATTTATAAGATGTTGCAGAAAACTGTAAATGATACAACTTATCTTCATTTTGAAACACTTAATATGACTTGCAGTATTCATGTTAACAGTGAGAAACTGAACCATTGATTCAACATATTGAATAACTTTCGATATCCATATTAATACTGAGAAAATAAAACAGGTGGTACAATTTACGGTTTCTATCAAGAAACTGATTCATGTGTTACAGCTGGCAGTGTTTATCTTCACACTGAAAAACTGATTCAAGTGTTACAACTTTCGTGTCTACGTTCACATTGACGAACTTGTTCAAGTGTCACAGTTATAACTTGAATGTTCGTGTTCACATTCAAAAACAGGTTCAAGTGCTACAGTAACAACATGTGGTGTCTATCTTCACAACGACAAACGTATTCAAGGGTTACAGTTACAGCTTGTGGTGTCTATCTTCACACTGACAAACTGATTCAAGTGTTACAGTTACAATTTGGGGTGTCTATGTTCAATGTTCACATTGTTTACAGTCCGCTTAACAGCGATGAAATTCTGCAGCAGTTTCTGAGGAGTAACCAAATATATGAAGGAATAATCTGTAACTTTACTTTTGAAGCTGTAAACACTTTGTGACAGATTTATGCCTTTTATTGTTCGTATCATTTTGAAAAATGAGTCGAAACTGAAAAGAAATGTAATACAATATTTCTTTCGTAATTTTAAGAGCTGAGCTTGGTCGAGTAGTTAGCATGCAGGGATTGTGAATAGGAGAATTCGTGGCTCTCGATCCGTTTCCACCAAAATGTGTTCTGCATTTTAGCTACGTCGGTAAATTACCCGATAAAATCTTGTTATTTGGTCAGAAAAATTAATTCAGCTCTACCAGCTCAAAATTAGAAACAGTTATGCGCAAAAATTCTTAAACAAACAAACAAATACAATTCTGAACTTTATTTATGTGAATTTTATTTAAGTTATTTTAGTATGATTTTTATACTAAAGCTTAAGAACCAGTTTCTGTACGTTAAAGTGTATGAAGTTTCTTTTTTTGTCACAATATTTTAAAGGTTTTTTTCTCTCTGTCTAAATGTCTTAGCTTGTTCTTGCTTCCTGCATCAGTTTTCATTTTCTATTCCTTGCATCAATATCTTACTTCTTAAACCCTTTACCAAAGTTCGACCTCTTTATTTTTTTTTTGGTGTTTTTTTTCTTGTTATATTCCGCATCACGGCCTTACTTTTTAACCCTTGCTTCAAGATTTCCATTTTGATTTGTTGACTGAAGTTTATGTTTCTCATATTCTGCATCACGGCCTTACTTCTTAACCCTTGCTTCAAGATTTCCATTTTTACTTCTTGACTAAAGTTTATGTTTCTCATATTCTGCATCACGGCCTTACTTCTTAACCCTTGCTTCAAGATTTCCATTTTTACTTCTTGACTAAAGTTTATGTTTCTCATATTCTGCATCACGGCCTTACTTCTTAACCCTTGCTTCAAGATTTCCATTTTTACTTCTTGACTAAAGTTTATGTTTTTCATATTCTGCATCACGGCCTTACTTCTTAACCCTTGCTTCAAGATTTCCATTTTTACTTCTTGACTAAAGTTTATGTTTCTTATATTCTGCATCACAGCCTTACTTCTTAACCCTTGCTTTAAGATTTACATTTTTACTTCTTGACTAAAGTTTATGTTTCTTATATTTGCATCACAGCCTTACTTCTTAACCCTTGCTTCAAGATTTCCATTTTTACTTGTTGACTAAAGTTTATGTTTCTTATATTCTGCATCACAGCCTTATTTCTTAAACTCTACATCAAGGCTCTTCAATTTTACTTTTTGCTTCAAGATTCTTATTTTTATGTTCTATATCAAGAACTTACTTCTTAATTCTTACTGAGATATTTCGGCTTTTATTTCTAATGTAAGGGTTCTCACATTTTAATTCTTGGCTTAAGGTTTTTTAAATCTTTTCATAAATGTTCTTGTTGTTTATTTTGCATCCTGAAGGTTTTCACATCTTATTTACTGCATCAAAGTTCCCGATTTTTTATTTCTTTGATCAAAGTTTCTTACTTCTTGTATTTGATGACCACGTTTTGTTTACTACAAGGAGATTTTTAATTTTTATTCGGTACGAAAATTTTACTTCTATTTTTGTAAAGAAAGTTTACATTTATCTTTGATCTAAACACAGACGTTTTTTTTTTCATATTCTTATCTGCATGAAAGGTTTCACCTCTTACCACTCAACTGAATGTTTTCATTGATTGGAAATTAATACTAATTTCCTCTAAATGAAGATTATAATTTCTTACTTTAGCGTTACTTGAGGTTATTATATCCTCAATATATATATTGTCTATATCGTTACTGTTGTCAACGCTATACACTAGAATGTTCAGGTTAGAATATGAGAAGAATTATCAAGAACGGCTTGTTACTAACCCTCATCAATCTGTTCCCAGCAAACTTAATGTTTAAACAAATGTAAGCTCATTAATACTATTTGAATAAAAATTGCGTGGATTCAGTTGAATCAGCTGTTGGCACTCAGTAATAACTAATGTTGAATTAAAAGTACCCGTGATGGAAAGTTCACGTTTTCAACTCTCAGCGAACGCCAAATTAAAACTACAACATTAATATTTTGTGTTATTTTTTCAGCTTTTAGCTTAGACATGCTCAATATTTAGTGAACAGCAGCGGTGATTTTCTTTTTCCCTAGCGGTAGTGATATATTTCACAAAAGTTCACTTAGGACTCAAGATGTCCTTTTCATTCTGCAGGTAGTTTTCACTCAGGACTTAAGGTGTTCTTCTCATTCTGCTGGTAGTTTTCACTTAGGATTCAAGGTGTCCTTTTCATTCTGCAGGTAGTTTTCACTTAGGATTCAAGGTGTTCTTCTCATTCTGCTGGTAGTTTTCACTTAGGACTTAAGGTGTTCTTCTCATTCTGCTGGTAGTTTTCACTTAAAATTCAAAGTGTTCTTTTCATTCTGCAGGTAGTTTTTACTTATGATTCAAGGTGTTCTTCTCATACTGCAGGTAGTTATCACTTAGGAATCAAGATGTTCTTTTCATTCTGCAGATAGTTTTTACTTAGGACGTAAGGTTTTCTTCTCATTCTGATGGTAGTTTTCACTTAGGACTCAAGGTGTCGTTTGCATTCTGCAGATAGTTTCTTTGTCTAAGTGTCATTACAAATACGACATTGTGTTTCATTCTTCTGTTGAATCATTGTTTGGGTTAATGATTGTTTCAATGTTGGTCTGCAGGTTTACATATAATGTCGATTTGTTACGTACTTTATTTCCTTAGTGTTATTATACTTGGATTTGCTATTGAAGCGTAAATATCTTGTTTGCTAGAAATAAGTATTGGGCCAGAAAATAAAATATACCAGCATAAAATGGCGTTTCTTTGCTGCAGGGTTCAAAGACCCCTCAGGATTCACAAAAGCCCCTGTGTACCAGTTTAAATCCTTGTCTCTAATTACTTTTACAGAAACTCAGAGAGAGTGTTAGTACCTGACAAAACTCCGATAGATAAACTAGGCCACGTGTGCCAAATTTGGTTCCTCTAACTTACGAGTAGTGTTTGAACTCAGTTTCAAAAACGGTACATCCCGGTTCTCTAGAAAAACTATAAACTCAAGGGCAAGCTCAAGTTCAGCGATTCTGTAAATCTGTCTCTAAGCCTCTATTATGTGTGGGTCACTTTCTTGGGAAACTTTGGCCTCTTTAGTCTGGAGTACTCCATACATGAAAGGTCAACCCCTGGGCCATCCTAAATGTCTTTGTCTTCATAGATCCAAAATTGATTATGTAAAGAGTTCATGGGAAAGCAAATTAAAAAAGCCAAAACGTGAATTAATATAGAGGCTTAGAATCTCATTCAATTATTATTTATAACCTTAAAGTGATTGATGTTTCTTAATTCTTTTTTTAAAACTTTTCAACAAGAAAGCGCTATTCTTCTAAATAAATAAACCGATTTTAGTATTTTTTCTGTCTGTTTTATGTGATTCATATTTTGTTCGATTTTATGACTCGTTATCGTTATTGATATCGCATGATGTCCGTTCTGTTTTCCTTAAGATTTTATTAAACAAAGTTTTTATTTTAATTTTCCTACTCTTACTAAACTGTTTTATGTCTGTTGAAAGTAACGATTGGCATGGATATCAAACGTTTTCAGTTGTCGAGACTAACAAGTAATATGGTATGTATGTCTTTGTCAAACGCCCTGTCAAATATGCTCGCCCTTTCAGCCGTGGGGGCGCATAATGAAACGATCAATCGTACTTTTCGTTGGTAAAAGAGCAGCCCAAGAGTTGGTTTTGGGTGGTGGGGACTAGTGGCCTTCCCTATTGTTTTACACTGCTAAATGAAGGACTGCTAGCGCAGATGGCCCTCGTGTCGCTTTGCGCGACATTCAAAACAAACAAACTTTGTCAAATATTTTCAAGTTGTTCAGACTAACATAGCATATAGTATATATATATATTTGTCCAAGTTTTCAGTTTGTTCATACTAACATGTAATATGGTATGTATATTTATCAAACGTTTCCAATTTGTTCAGACTAACATAGCATATAGTATATATATATATATATTTGTCCAAGTTTTCAGTTTGTTCATACTAACGTGTAATATGGTATGTATATTTGTCAAACGTTTCCAATTTGTTCAGACTAACATAGCATATAGTATATATATATATTTGTCCAAGTTTTCAGTTTGTTCATACTAACGTGTAATATGGTATGTATATTTGTCAAACGTTTCCAATTTGTTCAGACTAACATAGCATATAGTATATATATATATATTGTCCAAGTTTTCAGTTTGTTCATACTAACGTGTAATATGGTATGTATATTTATCAAACGTTTCCAATTTGTTCAGACTAACATAGCATATAGTATATATATATATTTGTCCAAGTTTTCAGTTTGTTCATACTAACGTGTAATATGGTATGTATATTTATCAAACGTTTCCAATTTGTTCAGACTAACATAGCATATAGTATATATATATATTTGTCCAAGTTTTCAGTTTGTTCATACTAGCGTGTAATATGGTATGTATATTTGTCAAACGTTTCCAATTTGTTCAGACTAACATAGCATATAGTATATATATATATATTTGTCCAAGTTTTCAGTTTGTTCATACTAACGTGTAATATGGTATGTATATTTGTCAAACGTTTCCAATTTGTTCAGACTAACATAGCATATAGTATATATATATATTTGTCCAAGTTTTCAGTTTGTTCATACTAACGTGTAATATGGTATGTATATTTGTCAAACGTTTCCAATTTGTTCAGACTAACATAGCATATAGTATATATATATATATTTGTCCAAGTTTTCAGTTTGTTCATACTAACGTGTAATATGGTATGTATATTTGTCAAACGTTTCCAATTTGTTCAGACTAACATAGCATATAGTATATATATATATATTTGTCCAAGTTTTCAGTTTGTTCATACTAACGTGTAATATGGTATGTATATTTATCAAACGTTTCCAATTTGTTCAGACTAACATAGCATGTAGTATATATATATATTTGTCCAAGTTTTCAGTTTGTTCATACTAACGTGTAATATGGTATGTATATTTGTCAAACGTTTCCAATTTGTTCAGACTAACATAGCATATAGTATATATATATATATTTGTCCAAGTTTTCAGTTTGTTCATACTAACGTGTAATATGGTATGTATATTTGTCAAACGTTTCCAATTTGTTCAGACTAACATAGCATATAGTATATATATATATTTGTCCAAGTTTTCAGTTTGTTCATACTAACGTGTAATATGGTATGTATATTTATCAAACGTTTCCAATTTGTTCAGACTAACATAGCATATAGTATATATATATATATATTTGTCCAAGTTTTCAGTTTGTTCATACTAGCGTGTAATATGGTATGTATATTTATCAAACGTTTCCAATTTGTTCAGACTAACATAGCATATAGTATATATATATATTTGTCCAAGTTTTCAGTTTGTTCATATGGTATGTATATTCAAACGTTTCCAATTTGTTCAGACTAACATAGTATCAAACGTTTCCAATTTGTTCAGACTAACATAGCATATAGTATATATATATATTTGTCCAAGTTTTCAGTTTGTTCATATGGTATGTATATTTATCAAACGTTTCCAATTTGTTCAGACTAACATAGCATATAGTATATATATATATTTGTCCAAGTTTTCAGTTTGTTCATACTAACGTGTAATATGGTATGTATATTTGTCAAACGTTTCCAATTTGTTCAGAATAACTTATACCATATATACATTTGCCAATTGTTTTCAGTAACTGTTTGTATCAGTAAAGTTTTGTGTGTATGTCTATTATCAGTTTGTTTAAAATAACACTGAATGTATAAATCTATAATAATAATTAATACAAAACGATGTTTATTTAGCTCAGTGAAAGATAAAACATTTATTAAAAATTTCAGACGACTAGTTTTGCTAACACAGTTAACATAATCAGGAATAGTCTATGTCAGTTTTGACAGTCTTTAAGACCAAGTTTTATTACACATGTCTGCGTCAGCTATTCTCAGTTTATTAGTTCGTAGTTTGTTCAAACATTTCGTAGGTATGTTTTTTTAGTTGTTTTTTTCAATTTGTTTAAAGAAATGTTTCACACTTATGTCTTTTTTAAGTAACTGTTTCAAGTTTGTGAAGAAAAATGAAGGGGTAAACTGTTTTCAGTTATTTCAGTTTAGTATTTTGTTTCTCATAAAACATTAATATTAACCACACTATATTATTTATTCACTTTGTGGGAATTTCAAGAAAATTAATGTAATAACAATATTTTAACAAGACTGTGGCCGCTATATCCATTGCCAATGATGCGTTTCGCCTTATCCAGATTGCATAAGGCAGGATGGGACTTATAGTTTAAATGTCTTTTTTTAAAGCTGACTAATCGCCAGTATAATTAACTATGCTTGATAAACGATATACACTGTGTGTTTAAACTCGTCTAATGAAACTATCGCCAGATGCTAAACAGAGTTAGTTGTACTTTGTATAATGAAACTATCGCCAGATGCTAAACAGAGTTAGTTGTATCTTATCTAATGAAACTAGCACAAGATGCTAGATGGTTTTAGTTGTATCTTGTCTAATGAAACTAGTACAAGTTGCTAGATGGTTTTAGTTGTATCTTGTCTAATGAAACTAACACAAGATGCTAGATGGTTTTAGTTGTATTTTGTCTAATAATATTGGACCAAGATTTCAGATAGTGTATCTAGTGCAAGATGCTAAACAGTGCCAATTTCATTGTGTCTTCTGAAACGTAAGATACTATGCAGTTGTTATTTGTTTCATGTCTACTAACATAGTTGCAAGATGCTATATAATCCAATTTTTACCATATCTTCTGTTATCAGTACGAAATGCTAGACAGTTTCTGTATTGTCTTAATGTACAAATACAGTATGATAAACAGATACATTAGTTGAGGCAAGTAAGACGTAGCTTCACATACCCCAGTTAATAATAGTAATGTCATTTCATAATACTAAAGTTAGTAAAAAGCTGTGCTAATATTACAGCTCACCTTTGTGCTAAATGCGAAGTACTTGTAGTATTTTGTGTTACTGTTTGTATATGCACATATGTACTTCTTTCTAAAAGCTGCTGTACTGTTATGGCTACCAGTGTAAATTTTACCAGTAAGCACGTATTGAGTATGAATACTTTCGCAATAATTACTTATAAATAGATTACGCTGAGAATTGGTTTTAACAAAGAGATAATGGCGTCTGAGTATCCATAAACAAAGGTAATTAAATCCAGTTTGTCGTTTAGCTAGGGATTTATAATCTTCCCAAGCATAGAGTCAGAAACAATGTAAAAACGCACAGAAAGTAACAAAACTGTCGAACATTCTAAACATTATTAAGTTTAAAAGTTATAAGTAAGAATATCATCACACAAATAATAAAAGATAAACTTCTAAGGGATTGTTCTTACCTTGATTTGTGAAGTAAAATGACGTATCTAAGGATATGTTTGAACTTTCTTCTTGAAAAATATTCTGAAACCTTAAGTAACGGTCTACAATACATTTTGGCTTTGTATTGTCTACAATGGTTGTTATTCCATTACAAAATACTATACTTGTGTTACCATTTTTATAATTTAACTTTTTTAAAGTTTAAATATGATTGTAATTTTCGTTCGAAAAATTCAAAAACTTCCACATAAATATAAAGTAGAAATGTAGATGAATGTAAAAGCGGTTTGATGGCGCCAGACACAAGCCTGGTAGGCCACTTGGTTACTAAAATTACAGGCCGCACTATTCACGTGATTAAAGGTTGCGAATAGATTCAGAAATTTGTTGAGAGAAAATATCCTCAACCAGACAGCACACAAAATACGTAACTTCATTTAATTCACTCTATAACATACCCTATACACTAAACCAGTACCACAAAGTATTGCGTAGTGTACTTTTGTAAATATGGAGGTATGAAGAATAAATACTGTACTTATGATGAATCACGAGGAATTATTTATAAATAACCTTCTTGTAACTTAGAATTACACAAATTAAAATTTTTGTGACTTACTAACTTCCATATTTTGAATTTCATTTTAAGAAAATAATATTATAATGAAAATGAAAACTATTAATAAGTACACCATTATTTCAAATAAACTTTTTTTTTCAAAGGATTAAAAATATCGTTTTATATTGCATCGTGATTAGATATTCAGGTACGGTTCATGTTAAAGTCGATATTACAAGTATGCCCATCTATACTTTAATTATACAAGTTGTTTACAAACATGTTCTGTGACCTTTCAAAATTTGAAATCAGACCTTGTTGTTACTTTAACTTAAGCTCTAGTTTTTAGTTTAACAAACTAAAGAAGCTGCAATTAAACTATGTAGATTCATAGCCATCAAACCTCAGAACTGGGTGAGGAACCCATATTCCATTCATTCTTTAGTTCTTTATTTCTTGTTTTCAATTTGTTTTGTAAATTCCTTAACACTATCTTAACAGCAGCCCCCCTCCCAGGAACACAGCGGGATATCTGTGGACTTGCAACGCTACAAACCGGATTTCGATACCCGTGATGGGCAGAGCACAAATAGTCCATTGTCTAGCTTTGTATTCTCAAAGTCTGTGTTAACCTGAAGATGATATAAGAAGTTCGAAACTTTGTTCTGTACTTTATTTCAATTAAAGTACTAATACCCATACCAGCTGTCTTGAGAATACATTTTTATTTCAAGTGGGTTTCTCGGCATGACGAATTGTCTAGCTTTGTACTTAACTTCAAACAAACTTTAACAGCTATATTGTATTGGATTTTCTTCGAGGGCTGCAGTTGGACATTATTGTGTTTTCTATTGACTTTGTTTGTTTGATTTTTATTAAAGTACAAAGCTATGCCTTCTGCGGGTATCAAAACCCAGTTTTCAGTGTTATAAGCCTTCAAATTTACAATTGAGCCGCTGAGCGACATCGTTTGTTAAGTTTTCGAGTTTATAGCTTTGAAACCTGACTGTGCTGCTTCTTAAAACTAATAGTGTTTAACATTTCTTGGAATAACTGATATTAAATATCTTATATGAAAAACCTGTAGGAGAAAAGACAGTTCGGGACCCTTGGCTAAGTAGAACGATGTTTTATCATTTAATTATTTAGGAGTACACGTCTACCTGTCAATATTCACTTATAAAACCTTCATAGGAGAAACTTCATAAATGATACTAGTAACTGACGGAAACGATTTTTACATTTGGGTAATTCATTTGTAGAACAGAGTTCTGGTAGGCATGGGTCCAGCGCACAAGTTCTGATATAGCTCTCTTTTCACTTACTAGTTTTTGAATTAATATTTTCAAAGTTTTTAATATAAAATAATAATTTTAATATTTGTTTTGTCTCTTAAGCATTTCAACAATGCTTAAAATTTCGGATATCATACTTATAAAATATTTAACAATGCTTAAATGTCGTAAAAATTCAAATTGTTACTTAAGCGTGATTACGGCTCAATTATTTGTTTGTTTGTTTTTGAATTTCGCACAAAGCTATTCGAGGGCTATCTGTGCTAGCCGTCCCTAATTTAGCAGTGTAAGACTAGAGGGAAGGCAGCTAGTCATTACCACCCACCGCCAACTCTTGGGATACTCTCTTACCAACGAATAGTGGGATTGACCGTCACTTTATAACGCCCCCACAGCTAAATGAACATTTGAAAGTTGAACTTTTGTGTGAAAAGTTCCATTATCTAGTGAAAAGTAAAATATTTCTATCTTCTTATTCTATTATTTTGTTTAATTTGTTTAAAAATTCCTAGATTATAGCACTTGTCATCCACGCTTTATTATTCACTTTCCATTCCACGGGAAGTTGAATCTTCCTTAAATTTTTGAAACAGTGCAGAATTTCGCTTTTACATACTTCCCATGGTTTCTCTAGTTTCCCATCAGCAGATGATGTTTTAAATATCGAAATTGGGACCAATAAGTTCAGCTGTTTACTGTTTGCTTTGGAAACATGGGTTTGGATCAATTAGCCAATTGAAAAACACTGAGTTTGTATGTTGAGTCTTCTGGTAAGAGAGCCATAAAAGCCTTGCTGTGTTTGTCATTTTAGATAACTGTTTATCAACTGCGTTATGGACAATTTACATTTAAAAAAGAAAATAGAGAAAGAACCTTGTTGAAACAACATAACAAATATATCAAAGGAAAGTTAATATTCAGGGAAAATACAGTTTGGTACGTTCTTCGTAGGGTTATTTTTATGAGCAGAATCATCTGATATGTTTAACAAATGTACAGTTTAATACGTTCTTCGAAGGGTTACTTTTATGAGCAGAATCATCTGATATGTTTAACAAATGTACAGTTTGGTACGTTCTTCGTAGGGTTATTTTTATGAGCAGAATCATCTGATATGTTTAACAAATGTACAGTTTGGTACGTTCTTCGTAGGGTTATTTTTATGAGCAGAATAATCTGATATGTTTAACAAATGTACAGTTTGGTACGTTCTTCGTAGGGTTATTTTTATGAGCAGAATCATCTGATATGTTTAACAAATGTACAGTTTGGTACGTTCTTCATAGGGTTATTTTTATGAGCAGAATCATCTCATATGTTTAACAAATGTTTTGCAGATGGTTAAATTTTCTTGGTCGCAAACTAGAAGGAAGACATAAAGTTTCCAAAGATGATATTACAAGTACAAAAACAGAAGTGAATATAGCTAATTCTAAAACCTCTGAGGTTTAGTAGGATTCGTGAAAAGGAGAAACATTCATAAAGTTTCAGAACTGGACGAGGTAGTTATACGCTGAAAATGATCCATAGAGTACGTCGTCTTACAATCATATGTCTGGATTAAAAAGTAGCAGGTGCAGAGATCTACACAATCAGTGTTGTCATAAGCCAAACATTGCCGAATGAAGGCTTTATATATCTAGAAAAGAGGCGCCTGCTATCACTTACGATGTAGTAACAGACAGTAATATGAATCTTTATAGCATGTAACTCATATACCGGAGAGATATAATCTTTAGATAGATATTTTGAGTGATGTTTTGTCACAGTAGGCTCACAATAACATGTTTTCCAACATCTCTCATTATACGGGTTTTCAGTAAAAATAATAAAATAGCATTTCAAATATGCTTTTTGCATATTGCTGCCGAAAAGACCTTTCTCTAGTACTAGAGATTCATGAAACTTGCTACATAGTTTCATAATATATAAAACCTCGAATTGACTGTCACATTACGACGCCCCCACGGCTGAAAGATTGAGCATGTTTATTGTGACGAGGGTTCAAACCCGCGACCCTCAAATTACGAATCAAGTGGTCTAACCAACTGGCCATTCCGGGCCAATGTCTCTATTATCATGATGGTAAAGCTTCAAGTGAGTAGAAATTATAGATCTGTTAGAGTCTATGGCGACGGATCGAAATTTAAAAAAACAAACAAATTACGTTTTTAATTATAAGTTTTTTCTTCTCGTAATTGACGAATTTATTCTGTATCTATATTTTCATTTTTCTAATAAAAAATTTCTATCAAAGCCTAGAACGTCTTGCATTCCTTTGTTATTTTACCAAATACAGCATGAAGATTTGCTATCATTACTCTATCATGTACAACATCGAAATAACAAATTATACCACAAGTTCGTACGTGTGTTTTATATTAGTGATTTATTTTTACAAATACTACTACCTTAACACAGTAACGAGAATAACAGGGGATAAGCGACATTCTATCAATCTAGAAGGTTTTTCCTCTCAAATTAGTCAATAATATTTAAATCATAATAGTCTTCAACAGTATTATGCAAACTGCTCAATAATGCCAAATATGTCGGGTTGAAGAAATGCCCATTCTGTGCCACATGAGAACACAACTTTATATAGCATAGATCTGGATAAATGCCTAGTCTATGTGACACGAAAATGTAGCTTCATGAAGTATAAATCTAGGGGAAAGCGTAGTCTATGTCACACGAGATGGGGACATTATGTAGCATAGGGCCTGACTGCATCATACGAAAATATTACTTTACGTAATATAGATTTTAAGAAATTCCTAGTCTGTATCTCACAAGAAGGTAAATTTATGTGAAAGAGTTCTGGAGAAATACCCAGTCTGGGTTACTCCACAATGTAACTTTATGTAGCATAAGTTTGGAGAAACTTCCATTCTGCTTGACTCAAGTCGTTTATGAGCTTAAGGTCAGGATATGAATAAACGTATGTTTAACTGGTTTAAATTCTAATACGACAATAGAATATTGTCTAAGTATAAATCAATGTCTTTTGTAGCTGGTCCACATTTTATTACTATGTGGTTAAAATCTGTATTGGCTTAACTTCTATGGTTCAAGTGGTAAATATAATATGTCCAGATGTTAAAGAAGCCTATATTGTCTAGTTTAAAAGCTTCATTTATTGTATGCGTTAGATAAGTAGAATTGTCAATCTCTGTCCAGATTTGGTCCTCCCCTAGGACAAAAGTAAGTCTTGAGATTTACAATGCTAAAATCAGGGGTTCGATTCCCCTCGGTGGACACAGCAGATAGCCTGATGTGGCTTTGCTAAAAGAAAAACACATATGCACACTGTCTAAATTTGAAGAAAACTTATTTAATCTAGTTTAATTCCGTATTCAATGTAAGGCTTAAATCTATACAGTTCCTTGTTCCGTATGGTTCGTATAGTGTCCTTCTAGTTCCAATTTTGGACAAATGTTTTAAGATTTTAGTATCTTGTGTTGCAGATTGGAAAAACAAAGTTTACATGATTTAGTTCCAAAGCATTATCTCCTATGCCAGTTTTATTATTTAGAATAGTATTTTTCAGTTTTAAGAAATAGCTATTTTACTTAATACTAGTCTTATTACTCATATGATCGATAATTGGAGCCGTGCAATTTGTTTGAGCTAAGTGGTTTTTACAGTTTAGGTCAGTGGTTCTTAACCTGGAGGTCGTTTGAAGTTTCTCCGGGATCACGGGAGGTTTGGGAATTATTGGGGAAATCACGGAGCAGTTTGTAGATTTTGTGGCAAGTGCCTGTAACTGCCCACCAATGAGAAACACGCTGAAGTGTGGCAGTTGATCCACGTCGAGATGCTTGTTGCGCAACCACCTGTCTAATTTTGAGTAAAAATTTTAATATATTACAACGTTTTGAATTGCCTAAATGTTTTTAACAATATAATATTAATACACCGAACTTAAAATTTAAATATCAAAGTTTCCATTGTATTTAGTTTATTTTCTCATTATATATATTGGAAGCGGAAAATTTTTGGAAAAATAATTTGGCCTCTAAACAATTCGGTCTCAAGAAAATTCGTCCTCAAGATAATTAGGTCTTGAGATAATTGAATCTCAGGATATTTCTGCCTTAATTCATTTGACCATCAAAAAATTTGCCTGATAAACCTCAGCAATTACAAAGAAAATTAATTTGTTCACAAGACTTATATTAAATTAGAAAGACAGATAAAATTTTACCATACTATGTATATATATATATTGATGGCTCTGAAAACAACGGCACGCAATAGGCTTGTGACTAACGCCGACATGAGGTGTTGTCTGTCGAGCACTTCTCCTCACTTTGATGTACTTCTGGCTGCAAAACAATATCAACCCTCACACTGAGTGAGTAAGTAGGTTTTGTATGTTCAGTAATTCTATAGATTTTACATTTGTTTAGAACTTGTAGCATTTCTCAAGGTCATTTATTTGTAACATTTTTAATATATTAAGATATTTATATAGTTTTGTTTTATTCTACCTTTACGCAAAGTTCACCATTACAAAAATTATTATAGGGGTCACGGTAATACCCTGAAAAGTCTCAAGGGGTAAGACGATGAAAAAGGTTAAGAACCTCTGGTTTAGGGTCTATGATATATTCAAGACAACATACATAATAATTTACCTAGTACAAAAAGTCACACATATTTTTGACACCTATACGTGAATGTATAAAATTATTAAAGAAAATAAAACATTATACAGTTAAATAGAAAATAAAAAATATCTGCAATTATATCAGATAATCACCAAATATCTCTCCTGTCAAAGTAACTTCTATACCTAACAACAAATTTAAAAGTGACTTTTACAGCTAAACAACCAATTTCTACAAAGTATCTAAGAAATAAGTTTTAAATGTATTTGTATAGAGCATTAGAGATAAACAGAAACAATAACATGGTGTGGACTTTAAAAATTAAATGTGAAACCCAATTTATCATCTGAAATATTACAGATTCAAACACACCATATATGTATTATGTTATTATAAGCTAATTTAAGACAACTTGTTCATTGCAGATTTTTGCTTCATAGATAACTTGGTTCAATAATTCTAGTTTACTATATTTAGTTCTTATTAAATCTAAAACTGAGCTGAATTAAAAGTTGCTTTTCACAACGGGTAGAAAAACTAAAACTAATTTCTCTAGTGAATAAATATGCTTACGGTTGCTTCCTACAATGGAAATCAACCTTCTTTCTATATATCTATCTAAAACCAAAAATTTACAAAACAAAACAAGAAGTTATTATTAAATAGAAACGTTACATTTCATAAATTTACTATAACTGTATTTTTACATTACATGTTACAAAAGCGGTAACATCAGCGTCTGGTACAAGTTTACAGTATTCTTAAAATCACTTGTGAAAGAATTATTGTAGTAATTTGATTGTAACTTAAGATATTAAAATAGCAATAGAGCACGATTCAACTTTACATGAATAATGTTATTTATTGTGTGGCTACAGCTTTAATACTGATAATATTATCTGTGTAAGGTTTAAACAAATAAAGACGTCGTCTGGTACAGATTTCATGATAATAGAAATATTGTCTAATATGGGTTTTATAATAATTATTACACCATCTATCTTAGTTTTTAAAGTAATAGTGCCATCATCCGATATAGATTTGCTAGTAATAGTAACATTCGTTGATACATATTTAATAGCAACAGTAATATTATAAAACCAACTTCTAGAGTGATAATTTGATCACATCAGTTTTTCATCACCTATCCGATGACATACGGTTGCACTAATGAAATGGTTGTCTGGTCTATATTTACAACAATAATTATAAGTTTAATAATAATATTGAATCATGTTAACAACTAGAGTATTAAAATAGCATAGCTTAGGTTTTAAGACTTCCAGTGTTTTAGTTGTTTGTTCGTAATTAAGCACAAAGCTGGGGTACCTGTGTTCTGCCCGACACGAGTATCGATACTCGGTTTCTAGCGTTGTGAGTCCGCAGATATAACGCTGAGGGGGGTAAGGGGCGTCTGACTGTATATCGTTATATTTGCAACAATAATTGTAACCTCGCCTGATCCAAGTTTATAAGACTGGTACCATGTTGTTCTAAATTTTATAAACACTCTATCGCGGATTTTAAAATATTACGGCGACATGATGAAAGACTCAACAAAATTATAAGTGTATCATATTGAAAAAAGATTTTACAACTTTGAGGTAAGAATCGATGTTACGATGTTAAATTATAAATTCTAAGAAATCTTCACTGGTTTTTACATAAATTCTAAAATCCTACAAAGCTAGTTATTAATGCTACTTTAATACTTTGATAAACTGTTTTCTACAACTATATAACTAAGTCTGAGAAGAGTTGAAGAAGTAGTGTCAGAGTAAAATGCAAAAAGCCTAGTTGTTAAAGTAAACAATATTTATCATGTATAGACTTATAAAGATGCGAGTTAGTTTAAAAAGTTTGGTTTTCTGCAATAAACAACCAGATGTTGTGAGATCGTTGTCCATTTGCAAAAATTTTACATAAAATTGTATATTTTGGCTAGCCTTAGGCTGTTGAACTATGTTTAATGTGTAGAATTCTGTTAATTGAAATTTTTATAATAAATATTTTTTATTGTTTTCTTCTTAAACCAGTTATTAAGTCACGTTTGAGGAAATACTGGTAAACCTTTAGGCTGTTTCGAACTGAACAGGCTAACTTTGTTTGTTAAGCAACACATATTTCCATAATGAAGTACCAAACTATTCTTTGTGCAATATTACATAGCAAAGGAAACTAAATATTGTAGTAACATGGGAAGCTTCTTCCAAAGTGCCTGAGAGTTCCTTTATATACACATGTTTATAAACCTGCATTCCTTACATGACTACTTACATTCGGATTTTCAATCACTTAAGTATTTCAGTAGCTTCAGTCGATTAAAGTTTTTCTTTAAACTACAGTTCGAAAAATTTCTAAAAAATCAGGTAACTTTTGGTGATACAAGGTCAAATTTTACCAGTTTTTGACAGTCAAAACAGTATTTTTTACACGACATTCTTACCTTAAACCGAATAAAATCCGCAAATTTAGTAAATATATTTGATGGTAAGCAGCTGACAGAGTAACTCTTACTAAATGTAAAATCAATGTAAAACGCTTATAACATATACTTTATACGTTGAAACACGAATCGTGTTTTGTAGTAATTATTAATTTTCTAGACATTAATTATAAATTGCGTGTAAATTTGAAAATACTAAGTTCTTTTCAAACAAACGTGTTAAACAAGGAACATTTGTACACACACACACACACACTAAAGTAGCTTTACTCTCATGATTCCAAGTTTTATACGACTAAAAATAAAACTTTGAAATTATGAACTACAAATTGCTTATTATCATAAAAATAAAAATAATGCATATATTATGCAGCAAAATTACACAACCTGTACCTAAATAAAACAGCTTCAAATAACATTTAACAGGATGTTAGACATAGTTGTAATGGAACTCCACAATCCACAGCAATTTAACATTAGTTTGTTTTTTTAAGAAGTAATAGTAATAAACGCACTTTTAGACTTTAGAGGTCTTTCGGTAGGCCATTAATCAGACTGTTTGGCCAGAGAGGCCTGACATGTCTTGTTATTTAAGACGTCTGACTCGCAATCGAACCAAGTCACTGAACATGCCCACCCTTTCTACCGTGAAGACATTATGATATGATGGTCAATCTCCCTATTTATTGAAAAATGGTAGTGCAAAAGTTAACGGTGGGTGGTGTTGACTACTTGCCTTCCTTTTAGTCTGTTGCTTCAAAATTAGAGATAGCTAACACATATTTCCCTCATGTGAAATCCAATAGGCAAACAGAAGAAATCATTTTCCAAGCGACAAGAAATACAGTAAATCATAACTAAGTAAAAGTAGTAATACTGACATGGCATTTTATTAAGGTATCAATCACTGATTATTCGGCCTAAATTATGAAAAAAATGCCGTGACCACATAATCGTGTTAAATTAATTACTCTTTTATTTTAGTGTATTATATTTCTAATTTTATGCTGTCAGCTAAGTAGAAGTAAGTTTAAGTTACAAAATACCGATGCTTTAACTGAACATAACAATATGACCCACGAAGCTATATGATATGAAACGTGATGTAATTATTGGCCTGATAAATTTAGCAAAAATTTAAATCTACAATAACTTCAATTCTGCATTTGTGAGTGAGTAGTAATAGCAACTGACTCATATTAATTGTTGTTGTCTAAGATTTAGTTTGAAAGAGTTGAAAATAAAATTGAAATGAAAATTTTTTTTTGAAACACAATTTTTTTCAGTAACCAAGTCAAAGGTCATGTATGGAGACTATGTTAACACGTGAAAACTATTGTTAAATACAAAACTCTAGTACAACAATGCAACAAATCCATTGAATATGAGATTAACATATCACTGGACACCATGTAAATACATAAAAACTGACTGTTAAATGTGACAGTTGATTAATGGGCAACATGTTTTGTAAATATGATATTAACATATGACTGGAGACTATGACAAAACATGAGAATTGACTGTTGTATTTAACAATTGATAACAAGGCAACATGTCCGATTAATATGGAAAGATTAAAAACCTCGTGAATATGACAAGGTTAGACTGCAGGCATAGTAAGCGTGATAAAACTGCAAGATTTATACATAGGACTAGAAACACATTATGCTAATTATGCATACCTATATTTCAGTTTATTAATACCACTGTCCAAACAATCCTTCACTTGCTTGGTTGTGATTGTAACTGTACTAATTTCACCGAAAGAGGCCTTAACCACCTGGAGAGTTCACTTATTTTAACCACTCGCACCATTATACAGTAGCGAGTGGTTTGACACTAAAATGGCGTAATATAAGGGATACTTAACGTTACAATTTGTACTATTGTGACATCAGTAAACTGTGCGCTTGCTATGAATGACAAGAAGAATTACACTATGTAACATAAGTTTTGTTCCTGGGTAGTATGTGTTATTTCTTAATCGCTTATGTTGTAAAAGTACAGAAAATGGCCATTATTCCCTTCAAACTTTGCCTTGTGACCTGGATAATGAAATTTAGAATTTTACCTATTTTCTATGTAAAAACGGGCAAATGTACACATTTTCATTTGCAAAAGGTCTGAATAAAACAACATATGAATCAATATTTACATGTATTTATCCTAAAGTTATACAAAAATGTTTAGAAGTGAGTAGTTTTTTGAGAGTTGCGACTGTAATGTAAATCACTTTCACGTATCATCCCCCAAATATAGTCTCCCATCATGTTTTTGTTTTACGCTCCCAGGTCACAAAAGCAAAGTTTGAAAATTAATATAATAATCTCTGATAATGCCATGAAAAAAAGAGATCTCAGTTTAAGTTTTGAAGCCTACATTTCACTTGTTAGCATTCTATGATTCAATAAATTTAGGTAAAACTGAATACATTTTAGCAACAGATGTTAATTTATTTTGCCATCTAACTTTTGCGACATGACGGATTTTGACATCAAGTAAGTTTACACCCGCTTGGTGATGGAAAATGCGTGGCATAAGATATGTATTAAAACTTTTGGTAATGAAAAACGTGTGGTTTTAGATAAGTTTTACTTGAATGGCTGGCAGGGCCGTATAATTTACTAGGCATAATAGGCAAGGGTCTATGGCCTATGAAAACTGTGGGTTCATGAAAATGTTTCCTTAAAGGTTAATCTTTGGTTTAAATTATAGAGCTGGTAGGACCTGCGAACAGAAGGTGCCTAGGCCCTATGACTGTCTTGATCCGGCACTGGTCTATCCAATATACATACATTGTCTGGACAGTCTATCCAACATACATACATTGTCTGGACAGTCTATCCAACATACATACATTGTCTGGACAGTCTATCAATATACATACATTGTCTGGACAGTTTATCCAATATACATACTTATACAGATAGATTGTACAGACAAGGTACTGGAGAGACTGTCCAGACAAAGTATGTATGTTGGATAGACTGTCCAGAGAATGTATGTACACTGAATACGTTGTACAGACAAGGTATGTATATTGGATAGACTGTCCACACAAAGTATGTACATCGGATGATCTATAGAACACGAATACTGTGAAGGAATATTTAAAAAAATAACAAAGGTAAAAATATAAATAAAAATTTATCAGACTCACGAAACATGTTGCTGCAATAGCTATTTCGCCCGAAACTTTTATAGAATATAACAAAGACTCGGCAAGGTGAAGGAATTAGCAAAGACTACCGGCATGTATACAGAACATACGAGAGATCTGGCAAAATGAAGAAATTACCAAAGACTTCCCGAAGTTAGTTGAGTAGATACCGAAGATGGCAAGGTAAAGGAATTAATAGGATATTCCTAACAGTTTGTAAGATTCTCATTGATTTAGATATATACTGAAAATAGGTTTATACATGGGGAAATATTTTAATTGATGTGCAGGTCATCAGATCGATTTCCTCTAATTTTGCATCGTAAAGCAACCAAAAATTGTATTTCACTGCTTTTAGTTTCTTCTTTATAATTGTAAATAATCTATGTTTGCTGTGTTTCAAATTCTGAATGTGTGTTTGTATAAACTAGTTTGAACAGTTTTTTTAAATTAATTTTGTTTATTTTACTACTGTCTTTCCTGTAAAGATAATTTCATTTCAGTCTCTGAACACAGCACCATGTCGAAACTGCTTAGTAAAGATTACTAAGTATTTAAATTTCGTGCACTCAGATTATGTAATACTTTTAATCGGTGTCTTCAAACAATCCTTTCTAGTCATCGTGTGCTCTCTCCAATATATTGAGCCTGTTGGTTTTAAACGGATCAACTGTGTGACACAAGAGGTAATTTGGGTAACTCATGCAGAAAATGGAAACTTCCTTGCCTCCAGGGATTAGCAAATTAGCACCAAAGAATGTGGGCACTATGGGGGCTTGGGAACTCTTCACTCATGCAGGACATACTAGGCTGCGTCTTTGTATTCTTGCGTGGTTATGTGGATCTACTCTTACTTACTTGGTAATCTTGAAGGTTAAATTTTGCTTATTTAATGCTCATCGAGCAAAGGTGACAGAAGACGGTCACGAAAAGTGTTTGTTGCAACTAGGCATAGCTTCAATAATCTGTTAGTCAGTGGTTCAAATAACCCTAACAGAAACAAACAACAGTTGATTGTCTACAGAGCACAAACATTCGTATTATCTTAAAGTTTGTTCCTTTTCTCGCATGCCTAATCGCTTATCAAAACATTATTTTCTCGTAACTACAAGTTATCATTTCACAGTAGTTAATAAAATACGTATTATTTTTAAGAAACTGTTAACATACATTAGTGAGTTATACGAATATGAGTCAGGTGTATTAATAAAACTATATTACCACAAACTGCGCGTTTCATTTTCATTCATAGAAACGTATAGAAATGATCTAGACTTGTTGAAATCTAGCCTGTTAAATGCCCTGGAACAACTGTTTTCCCATTTGAATTCAGAAATAAATTATTATTCCTATTTATATTTGCAATACAGATACCGTTTTGCCGAAATCCAGGTAAACTTTTTGAATCCTTACCATCAATTTAACAGTTAGTGTTATATTAGCAGGCACTTGTTAAATATTTATCACTGTTTATCCACATGAGAAAGTAAGGATTATTCTACTTTATATTCCTAAAGTAGATAATACTTCGATGTGACCTTGGCAAGAGTAGAGAAATAGTTTCATTTTGATGACACTTTGATGACTTAATGTTGCCTTTATCAACATTTAGATAAAGTTTTCATCAAGTCCGCATTAAAATCGTTTGAGACCGTGGCGCACTTGTTTTTTTGGTGTGTTTTTTTTGAGGCCCTTTGAATAGGATACGTGCAAATTTGAAGCTAATTATAATTCATACATATTAAGTTAATTACAGAATATGAGCTAATTATTCAAAGTAAATTGGAATGTGACGCATATACCGTTTAATGATGATATATTACAGAAGGCAAGTAGGAATGAATTAGGTACACAAAAACAATATAGTTGTTGTACATCATTATGCAAACACGCCAAAACACTGCCCTAAAATCGTTTCTTCTTTGCTAATTACTTCTTCATAAAGGTGGTTAAGATACTCGACTCGTAATTCAGGGTTGCGGATTCAAATCCCTGTCACATCAAATGTGGTCGCCCCTTTAGCCATGGGGGCGTTATAAGGTGACGGTCAATCCCACTATTCGTTGGTAAAAGAGTAGCCCAAGAGTTGGCGGTAGGTAGTGATGATTAGTTGCCTTACCTCTAGTCTTACACTGCTAAATTAGGGACGGCTAGCGCACATAGCCCTCGTGTAACTTTGCGCGAAATTCAAAACAAATTTTTTTATAATATATATTTTTTTAAAATGTTCCTTCTATCGTGAACAAGAAAAGGATATTTAAGCGTTCATTTAACATTAAAATACGCAATTCATTTTTTACTCTAATCATTTTAGAAAAAGCTCTCTCTATGATGCAGTTCATGGTGAGTACACACAATGTGTTTTTAATACCACATCAAAAGTATGAAAAATAATGGTTGTTGTTTTGAATTAAGCACAAAGCTACACAATGGATTATCTATGGTCTGCCCACCACGGGTATCAAAACCCGATTTTTAGCGTTTTAAGTCCGCATACATACCGCTGAGTCACAGGGGCGCATGAAAAATATATTCCAGCTTGTTTTTCTGATTGCTTTGGGGCATTGTTAAGTAGAAGTATTGAGTAAGAATAGAACAAATAATAGATAAAATATGACGATTTATCGAAAAAAGAGACAGTAAAGCTAACGGTCCGAGTCGTCAGTAGTGACCAATCACCGCTAGAGGACCTGGCGCAACTTCAACACGATTAATCACTTGACTATCTTTATGGTCAACTCTTGGACAATATCATTCAGACGATACTCAGGTATATTCATACCCTTGGAGAAGAAATACTGTTATAATCGAA
The DNA here is from genome assembly GCF_004210375.1 of Tachypleus tridentatus. Lineage (NCBI taxonomy): Eukaryota > Metazoa > Arthropoda > Merostomata > Xiphosura > Limulidae > Tachypleus > Tachypleus tridentatus. Next base: position 33,324,348 of record NC_134826.1, read on the forward strand.
ATTCAGAAATCTAGTGTCATTCTAACCATGCTTTGGTGATTTCCTTTTATTATTAACATTTGGAGAAAAACTATCATTACAGTCACTGTCTTAAGAATTTTTATCAGTTTGGTTACATTATTATCAACTCATAGTTTACCTATTATTTAAAATTAAACTGTATCGCCCTTGATTTCCTTTCTGGTGATGTTCTCTCTCTAGGTTTCATTGATCTAATAAGTTGGTTAAAAACAAAACGTTTTTTTCGGAGTTTCGACCTTGTTCGAATCAATAATATTTAACGAAATAAAAACAGATTCTAGCCACTTTACAATAAGATTTAAATTTCTTATTTTATGTGTTGAAACACTCATTAATTTAGTGAATTATGTTGTCATGATATAGAACACTTTATGTTAGGTTTCAAGTAAATTTCAATGTAATGTTTAGAACTGGTGTTTGAACATAAACTCTGTATTCGCGTGATCTGAAAACATTGATACATATGTTTTTTGTTTTTCTCACACAGCTACGACGGACGTTATACAAAATCAGCTGGAAAGTTAGATTGTGAAATTAAACATTTTTATATACTAGATGGAAAGTCAGTGTGACACGGAAACACTTTACGCACCAAGAGCGAAAACGATTTTACGTGTCACTTAGAATTACGTATTATGAATGGTAATACATATATATATATATATATGTAAGATGGAAAAACAAGATGATGTACCAATGGCAGCTTTACAAACTTATCAACTGGATTGCGCGTGATGAACTACTGGTTATGAAGGTAGAGGTATGGTCGTGTGTTATTGTTGACTAGCCCTACAGTCGTGAAACCTTACTAGAACATCCTAATTGTATAAACAACAGAATAAAGTCAACCAAGAAAATACAGCAACGAAATAACCTACGGTTTTTGATATACTTATCAGCACACAGGAATGAAAAATTACTACCACTTTATATAGAAAACATACCTACACTAACAGATATCTACACTTCCACTACAAATAGAAAACCTAACTACACTTTCACTACACACAAAAAAAACTGCCTACACCGATAGATATCCACACTTCTACTATATAAAGAAAACCTATTTGCACCGACAGATAAGTACATTTCCACTCAAAACAGAAAACCTACCCAAATCAACAGATATATATATAAACTTCTACTGTATACCGAAATCTACCCAGACCGACAAACACTTATGTTTCCACTGTATACAAAGAACCTACATCTTCACTGTGTCGAAAATCTACCCACTACAACAAATACCTAGACTTACAAAAAACTTTACCCACTCTTACAAAACAAACAAACGAACAATCCTTAAGGAAAGTGCTGCTACTACTGCTGTTTACCTTCCTTAAGGAAAATATTACTACTACTGTTTATCATCCTTAAGGAAAACACTACTACTACTGTTTACCTTCCCTACGTACAAAACATATGTGAAAAACTCAAACACATAATCAAAATGTTGAACGTAGACGTTCGATGGAAATTTTACAAAACAGCAAGATTTATTACAATTAAACTGAAACCCGCTAATAAGTAACATGTAATCTATGAAATTCCATGTTGCTCTAACAATGGAGAAACGGGATGACAATCTGGGACAATAATAAAAGAATAGAAACACAACATGAAACTAATCGAAAAACATAATCTGCCATTGTAGAACACACTACGTCAACTGATCACGAGCAAACACCCAATCAAAGAATGCCTATCTGAATACCATATAAGGCTTGCAGTAACTTGCACAAACTGACCTGAAGACGAAAGGTGGAGGACTTTCGAAACGTCTAACTTTACATTTCAGCTGCATAAGTAGATTATATAATCACCAGTATATTTGTACAAGCGTTTCTCTAATAGAGAAACCGCCCATAGTTACCGCCCATTTCAGAGTTAACTCTATACTGGCAGTTTTATTATCAGCTGGAAAGCAGAATGGTGAACCGGAAGAATCTGCACATATTAGCTATAGGATGTCCATTTACGTACTGGAAGATCTGTGAAACCTAAAACAAACTATACAAACTGATGAAGATATATTTCCTCATCATGATACCATGTGATATTTTATATTCAAAAGAAAACTATCTCTTCAAAATTAAGGGTGGCCCTCACAGGTAGCCCTCGTCGCTTTGTCCAGAATTCAGGAAGACAAACAATACAATGTTATATTTAATATAAACCATATTTTTATAAATTGAATATAAATATGTTATTTTTATGTGAACAGAACTGTGTGGAGACAGATTTCATTTTACGAATTTAGGATGTCGTTACGTCTAAGCTGGTCTTTCAAATAGTGCAATGGTTACTTTTTAACTGAGAGCATCTTCACATGTGAATGAAGTTAAGCCTCGTTGTCAAATCATGAACATAATGTTGAACGATTTATTTGAAAACATTCTATTCATGCTTTGAGCGGGTAACAAAAACCACTTTAAGTGAATAAAGTTGTTTTGATTGGACTTGTTTGCTTGTTATTAAGCACAAAGCTACACAATGAGCTACCTGTGGTCCGCTCATCGTGATTATCGAAACCCAAAATTTAGTGTCATAGACTCTGAAAGTTACCGTTGAGCTACCATGAGTAGTTTCGTCGAGCCGTCATAATACACACAAAAAATAAAATGACAAAACGTCCTTGGTGTTACATATACTTCTTTTTTAAAAAATCATTTTAATTTAAGGTCTATTCGTTCTTGATGATAAACAAACACTGGCACGAAACTTTCCTACATCTTTAGCGATGTATAAGAAGTAAGGTTTCAGATATGCTCTATACCTTCAACAAATTATAACAGTGGTTATCAATTCTCTTATTTAGTTCAAAGTGCCAGACAATATGATGCAATAACTCAACACTAGAGCTGGTTAACATGAACATCAAATATTGTTTGGGTTAAAAATTCCGATTATTTTGATAATTATTCTATATAATGCAACGAATCAGAAGAACGTCTTGCAATTTTTAATTTAAATTACAGTGTATTGGTGGTGTAATGGTTATTCTCCGACGTCTGTAGAAATCCTCTAAAACAAAGTGAGAATGGCCAAACATTTGGCGAAATTGCTTTGAATCAATTGTTAGTCAATGTTATTTTGTTACTTATTGAAGTTGGTGGCTTACACCCTGAAGCAACTAATTTATAAATATTCTAGATGGACCAAACGTTTCCGCACTTCTTTGTCTCAATATTTACATATTGTCAGAAACTCTTGTACCTAAGCTTAATTGCTTGATGATTTATCAGCAAAGCAGGGGTCGCTCTGTGTTCAATCTAAAATACTTAACTTATTTTCTATATATGATTTTCTAGTGTTCGACTTTAGCTGGATTATGTATTGTCAGAAAATCAGGGGTCGCTGGTGTTCCACCTTAAATATATAACGTTATGTTATCTAATCACGAATCACTGGTGTTCGATCTTAAATAGTTAACATATTCTTATCTAATTACATAATATATTGTTAGCAAATCTGAGGTCGCTGTTGTTCCATCTTAAACACTTAACTTATTATTATCTAACCACAAGTTGCTGGTGTTCGTTTTTAAATGTAAAACATAACGTAATGTAATCGGGGTTTGATGGTGATCGATTATAACATTTTGTGTTGTTTATTTATTATTTTAGGTAAGAAGTAAACCATGAAGTGCGTGTAGATTACAAGTAAGAAGTAAACCATGGAACACATCTTAAGTATGAAGAAGCGCAAGGAAAAAAAACAGTTACCAAAGAAACGAGAAAAAAAGAAATTCAAAACCAGATTAAAAATATTCTGAATCCACGAATACACAAAGAGGTGTATAAATAGATCATACAGTGCGAAAATAATGAGAATAGTAAAAACATTAAGTGAAGAGTTATTATTTAATAAGTTTTCAAAGTTTTATTGTTATTAATAATTGAACGCGATTATATTTATTTAAAAGATTGTACCTCTTTTTTAAAGGAAAATAACTAATAAGAAGTACACTTATCTGTTATCAATTGTATTAAAATTAGATTTAACGAGAACATCTAGTGATAGAAGAACAATTGAAACTATTAAAGATTTAGTCAGAGTTTGCTTGATTAAAAATATTTCTTTTCGCTGTCCATACTTTTTTTCACGATGACTTGTTTAGATTTGAAAGAGATAAAAAGTAACGAACATTAAATATCTAATTTGTTTGGCGTGAGTAAGGTTTTATGTTATATTACCAAGTGATCCCTAAAACATCATTATTATCAGGACATCCCTCAAGTAATGTCCGATTTTATGTTTAGAAAAAGAGAAAAGATTTCATACACTTTTAATGTTATTTAATCAATAATGTATGTTCCATTATTATCAATTAATTCTTCCCAACGATTCACAAGCTTCTGAACGCTACCTCTATAAAATTCTTGGGGTTTGGGGGAAAAGAATGTAGAGATGGTAGTGTTGACATCTTCATGTGTTTCAAGCTATTTTCCATCAAGATAGTTCTGCAAACTTTGGAATAGATGATAATCAGATGGAGCAAAGTCTGGAGAATAAGGAGGATGTGGCAGTTTTTCCCAATCTAGCTCTTCAATCTTTACAGATGTGATCCTTGCTGTATAGGGCCATGCATTATCCTGGTGTAACACAACACCGTTACGATTGATCAAAACAGGCCTCTTTTCTTTCAGTGCAATATTCAAGTGCTCTAACTGTTGACAATAGAAGTCTGATGTAATCGTTACATTGAGTAGCAGAAACTCAAAGTGGATCACACTAACAATATCCCACCAAACGTTTAATAAGACTTTTCTAGGGTGGAGGTCCATTTTACGCTCTGCTTTAACCACTATTACCTGCAATGAGACATTCACTGTCTGCGAAACTTAACATATTTATAATATATCAATTTTTCATCTTCAGTCACTAACTTGTCTCAGAAAGGTGAGCTACGTTCACGAGAATGCAGAGAAGTGCAAATGTCCACTCTTGCTCTAAGGTTGGCTTTGGTCAAATCATGAGAGACCATTTTCCAAGTTTTGACACCTTTTCAAGTTGTTGCAGATGACGGTGAACTGTTGAATTACGTTTATGTGCTAGTTCTTCAACTGTTACAGCACAATCTTCATTAAGTGCAGCCAGCAGCAAGTCATCATTGAACTCAACAGGATGACCTGAACGTTGCGCATCACTTAATCTGTAGTCACCTGATCTGAGCTTCTGAAACCACCTTCGACATTTTCTTTCATTGAGAGACTCTGCACCATAAATAAACACCTTGAATGGTTCATGTAGTTTCTGCTGCACTATTACTTTTCTAAACTCATAAAGCATTACATGCCTAATGTGCTTCTCAGACACATCAATCTTCATAAGGGTTTATTTGATTAATGATCTGAAAAAGTGGAGTTAGGTTAGTTTCTTTTATTTGTCTGAGCATTTTTATACATGTCCTACTACATATTTTAGTCATTAAAGCCTTCTACAAAGACAGAAATGATGATGCACTTTCTGTCTTAAATTTTCTACATTACTTATGGGATGACCTGATATTATTATTCGCAGGAGAAAAATGCGAAAACCTCCATTACCTAAGAAGTAGATGTAATTTAAGTTGTAAATAATCACTACAGTCAAGTAAGTGGCTGTTTAACAAAACATGAATGAAAAGTATTCTTTCATAAATTGTTTAGGTAAAGTATTCATAATGAAACTTTGTAAAATGGGCGGCAATTGTTGAGGACGACGTTTAGAAAGTCTTCCATCATTCGTCTTCATTTCCGTCCATTCGATGAGATCGTGGTGTTTAACGCCATCATTGTCAGGTGGTTGTTTTTTTATGGCTTCTGCATGCAATTAAATGCGAATTCTACGTATGCACATGTTTCCTTATAGCAAAGCCACATCGAGCTATCTGCTGTGTTCACCGAGGGGATCAAACCTCTGATTTTAGTGCTGTTAATCCGAAAAACTTACCACTGTCCCAGTGAGGGACTTATGTATTTAAGACATGTACATTAAATGTGGTATAGTTCGAGAATATTTCTATTATAATGTAGATGTTATAACAAAGTCTTTACTCAAATAAATTTATTTAAACACCACTAGAGTGAAAAAAGATACAAATATAATGTTAGTCTGTGGTCTAATGGTTAATATACTTGCACTGTGTATTATAAAATTCATATTTCAGGACCAATTATGTGAAATTCTTAAAGAAATTTTGTATCCTCGTTAACTATCGTATAATATTACTGCATTATATGTAGTCTTTTTCAAGCTGTGATTTTATTGAATCCTCTAATATTATTTTCTCACACAGAACTATATTTAGTTTTTATTAAATAATCGAAGGTTTCCTGACACATGCGCTAATTTTTATTATTACAATTTTTCTCCGATACCATTATTTAAAAAAAATCATAAAATATTTTCTTTTAGGTAATTAATTAAAATACTCGATTGTGAGAAACATTCTCGAATCTTTGTTTTAATATTCAAAGAGAAAATGAGTTCTTTTTTTGTATTACTAGTATAAGAACCACTTTGTTTTGTTTTTTTGCTTCATCTTGTTCAAACGATAAATTGCACAATGAGATACTTGGGGTTTCTCTACCATAGACATAGAACCACAAATTTATCGTTATAAGCTCTCAAACTCACTGCTGAGCCACAACTGTCGTGCTTTAAATAAAAAAAATATTTACTTGATAGAATGTTTTCTGTTACTCTCTTGTCCCAGCCATTTTACGATTATTTGTCATGTTATTGTTTCTTTTTTTAGAATTAAGCACTAAGCTACACAATGGGTTATCTGTGCTCTACCCAACACCGATATCGATACCCGATTTTTAACGGTGTAAGTTCTTTGAAGTATCGCTTGTCTGTAAGTCCTATTTTCCTCCCAGTAGCACAGCGGTATGTCTGCAGACTCACACTGCTAGAAATCGGGTTTTCATACCCGTGGTGGGTAGAGCACAGATAGCTCATTGTGTAGCTTTGTGCTTAATTTTAAACAAACAAATATTTCTTTACAAGGTGCCTTCATTCTTCGACAAGTGTCTTGATTTTCGATACCTTATTTTTCATTCTTTCTATTTTTTCTCTCATTTTCTAGTTTCTTCTGCTCACTCACTTCAGTTCTTACCCCTACCCGTTTTCATAATAGCATCTCCTCTGTCTCTTTTCAGCTACTTACTCAGAGCGTACCTTCGTTTAGAGGACCAGCATGGCCAGGTGGTTAGGACGTTCGACTTGTAAGTTGACAGCCTCGGGTTCAAACCCCTGTCGCACCAAACATGCTCGACCCTTCAGCCGTGGGGATGTTATAATGTTACGGTTCATTCCACAATTCGTTGGTAAAAAAGTAGCCCACGAGGTGGCTTTCCCTCTAGTCTAACACTGTTAAATTAAGGACGACTCGCTCAGTTAGCCCTCTTGTAGCTTTGCGCGAAGTTCAAAAGAAACAAACCTTTGTTTTGATATTTAATTTTTCCTCACTTCTGCAATTCAAGTACTTTTTCATATTTTAATGAAAGCGTTGGACATAAACTGTCTTTTTTTTCAGATCTAGTTCCAGTAACTAAAGTACGACAGTGAAGAAAAATTAAAATTGAAACACAGTAACGGAAAAACAAGTTTGAACAAACCTCGAAGCACATTAGGTTGCGCATAGAGACAAAGTAGATATAGATATAAATTTTAATGTTCGTTCTAAAACCTGAAGTAGATGAATCTTAAGAATAAAATAACAACACCCATTTTTTCTTATATTAGATAGAAAGAGAGAAACGTATAGTTTATTATAATGACGAGAAAACAACTTGAAGTAAAAATGTTTTCGCAAGACGGCTGGTACAGGTTGTTCTGTACTTTACTTTAATTAAAATTTTAATACCCATACCAGCTGTCTTGAGAATACAAACATATAGTTTAATTAAGTTATAGAATGAAACTAAAAATGTTTAAATCGCTTTACTGTAAATTGGCCCAATATGACTTTTCAGTGACAAGTATATAATGTCATCTTAATTACACACAACACATGTAGTTACATGTCCAAATTCACCAGCTGACTGTGCTGCAGTCTTTTAAGTTTCTGTATGAGAAATTTGATAACCCAAGTGCAATAAGAACTAACAGAGAATCAGCAGAAAGTCTGTTTGTTATTAAGCACAAAAATTCCCAGTAGATTATCTGTACTTACCCATCATGAGTATGGCAAACCGGTTTTTAGCGGTGCGAGACAGAAAACGTACTGCTGAGCTACTGTAAAAAGTAAAATTAGTTAAGAGGCCTTCATTACATCAAGAATGTGCATGATACTTAATTAAATTACAAGGAATGTTTAGGCTAGATCTGAAAAGGAATGTTGCAATTGTGACACTAATTTTCGGGTAAAGCCAAAAATAGTGTTTGCAAAAAAATCCATCAATAAACGAAGGTGACAATTTAAAAAAATGTTTGAAAAGTAAAATTTCGAAATAAACTTAATTAAAATAAGGTAGATATAAATTAATAATTTTCTTCTTCATTTGATGTTATTCCGATATAGGTTTAGAGTAGTTTTATTTTATGATAATTTGCAGATTCGGGTGGCTGGGCCTGTATCTGTTTGATTGTTTTTGCGCAAAGCTACACGAGGATTATCTGCGCTATTCGTCCCCAATTTAATACTGTAAGACCAGAGGAAATGCAGCTAGTCATCCCTACCCACCGCCAACTCTTAAGCTTCTCTTTTACCAACAAATAGTGATGTTGAACATCACATTATAACGCCCCCAAGGCTCAAAGGGCGAGCATGTTTTGTGAGCCAGGGATTCGAACCAACGACCTTCATATTTCGAGTCGAGCGCCCTACCCACCTGGCCATGCCGATTCCCTTGAAACAGAATTTTTTTTAAGTTTTTAACTTTACTTGGTGTCTCGTTTTATTAATTTTATTTAAAACATTTTACACACTACGTATTATATCACAAACACTGTTCTTGAAAAGTCCATGAATTCCTTTTCTCATAACATCCTTGGTCCCAGGCTGTCAGGCTCTAAAAACTGGTGGTCTTTATAAATTCTGTTGCACATTTCTCTAGTCTTCAAGTTCAAATATAGAAGGAATTTGTCATTATGTGCTTGGAATGTACTGTCCAAATGGTTGGAGTATATAATTATATATTATTATAATTATATTATTTTGTAATTGAGTATGTAAAGTACATAATTACCTGCAAGTTTAATGCATATAAAATTCACACGTTATATCGTGTTACTCCTTTCATTTATTTAGTAAAACAAATCGAAACGACTTCCGCAACATTCATATATAGATGCCTTTTATTAACAGTGTCTTTCAATCAAATCCACTATAACGACAGTGTCAAGTAGATGCACATTAATAACAGTGCCTTTTAAGTATAATCTTCTCCGTTTAAATCTTTTCCTAAACAAGGAAAGAAATTAAAGGTACATTTACCGTTTAAGCATTTAGTAATATTATTCAACAGAGATAAGTGAGAGCCGAGTCAAAATTCAGTTCCACTAATTGAAAGATGCAGCTTTATTGTTTGAAACAAAAAGAAAGTTATAGAAATCTTTATTTGGCTCCGAGGGGGAAAGAAAATTCGTAGTAAACATGCTGGCTTTAGTTATCACACGTCACTAGTCTTCTTATGGCTATCGGAAGAACAGATGAAGAATTACCTTTGGCGTTTCGAACTTAAAGAAAACTTCTTGTTTTCTCTTTGAGTTTACACGAACCACATATTTACAAGAATATTTTCTATATATTTTTTCATGTAAAACAATTCATGCTACTGGTAGTTGTATGTTTTATTCAGAAACTTAGGTAAGAACCTCATAAAACCTGCCTATCACATCTTGGCTGTTATTTATATTATGAAACAGTAAGGCCTAGCTGCCGTACCTTGGTTATTATTTTTACCATCTAACAGCCTCATATAAAACCTAGTTATTATACCATGGCTATTATTCATATCATACAAAACATTATGCAAAAATGAATATATATATATTAGTTGATATCTACACTTTTGGATTTTGTAGTTTTTCGTCTTTTAATTGAGAAAATATACATTTTATAAAACTGGTAATTTGCTACCTCATTGATAATTACATGAAAATTCCTGGAAATCTTCATATAAAATTCAATGCAAGAGCTTGAAATTCAGTTTCTAATTGATAGTCACGTCTATAAAAAAGAAATGTCCGCCAACCATGTGCTTTGTTGTTTTTGTTTTAATAATAAGTCGAAGTGTAACAGAAATCTAGAGTTTTGGTTTGTACTGAACTTCTAAAGAGGTATGATGTTCTTACAACTGGTGTTTAAAGGTTACTGTATTTGTATTTATTATTACACCATAAAAGAAGAGTAACATTCATAGAATCATTAAATATTAATTAATTATAATATCTTTTTTCTATTTTACAGAAACATCGAGTGCTCTGAAACTGGATGATCAAAAAGAGCACCAGGGGTACTGTACACGAAAAAACAACAACAAAAAACAACCCAAAGCCCCTTATAAGAACCACACATGTGAATGTGCTAGCAATAATTCGAAATGATTTGTAGACATGAGATATTTACGTCGTATTTCTAAGCGGGCACACAACTGTATCCACTGGCGTATGCAAACGCTCCTCCATCACTACTTCTTCTCACTGACTTCTTAACGTTGCACTTCACGTCATCCACGTAGAATACATCTGATACCGTTCCATCGGCATCGGATGGATAAGCGCTGGCCTCGTTCTCTAAGGTATCTTGAATATTCTGGAGTACTCCTAATACAGAGGAACAAATGCGTAAATCCGTGCAGAATTTTACACTCCTCTTTATTCTGGTTTAAAACAAGTTTATTTTAGTCTTTGGCATAGTCATCAGAACTTTGTTGATGAACATACATTATCATAACTATTTCTTTCTTGTAATAATAGCAGTTTAATGGGAAACAATGGTACTATGAATATCAAATAAGTTCTTTAGAAGACTAGAATAATTGTTCACTTTTCCAGTGAGTGTTTATCAAATATGTTGCTGAATAACACTTGTTTACAGCGTTACTGATCCTTCTAGTTAATAAATGCTCATTTTATATCTAAATGATATATCAAAAAATAACTAAAAATACATTGATTTCCTCTAACACATTATATTAAACTGTTGGATATAAGAGACTGTTTAGTGTACGCTTTATTATTTAGTTCCTTTTGTGATCTAGTATTTAATTTATTTTTCACAAGAAGAGTGTAAAAGTAGTTATTTTAAAGGCGATAATTTTGACAAATTTCGTTACACAAATCGGCAAGTTTCGTGTATAGTTTAATTGTAATTTGACGTCACATTACTCGCACCTTTCGCGTTTCTCTCGTTGCCTTAAATGAGTATTGTTACATCGTAGTGTTTCGTAGTTTGTAGAAAGTTCTAGACCTCATTTAAACAATTATAATAATATATATATATAGGCGACCAAGTGAGCGCAAGTTAAGTTAGGAAAAGTAAGTTAGAAAGGTGTTACTTCACTATGACTTGTTTTCAATATATACTTTTAAACAAGTAGATTGTGTGCTACCCGTTTGTTGTTGAAATGTACCAGCAACAAGTCACAGACACCTACTTTAAAACAACTCGGCCCTACATGCATTAAAACCTTACAAAAATAATAAACTATATTTTGGCCATCTCTTCGCTAATGTCTCAAGAAAGACAAAATATTAATAATTTTTGTTGTTTCTTTCTATAGTTATTCTTGTATGTTGTAGAGAAAACTACCTTACATGTCGTGCTATTGGTGTTTTATGCCTATCCTATCTGTTATGTATAGTATAATACTGAAAGTATTATGTGGACATAGAACACAGGTAGTAAATGCTGCGTACATTTATTCTTTGTTTCTGTTAACGCAAAACAAGCTTCTTAAATCGCTTTTGTTTAATCTAGGACAGGTTTCTTAAAAAAGATCTAAGACATGGTAGTAGGCAGAAGATTTTTTTAACATTTTCTTTCTTACCATAAACTGAATACGACTAAAATGCAGAAAAGCTTATTTTATTTGTTTTACTTTTTTGTCTATTCTTATTTTCTTATAATTGCATTTCGGTTGTCTTGGTAATACTGCTAGCTAATTTTGACAACACTCTTCATAAAAAACGAGCATACACATTCCTATGGTACGTGCATAACGTGGATAAGAGAAACTCAAATTTCTGTATTTGAACGTGTAAACCAATACTTGACAAAAGACTGAATGTATGTGTCCACTTATAATTAACGAACTAGGTCTGAAAGACTTTAATTTTCGTATTCTTTTCTTTTAATAGGCAGTTGTAGTACATAAAAAAATTAATCAAACCTACAAGTCCACTCTGTCTAAACTTCCACTGAAAAACTAGTTTAATGGCTGCATTAACGTGACCTCTTTTTGAAAACAGATAGACTAAGTTTTGAAATTTCGTGTACTTTAAGTGCAACATAATGTAGAGGGCGATCTTTATTAAGATTTTCATTTATTAAAATAGAATCTTTTTGTACGAGTTTCTTTGTTGACAAACAAATAATATAAACCTGAAATTAAGTTTACCTTGGATATTTCTCAACACATGCTTGTTGTTGGCTTCAAAATCGGGTATATTGATGGTAAAGGAAAATCCATTATCTTGGATTGGAAAGAACGACCGTAGCCAATCAAAGCCTGGAAAGTCAGAAATATAATCTCGTTTTTCTCGATAATTGAAAGCAGAAATTCCAGTAACTGTGAAAAGAGTCAGAAAAAGAAATAAAAGAATTTGTGGTACGATAGTCTGTTTCATAGTGACGACTTCCAGTCGGTGTTTCAAATTTCTCAAATTCTGAAAAAGAAGTGAAAATAATTTAAATATAACTACACGTTCAAATTAAGCTAGTAAACTAAAGATATACATGATCAAAGATTAATAATTTTATCTAGTTTTTGTCTACATATCTTTAATTAGGGGTTTTATTCCCCTCGCTGGACTCAGCAGATAGCCTGGTGTGGTTTTGCTATAAGAAAACGCACACACACACACGTATCTTTAATAACACAACTCGGTCGCAATAAAATACCTCTGCGATGATTATGCAATTCCAAAATAGTCAGAAAACATAAGTATTCTGAAAAGACGATATCATACTTTTGAAGCTTTTTATTATCTAATCTGAATTAATGTATTTCATATTAAAGCTTATAATACACATTCAATATAGCAACTGAAATGCTGTAGTTTTCCAAATATAGCTCATAACAGTCAAACATGGATATAACTGATAAAACATATATATTAGTTCATAACGACTGAGCAAACTTATAGCGAAAGGGTTAACTTATGTATTGCAAATATGTACTCGAAGGGAACACGTATTGAAAATGTAAATTCCGCGTGAACAGTACACGTACCTTGGGGTAAATTTCTGGACGATTTTTAGCAATAACGAATGACCCTGAAGGTGAATTAACCTTCAGTGATTTTTACAACACGAGGAGTATCGTAAAGTTTTTACCATAATACAATAGTTATTACTTGATGAAACAAATAAGCCAGTATTCAGTTCCGCTCTTAAAATTATTTGCCGGGAATGCGTATCAGTGTCGGCAGAAATTTATTCTCATACACCCCTCATAACCAGCGAATATATACATTTCTATGGTACGTGTGTGTATATCATAGGCGAAACACATAGCAAATAAGTGTGAAAATTCAAAGGTCAATATTTTCAATATATAAATCATTATTTGACGAAAGTCTAAGTGCGTCTACTTAGAACTACCAACACCACTATACCACTTATGATACCACCAAACTTGGCATGCACACCTGACCCCTACAGGAGAAACATGGGAGGGTTACATATTCATCTGTGCATTGAACGGATACGTAGTTACTATTACTTATACAAGCTAAACACATTCGTTCTTAATGACAAAACTTACAGTGTCAAAGTATGGGTAATTAAAAAAAAAAAGTCAGTTTGAATCCAACTACACAAGGGAAGTTTCAGTGCATCCGAAAATGGATAATTGTATATAACTAATTAGTGAAAACATTCCTCTAAAAATAAACAATCTTAACTTAAACCTGTAGCTGATATAATTCACATCAACTATTAAAGCACTGCTTTACGGTGTTTGTTTATGAATTTCGCGCAAAGCTACTCAAGGGCTATCTGCGCTAGCCGTTCCTAATTTAGGAATGTAAGACCAGAGAGAAGGCGGCTAGTCATCACCACTCACCGCCAACTCTTGGGCTACTCTTTTAGAAAAAAAAGTGGGATTGACCGTCACATTATAACACTCCCATGGCTGAAAGGGCGAACATGTTTGGTGCGACCGGGGTTCGAACCCGCGATCCTCAGATCCAGTCAAACGCCTTAACCCACTTGGTCATGCCGGGCCGCTTTACTGTGTAGTAAACAAACTTATTTCGAACTTTCTGCAACACACAGATAGCAGCAACTCATTATTAAAATAATCATATTTGGGCGTAAAGAATTGATGTTCTTTGTGCATATGACGCTCAAATTCGGAGCTCAATCAGGGCCAAAACAGTCAATAAATAATTATTAACAAATTGATAACACACTTAGCACTGTGTCAAAACGCTTATTGAAATTTGATATCTATCCGGTAAAATTATTTAACTGTTTGTTAATAAATTATATTTGAATCAGTTGTCTTTGAAACGCTCCAAAATAATTAAATTCATTAGAGTAACGAACCCGACTGGCCTCTTCAAAGTTTTAAGAACAAATGTGAAAAAATAATCTATAAATATATAGTGTTAACTCTCTGTGAGCTACATGTAATAAGTTTCTCCAATATTATACGGTACTTACCTAGCTTCTGTTTTTCCCATCTGTAAGTGTCATCTTTTACCTGCCTAGGATATAAATACTCTCTTTGCGAATACGTCTACACAGTCACGTGATACAATTCTAGATCACCAGTCTAGGAAGGCAGAGGTGAAATCTTTGTTCTTTCCCACTCGCTCAGCAGCTGAGTTTCTTGGTATTCTGTAGGATTTTTTTAGAATATATTTAACTTCAAATGTTGATAAAATGAGGGTATCAAACTTGTTCTGTCTTGTAAATGAGTATTTTCTTGAGGTGACCTTGACAAACAACTACCATGCTACTGACACTTGTGGTTAGAAAATTTCGTAATTTATTTTCTGCATCACGGAAAGACCTGGGTTTTTCCAATAACAGATAAACTCATCTTTCGAGAGCAAAATATTTCCATAAGAATTCCCTCGCTTTAAGGGACTAGTCTCTCAAGGAAAACAGCTATAGGGAGACAGACTTAACGCCAATAACCACCAGCATAAGGAAAGAAATAATTCTTTTTTAAGTCTTCGTCAACCAAACATTCTTATTAAAAAGTATTCAAGTAAGCGGAGCTAAGAATGAATCCTTATAATCGCTTGTGCCATAAAGAATGTACAATCATAAAGAGAAAACAAAACATTTTATCAGCGAATGAAAACTTTATATTCTTTACATGATTACGACAACCTAATTGTTTTTCAGTGATCAACAAAATATTCATACAGTAAACATTGTTAATCAGAAGTGTCCGATAAACATAGGAGAATTTCATGAATGCATAGAGAAGAACATAAAAATGTTAATCAGAACAGTCCATTAGAAATAAGAAATTTCCCAGCATGCACAGGGGAGATGCTAACGAAACATTTAAGTCTCAAAGGGTATATAGAACGTACATGTGTAAAGGATTTCCCCTAAGTAGCCGCACTAATAAATTTTAGTAACTGACCGTCAATGTGAACAACTTAAGTGGTTAGAAACAAGTCTTAATTAATATAATTTAAAAAACGAGCTAATCAACAAATTTTGACTCATGTATAAGAACGTGACTGTAGTTTCTAAAAATCCTATATTGTAAAACAATAATTTTGTCATGTCCAACAAATCATGACTGTGATTTCTAACAGTCGTATATTATAAAATAGTAATTCCATTAAAGCTTATATGTTCTTACTGTAGTTGCTAAGAATATTATGTTACAAAACCATAACTATATTAAAGCCAACTTGTTTTGACTGTGTTTGCTAAGAATGTTATGTTATAACACAGTAACTGTATTAAAGCTAACAGATGTTGACTATGGTTGCTAAAAAGTCATATACTATAAAACAGTAATTGTATCACATTTCACATACTGTGAGTGTATTTTCTAACTGCAACCCCTAATGGCACAGCTGTATGTCTATGGACTCGCACCACTAGAAACCGAGTTTCGATACCTGTAATGGGCAAAGCATAGATATCCCATTGTGAAGCTTCATGGTTAATTCAAAACAATCAATATGCCTAATATTAATAAAATAGTAATTGTATTGAAGCTAACATATTCTGGAACAGTAAAAGGAAATCATACACCAATAAATAAACTCAACGTGGAAAAATATTTTAAAAATAGATTAGTGTTACATATTTTATATTCCCAGGAAACTAAGCTTTCCAAAATGTTTGTTTTGCATTTCATAACAAAAACTATAACGAAAGATAAGGTATTTTTGAATTTTAACAAATAAATAGACATTATATTTCAAGAAGACCGCAAATATTATTGAATTTACCGGTTTTTATTTCACGTTGTTTTCAAGAGTGGTGTGATGAGCTGTTTGGTGTATTATATAACAACTTTAGAAGAACAGAATCGACTTTCTGTAATCCATATTGGGGCCCGGCATAGACAGCTGGGTTAAGACGTTCGATTCGTAATCTGAGGGTCGGGGTTTTAATCCCGGTCGCACCAAACATGCTCGCTCTTTCAGCCGTGGGGGCGTTATAATGTGACGGTCAATCCCGCTATTCGTTGATAAAAGAGTATCCCAAGAGTTGGCGGTGGGTGGTGATGACTAGCTGCCTTCCCTCTAGTCTTACACTGCTAAATTTGGGACAGCTAGCACAGATAGCCCTCGTGTAGCTTTGTGCAAAATTCAAAAACAAACAAACACAAAATACTGTTATTTGTTTGCTTTTGTTCATTACGAGAAATCTTCAACTTGTATAATTTATCGCACCCTAGATACGTTTCAAACTGTCCGTACGTAGACCATCATATAATCAATCTTTACCGTCCTTGAAATCTTAATAATGGGAATTCCCGGAGTACTGATGAGGCAACTTAGTGAACAGGTACAAGAAATATATGCAACATTAACCTTGAGTAATGAAGGGGAAAGCAAATACTTGAAGAACAAAGAACCTTTCTACACTGACGAAAAGCATCTAGACTGTGAAATATGGAGAAAAAAATAAGTTCTGTTAACAGAATTGAAGAAGATTCTTTTTTAAACATCAAATAATGTTTAAAAACAAAAAATACAGGTATTATCAGAATGCATGAGTTGCCATGTTTCTACAATTGCATCAAAGATTTTAAATTTAATTTGTAATGTAGCAATTATATAAATTGTACAAGTGAATAGATTTATCAGAACATGAGTATGAAGTTATACAAAGATGAAATCACAAGTACATTCTCAATTTAAAGTAGTTCTTAGTAATATAATATCGACAATCCAGTTGTTTTTCTTTGTACGAACCAATAAGCAGCACAAGAATCAAGTCACAGAATTTCTCCTCTGTCATTTCCTCCGTACTCCCACCCATGAGAAAAAGAAAGAAATTGAGACCTTATTTAAAGACTCAAGTTTAAAAACATGCCGATCTGAAGGTCTATAATCAGCTTCCGTTGTGACAAAACAAATCGGTTCAGCACTTTCAAGCCAGGGATGCGTTATAAAAATCACTTTCAAATACCATAATTTAATGAGAGAAACCCAAGTGTTAGTGATGGGTGCTCTAGACAGCCGCCTTCCCTCTAATCTATCAGTTTGAAATCACAGACGTTAGCGCATACAACCCTTAAGTATCTCATGTTATTGAGATTTCTCTGCGAAAATATTAAAAACTTTAATCCTTCGTCAATCCGCCTGGTGGCTGGTAATTTTTTTTTCCTTTAGGTTTTATAATCACCGAAGAGATTATATTTTAAAAGTTTTTTTTAACGTTCGTGCATTTTTACTGATTTTAGAGTACTTCTGTACTCAGCTATGTTACGTATTGCGATTTCAAATAGCCTAAAACTGAGTTATATTGTAATTTAGATTTAGACGTTAATTAAATGTCGATATGTATCAAACTTATGATATCTGCCAAAAAGATTGATACACACAGTTTTCCTTCTTAATATCAATATATCTTAATACACAAACAATAATGCAATTTATAATAACTGTTATTACAAATAATGATTTATATACAAAAATGTTATAAATTTACAAACAATACTAAGTCTTCTGTCTGATCCGGAACTTCCTTGACGATGAACGAATCAATTTCCAGTTGACATTGGAACAGTTCACTTGGCGGGAAGCTAGCTAGCTCTACACTGATCGCACCACTGAAGTTTACAATGTTTCCGTAAAAATGCAAACATCCGATGTTGATGAGTATTAACCACAGCTACACCTTTCGAGGTTTATAGTATACCAACTATAGCAAACCAATGATACGTATAGTGTCTCTTGATGCGTTGCGTTAGTTATCTTTTATAAATGTGAGGCGAATCTCTAGAAAATTCAACTTGCGTAGTAATTCTGTCGAATTGCTAGTACCTTAGTACAACATATATTGTTGATTCTAACATTCAAGAATCTTCTAAAGTTTTAGTGAATTGGCAGAAATTTCGCAATGCACATTTAACAGTAAAAGTAAGATTCATTTCTAAATATATAGTTAACTGTAACAAACGTCGATATTATAATAAATACATTAGTAAATCTGTCATTCCTCTCACCTTAAAGAATATAAAATTGTTTAATGCTAGTTTTGTAACAAAGATATTACATACATACATTGCGAAAAATACATTAAATATAATAAATTGTCAGAGATTTATACAACTTCAATAATCATGACAGTATATAACACAATCAATATAAATATCCTATGATCATAAAATTACATAGCACGTGAAAGTGCATCGGTGCAACTGTTATCAACCCCCCTTGACATTGATTATCTTTAAATCATACTTTTGTAATGATAAACTAATTTAACATTCTTCTCTTTTTGCCCTTGATTTGGTTAAAAAATGCCTGTAAGTTATGGTCAGTGTAAATGACAATAGACTGCTATGATGCACATACATACATATTAAAATGCTCTAAAGCTAATGCTAAAGCCAATTTTTCTTTTTCCATAGTACAATAATTATTTTAATGACAATTAAACTTTTTTAGAAAAATAATAAGCACGATAAACAATACCTTTGTTGTCTGATTGTAATAGAATGGCACCAGCACCATAATCGCTGGCATCAACAGCTAATGCATAGGTGCAATCAATACAAATTTAGTGAAATGTTTTTTTTCAGTAGGTTTGTTAGTGATACAGTGATGTCATCAAATGTTTTACAAAACTTCCTGTAATAACTAGCCTTTCACAAAAGCCTCATCAAACATTTCTTGTTAATAGAAATTGGATAATTCACAAAACAACGAATTCTGGCTTAAATTGGAGAAACGCGATCGTGGCCTACAACATGATCTAAGTAAACAACTTTGGCTTTACAAAATTCACTTTCTGCCAAATGTACAGTAAGATTAGCCGCATTACACCTCTCAAAATCCCCACGTAATACACATAAATGTTCCATCCCAGTTGTTACTGTAAATTACAATATCATCAACATAAATTACAACATCTGACAGATTGTTAAGACATTGATTTATGATTTACTGAAAAGTTGCTTGAGAATTTTTCAATCCAAACGTCATTATATTGTACTAGTATAATCCATCATTAATGATAAAAACAGAATTATCTTTTACCTTTGTTTGTCCGAGTAACAATCAAGTATCCCATCAGTAGGTGACAATTTGTGACTTTTCAGGTTTTTCCAATTTTACCAATACAGTCCTTCTTTCTTGGAATCTGTTAGGAATTTGTTTTTGTCAAAGCATTTACTTTGCATAAGTCTGTACAACATTTAACTGAACCACCCAGATTTAGGAAACAGTACACGAGGTAAAGATAAATCACTTTTATTGGCTCTATTATGCCATTTTCCAGCATATAAGATATTTCTTTCCGAATTTGATAGGTTAAACCCTAATGATTCCTGAACCAACTCGACATTAAAATATTGAATATTAAAATATATATATAACAGTAGCTCTGTCACAGTTAGAACAGATGTATGTATTTAGTTAGTGGAATAATAGTTTTAAAAGTACCGGATTGTGAATTTGAGATTCAGAGTTTCCACAAAATTGTGCCCTAAAACTGTAAGCCAGAGAGCTGCGTTATAAGAATGATAATCAAAACCCATTATTCAGTTAGAGTTGTTCTAGGGTAGACGATGGGTGCTTTTAGTTAGCTATTTACTCTCTAGCTGTTAGTTAATACGTTAGCTGCCGTTTGACCAGCCGGCAGGTCATACCTAATTTCTACTGATGTGCCTCGTCACCCGCTCGCAGGCCCCACCACCTATTAATTTAAATTGCAATATTCTCCTTGGCATGTAGTATAAAGTCGTTTCCAAAACCATACACACATTAGGAATGTCTCACTTTTACCACTTCTAATTTTCTCATCATATTTTCTGGTATGCTTCGGCTGACAGTGAAAGGAAAGCTTTTGCGATGTGTTTCATCCACTTTGTGCCAAACTTTGGTTGGGAGTGCGGTATAATCACCTTTGTTGTCAGTATTGTCACTTTGACTATGAGGTTCCAGTTCACTATAGGCATCTAACATGGTTGAGAGTTGACTATGATCATCTGATATAGAGGATTTATTAGAGTCAGGGTTAGATGGCACATAACTCTCTGTATCACAAGAAATAAATGTCTCATTATTACCTGAACCTTGTCGAGATGATAATCCATAAAGTGATCTAGATGTAAATGAGGTGTTTTCTTGTATTTATTTAGATATCAATTTTCGAATGTTCAATTACACGTTGCAATCTAAAACGAAAAGAGCAGAGAGTTAGTAAAACTGCTATAGAAAATATGTGATGAATTTTAGTGATAATAATGTAATATTTCCTGTGTGTCGCGTGACCCGCTGGCAGGTCATGGTACAAGTGTTTATGCTAACCGTTTAGGGTATTCGGATATTATCATGTATATATACATAAAATCACAAAATAAAATTACGTAAACCTAGTTGCTTTATAATGCTGACGTAATGGTCCCCCGCTAGTACAGCGGTATGTCTCCGGATTTACAACGCTAAAATCAGGGGTTCGATTCCCCTCGGTGGGCTGAGCAGATAGCGCTTTGTGGCTTTGCTATACGAAAAACACACACACACTGACGTAATAATAAATTTAAAACAACGCAACATGTTTAAAAATAAAAGATTCGTTTGTGCAGCAAACAAACAAGTGAAGCCAATATTTTGTTAAATCGCGCTTGTATTAAAGAGATCGTCAAGTGTTTTATATATATCTTCGCTGAATGTTGCGGCTATTACAAAACATGTTTACTCAAGTTCTATGAGACAATGAAGAAATAAAAGAAACTTCGTAGAATATAGTTATTAAAGAAGTTTGTTTGTTTCTGAATTTTGCGCAAAGCTAATCAAGGGCTATCTTCGCTAGCCGTCCCTAATTTAGCAGTGTAAGACTAAAGGAAATGCAGCTAGTCATCACCACCCACCGCCAACTCTTGGGTTACTCCTACCAACGAATAGTGGGATTGATCGTACCATAATAACACACTCCCGGCTGAAAGGCCGAGCATATTTGGTGTGACTGGGATGCGAACCGCGACCCTCAGATTACGAGTCGAACGCCTTAACCCCACCTGGCTATGCTGGACCCGTTACAGAAGTAAGAAATTCAATAATAAATAATGAATGAAAGTTTGAAAACACGTACACTATATATTATGCAAAATAAAATACTAACAATAGTTTCGTGTTTATTATATCTTTCTTTGACTTTAGAGATAATTCTAGGTGAATATGTCCCACATCCCATGTGTAACGGGGTGGTGGCTATAGAAGCATGATTATATATCTCGTGTGGAATACGGCGGTGATTACAAGAGTATATTTGCTGCGTCTTTTATTGAAATGGGACGGTGGCTGAAGGGATGTGTTTGTTGTATCTTTTGTAGAATAGGACGGTGGTTGAAGGGGTATGTTTGTTGTATCTTTTGTAGAGTAGGACGGTGGTTGAAGATGTATGTTTGTTGTATCTTTTGTAGAATAGGACGGTGATCACATTAGTGTTTTATGCACGAATTTTTCTAAAATACGTCGGTGATCGCTTGTAGGTTGTAGGTGCGTTACAGGAGTGACGTTTGATTCGAACAGAGGAGCTCATGAGTTGTTGGTGGGTGGTGTTTGCTAGTTATCTTACTTCTAGTCTATAAATTCAAAATTAGGAACAACTAATAGCCTGATAGTCCTCGAGCAACATTACGCGAAATCCAACAAACATCAATAGTTGTCGTAAAATTAATTGATGATTACAAGAGTACATTTGTTATATGTTCCTTAGAATAAGCTGTTTGTTGGTAGTTAATCACAAAACTATATAAAAGGCCATGTGTGATATACCTACCACTGGTATCGAAACACGGGTTGTAACGTTGTACGTTCGCAGACATACCGCTATGAAGACGTGGAGCATTTTGTATAGGATATGCAAACAAATATAATTTACACGACACAACTTGATTAAACCACTGTCTTATTCATGATAGTCTAATAAATTCATAAAAAATATAATTTCATGGTTTTACATCATTATACAGATGCAAAGTTATTCAATCACTTAACGTTTGTCTTGGTTCATGCACCAGTATTGGCTTATTTGAAGAGAGATGTTTCATTCAGTTAGAAGTGTGGAAATTAGTGTTATAGCGCAATTAATGACTCTGAAGAATTTGATATTCAAGATTCTTCAAACACAATAGGATCATTAGATTTGAGAACGTAAGGGAGAATAATTTACCAGTTGACTCACAGCGATGGATTTACAAGTACACCTCTCTGCAAGGGTAAATATCAATGTCTTAAGTACTGCACAGTTTGTACAAATAATAGAGAGAAATGTTTGTACCAGCGAAAACATTGCAAGTTTTTCATTTCTGGATACGGACACAAGACAGTAATAATTACATCCTAGATCATACACTGGCCCAAAAGTCTCCAACAAATTAATTTAACAGCATGCTGATCGTTTTGTAAGGCACTAGGTGTAGTGATGACTCACACTTCATATTTGATCCTCAGATTTAGCTGCCACGTCATACAACTTGTGACGTTCGTGCTTCCTTTGTCTATGAGTTCACATCAAATTGATTGGGATGATCTATTGCCATTCTAATGATAATGTGCCACACAACAGAGAAACTTACTTCTAGCTATAGATTTTTCAGAACGTGCTTCCTTTGTCTATAAGTTCACATCAAATTGATTGGGATGATCTATTGCCATTCTAATAATAATGTGCCACACAACAGAGAAGCATACTTCTAGCTATAGATTTTTCAGAACGTATTCAATAACAGATGAAATGGTTACAATGCACATTATTTTAGTTTTAATGTAGAAATTAATTAAATTTCGATATATACTAAATATATACTATTTGCAAACGAGATTGATGTATATAATTTTCTTTCTTTCTTAACACAGATATATTTTAATATGCAATACAATTGATACTGACGGGTATTACAAATAATAATGCATATACAAAAGTTTCACAAACTTCTATCTGGTATAAAACTGAGTATTTTTTGACGGTCCAGGTCCACGACAAGTGAATTAATTCTGGGTTCATATAATTACACTTTACTAAAGCTAACTAGCTGTCTATTCTTGGCCGGCCTGACGCCGCTTGCAAGTTGACTTTTTACCGACAAAGATATTTAATGTTCTCGTAGAAATACTAACGTCCAAAGTTAATTCACTAAAGTTGAACTGTTTGTAATCTATAACGTTCCAGGTCAAATTTTGTAGTTTTTTTATTAATAATCGTTAATTACAATTGTAGCTTCCGAGGCTTATGGTAAACTGACTGTAGCTGACCAACAATATTCTGTTATTGTCTCCTCTCGTGTTGCGAGGTTACATTTTATAATCATCAGGCGAGATTCTCTAAAATTCTCTTGGTAACAATACTGTCAACCACTAGTATTTTACATACACACCTAGTATATTTTCGACTTTTATGCAGGACTTGTGCAATATGCATTTAAAAATAAAAGTTACATGCATTTTTAAACGTATATTATATTGAAACAAACATATATATTTAAATAATATTAAATCCGTTATAGTTTTAAACCTGTTATTTTTATGTAATATACAGCATTACTTTTTATTATCTAAATCACAAACTTTAATTGTATGCAGAGTTTTTAAAATTTAAATTGGGCTGCATACCTTTAAAAATGTATTCTAAAAACGGTTTGTATGGGTTTAAGACATTTAATTAAAATAAACTACAGAGCAACGTTACGACCTTCTTAGATCATCATCAGGTTAACAAAGAGAGTTGTCGCACCAAACATGCTTGCCACAAACAAAGAGTGTTTGGAACGTAGTTTTGTTGGACGCATGTTTCAGGGACGAGAGTATAAATGGGTACGAGATTGTAAGGGGCGATGCAGTTAAATGTTAGGTTATTAAATAGTACAGGTATAAATGTGTTCCTTTATATTGGTTCAATTTTGGTTTGAGTTCTTGTATAAAAAAGGTTTTTTAGATTTTGCGTCTGTTTCCCTCCTAGTATGTTGGGAAAGGTGTTCTTTCTTGTGTTCTTTGAATGTGGCTTCTAATCAGTGATGTCGAGAAAACCCACTTGTAGAGAAATATTTTTGTAAAAACGGCTCGTTTGTGTTGAGAAAATGTTTTACGTAGAGGAGTGAAAAACGTTTCGACCTTCTTCGGTCATCGTCAGGTTCACAAAGAAAGAAAGAGGTAACAGACCGGAAGCTGACCACATGTTTGAAAAGGGGTTGTGTAACTGACTGTCGGAATGTAGAGGGCGTGATTAGATGTTTGAATATATAATTTTATATTATTTATTTTATTATTATTATTTATTATATTATTTTTAATATAGGTATAAAGGTGTTCCTTTGTATTGGTTGTTCGCTCCTCTACGTAAAAAAATTTTCTCAACCCAAACAAACCGTTTTTACATACATTTTGTTTCTTAATATGTTGTTTATTTTATTTCATATGCTGAGTCCAATGAAATATATAGTTCAGTATGTGCGATTTTTCTGTGGATTTCTGTTTCGAACTGTGTATCGTTTCTTGTGACCTGGGCCCGGCATGGCCAAGCGCGTTAAGGCGTGCGACTCGTAATCTGAGGGTCGCGGGTTCGCATCCGCGTCGCGCCAAACATGCTCGCTCTCCCAGCCGTGGGGGCGTTATAATGTTACCTTAAATCCCACTATTCGTTGGAAAAAGAGTAGCCCAAGAGTTGGCGGTGGGTGGTGATGACTAGCTGCCTTCCCTCTAGTCTTGCACTGCTAAATTAGGGACGGCTAGCACAGATAGCTCTCGAGTAGCTTTGTGCGAAATTCCAAACAAAATCTTGTGATCTGGAGGTTGATAAATGCTATTTGATAAGTTTTCTCGTGCTCAGAGGTAAACTTAATGTTGGGAGGTACGGAAAAAAACATGGTTTAAAGACTAAGTGTGTGTTCTGTAGATGTGAATCCAGCAATTGTATCATCAACATACCTGTACCAGTACAGTGGTGGGTGTAAGGCTGAACTGATCGCTTGAGATTCAGTCTGTGTTAGGAAAATTTTGACTAGAATTGGTAACATGGGAATGCCCATATTTAAACCATTTATTTATTTTATTTATTTATACATCAGACACTTTCCCTGTAGTATGTGCTGTTATTGTTGCTTTTAAATATACGATTTTTATATAATACATATTATTTATTCTTTGCTGTTGTTAAACTCAGATTTTCTCCGTGTAATGTATGGTATTATTTTCTATATTATTTATATCAGATACTCTCTCTTTGCGTCGTGTTGTTTATAGGCACAGTCTGTTCAATACGTTGTGTAATTTACGTTATCTAAAGTTAATGTTCTCCTTCAAACGTATGGCATCGTTTCCTATTGTGTAAATCTTACATAATCCATTTCTTATTGTCTTCAGTTTTATTAATTAAACAATTTCTTCTTATTTTATAGAATTATATCGTTTCTTTTTTGTTGTTGTTGTATGTTATTTATTTTTTAAACTTACTCTCTACCCTAAAATTATTCTCCCTTCCTCTTTTCTATTTTCTGTTTACTTCTGCCTCAGAATTAATTATCAGTAGAGCATGTTTAATGTGATAACACATTTTTCAAGCTTTACCTGTGTTGAAACTGACTATTTCTTAAAGCTGAAGCCCTGCAATATCTAAGCGTTCCTTTACCTAAGCAGTACCTAATCTCTGTTGCTAGGAAATATTTGAAAGACATACTTTTCACTTGATCTCCCTCGTGTACACGGACTACAGTACTGGTGTATTTCGACTTTGAAGTTTATCTTACACGAGAATCTTTCATTTTTGTTGTAAATAAGTTTAATCTGATACTGCGGTAGAAATCTAAACTGTTTGTAGAATTAGATGAACTGATTGTCATGAAATTTGTGCTTTTGTTTTTGATAGGGTCGGGTTTTGTTGGCATCACCCATCCCCGTGTCCTTATCCCACGAGTCAACTATGAAAATTCAGTGAAAATTTCAAAAGAAGAAAGGTAAAAGTTTTAATACGCTTCTTTAATAATATCGCGTTATTTAAATATAATCTTTTTAAGTGTTATTGCTTCAGTAGTTATTTTGACCTCCAAGGAAAGGTACGACTTTATATAATCTATATTTTACTTCAGAAATTCTTATGTTCTCTGTGTGTAAATAGTTAATACTTATTCAAGAAGTCTTTCACAATGGATTTCCTATTGGTAATATTGTTGATCGGGAAATATTGAGAGATATGCATTGTTGTTGTTTTCTGTCTCGTATAGTAGTTGCAAACTAGGCTTAAAGAGTTCAGTTTGAATTTTAATTAAAATAATTATCCATTAGTGTTTAGACAGTTACAACTTAATTAATATGAATGTTTATTCGTGATTACATGGTAATTAACCAAATCGTGTCTATTTTATTATTCTGGTTTATTGTTATTGCTGAAATAATGTTTTTTATCTTATTTAGCCACGACTACATTGTTAAGATTTTGGAACTGCTAATCACCACATTCGATAACAAACTAACTTCTCAAGGAAAATTTAGTTTTCTTACAATGAAACAAACACTTCATCACTTGAGCAACTTAGAAGAAACACTTGCCAAAGTTCTAGTCTTGTCTGAAAAGATTACTTCTTCGTTAGAGGCCAATCGAAGTGGTTCATCTTCTCCATATACCTGTCATTTCGATGAGGCACTTTTGTATCTTGAATCATTAGTGACCAAACTTCAGGATGTGACGTCAATCTTACAGGACAAAGAAGCCAGTAGAGACGTTGACAGTGCGACTACGAGAGTTGTTTTAGATCAAATGCGTAAAATGGAAGAACGGTTACTTCACGCTGAGTCTAAAGGTCGTCGTCGTCTATTGAGCGATCTCATGATTAAGATGCAAGATGTTGAAACCAGAATAATTGGTCTGAAAAACAGTAAGCCGAATCCAGCTATGGAATTCCTCTTATCTAGGATGCAACAGATTGAATTGGAGGTGCGAGAACAAAATCAGTGGCTTAATTCTATTCCATATTCTCAACATCGGTACAACAACTTAAACCCTTTACAACTGACAGAAAATAGCATACTATACCAACTGGAAGAAATGCAAAATCAACTCAATGATATATTTCTCGTTCTTAAGGATTTAAAAAGTGAAAGACCTTTACAGAAAAAAACTGGACTGCGTTAGTTCTTATGTCAAGAACTTCAAACAGTCCTTCACTAAAACGGATCTGCAATGTTCCAAAAGTTATCAATATAGATTCTTTTGTGAAATATTTGCATCAAATGTTAGTTTTAAGCTCATAAACAATAAATTCACTAAGTTTTTAAAGTGTTTTTATCTCTTTTAGAATTGTGTTATCAAACATCTAACAACCATAACACGCCGTCAAGTGTTTGATCACTGGAAAAGAGATAAAACAAACCAGATCAGAATATTTCTGGACAAAATCTTTACAGTTATCAAGAAAAGCCAACGTGAACTACGACTCCACACAAATCCCGCGAGAATTGTTTTTGTCAACAAAGTTATAAGCAAGATTTGCAATTGTTCTTCACAGACAAGTAACAGATCAGATGATTTCACCTCTAAACATCACAATGACTTTCGTTCAGCTATGACATGGCTACCACTTAAGACCAGGGGACAGATAGCAGACATACAAGAGACTATTGCAATGGTGCACATTTCGATTTCTGTGTGTTCTAAATTGATAGGAGAACTTCGTACAATAAGTGAACAAAACCGACAAACTATAGGTGACTTGCAAAATGTCTTATACTTGCAGACCAGTCAGTTAGAGAATAGGCTAGATACAATTAGTGACAAACCGTTTAGAAACTACCATGTTTCGAAAGATGCGAACGTTAAAGATTTAGGATACACAGCAAATATTCAACATCAGTACTTCGAAACTCTAAATGCCTCGAAAATAAATGATTCGTCTAACAGGCATAAAAACAACTACCAAGGCAATCACAAAATTGTAATAAAAAATGGCAAGCTAAACCATGATCAAAGCCCCAAACTGTTAACCACACAGGGATGAATCATAATAAATCAATGGAATCCCTCTGTAGAGACCAAATGTTAACAAGTCACGACTGTGCACATCTTTGTGCGCAGGGATCCAAGGACAACGGGATCTACTTTGTCCAAATAAATGGGACGAAATTCAAGTTTCTAAGTATTTACTGTGATATGAAAATTAAGGGAGGGGGTTGGACAATAAGTTTTATATTTATTTTTCATAAAGTCATGACTTACATTTGTTGGCCAATTTATTAAGTAACCTGAGGAATTTTTCCCCATTCTGTAATTAATATTGTTTGCAGTTCATGGAACAGGGTTAACAGAAGATCACGAAGCTAAAGTGTCTTTTAAAACCATTCCGTAGATGCTAAATTGGATTGAAATATGTAAAAACACATAAAATGTGCTTGAAGTCTCTGGCCTGTTCTTCAAACCATGCACACGCAGATTGGGCAAGTAATGGAAGCATTCTTGTCTTGAAAGTAGATTCCCTACAGAGTACATTTGAAACATGATCGGAATATACTTGTTCAGAAATTATGCTG
The DNA here is from genome assembly GCF_004210375.1 of Tachypleus tridentatus. Classification (NCBI taxonomy): domain Eukaryota; kingdom Metazoa; phylum Arthropoda; class Merostomata; order Xiphosura; family Limulidae; genus Tachypleus; species Tachypleus tridentatus. Next base: position 33,353,703 of record NC_134826.1, read on the forward strand.
AGATAGTTTGTGATGCTATTTCGACTCCTAAAGGGACAAAGATATTCAGAAAATCTTGATCCACCAAATGCCTAATGACTTTAACATCAGAGGTGTGGATGGTAGGAACCACAAAATAATTTGATATATTCTCATAGCTTCTTTAAAATCTTTCATTACTTACCTGTGAAAACAAGAGCGTGATCTGTCAGTCGTTATAGCCCAATATCTGTATACACAACGCAAACCAAAATATTTCTCTTTATAATTGATAACCAGCTACATTCGTTATTCAGTGGTCTTCTACTGTCATAGACAAACTAGTGATGGTATGGGTTATGTTGCGCTCGTTATATGTTACTTCGAGTATTATTTGATAGCGATAGGACTCTATCATCCTGTCCAACTGCCTTTTTCTTGTTTCAATCTTTACTTCTTTGTAACCACAATTTTCTCTCACAGTAGTCATTTTATTTATCTTGTTTCATTCCTTATCAATAAATCTCTAATGCGGCACCTTTTAAATGTGCACTCACTATCACGCCTGTTGAACCTTGCAGTATTTCTGTCCTTCCCCACATCTGTTAAACTGAGCGGATCCCTCTCATTTATAGTATGGAAGGTATCACCTAACACATCATACGACCAACCGTATTGCATCTGCAGCTCAGGTGAAGCCAAGTTTGAAAAGGTACATAGGTCCTAATAAAGTGGTCAACCAGCGTACAATCAAGCTGCTGATGTGTATTTAGTATTACATATGCACACTAATAAAAGTTGTGATTCCAAATTCACTGAGATATCCAGCAGTGGTTTTTTATTACAAATGAATTCAGAAATACTTATTAATAATTCAAGTAATATTAATACTTTTCAATATTTCTCTCAACTGCTGTAATGTGTTCTTAAGTCACTCCCATTTATTTCTCCATAATCAGGAAGAATACCCTTCTCGAAATAATGTCGCTCTGACTGCCTATATAAATGACACAATAAAAATAATAATAATAATTCTGTTTGATTTACATAATGAAATATAATATTGCTCATATTTGGTTGACTACCAGAAGAAATGTTATCATTTGTACGTTTTATTAATTCAATGGGTTTGGAGTTGCTTAACAAAAATGATTTGGACAGTGCATGACGTACTCGACTCCTAATTATGTGTTTTAGTTTTATGTGTTAAATTCGGTCATAAAGGAAACAGGATACTTTTGTTGTACAGGTGACTTGTATTGCATTAGAAGCAATATAATCTATTTTATTTATAATAATGGTTCTGTATGTTTGTTTTTGAATTTCGCGCAAAACGACAGGAGTGCTATCTGCGCTATCCGTCCCTAATTTAGCAATGTAAGAGTAGAGAGAAAGCAGCTAGTCATCACCACCCACTGCCAATTTTGGGCTACACTCTTACCAATGAATAATGGGAATGACTGTAACATTATAACGTCCATACGGTTGAAAGAACAAGCATGTGTTGTGTGATGGAAGAATGGTTCTTTCTTCCACTATGTTTGACCTTGAGGTACGTAGAGTCTTTACCATAAAGTACACAATAATTTTACTTGTAACGCCATTACCATAAAAAAGTGATTTAATTTTTGTACTATATTTACCTTGGATTTACATTGACTTTATCACAAACTAGTTTATTCTCTGTTCTATGCTGTTTTTGATGTAATGCTGTTAGCATGAACAAAGTTGTTTGTTGCATATTCTGTGTTTGACCGTGAAATATTTAGCATCTTTAACATCGAAGAGTTGTTTGGTACTTCTGTTGCATTTGACTTTGAGAAAATGTTTCCTTTAAGAAAGTGGTTTAAACTGATCTTGAGGCGTGTAATGTCATTACCCTCACTGAAGTGATTTTGCTTTACGTGTAATACTTGTTCTTCAAACATGTAGTGTCATTGTCATCACATAAAAAGGATTGTCTTTACCTGCTATACTTGCTTTTAAGACATGTAATGTATTTTATAAGGGCAACATGGTTTACTCTCTAGAGCATTAATCAATCTAGATTAAATATATTTTACTTCTGATCCAAAAATAATGGAAACCAATGGGAAGGACCAATAAAAATGTTTTGCACACTTGTTCACCATGTCATTTTTTCGAACCTGGTGCCTGGGAACCTGTAAGTTGTCCACGACTAAATGAAAATAAAACGAACTTAAAGCTCGAGTAGAAAACATATCGTGATTTTTTAAAATTTAATCTTGGCTTAAAGTTATCAATAATTAAACTATGCAATTCTAAGTTACTGAAAAACTTCAGCTGTTGTATTTTGAACTATTACAATAATATTCATAGGTGTTGCATCTCGGACTACAACAATGATTTCCATAGATGTTTTATCTTGGACTACCATAATGTTCACATTTGTTGTTCTTTGGACTACAATAGCTCTTCCAACGCTCTTCCTAGTTATTGTGCTTGGAAAATTACAATGTTATTCCTAGCTTTTGTATATTAGACTAAAGCAATACTATTCAAAGTTGTTGTATCTTGGATTACTACAGTAATGTTCATAATTGTTGTATCTTGGACTTCTAGAATAGTATTCATGACTGTTGTATCTTCGACTACTACAATAATGGTCAGAGTTGAAGACGAAAGGCGGAAGACTTTCGAAACATCGTCCTCTACACTTGTGTCTCCACAACAGGCAGTTGCAGTCCATTCCACAAAGTTTCATCATACAATAATACTATTCTTATGTATGTTATCTTGGATTACTACAATATTGTTCACAGCAGTTTTATTTTCAACTACTGCAGCACTATTTCTGGTTCTTGTATCTTGGATTACTACAATAATGTTAACAGTTGTTTTTATATCCTTCGACTACAATATTATTCCTATCTATTGTATCTTGGATTACTACAAATTTTTAATTGCTGTTCAGTCGTTGATACCACAATAATATTCATAGTTCTTATAAACTGGACTATTGCAGTAATGTATCTTGGACTACTGCAATGTTACTTCTAACTGAAGTATTTGAAATTACTGTAACACCACTGCTAAATTTTGTATTTTAGACAGTTGCAATATTATTCATAGCTGTTGTATTTTAGAATAGTAGAACACTATTTTTATTTGTTTTATCTTGGCTACTACAATGATATATCTGTCTATTGTATTATTCATTGCTAGAATACTATCTCTAGCTGTTGTACTTTGGACTACTACAGTACCATTCCTAATCCTTGTAGCTTGGAACACTACACTATTATCTCTAGCTGTTGTACTTTGGACTACTACAGTACCATTCCTAATCCTTGTAGATTGGAACACTACACTACTATCTCTAGCTGTTGTACTTTGGACTACTACAGTACCATTCCTAATCCTTGTAGCTTGGAACACTACACTACTATCTCTAGCTGTTGTACTTTGGATTACTACAGTACCATTCCTAATCCTTGTAGCTTGGAACACTACACTACTATCTCTAGCTGTTGTGTCCACTACAATATTATTCCTAGCTTTTATTTTAGACTACTGCAATACTATTTCTTGCTATTGTACCTTGGACGACTACAATAATGTCTATACTTGCTATATCTTGGAATACTACACTACCATTCCTAAGTATTCTATTTTGTATTACTACAGTAGTGTTTATAATATTTTAACTACTGCAATGCTATTCTTAGCTGTTGTATCTTGTACTACTAAAATGATATCTATAGTTGTTGTTTTTTGGACTACTACAATAATATTCCTTTCTATTGTATCTAGGACTATTATCATATGTTATGTATTACAGTTCCAAATAGCCTAAAACTGAGATAAAGTGTAATTTAGATTGAGCAATTAAATAAATGTCGATATTTATCCAGTTTATGATACTTGCTAACACGACTGACATATGCAGTTTAATGAACCAAATCACGAACAGCAAATAATAATAAATTAATTACTTCGTCTCAGTCTTTCTCGTTATCAAGACAGTAAGTCCGTGTCATTTATTTCAACTTAGAATGATATCATACCAGAACACCTTGTGATCCTGGATGCTACGAACTAGATTTGATCTGTTTAGAACCGAGCTGATAAACAATCCTAACATAAAATTTAATCCCTCGTCAGACTGACATTTATTTGGGCGAGCTAACAAAAGTAAAGAAGTTAATCAAAGAATTATACTTTTTTGGACTAAAATGATTCTTAAAGAAATCGAGTAAACACACAGATGATAGTCAACAAATACTGGTTCCGTGATCGAGATTTTGATAAAGGTCCAACACAGTCTACAATTACATGAATGAAGTTTCTTTAAAAGCTAGAATAGGTTTCAAAAAATCAACAAGAGTTCTGTGTTTAGTTTTTCCGACTAATTGATGAGTTTGACAGGTTTTACAAAACTGAGAAACATCGTGCATGATTGTAGATCAAATGAAACGTCTCATAATTTTGTCACATGTCTTGAGACACGTAAATCACCTGCTATGGGAAATTCATTGACAACTTTCAATTTTTCAGATTGATATGCTTTGGGAACAACGATTTGGTAATTTATAGCCTAATCCTCTGAAGCTGATATATTTAGTGGTCTCCATTTTGTTATAAGCACACTTTGAAAAATAAGCATTGGAAACTTTCTCCAGTTCAGTTTGTGGGAATGGAAACTTTCTCCAGTTCAGTTTGTGGGAATGGAAACTTTCTCCAGTTCAGTTTGTGGGAATGGAAACTTTCTCCAGTTCAGTTTGTGGGAATGGAAACTTTCTCCAGTTCAGTTTGTGGGAATGGAAACTTTCTCCAGTTCAGTTTGTGGGAATGGAAACTTTCTCCAGTTCAGTTTGTGGGAATGCATATTTAAATAGTGAAGATATCTGCAGTTCCTTTGTCAGTCATTGAGAAATCTCTAATAGCAGTTCGTCAAATCTATAATAAAGTCTTCTAAATGCTTGTGTATCATTTGTTTTTATCTTAATTTCTTAGCCTAAGCTCAAGTCACAGCACACAAGCGAAATACATTGGAATTCTCCTCAACAACATTATCCTTTATGTGTTCGCTAACCATTTTGATTTCAGCAACAACTTTTCTCCCAAACCAAATCATTTTTCAACAGTAACGATACAATAAATTTGAGATCGTCATTTGTACAGTGTTTAAATATCTCAGTTATAAGTAATTGTCTTAATTTGTCAACACTATTACTAATGCGCGTAAAATTACACTACGATCAACATAAACTTCTTTTTTGTAGGCAAGTTCCATATACATTTGATTATCTTCCTTAACATAACCTGGAACCTTTGGTGATAAGCTTCCAGTAGTAATTCGTGTGTCTTGACAATAGCTGCTTTAACTTTATCATATTTAGTACAATATTCTAGAGACAAAACTTCTTATGGTTTACCAGCCAAAATATTTTGTAATAACAATGACCATTTTTGGTGCGCCATTTAATACTTTTTAGGCAATCTTCTCAAAATGTTGAAAACATTTATGAACTTCATTTTCTTTGAATGGTAGTGCTTTAACATATTAATTAAGTTCAAAGTTCTCGTTTTGTCTTAGTCAATCGGAGTTGAGTCTAATTTACATTTATGTCAGCCTAATTTCTTATTCAGCCTCGAGACGTTTATTTACTGTTTCAGCTTCAACACGATCTTTTAAAGCTCAGTTTGTTTAAGCTTCATTTATATCTCTAACTTGATTAGAAAAGACACGAGACTATTTCCTTAATACTTCCTGAGACAACGAATCATCTTCAATTAGTATTTCAATAATACGCATTCTAAAACTTTGGTAATTTCGAGCAATTCACTTTTGTTATCTGTTTCTAGTTGTTCGAGGGAGGGTGATTTAAGAGAACCTTAATAACCAGACAAGATCATGTCTTATTGGCACTGAAAAATATATATTGAATTATAATTATAATTTTCATTTATATCGAATTTTATTTCCGATTCAGATCCTGAAACAACCATCAATTTATTATGTTAATTATTACAATTTCAAAATCTAAAACTAAAACAAATTGTAATTCAGATTTAGAAGTTAAATAGTTGTCGATATATATCCAGTTTATAAAATTTGCCACGAAGATCGACACACGCAGTTTTCTTTCTTAATACAAATATAATTTAAATGCAAACAATAATACAATTTATAATATCGATTATTACAAATAATGATATATGTATATAAACGTTTAACAAATTCACACACAATATTGAATCTTCTGTCTGATCCGGTACGTCACTGATATCGTATCGAATGTTCACGATGAGCGACTTAATTTCCAGGAGAATTTCTTGAAATTTCAGCTTGCATAACAATACTGATGATGCACTAGCATTTACTCACACACATAGTACATTATTTATTCTGACACACAAAATCTTCTACAACTTTAACGAATAAGCGGACATTTCGCAATACAGATTTAACACTATAAGTATGTACATTTCTAAATAAGTTTAACTTAATCAAACATCGATATTAAAATATCTATAGTAGTAAATCCGTCACAAATACCATTCCTAGCTGTTATATCTTGCACTACTACAACACTATTTGTAGTTCTTGTAAATTAGACTACTACAATACTGTTCCTCTTTATTGCATATTGGAGCACTACAGTACTGTTCCTAATTGTTCTTTCGTGGACTTCTACAATAATATTTCTAGCTGGTGTATTTTAGACTAATGGAGTACTGTTCATAGCTGTTTTATCTTGGACAAATACAGTACTGTTCATAGCTGTTTTATCTTGGACTACTACAGTACTGTTCATAGCTGTTTTATCTTGGACTGCTACAACACTATTTCTAGTTGTTGTACTTTGGACTGCTACAATACCCTCTGTATTAGCGTCTAGTGCATTGTATTTATTCTTTTTAAAATTGTGATCGGGTATTGGAATGAATCTGAAATTATTTTCTTAACAATTGTTACCTATAACAGATACCAGTATGACTACAAAGGGCTTTACGAGGAACATGTTTTCGTAAGCATTTGTGTGTGTGTGCAGTAAAATGTTAAAAGGGATTTGATGAAAATAAAGGGAAGAGATGTAAACGTAAACAGAATGAATACCTGTAGATTTATTTTACTTTTCTTGGTTATTAACTCTACACCTATAAGGAACTTTGTAGATATTAAAGGGAGTTCAATCTTTTTTAATTTCTAAAACCTTTTGAGATTGATGATGTGACATTAAGTGTTAACATAATTTATACAAATTACAATCTAAAAAATAGTTTTTATTGACAGTCCACATGACGTTTAGATATGTTCCGGTTATTTCGATTGACGTTAGGTAATTTTCACTCTATCAAACTTATAAATGGAACACATCGAGATTTTGGAAGAGGGATTTTCTTCAATGGAAATAGACAACTCGTTTTGATATAAAAAGCTAATTTTTAGCAATGGTTTCGTTCAAGGCTTTTACCAATTCTTTTTTTAACTTCTTATTATCAAACTTAAAAGTAAATATACTCATAAGAACATTTTGTTGCGGATTACGTTTTCCTTAGAGTATGTCAGTTGCGACGTCAAGCTGAAAAGTGTAAGTTTCTTCAGTTAAACATGACTGTACTTCAGCTGAACTCAACATATAACTGATACTGTATATATTTATATTCAAGTGTAGTCTTTTCTAAGACTTTCTTTCAATACACAGTAATCAGTTGAAAGTCAATTTAAGCATTGATCTTCCAACTATTCCAATCCAAAGCTTCCTCAATTCAAAGTTTTGTTTTGTGTCTTTAAATGTTTTAAGTGAATTCGATTATTGAGATATTATTTCTTCGACTGCGTGTTTTATTAAGGGAATCAGTAGTGTATATTTTTTACATAATTTAAACTATTAATAAGTGATTCCTTATTTTCCTTTATAAGGTAATTCAGCGACGAAGAAATTTTAGTGGATATCTACAGGACTTTAATCAAGACTGGAATATCTACAAACTTGGTTTCGGTGTTCTGGAGGAAGAGTTTTGGCAACATTCACATGCTTACCACACAGGAAGAAAGTGTTCTTCGGATTGAACTGGAATACTAACATAAAATGTGAAATACTCGGTTTGTCAAGTAAACAAGATATTATTAAATACCCTTGCATGTTTTAAAACAAATATGTTGCATATGTCTTACTAAAGAGGTCGAGAAAAGAGTTCGGAGTGTTCAATTACAACCTTTGCACAACCATAAACCTCCATCTACAGACTCGCGCCTGTATACCTGTCCCTTATTTTGAACTAATGACGAAAGGGAAGGCAGCCAGAAGGGGCTTTTCAAAATGAATGGATTAACTGGAATTTTTATAAGGTATCGACAGCTGAAAGTACGAATCTTGACCATTGGATCAACATTCTGGTACGTTAAACATTTCTTCACACCCTATACGTTTTATAAACTAGACTGTATTTTTAAATCAACAATATCACAAAAATAGTTCGTCAAATTCTTTGAACATATTCATCAAATATGTATGAATAACATACGTAAATTTAATGGAATCCTAAAATGTTCCCTTCAGTGCCTAAGTTGAAACGATCAGAATGATGGGCACACAACAAGCTTTGACACTGAGTCACCTTGCACTGAAGAAAACTTTACTTAGATGTTCTAAGTATGAAGAAAATCCAGAAACCAAATATGAGACACAGTCATGGAGCGTCTTGCCTTACTAATATTTTAAAATCATTGGAAATAATTACTATTTTTTAGATGAGGGCTCATATGTGGTCTTGTTATATCTAGATATTCCAAAAAGCACTTGATAAGGTGTCACACAAAAGGCTTCTTAAAAAGTTGCCTTTTTAAGTGTGGAGGGTAGGTTGGTTCGCTGAATAAAAACAGGCTAGGTGGAAGAAAGCAGAAAGTTGTTATAAATGGAGTTCCGTCAAACTGGACTAATGTTGGGTGCCTTAGGGCTCAGTATTAGGACATATGCTCTTCAAATTATACCAATGACATAGATGAAGAAAATTCGATAGATTATATAAATTTGCTAATGATATAAAAGTTTTGGGTGTTGCTGGCTGCTAAGAGGAAAAGAAACTGCTTCAAAGAAAATATGTGGATAATTTATTAAATTGAGAGAATAAAGTGCAGATAATTTTTGATTATAATAAATGCATGTGGAATATCACAACTGGAAATATGAGTATAATTTTGATGGGAACAACTTTAAAGTGTTATGAAAGAAAAAGTTGTTGGTGTTAGGGTTCTTCAGTTTCTTAAGCCTTCCAAGCAGTGTGTCATTGTTAGTTACAAGGCACATAAGATTTAAGATTGCACCCACAGAAATATTGAATACAAGTCTATAGAAGTTATAATGTCATTGTATAGGTCATTGGATAGGCAATATATAGAGTATTGTGTTCATTCTTGGCTCCTTACCTTAGAAAAGGCATTAAGTTTTTGGAAAATGTTCAGGGAATGACTATTAGGATGATTTATTGAATAGAAATGTTGTCGTACTAGGATATATTAAGATTTTGAATTTGTTTTGTCTTGAAAAAAATATGAGTTAGAGAGGATCTAATTGAGGTGTTAAAATTGTAAAGGAAATTTGTAGTGTTGAGGTATTATCTGTTTTTTTATTTAATGGTAAGAATGGCAATACTAGGAAGAACAAGTAAAAATCTTGGTAGGATAAAAATCATCTTCAGCTAAGATAACCAAAAGGTAGCTGACTTTTGTAGCGGTTTGTCTTCAGATGTGGTAGATTAAGTTAATATTAGGGAGTTTAATTAAGAGAAAGATTAATAAATATTTGAATGATATAGGCAAGCTTTAAACATTTTTAATGTTTAATTTAATGTAATGGATAAGATGGCCTAGATGGACAAAAATGCCCATTATGTCCTTTAATGTTATGTTACAGAGAATTTCCAGAAAAGCATTACGTGTCACATTCCTTATACACTGTTGACCATTTTATTAGGAATTTTTATCCCATATCTGTTGGGAAAATAAAACAGACTAAAGATGCGACACGTCAAGTAATCGCCTGATTCTCATGAATGGTAAAATGAGTCATATGATGATTAATATTTTTATAAACGGATAAAAATCAAGAATATCTCTGTCTTTCAAAGTGGCGTGATGCTTAGTGTTCATTTTGCTATCAAATATCGTTTCTTTAACTCGCTGTTCAGAGACAAAAATCAGATTACCAAAATACATCTGCTATGAAAAAAACTGTCACTACCAACTACTGGTAATTGTAAGACAAGGAAAAGATGAATTTCCAAGCTTACGAAAAGTGTCGGATTGTGTTTCATTTCACTGATTCCATCAATAATGGTCAGGGTTCCATTATATGAACTGCATCTTGCAAAAGATATTAAAAAACATATCTTACGATAATAAACAAACAGTATAAAAACCTGTTATGTTCGATGTAACCAGGAAAGCGCGGCTTCAGTAGTACTTGACACTGTAGATCATGAATGTGTAGAGTCTATTGACTCGTTTATGTATAGATGATCGAAATAAAAATACATAGTGAACCACATGAGACACTTGACTATTTGGTTTGCTCTAACTGTGGTATAGTGATGTATGGAACTTTCTCGTACCACGATTGGGTTATTTTTTATTTCTATTAAAAGGGAGAATACCATCCCGAGTGTATCAGAATGTTCCTTCAACTCCCATCTACCCCACAAAACTGGATTTCTATCCCTATAAACAACTACCCTTCCCAGATTGGAATACATTAACCGACAGATCACTTATTGTCTGGCATTGTAGAAAAGAATTTTCACTCAGCTCTCTCGTCACTGTTAATGTTATAATACACCAAAACTATAGTGTCTTGGATTCCTGACAAAATATATTATGATGAAAAATAACGCTGTTAATTAAACACGGGTCAAGCAGCTCAAATCAATAGATGAGGTTTTATTTCTCACCAGTACAGCGACAAAGATATATAATTGCATATATTAAACATTCTAAAGGTTGATTATTTTTTATTATTTCCTCAACTTTACTCAGAAATAGCTTTACAACTTTTGTGAAAATGGTTCCTTAGAGTTGTTCTCATTGTTGAATGATTATGAGGAAAAAATTTAACGATAAGCTGTCTTAAATAACGTTCAAAGATAAGCCTAAATTTACATGAAACACTTTTATTTACCTGATAATTTTTAACGCTCTACACAACGTATGACGTATTTCTTAACTAATTTTTTGAGAACAAATTAATGTCCCAAAATTGAAGTACATAAGTAAAATGCTTAAAGGAATAATAAGTCATTATTTCAGACTCAATGTAACCTACTAATACACACAAAAATCAATAATAAACTTCTCAAACATAATTCTCGTTGCATATTATACTGTTCAAACTTTAGGGAAAAAAATCCAAACGTGAGACGTCTATTAATAATTTGAAGTCAAATTATTATTGGACGTCTTAACGTTTGATTAATTTAATTCGAAGTCAAACTTCCGTTTGGTAAAAAGAACAATATAAACGTCTAAGTTAAAAATACAGCTTAACATATTGCCGTCTCTTTCTATTATGAAGTCCCTTGAACAATGACACATTAAAATTAAACTTTCATAATTACCAATGAAGTGCTCTTGACAAATAACAACATTCATATTCGCAAATATATGTGTTAAAAGTACTAAATTAATGTTTGAGAAAAGCGTAATCAAAATTTTGATTAGCAAAACAAAATATTATCCTTTTAATTGTTTATTATATATATATTATTGTTAAATTATCCAGTCACCAGAAATAGTTTCGGTGTGTTTTCCATTACATGAAAAGTAAATGACCTTTTTTTCTTTACTAACACTTACTTGTTATCTTGTCTCGTTTGTTTGTTTTGGAATTTCGCACAAAGCTACTCGAGGGCTATCTGTGCTAGCCGTCCCTAATTTAGCAGTGTAAGACTAGAGGGAAGGCAGCTAGTCATCACCACCCACCGCTAACTCTTGGGCTACTCTTTTACTAACAAATAGTGGGATTGACCGTCACATTATACGCCCCCACGGCTGGGAGGGCGAGCATGTTTAGCGCGACGCGGGCGCGAACCCGCGACACTCGGATTATGAGTCGCACGCCTTAGGCGCTTGGCCATGCCGGGCCGATTATCGTGTCTCTGGGAGAGTTTTATCACGGAAGTTGGTGAAGAAAATTTACTGGTGGCGCTATCTCTTGTAATACAATGGAACTGATAACAACAGGATCCTCTGGCTTCCCAGTATATTTACTAACCTCTGGCGAAATCTTTTCTGAAGTTAACGTGTTAGTCATTCTTTTATCAAAATATCACCAAATTATTTTGCTAGGTGATCTTTAATTTTCACCGTTGTTATTTTGTACTTTAGGTTCAGTGTTTTTACTATCTTATATTTCTTTCCATATTATCACTTGAAGATCATACTCTGGTGCTGTTACTGTCCAGTAACACACATAGGTTTCTTGATCATTGACTGTCAAACTACTTGAAGTGAGACTAGCCTCACAACTGTATTTGTGCATGAAGATAATTTCTTCTTCAGTATCAATTATCCATATATTATGTTGTGCAGAGAAGCCTTTTTTCAGAGATAACAGTATTGACAACAGGTTTCAGTTTGGGAATGAAAAAAACTCTCTTTTATACAGAATTTCCGTTCATCATTAACTACTGAAAGTATTCTAAACAAAACAAAATTTACGACAACGTTAAAGTCTCCTAGGGTATTTTCTAATATATTTGACTTAGCTTTATTCGAATGTTTTAAAATAAAAATTTAGTTAAAATATTATTTTACTGTACTTATAAAATATTCAACACACATGAAATTATGCAAGAAGGTTCTAAAACATAAAACAAATTATGTCAAAATAAGCTCCATGTTTCATGATTAACAGAATACTTCGTATGTATTTAAATAAGCGAAGTTTTTATATAGTAAATCAAATGGAAGTGTATAACTACCCTCTAGTCACCAGTCTACCTTTTAGCAGTAAATATTATTTAGTTATTAATAATCAGTTGAAACACGTTATTTGAGAGGTATAACCACAAATACAATGAAGGTGTGTGTGTGTTTAATTATAGTCTGCTTTCTTTTTTTAAACTCAAGAACCAGATTCCAACATTAAAGTTATCGTTAGTACTTTATCAGTTTACTTGTCCTTGCTATCTACATTGTTAGATCGACATAAAAAGGTAGCTATTAACAAGAATAAAATATAAAATATAAAGAAGAAAATATGCGAACTTTAGAGAAATAAAAAAACATAACAACTGTAGAACACTCACGAAGACAAACATATTACATGTCCTAACAGAATGCCATGCTTTCATTCATTCTAATATGTTTAAAACCTTAATGGCTCAATGATAAACTGAGCTTTTTATAAAAGAAAGTATTATTTTATTGGGTGAGTATGATTCCATGGCTGCATTTATTTTATTTTTAATATGTTGAGTTTTTTTTTGTTGTTGTTTCGTGTGCTGAGTCCAAGGGAATGTATAGTCTAATGTGGGTGATATTTCTGTCGACTTATGTTTTCAATTGCGTATCGGTTGTTTTCATCTTAAGATTGAGGACTTTTATTTGTTTAGCTTTCTAGTGTTTACAAGTAAACTTTATGTTGGGGTGTATTGAGTTACCTTGATCGAAAAAAACTAAGTGTATGTTCCGTAGATGTGAAAACAGCAAATATATTATCAACATTTACATACCAGTATAGTGTTGGGTACAGGGCTGAACTGATCGCTTGAGATTCAACCTGTGTCAAGAAAATTTTGGCTAGAACTGATGACATAGGTTTGCACATATTTAAGCCATTTATTTACATGCAGTTTAGGTCATTGAACACAAAGTTAGTTTTGGTGGTAGTTTAAATTTCATTTTCTAAAACTACAATTTCATCTCCGCTCATCAGCAGGTATACGATACCTCTTTTCATACAAATTAAACACTGATCAACATGTTAGAAGGCATCCAATTAATGATTCCATTGACTCGTGGACGAGTTTCTTTCAATTCTTGACTTACTATCAACAGATAATTCATCATTGTTTTAAGCGTAATGTCTATGCTTTCTACAGTTGTAACAAAGGTTGAGAGAAATTTTTACTTTCTGAAAGCTTTTGCCTGTCTTTTATGGAAATATACCGTTTAAAGTTGAAATTAAAGCATTTTTTGTCCTACTAACTTCTTTCAATCTCATTAAACAGTTGTCTAATTCCAGTCTTTTGTCAGTAGTTTTCAGTAATAATGTTTTCAGAATGAAATATTTCCTGTCCTCTTGTTCACTTTTTCCCAGTAAATAGTTATCTAATTGATCAGTTAAGCTATTCTAGATCTTTACAAGGGAGAATTGATATTTCTACACTATTTGGTATGACAATCTCATAAGTCCACATCTATCTTTATTTGTATATCTACAACTTTAGTTTATCTAACTTCCATCTACTTTGCAATACAAATTCAGTTAAGGTCTCGTCTTTTCTCCGTTCTTGTTCTTAATGTTTACGTTAGAAACTTCTGATGTAACACTCTTAACTCCTGGTACCAAGCAGTTGTTACAGCTCTCTATGGGAAGGCAGCTTAATGTTCTTAAAGCTGGTCCTTTTAAACGTGCATTAAGACGAATAGTTTATTGATGTTGTTCAATATATTACATCCATTCAGCTTGTAAATGACTGTAAACTGTGCCTCATATGCTTCCAATGACAACTTTATATTATAATATGTTTTCTTTGAATGGGCAATATTGTTGAACTGGCCTGCTAAATTCTATACCTTGGTGAACTAATGGTGTTGTGGAAATTTATCATAGAGGTTCTGCTTTTATAGGTAGAACAACAGTAGTAGTAATAAGTATAAATTAAACTGTACGTATGACATAATTAATTATATTTGAAGTTGTAACTGTATCTCAGAACAGGTGGTATGGGTATTAACACTTTTATTGATAAAGAGAGAACAACGTATCGACCTTTCAAGGTCATTTTCAGGTTAAGACCTGAAGATTTCTTAAGGTTTCTTGTCCTGAAAATGACCTATGAAGGTCCATTATTACTTCATTTGCACCAGAATTTTTACCTTACTTCGAGCATGTGTTGTCTTCTTTAAGTTCGTGGTGGATTTGTTTTTTATCAAAATAGTTTCATTTCTGACACCAGTAATTTGTAAGGATCTTTTGCTATATGAATTTATTTGGATTATTCAGTAAAAGGAAGACTGCAAAGTCCACTCATCTAAATAGTAACGACAGCATTTTCTTTCTTTTCACTACAAGTTTTACAACTTATTTCAATTATGCTCGCTGATTGGTTTAATATCATGTCAAAGTCATCCTTAGAATATTGGGTCTTGGCGACCTTGGAGGGTTAAATCCAAATATTCTCTTCCTCTCTTCTTAGGCCCGGCGTTGCTAGATGGGCTAAGGCGTTCGACTCGTAATCTGAGGGTCGCAGGTTCGAATCCCGGTAGCATCAAACATGCTCGCCCTTTCAGCCGTGGGAAATCCCACTATTCGTTGGTAAAAGAGTAGCCCATGGGTTGGCGGTGGGTGGTGATGACTAGCTGCCTTTCCTCTAGTCTTACACGGCTAAATTAGGGACTGGATAGCGCAGATAACCCTCGAGTAGCTTTGCGCAAAATTAAAAACAAACAAACAAATCCTCTCTTCACCAATTAAAAAGAATATTGAAGAATATTGTATTTTAATTTTGTATTGTTCAGTCCTTTACGGATCTAACTTCACAGCAGATGCAAACACAACAGTTTCAACTAGTTACTGATTTCTCGTGCGTATCTCTTATTACTTGAGAACACAAACTTAATATTATAAAAATGATTTATGTAACAAATTTAATCATATAATAAATCCTTAATTTAGACTAATTATTAATAGTTTAAATATAAATGATAATCTACTCAAGTTTAACACGTATTTAATATTTCTCAGGTTGATATAGAACCTTCTGATAAATTCCAAACGTTAAGTTTAGTGCATAATGGGTGACTTTAAACCTCCATCTAGCTAAACAATAATAGAAACTTCTACGTTAGAACGCAGGCAACAACGTTACTATATCAAAAAAGTTTGTTAGCAGTGATTCTGCAAGCATAACTGATTGTTTAAAAGATTATAAAAGAAAGTAAACTTTAGGTAGTTCAAATAACATGTTGATCTAGTTTGATATACATAACAGTATAAAATAAACAATAACACAGAAAACATGAATATAATTCCTTATTTCGTGAACGCAAACATTTATTAGATTTTAAACAGGAAACACGTGTTATGTGATATTCCCTTTGGCTGCTTCATTGAATTCATTGGAGCATGAGTGACGTACGAGTTACCTCGTAGTGTAAGTGAAGTTGACAACAAAATGTATGTGTGTGTGTTTTCTTATAGCAAAGCCACATTGGGTTATATGCTGATACCACCGAGAGGAATCGAACTTCTGATTTTAGTGTTGTAAATACCTAGACTTATCGCTGTACCAGCGGGTGATTGACAGCGAAATCCTGTTAACAAAGAGTCGCGCTTCACTAAAACTTACCTAAAGTTATAAACTCAACTAAAAAGAGTATTAAACGAAATAGTTAATGTGAAACACCGCTATCCTTGGAAGTAGTCTTTGTTTTATATTAAAACTGACTTAGTATCTTTCATTTCTTACACATACTTTATTTCGTGAAACGTAATCAATTTCTGAATAAAGGAACCATAATGCGTGAAGGTTTGTTATATAAACGGCTATACCAAGTATGTTTGGTGAGTTTTTATGTTAGATACAGTTGTATACGAACATGAAAAAAAGAATACATGAAGTGGGAAATTCCCATGTTCAGTGAGCTGTTATTTGTTCAGTATACTCGTACATACATGTGAAAATAATGACAAAAGAGACATTTCAGAGTGTAGTTAAAACTGCAGCACATTTCTCTGTAAATTGCTATTGTTTCTTTTAGGATTAACATTCATCGAATCAACACAAAAGGTAAGGAATTATTCGGTTTGAATTTGTTTTATTATAATAATATTACAACGTATTTTGCATTATTATATAAACAAACATATATTTTTCACTTTATTTGAACTATATAAAACTTCCCAAGATAAAATTAACGCAAGCATAACACTAAAATTGGTCTGTAAACATCCGTGATGACGAGAAAACCTCCTTGTAGAGAAAATTATATATGTAAAAAACGACTGGTATGGATAGAGAAAGCACTATGTAGAGGAGCGAACAACGTTTCAACCTTCTTCGGTCGTCATCAGGTTCACAAAAAAACCTGACGATGACCGAATAAGGTCGAAACGTTGTTTGCTCCTCTACATAGTGCTTTTCCTATCCATACCAACCGTTTTTTACATACATAATTTGGTCTGTAAACAACATTTAAAACTTTCAAAATCTGCACTAGCAGTTGGAAACCTTGACTCATACATCATGTGCATGAAGATCTACACAATCCAACTCGTTAGTGAACACATAACCTTTCTTTAATATAAAACTGACTTTATATGACCGTTTAGTTATATTAAATATAATAAAACATTGTATTAGAAAATCACTGTAGAATATATGACTAAATATGAATTGTATTGCGCTTGCTAAAATATTTTACTTGTAATGTGAAACACTGCAGTAGTATATAGTTTCATATATTATAATATATAATGCTATATATTACACAGTATAAGTGCTATTTTCTAGTTAAATAAACTACTAATGAATAACTTCATCAATATAAGCTTAGAACTGTAAATAAGGATAAATGGTAGTCGAAATATCCCATTGTGCAGCTTTGCGCTTAACTACAAACAAACAAAGAACAAAGATGACATCTATGGCCCGGCATGGCCGAGCGCGTTACGCGTGCGACTCGTAATTCGAGGGTCGCATGTTCGAATCCCGGTCGCACCAAACATGCTCGCCCTTTCAGCCGTGTGGGCATTATAATGTAACGGTCAATCCCACTATTCGTTGGTAAAAGAGTTGACGGTGGGTGGTGATGACTAGCTGCTTTCCCTCTAGTCTTACACTGCTAAATTAGGGACGGCTAGCGCAAATAGCCCTCGAGTACCTTTGCGCGAAATTCAAAACAAACAAACAAGATGACATCTAATGGCTGAAAGAAAAAAAAAAAAAGATGTGAGGTAACGAGATTCGAACCTACAGCCACATCATGCGAGTCGAGTGTCATAATCATCTAGCCCTGCCAGAGCGAAACCTTATTTGCAACAAAACTAGTTAAAGTTAAGTGGACCGAACTGTGAACTTTTTTTTTTTTTTACCGGCTAAGCAAAACTAACATGCCCGACAAATAAATTCGTTGAAATACAACTATACCAAAACACATTCATTTTGGGTTTGAATAACACTCAAACATTCTTTTCATATAAGAGAACTGGAACTGGATCCCATTGATTTGGGTATAAAACCAAGTTTATAAAATTCCAAAGTCTGCTCAGGATCTACTTGAGAAGCTTAATGGGAGAATAGCTTTATCGTAACAATCCAGCCTACATGAATAGCTATCTCAGCCTTGCTGGTTAGCATTGTTTTATGAATATCTATAATGATAACAATTCCACTTCGAAAACACAAGCGCGTGACTCCTCGAGCGAGGAGCGCGACTTTTAATAATAATCATATTATTCATAAAAATAATTTTCAGGACCTTTGCCTTTCTAGCTTAGTCCATAATTACAATACTCTCACAGTAATTACGCATTTCCAACAACAAAATATTTTGTTTTACGTTTCTATATTTTTAACATATATATTTTTCTTGACATGACAATTTTACTCTTTTAGAGATAATCTATAATTAAAGTTGGGCTATAGGCATATCAAAAATTTTATGCAACTTGGCTGTTTAAGTAAGCAATGTCACTTAGCCACTTACCGTTGTGCAAGTAAAACTCTAAAAATAATTTTAAAATAGCAAATAACGATTGCCATGTTTCAAAATAACATCTAAGCTTCATGAACGCTGTTTACTTTTGCCCTAGCGTAACCAGCAATTATGTTTGTAAATCATATAAGTCGTTAAATTGAAAGCAAATAGGTTTCGATTGTTTACTACAGTGATAAACCCATGAAAGTGATTCCAACACATGAAACTCTACGCAAAGAAACATCTTTACGTATTTAATATCTTAAAGATATCACGCGATAAACAGAGTTCACAAATATCAAAACTCACTTGTTATTGGTTTTCATTCAGCTTTTGTTGAATTTCGACATACTGCGTCACTACATTCTGTGACCTTTGAACTACCAACTAAGAGAACGACATTTAACAGTATTGTTAACATAGATAAATACTGAACAAAACATTTCACTATAAGAGTGTTGAAGCAACGTTTTACTTTTATTATGTTTTCTAACACCACATATTCATGTACTAAAACATATGTTACCTAAAATCATTCCGAGGTAAGAGATTTTTTGCAGCTGAAACTAGAGCAGAGCTAACATAAAATCCAGGTAACCATGAATAACACAGGAGTGTAATGGTATATTTTATCTTTCTTAGTAGCCCCACAAAGATAATTTTTTGTTTTGTTATGATGATACCACCTAGTTCTTATTTCTGCAGCCCAAGAATCCCCGACTATTCTGCCACCACTTATCAAAGTTAAACAAGTGCAACGTTAACAATTAAAATGATAACATTATTCGCAAAAGTATTCTAACACGAAAGTTTATACGATGAACTTTATCTTCGGCAGAAGGGAAGTGTGTTTATAAAGGGCCCCGAAAATCATGAAAGGAAAGGTAAATGTTTGAGTTTCTGATTGAAGTGGAGCTATTATTAAAAGGTACGTTCCAAATTACGGTGTGACGACATATTAGTTGTTTCGATGTCCTTTATGATGATGCATCTTTTTAGGTAGATAACACTGTTACAGATTAAACTAATTCTCTTGTTTTTACCACGAGACACACAACTGGTGAATGGTATAACGTGAAGAACTAATTTCAAAGAGTATGTATTTAAGTTCTGTATTGTCCATCTAAAAGTAACATTATCGATAGAATACATTAGTTCAACGGTTTTGACACTAGAAAAGTAATATCAAAGAATAAAGAATATATTAATTACATTATTAACCAAACCTGAAACGTTCTCTGATACACTAATGTGACAATTGTTTTGTATTTTCGTACTTTTATTACAAAAGTAAAAATCAAATCAACATGATTTACGATTTCTGAATTCATATATATACATATATATGTGTGTGTGTAAATATACAGTATACCCTCACCTGTTCGCGGTTCCCCATTCGCGGCCCCGCATATTCGCGGGTTACGCTCTTAACCCTATCGCATCTTATGCCGGTATACCGGGCTAGCGTCATAATGTCATAAAAACGAATGCTCGGTAAACCGGGTTTTTGTAGGTCATAGAGACTAAAAGCGCATTTCGAGGGTATGTCTGTATTTACTCTCTCAAGCAGTTTTATCGATTGACGTCTTTATCGAACAATGGGCTGAGCTGCTATTGGCTGACTGCCTCAGCTTCCCCCACAACGCAAACGGCAAAGCACAGCCGGTAACGCACTACACACGCACACACACAGCGCTCGGTCCCGAGGAGGCTAGGAAACAGGTTTGAATTTAGCCAATGGCTGAGAGCTTTAGTTTCTCCTTCTTGCTGATTGGCTGCATACGCGTGCTGCTGATCAGCTGTTTCTCTCTTTCATTCGCGCGTGAGTTTTCAACGTGGTTGTTTGGACTGTAAATTCAAGTGTTTATTTTTACAATATTATTTACACCCTACAATGCCATTCAAACGCCCTACACCTCCAGCTTCTGGCAAGGAACCTAATCATAACTTATGAAGAGTTCAATGACCTGATTAACGACCACTCTCAGCCTCTAACGGACGAAGATTTGACAGAGTTGACGAAATCTGCCAGTGAAGAAGAAACAGAGGGCCAGGAAGAACCATCACAAGAGGAAGAGGACGAGGGTCTAACTCTAGAACGGTTGGCTGAACTCATGTCAAAAGCAAAGGATTTACAAGAGACTGCCAAGTCATGGGACCCTTACATGGTTCGTTCGCTGCAATTCTCAAATGCAATTAACTCTACCATGTCGACCTATAAAACTCTATTCATCATTATGAAAAAACAACGGAACCAGCTGCCAATAACCATGTTCCTAAAGAAGGTACCCAAAACGTCAAACCAAGCCACACCCGAAGAAAGTACAACACCTCTTCATGACTCTCCTAAAGAAACAACACAACCTCTTGACTCTCCTGAAGAAATGGAGCTTTCTCCTTAAGTGCCTGAAGAGGAGGAGTAATTACCTAAAGTGCTGTAAAGCAGCAGCTAAGCTGTGCCATACTGTACATTAGTGTTATCATCATCATCGTATGGCACAGCAAATTTCATCATCATTTTATTATCATTCATTATTGGTGAGTGCACAAACAATATTAAATTTTTTTTCAATTATTATTGCAATACAGTACGTATTTTTTTATAAATGCATACACTGTATGTACAGTGCATATTTTTGTGACCGTGTATTAATAATGTTTTTAATTGCATATTATTACTGAATTGTACTGTACTGTATTATTATTACCTGAACTGTGCGTACTGTATTTATCTGTCTAAGTTTACCTTTAAATTTGTTCCACTTTCTGTCAATTCTAATACATGTGTTGTACGCATAGAAAATGACTTTACGGTACAGTAATACAGTATGGGTAACTATACTATGCGGTGTTACTGTCCTCCTGTACTTACGTTTCTTTTTGATTAAAATATTGTTGCAGTACAAAATTAAAATGTGTTTACATTATCATTACTACATTAGTGAAATACATGACTGCATGCAATATTACTACATTATTACTGTATTAATGAGTAAGAGTGTCTTTAGAAAATGTCTGGGAAGCATTTAGTACCGTATATAATCTCATACATAGAAGTTTTAAAACTGCATCCAATATTCGCGGTTTTTCGCTATTCGCGGGGGTTAAAGAACGTAACCCCCGCGAATAGCGAGGGAATACTGTATAATATAATATAATATAATATAATATAATATAATATAATATAATATAATATAATATAATATAATATAATATAATATAATATAATATAATATAATATAATATAATATAATATAATATAATATAATATGAGCATTAAAAAGATTATGGTAAAGATTTCTTTGTCAACCCTAGTTATCACCTTATAACGCCTGTGGCAATATTTCCCAAATGCGTTGGTAATATCCCATCTACCAGTTATTATCACAGGCATTATCCGCTTGGACTATAAGGTGACAAACAGTACTGACAAAGAAGTCTTTACCAAAATCTTTTTAATATTTATTTTATATTAAATTCGTTATTGCTTCACAGTGCTGATTATATAAAAGAAACACTTATCAATAATTAATAGTGTTGAAGCTACATATTTCATTATTTATATAGATGATTTATTTGTTTTATATTGCTACACAATCAGCTTCGTGTGCTTTGGCCACAGTCGTTGTTGAAACAAGATTTTTAACGTAAGAATCCTCAGATTTACCACTGAGGCATTGAGGAGCAATAAATGCTGTTATTAATCTGTTTCATATTCATTTTCGCTCCATTTTTTCTATCATAGTTTAAGAACAATTTTTAGGATCACTTTATTGTGCTTTTAATGTTATTTTTTTCGCTTTTCAAGAGTATATATATTTCAAGATTTTTTGTTTGTTTGTTAAGAACCTCCCCAAGTGAAACAGCAGTAAGTCTACGGAGTTAAAACTTTATAATTCTGGGTTCAATTCCCCGTGGTGATCACAATAGATTGTCTATTGTTCTAAAAATAAGTAAACAAAATTGTTAAGTATAAAGCTACACAAAAGGTTAACTGTGGTCTTCCCACCATAGGATTCTGAAATTAAATTTTAGCGTTATAAACCCACAGACTTACAGGTGAGCCACAGGGGCAGGAATATTCTAAGACCAAATAACATAAATGTTGTAATATGCGTGAATACCATGTATTTTCCATCACCCTTGGTGACAAAAGAATTTAAAAAAAAATGTTGGTTTTGTTTCTATGCAGATTTAACATAAGCACATATTCCAGAAATCCATTGAAACTGGTTCGTTCTAGCTATCTTTGTACCTTTGTTCTCCGTAGTAGGGACCAAGGATTGCCTTGTGTTTATGGTATTCGGCTCAATCGGTGGTTGCGTGTTCGAATCGCTTCATCGAATATGCTCTCCTTTTCAGCCGTTTTGGTTGGCGGTGAGTGGTGATGACTAGCTGCCTTTCCTCTTCCCTATCACTTCTAAGTTAGGAACACCTTATACAGATAGTTCTCAAATAGCTTTGCACAAAATTCAAAAACCAAATAAATTGCATAACAGATAATATCTATTATGCCTGAGGAAATACTGCAGTAACGTTGTACATTTGTGTTGAAAAACCAACAACTGTAATGTTCTTTAGTGGCAGAGTAGATGATGTCTGCATGTTACGTATCTGACAGTGTTTAACATTACATTTAAGTTCTGTTGTCATCCTTCGACCCAAAAAATCGTTACCAGAGCAGAAAGTTTACATAAGAGCTTCAGGTGATGCTGGTATGATTCTCTGATAAATTGCTGCAGACTTTAAATGCTTCCCAAACACTACCAAGTACACGCTAGATGGTGAGATTGAGACAGGTAAATTTGAAAATAGGAAATGCAGAAACAAAACACTTAAAGTCAAGGATACAAATTTTAAGTATTTTTGGGACAGAAGAAAGACTGCCACTGATGTCAAGCATGAAGATAAATGATCGTGTACCAAATGACAGAAAAGTGTTTACATCTATGACGACAGGAAGGCTCAACGACAAGAGAATATTTGGTCATGTAGCAATTAAAAAACCTTTAATGTGATTTCTAAGCATTGTAAAGAGACTGACTTAAATTTGCTAAAATGTATAAAACTTGACTTTGATGTTTGGGAAAAGGTGGTATGAATGGATGAGTTCAAGCTCGAAATACGTGGTTCAAAGCGTAGTGTGTACGTCCATCGGAAGAAAGGTAAAAGATACTTATCTCAATTCATAGTACTTACAAGGAAGCATGTGGGAGGCAGTGTAATAGTTTGTGATATGTATTTTTGCTGCAGCAACAGGAAATATTTACAAAACAGATGGAATAATGAAACATTGCAAGAACCATCACATATTGTTCTGTTATGGTATACCCAGTGGTTTGCATATTATTTATTGATAAAGGATTCTACTACAAGAAAATAATGACTACAAACACTCATCCAACCTATCCAGAAATTTCTTAGCTAAAAATAAACTAGTGGAGTTATTTAAATGATGTAATGGATCCCAGAGAGTCCCAAACGCAACCCAATTAAGCAGATCTGTGATTTGATAGATCAAAAACTTGTAAAATCCAAATTACTTTCAAAGAAACTTTATGGGGTGTATTAGAGATATTTGGAGTAAAATTTCAAAGAACACTTTGTTTAAGTATGTTGCAACAATACCTGAAATACTATCTGCAGTTATTAAAGGAAAAGGAGAGCACAAAATATTAACTGTTTTAGACCTCAAACATTTTCATTGAGTTTCTGTTGTACTAAATAAGAAAGTATACTTAATACTTTTGCACAATACTGTATAATTTGCGGGGTTAATTACTAACTACATACTACCCATCGTTTTGGGTATAACACATCTTTAGAATAATATTAATCGTTGAGAGTCAATTTCAGAAGAAATTGGGTTTAAAGTTAATCAGAGTGTGCTCTTAACACTCCACACCATCTCTTGGTACATGTGTCTGTGCTGTAATAAACTACCGCCACCCTTCTTGCAAAACAGCTCAAGAACCAGAGGATCTTCTGGGTATGTCTTTCTTTCTGTTCTTTATATTGTCCTTAATACTTCCAGAAATAATCAGAGACCTTAACTACCATGACAAATGTTAAACAGTTCTTTCCATAAATATAGAATAGTGTATCTTGATGCTAAAAAAGGTCAGGCAGTGAAGCAATTTCATACTAGTAGGTATTTATCACTTTCTGGTTTTTACCATTGGCTAGAATTAAAAACAAGCTAAACAGTTCATGGTTGTGACAGAACAGTGATATTACAAATATTTGACCAATAATGCGTACAGTGACCATTCTTTTTAGGGCTGTGACTCCTTTCCAAAAGGTATATTGTCTCCAACTGTCTGTTTGTTGTAGTTTTTAATGTCTATAGGTCCTAAGCAAAGTACACTATGGAATTCAAATGCACACTAATTGGGAATGGACTCATTATTACATAGTGGTGTGTTTTCTCATTTTCCATGGTAATATGGTATATTTTGCTATTACTATAGTGTTTTAACACTTTATGAACTTCACATAGGTAAACACAAAAGCTTAAAATAAATATATTGCATTTTTACGTTTCCGTGAAATTCCTTTTCAATATTTTCTACTTAAACTGCTCGTATTATTTCTTATTATTGAATACTTAAACACATCCTATTTTTATTATAGTATTTGGAGCAAACTTATAAGTTTAAGTTTTATTTTTTTTCGTATATCTTCTGATTTGATAATGAATACAATGTGTTGTAACGTAATAAAATGATCGTTCTACAGTTCCATAAACACAATAGTTTTTAAAGTATAAAATAAATCTAAAACAAAAACGCCTTTTCTTACACTCGCTTCTGTTTTCAGTTTACCTTCATCTGTGTTAAGTTTCAAAAACAACATCAAACTTCTCAAATGAACAATTTTAAACAAATATTCAGATTTATTTTATTATATTGGATTTTCTAATCCACTTAACATAGGAGATCTGGCTGTAAGTTATTAAGTGTATTTCATTTTTAACTGTTCTAGTTATTTGTTAATGGATGTATGTTTATTTGTTTTGAGCGCTATGTGTTCGCAGTTAAGTAGTAAAATACTAAAGAGAACTCGTCTGTTACTATTTTACCAAAGAATAATGGGATTACCCAAACTTTATAATTCCCACACGACTGAAAGAGTTTCATGAGACGAGAATTCTAGCTCCGACACGCAGAATGCGAGTCGACCGCCCTAACACGAGTCTTTCAATAGATGTCATCAAATATAGAATTTTTGACGTGTCTGTGTTGAAATTTTGGTTTGTTTTGTTTTGAATTTCGCACAAACTACACTAATTCATCAGCGTAAAATTAGAGGGAAGGCAACTAGTCATCACCACCCACCAACAACTCTTGAGCTACTCTATTACCAACGAATAGTAGGACTGCCCGTCACAATATTATGCCTCCCACAGCTGAAAGGACAAAGCATGTTTGGGTTGACCCTCAGATTACAAGTCGATTGCCTTAAACACCTGGCCATGCCGGGCCTCTATGTTGAAAGACAAGTTGTTAATACACTAATGTGCATTTTGTCATTAATCAGTAATTTTTATCACTAAGCTTCATTTTATCATAAACTTCTAACATCAAGATCACAGACTGAAGTTTTTATTTTTTATGAGAACTGTACCTGAAGAACCAGATAAGTAAAATATTGTTATTGAATCGAAGCTTATCAAGAAGTAAATGCAACAAATATTAATGTTTTGATACATTTAGAAGTTAAGAAGTTAGTAAATATAAATGCTTAAAATGATAATGGTTGCATGGTATAGAGTTCTTAAGTGTATGGGTCAGAAACTTTCTATTCTTAGTGTAGTTTTCATTCTTCTTTATTACAGAATTTGTTTCTCTCGTGATAGTTTGGAGCTTCGACATTGATTGTGTAAAAAGCAAACTTAGTTCCGTTACATCTATCAAAAAGCAATATTTGTTTGATCAAGTTTGCTGACTGCAGTGAAAATAATCTACTTAACAAATTGAAATTTAAAAGTGAGCTTCTCTGAAACTGGTTTAACGATGAAAGAAAAAGCGGAAAACCTAGTTGATGAAAACAAAAAAGAATGCCTTCAGAAACAACCGTCACGTCTCACAATCTTTCTTCAGATTCTAAAAACTATGAGAACCGAACCTTTTCTCTTCTTGTTCGTTATTTGTGAGTCAGCAAAACGTGCTTCTCTCCAGAACCTTCTGGAAGATAAGGCATGTCATACATACTTTCAGTTTTCAGCAGAAATATGTTCCAATCTGTCTAACTACACCAAGAAAGAAGATGACGTTATGAGAGTGGCCAACAATTATTCCATGATCATAACTTTAATTTCCATTATTCCTGGTATATTTCTTTCAGTGATTGTTGGTCCATGGAGTGATAAACATGGCCGGAAAATTCCCATACTGTTTGCCACTTTTGGAGTTATTCTTGAATTTATCGGTTACTTGCTAAATGCGATTTTCTTTAACTTGCCTCCTTACTACATCATTATATCTACGATACCTGCAGGTTTAACTGCGGGAATGATCATAATATTGGGCTCAGTGTTCAGTATGATTTCAGAAAACACATCTGAGAAATACCGGACAATCAAGTTCTTTCTTCTAGAGATGTCCATATTCCTGGGATCTCCGTTGGGAACAGAGGTTGGCGGTCAACTCTACAAATTTTATGGATACGTGTGCGTATTTGCAGTGTCTTTAGGGATTGTTACTGCCGCTTTTCTTTGGGTTCTGTTCTTTGTCCAGGACAATAAAAAATACGAACATCATATGAAAATAAAGGATTTGATAAAAGATCTATTTTCAGTTGAAAATATTAAAAACAGTTTCCACACATGTATCAAAAAGAGAGAAAATCACGTACGTGCTCAGATATGGCTTCTTATCATCAGTATGTGTTGTTTAATGATGGCCTCTATGGGTAAGTTAAAAAAAAAAAGTGTTAACCCTATTATATCATGAACTGATTAAATGATTTGTACAAAAATAGAAATATTCCAATAATCAAACAAAAAGTTTTTTTTTGTTAGTAATAGTAGCAGAAACGCACAATCCCTTACAACATAAGATAAGTACATATGTCATTTAATCACAGACGGATGATTAAGTCTGCTTTCATAATGAAATAAGGTTTTTATGGACTCCAAATGCCATGGCTGAACTGAATCCTCTTGACAAGAGAGTCAGTGGGCACAGAAGTTTCGGGTAACTTTCAAGTGTCATTTAGATTTACAGATGACGTGAACTGACTAATAAGTATTCCAAAAGTAGAGTTGAGATAATGAACAATTCCTTCAGCTACTGATTTTACTGATCAATTTCACGCCACACAATCGTATTTACATGAAAGTAGACAAATTGGAAAAATCGTGGATCAAATTAGCAGCTACTCGAAAACTTAATGTTAGAGAATTTTACACATTTATCTTCAAACCATTTCATTAATAACAAACTCCTCAGACTATGAAAAAAAGGTTTTAACATCCAAAGATGTTTTAGATAATTCTACCTTCAAGTCTTTCATTGTGTTTGCTTTCTGCATAAGAAAAGACAAGAACAATATATAGTAAAAACCAAGGAGTATAATTATAAGGATTTTGCAGGCTCACTATATTATTTTCTAAACAATTACATAACTTAAGGAATATTCTAGAACGTTTCAGAAACGACCATTCTTGTAGCTATTTCCAGTTGTATAAGATTGTGGATACATTTTTGCAATTTAAGCTACAGCAAGAGGTTTTCCACGATATTTAACTGACCTCAGATATTTGTAATTTCAAATTGGGCATTTACGTATTAGTTATGAAATAAAGTAAAAAAAGAGTGTACAATAATTGTAAAACTGTACTATACCTGCTATGCTCAATAATGACAAAACATTTCATAAAATTTAGGACTTTTAATGTCAGTTGGAATACAACAAACAAAAAGTATTAATATCAAGTTGTAAACAGCCGTTTGTAAAACACTCTCAAAATTATGTGACACAACATTTTTAATTACACATTATAAAATTTTTATATAAGATACTAGGCCTTAGCTAAATGCTTCTACATTTTTAGTGGGTCGTAGACCCTTAAATTCCACAAATTAAATGGTTTTAAGTTTTAGTAAGCCAATTATTCAAAATACACATCTCTCACTATGTAGCTATCTAATCATTCACAATGCTCGTTTCTGTAGCTGTTAAATAATTCACAATACACATCTTTCTGTAGTTTTCTCACAGTCAGATTTTTCTGTAGCTGGCCATCATTTACAATATACGTTATCAACAGCTGACCTGTCATTGACAATACACATCTGTTTGTAGCTGTCCAGTCATTCACAATAGACATCTCTCTCTCTATGAAGCTGGCCAGTCATTTACAGTAACTTAAAATGTTTAATGCTTTTCTTCTCATCTTATATTTGATGTTTGAGTATGGTTTATTGGTTAGTGTTTCAGACTGCAGATCGAAGGTGTAAGCTTAGCATTTTCACTTTTATTCAATGTCATTCTTTATTTAACCTTTCAACTGCAGTTGACATTATAGTTTTGTAAGCGACTCTGTTGGCATCATATGATGCAAGCATTTTGCACGCAACATTCTGAATGGCCCGCCGCAAAAATTCGAGAATCTTTATGCATGGAGCGGTAGATAGATTTATACAAGCCACAAACGAAAGGTTAAAAATAGCCACGTGAGTTACAGATATTGCTGACTTATTGACCCACTCTCTCTAGTCGACTATTCAGAACAGATGATGACTATGGTGATATCTTGGAATCTCTGATCTATCCGTTTAGCCCATGTGTCGTACAGGTTGACAAAATCAGAAACTGTGTAATGGTAAAGTAATTACTTATATTAGAATATAAATATTTTGATCTTTAATCAATATTAATTGACTCCATGCAGTCTAACTAAAAGTTAAATACTGTATTCTTTTCAGTTATTTTTATTTCATTCATGCATTGGGATGAAAATTAAAATTAATTAGATTAAAAATAGTTTTCATAACATTTAAAAAGAATCAGAAAAACAAATTTTTATAAGATGTGTAGATGTTGAGAGAGGTGATTCGTTTAAATGATTTCAAGTAATTAATTTAATTAATTAATTAATTAAATTTAATTTAATTATGAATTTCAGTTGTGTTGTATAAAATGTGCGTTGACGATAAATCATCCTTTATTTTCAGGTACTTCATCAATTAATTACTTTTACGTTCAAAAGATGTACAACTGGAAGGTGACGCAATATTCTGACGTCAGTGCAATCTTTAGCATAGCAAAGACAGTTCTAGTTTTACCATTAATCATAATTCTAACGAAAGTTTATAAAGTCAAGGAGCCTGTGATTGGTATTCTGGGTGCAATTTCCATAATGACAGAAAGTATAGTAAAGGGTTTAGCAACTTACCAGTGGTTGTACTACCTATGTAAGTATGTAGTTTAAATACGACATGTTTTTATTATCTATGTAAGAAGGTAATTTAAACACACATTCCTCGTACTATCTGTGTAAGTATATAGTTTAAGTGCAGCGTGTTTCTACTATTTACATAAATATGTAGTTTAAGTACAAATTCGTTGTAGGTTGTAGCTGAAGTACAGTCATACTATCTGTGTAAGCTTGTTATTTAAGCACAACGTGGTCGTACTATGTATACAACTACCCGCGATGACTAGAAAAACCACTTGTAGAGAAAATTATACAGGGTGTTCGGAAAGTCACTGTGCACTTATATATTTATTAACAGACATGTTTCAATATAGAATGCAGGAGGTAAATATGAATGACAATTATAAACAATATATATGCAAAAACGGCTCGTTTGGGTTGAGAAAATATTTTACATAGAAGAGCGAACAACGTTTCGACGATGACCGAAGAAGGTCGAAACGTTGTTCGCTCTTCTATGTAAAATATTTTCTCAACCCAAACGAGCCGTTTTTGCATATATATTTCTCTACAAGTGGGTTTTCTCGACATCACTAATTATAAACAATGTTTAAAGTGACCCCCGTTGATATCAATACAGGCCTGGATCCTTCTTATTTTGTTTCTAAACACCGCTATCAGTTGCTGGCTTGAAATAGACTGAATGAATGCTGTTATCGCTGCTTTCAAAACTGCACAGTAACTTTCTGAACGTAAAAACGGCTGGTATGTGTAGAGAAAGCGCTATAGCACTTTGTGAACCGGACGATGACCGAAGAAGGTCGAAACGTTGTTCGCTCCTCTATATAGTGCTTTCTCTACTCATACTAGCCGTTTTTACATATATGTATACAACTATGTAGTTTAAATACAACTGATTTCGAATTGTAGTTTCTATGTTATAAATAATTATATTTTTTTCGTTCATTTATTCAGCTAACGTTTTTGCCATACCTGCAATATTGGCTGCTGTTGCTGTTAGGTCCCGTATGTCTAAACTGGTCCCTCATGAAGAACTTGGTAAGTGATTTATACAGTAATCTATATACATACCCACGAACATATAAATGAATAATCAAATATAGAACTGAACGTTTGTTGTTGTTTTTCCTAGAGCTGATTTCATCTTCAGCAGATAAGCCTCTTATCAAACTTAAATAGAAATAAGTAATAACAACTCTCAATCTTTAAAAGTGATTTAGGAAATAGATTGCGTTTATTAAACTTAAAATTCCAGATTCAAATATATTAAAAAATACATCATACTGACTAAAAATAGAATCCGAGAAATCTTGACGTGGTAATTTTACTATTTATATCGATTGTACGATATAAATCTAATTACAAACTTTTCTATATTTTACTTCCTTGCAAATCGTTCAATGTCCAAAAGTAGAAACAAAATTATGACTGTCTTAGGTTACCATAAAACTTCCGGTATGTTAGTTAATTGTTTAAAAATAAGAAAACTGACTTATTTTCTTAAATGAAATGTATAACGACTTATGCAAAGCTGATATATACTGTTTCAATTACGTATTTGTCACTACTCATACAATAAATTCATATATTAATGCACACTGCGTTCTTCTACAAAACACTCTCCTAACTTCAAATTAACGCATCATCAGGTTCGTTGGTAGTACTTGTGTAAATTGTAATATAGTTAACATCTCTTTTTGTACTTAACCTCTGAAATTCCTTAATTTTTAGATTGTTACATTTGAGACAAAGCAGACTATCTAAATATTTATGTTGGTTTGTGTTGAAACTAACATGTTAAAAAAAACTACAGTTTATATCTTTATACCATTCGTTTTGATCAAAAATTAATATTTTGCAATCTAATGGCGTCAGATTTTTGTATGCATGTATACTTTTTCCCTACGTTACGCAAATTATAAATATAACCTTTACTTTATAACACCTTGTTACGGATATTTGTGTAAAGGTACACTGGGGTTATACATACATGTTATCTGCCCCTCATTTTTGATCTAATCGACTAGAGTGAAAGCACTTAATGAACATCCACTTCTGTCAACTCTTGAACTGCTCTAATAAAAGAGTAGGATTTCATGTCACTCTTATACACACACACACACAATTTTTGAGGCAAAAAGACACATTAACCTTTGGATTTTCCATCCGGTATGTTAACTACTGAACCTCGTCCTGGGAAACTTAACAGAACAATATAAGTGTTTTTTATATATTTATTTACTAAAAACTGAATCATGTAAATTATTTGTTCAGCCACAGAATCACGTATTTCGTAAAAACAGGTTTATTCTGAATTTCGTTTCATTTTTATATTCCTTTTTTTAACTGAAATAAAACTCCAGTTATTAAATCCAACAGTATACGGAAATCTAAACATGCGAATTGTTTTTAACCTTCCACAAAAGCTATGTGGCTCGCTGAAACTCTATCATACAGTTTTTAGTTTTAATCAGTGAGACCTACTCCAACCTTGAACATGACAACACTAATATTGTGTTAACTTTTGCTGGTAGTGCTCTACCTGTTGTTATCGAAAAGTATGTAAGATTAACGTCCAGAAAAAGCCTGTCCAATTTTTCGATACTCTACTGTTGTGGTTTTTATATCTGACGTTATAGTTTAGTTTCAAAGTTCGAACGTATGCAATACTCTTTGTACTTTCTACAATCAAATTAGCGACTCGTTCGTTTTCTTCGTTTGGCAAACGTTTCATTGAAAGTTGATGTAGGTGTGGCATTTATTACACTTACGCTCAATAACGAAAACCAGCTATCGTGCTGTTCCTCTGAAATAAGCTCCGCTTTGATCATAAAACACCGTGTTTTCATAACTTGGATTCCGTGTACGAAAAAAAAGTAGCCATTATTTCTTAATAGTTTATATATTTTATGTATCTGATTGAGCATAATAGATTCTTCCATGTACTTGCACATTGTACTGAAAGATAAAACCTTAAGAAATTATTGTAATTTTAGGTTAGAAATAAAATAATTGCAATCACTCCAGTAATAACATACTTCTTTGCAATTTCAAAGTTGGTTCTGAGGATTGTTTTTTTTTGTTTTTTTTAATTTTGCGCAACGCTACTCGAGGGCTATCTACGCTAGCCGTCCCTAATTTAGCAGTGTAAGACTAGAGGGAAGGCTTGTTTTGCTTGTTTGTTTTTTGGAATTTCGCACAAAGCTACTCGAGGGCTATCTGTGCTAGCCGTCCCTAATTTAGCAGTGTAAGACTAGAGGGAAGCCAGCTAGTCATCACCACCCACCACCAACTCTTGGGCTACTCTTTTACCAACGAATAGTGGGATTGACCGTCACATTCTAACGCCCCCACGGCTGAGAGGGCGAGCATGTTTGGTGTGACCGGGATTCGAACTCGCGACCCTCGGATTACGAGTCGAACGCCTTAACACGCTTGGCCATGCCGGGCCAAAGGTTCTAAGAAAAGGCGAGCGGTTTTTTAACCTGATAATATGTGTCGATCCAATGTTTTGGAAATGAACATCCCTCCTACTTGCTTTATTTAACGTTTGCGATGCCAAACATTGCATAAATGATCAATAATCACATTAGTTTCACAGATGATCTTGATATTAAATACATACTGATATTAAGCAATTTAGAGTTCATTATATATTCAAGGATGATAATGAGTGTGTTTTGTTTCACAGTATTGCAAATTACTTCACAGTAAAGATATCCTTAACAGTACGTTAGACGTCATTAACATTAATATATATTGTGTTCTGCTTTCTCTCTTACTCCCACACTTAGTCGATAAAGTGACAAGTATGCATTAATGTCACTCCTCAGTCACTCGATCAATTTGTTCAAAACTTATATTCTGGACTCTCTTTTTTATTGAGACACAAAAACAGCTTAATCAAATACAATGTATATAAGCATTTAACTTTTATATAAAGCAAATCTAGTATTCCATTGACGTGTATACATAACGCAATAATGTTAACTATCAACAGCTCCAGATGGGTATAAGTTTGAAAAATATTGACACAATTAAAACAAAGTACATTGTAAAGTTTAACGCTACATTCAATTTTTGTTATTTCTTAAAGGATGCTAATGTATACTGCTCAAAAAAATAAAATAATAAGTACAAATTTAGTATATTTTGTCATAACTAAATTTATCTATGAAAAACATATCCGTTATCTACAAGTGTATTTGTTTTAAGCTGTGAGTGAAGTTTGAAGCAACTCAAACGAAACTTACCTCACTCAAGGAGAATACAGCTCAAGGTACTCTATGCATTCCTCATTAATTCTCGAAACAAATACCAACATGGATCTTTTGCAGCTCGTTTTGTCAGTGTGTATCTTCATCTTGTGTACCCAAGCAGTCAGGCGCCATCTGACAGAAAACGAGGTGGCCAGGGCGGTCCAGATGCTGGAGGATGACCAGACCCAAAGGAAGGTGGCACAGCGTATCGGTGTGTCACCAAGCGTCATCAATCAACTTTGGCGACGCTACCAGGAGACGAACTCTTACGGCAGGAGATTAGGTTAAGACCGTCATCGCTGCACATCTCCAAGGAGGACCGCTACATCGTGACTACCGCTCTGCGGGATAGGTTAGCTTCGGCTTGGTCACTGCGAAATGACCTTCAGCATTCCACTGGAACCTGTGTGTCGACCCAAACAGTTCGCAATCGTTTAGTCCTAGAAAAAAGTATCATAAAACAGGTTATTTATTTAGTTGAAGTTAAGCACAATGCTGCATAATAGTCAGGCTATGTGTATGCGCTCTGCCCATTATGAGTATTGACATCCGCTTTGTAGCATTGTAAATCCACAGATATACCCCCGTGCCACTTGGGAGGCATAAAATACGGCTTGAACCTATCACTAAAATATAAGATGCAGCAGTGAGAACGTCACTTATAATAAAGTATGAGACATGTAATAAAAAAGTATGAGTGGTATTATCAGTCATATTATAAACATAGCATCAAATACATCAAAAAAATGTTTTAAATATTAAAGCAATTAAACTTAAATCTGTTTCAACATTTACGTGTGATATTGCCTGGTAAATAAATGTCTGAATCTGAATAGTAGGATGTATCGAAAAGTGTTTCAATACATTTCCAGTTCAAATAAATAATCAATATATATATATATACTCACACATACAAGTTACTTTTGTAACAAATTTCCTATTTTGTGCCCGGCATGGCTAGGTGGTTGAGGCATTCGACTCGTAATCTGAGGGTCGCAGGTTCGAATTCCCATCCCACCAAACATGCTCGCCCTTTCAGCCCTAGGGGCGTTATAATGTGACGGTCAATCCTGCTATTCGTTGATAAAAGAGTAGCCCAAGAGTTGGCGGTGGGTGGTGATGACTAGCTGCCTTCCCTCTAGTCTTACACTGCTAAATTAGGGACGGCTAGCGCAGATAGCCCTTGTGTAGCTTTGGGCGAAATTCAAAAAACAAACAAACATTCTATTATAGTATTTATTTTATCATCCATGTTTGTTTCATATAATATATATTTCAAAATGCATGTAACCTATATTGTTAAATGTGTGTTGCGAAAGTCCCGCCCGTTCTATAAATGTGTAGAAACTTCACGAGCGTAATAATCAACAATGTATATATGTATGTAAATACCAATGTTATTGCCACTTGAATTTTCGAGAATCTCGTCTAATGAATATAACAAGTAGCCATCGTGGGGAGACAGTTTAATATTGTTACTTTGATGCAGTTGGTATATTATAAACCTCGGAAGCTATAACTGTGGTAAACGTTTATTAATCGAAAAAGTACAGATATTTGACCAGGAACTTTTATAGGTTTCTAACATTACAAACCGTTTAACTTCAGTGAATTAACTTCGGACGTCAGTGTTCTTATGAGGACATTAGGTATCTTCGTGAAAGAAAAGTCAGCTTGTAAAAAGAGTGAGGCTAGTCATTAAGCAAAGTGTAACAATATCAACATAGAATTAATTCGCTCTCCATGAAGGTTGATAAACAATTCAGTTTCAGACCAGAGAAAAGATTCAATACTGTTTCTAAATTTGTAAGACTCTTGTATATGAACCATTATTTTTAATAACTATTAGTAATAACCATTATTATAAATTGTATTGTTTTTGTATATTAAAATACATTTGTGTTAAAAAAAATATGAGTATTAATCTTGTTGGCAAATGTTACAAATCTGATACACATTAAAATTTAATTAACTTCTAAATTCAAAGTTCCGGCTATTTAAAATATTAATTCGTTAATATACGTAATGCAGTAAAGTGAAGGCTCGTTAGAGATAAATTATATTTTTGTAAGATAATAAACCGGGGGCTCGTGTTCTAGATATGACGGCCTGGCATGGCCTAGCGCGTAAGGCGTGCGACTCCTAATTCGCGAGTTCGCGCCCGCGTCGCGCTAAACATTCTCGCCCTCCCAGCCGTGGGGGCGTATAATGTGACGGTAAATCCCACTATTCGTTGGTAAAAGAGTAGCCTCAGAGTTGGCGGTGGGTGGTGATGACTAGCTGCCTTCCTTCTAATCTTACACTCCTAAATTAGGGACGGCTAGCACAGATAGCCCTCGAGTAGCTTTGTGCGAAATTCCAAAACAAACAAACAAACCCAGATATGACTCAGAATCAAAATTCGTTCTAAATTAGAATTCAAAACTTAATTAAATTTACAAGATTTTATCATGTCTGGTTGCCAGGGTTTTTTTTCTGTTTTTTAATAAGAAAAGTGATTTGGCGAAATTTCCAAAGTCTTAAAATTAGAGGTTAAAAAAATCAATGAGAAAAACTGAACTAAAAAGCTTCTTGTTGAAATACTAGTCTATGAAAATTTGTTTCCTAAGGAAGCATTATTGTGTGTGTTTCTTATAGTAAAGCAACATCGGACTATCTGCTGAGTATACTGAGAGAAATCGAACCCCCTGATTTTAGCGTTGTAAATTCATAGACTTACCACTGTACCAGGGGGGAACAGGAAGCATTAGGAAAATACTCTAGTGTTTCCTCTAGCCAATCAGAGATCAGTGATAAAGATAAGTTAGATATCCTATTAAAACTCAAATGAAACAAGCTTGAACAAGCCCACATTAAAGTCCAAAAAAAGCAAGCCTGTATCGAAGCTGAAAGGGAAAATAAACGTGTCGAGGACGAACAAGTTTGTATCGAAGCCAAGAAAGAAATGGAAATTAGAATTAACTTCGATTAACCAAGGCAAAATGACAACTTTGAACTCAATCAATAGTAAAGTATCACAATTTAATGAAAATGAAGTTGATAAATATTTTTAACATTTTGAGAAAGTTGATCCAACCATGGAATGGCCAACTGAAAAAAAATCATTATTAACTGGTAAAGCACATAAAAAGTTTACACTGCTGTTTGTATGGATTATGATGAGGTTAAAGCAGTTCTTCTCAAAGCATACGAGCTAGTATCAAAGGCTTATCGCCAAAACGTCCCAGGACATCGTAAGCAATACAGTCAAACTTATATGGAATTCGCCAACAAAAAGAGGTTTTTTGATCGATGCTGTAATTCTATGCATATTAGCAACATTGTCGACAAATTAAGACACTTGTGTCTAATTAAGGAATTTAAATAATATACTATTGACAATCTTAAAACTTGTTTGGATGAAAAGAAAGTTGAAACGTTATAGGAAGCAGATGTTCTTTCTGATGACTACGTATTAAAACATAAAAACAGTTTTCATAAAAAGAAAGTTCTGCCATTTCGACAAAAATTTGAATCTAGTTGATACAATGAAATTCGGGATTATTCTAAAAATTCAGCTTCTCTCGTTCAAAATCTTCATTATAAAACTTCATCAAAGTCTGTCTTCCGTTTATATAAATAACATGGTCATGTCATGCCCAATTGTTAGAGATTGAAAAACAAAAAGAAAAGGAAGCAACACTCATCACGTTCATGTCCACATATTGACATCGTTTCATCAGATCACCCGATGTTATTGATTTGACCACTGATAAAAATATTGATGAAGTTAGGGATGAAATTAGGCCTTTTGTATCTGTTGGTTCTGTGCATTTGAGAAATAACACTGCTAATCTCATACCTATACGTATGTTATCTAGTACTGGGCGGTCGGTCATACTGTTAAAAGGTATACTCCCTCTAGATTCAAGTTCTGCCACTGGTGAGCCTGTTATTGCTCGGAAAATTGAGGGTGGTTTTGTTTATATTTCTCTTCATGATATTTATATAACATTGGAATAAGGATGTATGATTATTGTTGGAAAACGAGTTGGTTGAGGTAAAAGTTGTCGCCGAACCCAAGATGTTTAGCGAGCCGATCATTGTTTCATCCAAGGATGATAGTTGAATCCAGACTTAATTCCCTCGTGTTACTCGAGTTTAGGTGAAGAAAGTAAGCCAAAAACAAATGATAGACACTTGTTCAGAGAAACATATCACAGATATTTCTCAGACATTTTTGGATCCAACAGGGATGTTGTGAATAATTGTTCCACTGATAACTAAGTGGTGAGTCACAATGATGAACATGAGATATCTGATTCGCCTTGTGTACTTCTTTTGGCGAGAAGTAAACAGATTGCTGAGCAAAAAGAGGATCCATAGGTCCTCTCACTATTTAAATATTTACTCCCAAAAGATGAGCTGAAGAAAGTTCCAGATGGTTACTTTTCAAAAAGTGGTGAGAAAATGGAGACCACCAAATGTGCTAGCTTTGGATAACTGAGCTGAAGTTTATCAAATCGTTGTTCGAAAAGAACATCGTGCTAATATATTAAAAGTTGACTTTGGCCCCATATGAGAAATTATTTAAATGTCAACAAGACATGTGATGCAATTATTAGACATTTCGTTTGTCCAAAAATTGGGCAAGTTGTTTCTCAATTTTGTAAAACTTATCATACCTGTCAGTGGGTTGGAAAACCTAATCAGAACATTTCCGTTACTCCTTCGAAGTCTATCTCAACTTTTGAAGAACATCTCATACATATGATTATTGATTGTGTTAAACCAAAAAGATAACATTTAAGTTTTTTTCATATCTAATGTAGTTTTATTGATAAGGCTATTTGTATTAATTCTATTATATATTGTCATGATTGTTGAAGTTGAATAATTCTTTGACAGTGTATTATAGTTGTTGAATTGTTCGCAATGTTCATATTTTTAGTTGTTTAATGAGGGAGGCGTAATGAATTTAATATTATTTTAATATCTTTGTTTACTTATTTTTAACATATATTTAAAATGCATATAACTTATCTTGTTATATTCCGCCTGCACTCTAAGTTTCTAGAAGATTCTCGAGCGTAAGAATCAATAGTATATATATATCTACGTAATTGCCAGTGATACTGCCAATGGAATTTTCGAGAATCTCGCTTCATGAGTATAAAAAGTAGCCATTGCAACACGCTGGGAGACAATTTGTTAGTTTGATACAATAAGTATATAATAAACTTCGGAGACTATAACTGTAATAAGCGCTTTTCAAAACTCACAAGAGGTAATTTGGAAAGTATTTTATAATTTTCATAAATGTTAATGTGCATTAACCATCATGCTAACATTCTAAGTTACCTTATCAAAAGGATTACCCAGAGACGATCTTTTATGACGTGCTCTAGTACACGTAATTCTACATAAATGAAACCAAATAAATACCAACAAAACTGGGCACCTTTAAAATATGAACGAAATCTAAATTATCTAAAAGCCACAGAGGAAACCTAAAGAACTAGGAAATAAGCATTACCTGAGCTGAAGTTAAATGAAAACTGTAAATTTGGACTGTTAAAATAGGCATTGTAAAACAATCGTCCTTATATCGTATACAGGGTATGAAAAAAAATGTAAAAAGGGTGTGTGTGTGTACTTTGGATATGACAATCTTACGATGGAGTTTTTCCTATATGAATTACATTGTAGGGGTATTTTAAGGATACGTGGTGGTCAGACAAAGCATGAGTGCACGTGGTAACATGGATTGAAAAGACGTGGAGGGTTTCCCGAGTTGTTTTTATGTAACGTATTAATCCTTTATATTATAGTACCCTAATTTAAAAACTGAGTAGAAATATTTATTTGAACGATATTTGTGAAATATGTACACTATTCTTCATTTTATATACTGCAGATTTATTTTTAGATGCAAAATTAAATTCAGAAAATGTTTAAATATTCATTGTGTTTTAATGTAAGGCCAGTAAACTGTTTAATCAAGTGAACTTGATATATAGTTCTTAATGGAAATTGATTCGTCACTATAGGATGTATTTATAATGTTTGCACTGTTATTGCTATTTTCAATCTGAACAATATACTTTATTCGAATAGACTAAATGGAGTAATTTAGAACTGTTAACCAGAAAGATATTAATCAGTCCGTAGCACTTTCTCACCTTTACGACCTCTTTAACCAATAGCACAATTGATTGTTGCAGTTATAATGCTCTCAAAATTGAAAGCACGGTGTATTATCAGTAGCATATGGCAGCTAGAACCTTAAACCATTTGACACGCAGTCTGAAATGATAATCATTAAATCATGCATAGCCCTATAGTTTGTATTGTAGTTAGATGTCTTTAAAGATTATCTCACAGAAACAATTATATAAATTAACTATGTTTACTTGAATTTATAATAATTTCTAGTTACCCATACCGACGTTTTGTTTTATTGTATTTAAAACAAGTGCTTCATGATGTGGTTTAAATAACAAATTGTGATTGTGAATCAAAGCTTTTTAATATGTTCTATAATTCAAACAACTCTGAAGTAAAGGTGTGTTTAGTAAGTTTTTCAACGCGGCCTTAATCAATTCACCTTATGACGTTTCTGTATTATTATTAATATCCGAATCTTTTTTTGCGACAGAACGAGGCAGCTAGTATACAACTGGGTAACACTAGTATTTCCTTATTTTAACAGTTAAATGGTAATCAACTTAATACATTGAAACAAAATCTAATAGATTTCTGTGAGAAAAACTGAAACTTGATATTGTTTTACTATTCATTTCAAAGCTATTTTCGAACTTACACAGAAAACATCATACTCTCTTTTTTCACAAGTAAACATATTTTGAGATCTAATTTTGTATTGAGATAAAGGGAAGATAAATTGTTGGTTTATCGACTAAATATATAATGTTTCTGACTGTTTGTTCTTCTATTTTGTTCATAAACTGAAAAATGACAAATTCTTACCTTTAACTCCACTTATATTAACAGTCATCAATACATGTTATAGGAGTAATGGAATGTTAAATCTTTCATAACAAATGTGACGTCATACTCCTGCGTAATTTCTGATGAAAATTCTTTATTCACAATCTTCATACAATCATGTGAAAAAATTAGGACACCCCATGAAAGCCTGTGTATTTTTGTAACAATTTTAGATAAATGGATATTTAATATCAGTTGTAACAATACTGAGAGATTAAAGTAATATAACTAAAGAATTAAAACTGAATAAAAGACTTTTTAAGATCTTCTGTAAAATGTAATTCTACAAAAATGCATATCCTAACTGAGGAAAAACTTAGGACACCCCCACATTTGTTCTCACTTAAAATGACTCAACTCACATGCAGGTGTATCACACCAGGTGCACTTGATTAGAAGATCGTTACTCAGCATTGTGAATGAGGCTTGCCCTATTTAAGCCTCAGACAGCTCCTTTGCTCTCACCATGGTGCTCACTCTCACTTCAACAGTCAGGAGCACACCAAACTAAATGTCTGAATTTTAGCAGCTTATGAGTCTGGTAATGGATTTAAAAAGATCCCAAGAGATTTTGAAATCAGCCATTCCACTGTCCGGAAAATAGTCAACAAGTGGAGGGCTTTCAAAACAACTGCCAACATGCCCAGGTCTGGTTGTCTAAGCAGGTTCACCCCGAGAGCAGACCGCAAGATGCTAAAAGAGGTCTCCAAAAACCCTAAAATGTCATCACGGGACCTACAGCAGGCTCTGGCTACTGTTGATGTGAATGTGCATGCCTCTACAATCAGAATGAGACTGCACAAGTGTAACTTGCATGGAAGGTATACAAGGAGGAAACCTTTGCTCTCTAAGAGAAACATCAAAGCCAGACTAAAGTTTGCCAGAGAGAATGTAGACGAAGACCAAGACTTCTGGAATAATGTTCTTTGGACAGATGAGTCCAAAATTGAATTATTTGGACAAAAGAATGGAGGACATGTTTCGCGTAAACCAAATACAGCATTCCAGGAAAAGAACCTCACACCAACTGTAAAGCATGGAAGTGGAAGTATCATGGTTTGGGGCTGCTTTGCTGTAGCAGGACCTGGACAGCTCACAATCATAGAATCCACCATGAATTTTACTGTGTAGCAGAGAGTGCTTGAGGAACATGTGAGACCATCTGTAAGAAAATCAAAGCTGAAGCGGAACTGGACCTTGCAACACGTCAATGATCCAAAACATACCAGTAAATCTACCAAGGACTGGCTGAAAACTAAGAAATGGAAAGTCCTGGAATGGTCGAATCAAAGCCCATTGAGATGCTGTGGGGTGACTTGAAACGGGCTGTACATGCAAGAAACCCCCTCAAACATCTCACAGTTGACAGAATTCTACATTGAGGAGTGGGGGAAAACTTTCTCAGACCAATGTCAGAGACTGGTAGATGGTTACAAGAAGCGTCTCACTGCAGTTATTTCAGTCAAAGGGGGTAACACTAGCTATTAGGGGGTAGAGTGTCCTAACTTTTTCCTCAGTTAGAATATGCATTTTTGTAGAATTACATTTACAGAATATCTTGAAAAGTCTTTTCTTCAGTTTTAATTGTTTAGTTATATTCCTATAATTTCTCAGTATTGCTAAAATTGAGAATAAATATCTATGTATCCTAAAATGTTACAAAAATACACAGGCTTTCATAGGGTGTACTATTTTTTTTTTCACATGACTGTATGTACGTAATATAACATATTAGTAACATAATTACATAATGTTCTTAAAATATTAAAATCGAACTTATATTCATTATCTGTAAGTTATTGTTACTATAATTGCATAATAATAACTTTTAAAATATGATAAAACTTCAACACTTCATTATTTACATAACAATTACTATTTATTTTCTATTGCTAAGATATTTTTTTCTAAACCTTGTTTCTTACACAGGAAGGGTGTTCTTTATGTTGGCAATGATGGAGTCTACTGTTCCAGTGTTAGGAACAACTAGCTATTCTCAGTTGTATAATGCAACTGTCGGTATTTATCCAGGGATAAGTTATCTGACTGCAAGCATTTTTATCATTTTCCCCATCATCGTTTTCACGTAAATATATTAAATTGTGTAATTTATTTGAGTCCATGAGTTCTATATATTTGTTTAAACTAACTTTGCTTCTGATTATTTTGAAATATTTATATATTGGAACAACTTCTTGTGGCTTGAATTTACTACAGCTTATTGTTGAGTGTTATTCCAGTTTATTAAAGATTTAAAAAATGTTGTTTTTCACACTTATCAACATTCTGAAATATTTTAGTTATGGTATCTAATTATAGTCGAATTACTTGTATGTATGTGCATCCAATCTCATGCAGTTTCTATGAGCGTCAGCTGATGAATCAAATGTGCAATAAATTAAATTTTAAACATAGTTCCTATTATGATAATAATGGTAATAATGAACAACGAATAAATCGATTTGTATTTCAAGGAACACACCATAAGCGGTAAAATGGTGGCTAAGGACCACATAATCAATACAGTTTTCTGTCATAAGTCAGTGCCCTCTGGTAACAAGTTTGTTTTCTGTTACATAATTGTAACATCAGTTTCTTGTTTAATTATGTTATATCAAACTTTGTTTACTTCTATATTAAACTTACTGTAGTCTCTGGTGTATCAGTA
Organism: Tachypleus tridentatus; assembly: GCF_004210375.1. NCBI lineage: Eukaryota > Metazoa > Arthropoda > Merostomata > Xiphosura > Limulidae > Tachypleus > Tachypleus tridentatus. The sequence continues at coordinate 33,397,871 of NC_134826.1, forward strand.
GTGAGTTTGAAGGCTTATAACGCAAAAACCGGGTTTCAATACATGTAATTTTATTTCATTCGTATATTACTAACGTCTAACTTGATATACAATATATGAAACACTTAGATATACAAGTATTAAAACCAGCTAATAACCATGATATTACGTAAATACAAATTGTTAGGATTCAAACTCGTTCTGATACGAACCACGTCTTTACAATCTACGTCACCACATCTAGTCATACTGTGTCTGACGACCATATATCTTGACAATAGTCCTACAACATAATTTCTAATGCAAAAGTCTCATAAGTTGTCATGTTTAAAGAGCATCCTTCCTTCTTCATGCTTTCCGTAATATATCATATATATAGAAGGATAACAATATTCCAGAGCCCATTTCAACAGCTTAATTGCACAGAAATCCGTAGACACTGTATCTTGTGACTAGATTGGTATTCTTTGTATTAAAGAGCGTGAATGCATATTTCATTCACCAGCTCGAGGTATTTATTGGTTGAGCAGATATTTCACGAAAATAGCTTGTGTACTTGTGACTTGTATAACTTTTCTAGAGATCCTACTTGATCATGTTGAACACTGCTACCTGTGGCATGTGGATGACTTTTGCTCCTGAATTTTGTTTTCATTATTTTTACATATCATGCAGCATTTTGCTTACCATGACTGGGATAAGCCATTCTGTAGATCAAATTCTGCCTCCAGGTGGCCCTATTTCATTATTTTTCAATCTCATTAAGTACACAGGATATCCCCACACTGTGTATTGCAAATCTTCAATGAAAACACATCTTTATGACCCGATTGTTTAAGTATTCTGTCGAAAAAGGCTGTTACATACATACATAAGAAGTCTGAGGAAATGAATGTCATTTACAAAATCTATGTGTTGAAATGGACTAAGTTTTATAACCTCAGGGGGTACCAGTTTTAAGGAGAAAATGTTTTTTATCCTAACTTCAAGAATGGCCACATAGAAAATTTGAGATCCAGAAAATGATTGGAACAGGAATATTAAGCTTGGATATCTGTAAAACGTAAGCCACATAGGAAGGCAGTAATATTGACATGATTGTGATTAGTTTCTGAAAAATTGTTTTTGTTAAATGTACGAATAAATCTTCTGTTTGTTTTATTTTACGAAAGGCGTTTTGAATATTAGAGAGAAAATGATTTTTCCCCCAAAGATATAAGACTTGTGGGATAATCATTCCTTGAGTATGCCGTAATAGTGGGATGGATAGCAAAAGCAGTTGTGCATTTTGGTTTGTTTGTTTGTTTTTGAATTTCGCACAAAGCTACTCGAGGGCTATCTGTGCTAGCCGTCCCTAATTTAGCACTGTAAGACTAGAGGGAAGGCAGCTAGTCATCACCACCCACTGCCAACTCTTGGGCTACTCTTTTACCAACGAATAGTGGGACTGACCGTAACATTATAACGACCCCACGGCTGGGAGAGCGAGCACGTTTGGCGCGACGCGGGCGCGAACCCGCGACCCTCGGATTACGAGTCGCACGCCTTACGCGCTAGGCCATGCCAGGCCTGTGCACTTTGGAATAAAAGCTTCAAACTTAGCAATTTCACATATATGTCAAGGTGCTTTTTTTGACATTGGGAAACATCAGGAACTCCTCCTATGTGAAGCTGGGCAACAGTTAGAGAAGTGATATGACCGATATGACTCGATACCAGCCACCAGAAACAGAAGTAAAATCAATCCTTTAGTTACACTGCAAGAGGGCCCCCGCTGGTACAGTGGTAAGTCTACAGATTTACAATGCTAAAATCAACGGTTCTATTCCCTTCGGTAGACTCAGCTGATATCCCAATGTGGCTTTGCCATAAGAAACACACACACTGCAAGAGAGTGACTGAAAAACGTGTTTATAGTATTTTGTGATCTTCCAGAGATAGTACTAGAACGATTTTTTTTACTATGTGCTCATCAGAAAATGAAGAAATGTAAAATCACACATCAACAAGTAATTATTTCACAAGTTACCAGAAACTAGTATAACTTAATTTTCCAATACTTATTTTGTCCCCTGCTGCAATTCTATAACTCGATTCAGGGTATAATATGATATGCGATGTATCATGTACTTATGTATTTTACTTCTTAGACTAGAAAATGCGCACCATAGTTCATATCCAATAATATTCTATTTCTTATTACTTTAAAGACGTCATATTCAGTTCTGTGAGCACTTCTTCACATGAGCAAGTCCAGTACATTGCAAAGCAGCTGTCTTGCACTTGCTTAGACTGCTGCATCAGATTTTGCAGTTACAGCAGAGGAGCTGATATCATGCACTTGTTGCTTCAGAAAGAGTTGTCCATTCTGACTCGTACAGTCCACCTTCGTTTATCTCTAGTTAATAGGCGAAGGAAGCATAAGTGCTGGTTCCTGTGTCTGGTCCCATTTGTTCCCACCTAGATAGGAAGTTCGCTTGGCATGTTACTCAAGTTTATGCGTGTGTAGGCAAAATTGCTGCTAGTGACCTCTTCTTTGAGAACAACATGTTTATTTCATTGACACCAGTACACGTGTTTATATAGTCGTACATGAGTAAAATAAAATCTCTTCATGGTACTCAAGCACTCTTCTAACACATGATCAGTGGGAGAGGCTAGATTAGGCAAAGTTCTGGCAAGGTATTCCATGCGACCCAGACTGTTTTCTTGCTATGTTTAACAAAGGTTAAGCCAGTGTTACTTGGCATAATATTTGAATTTAGGAGCAGTCATGCCTCTCTTACTGAATTTGCCCATCAGTTTTGTGTCTTTGGTGGTGGTTACACTCACATGCCTGTCCAGCTCCAAGATGGATGCCTTGTGAAGCTCTTCAAACAAACCTAGCTGTTCACAGAAGAAACACAAAGCCATACCAGCTTCAGAAATACTTGATGACTTTGATCTTTGTTTAGAGATACATGCTGCATCTTTACTTCTATAAGCACTTCCTTGTAGTTGTCTCTTTTCTGCCATTTTTAGTATGGTACTGTTAAATTGCAGCATGCATGTTTTATGCCATTTCACATTGTTTATTGAAAGACTCTCCTTAATGCCATGACCCTCATCTAGTCCTGCCAATTGTAAGGTGTTTGGTATTTCTCCTTGGTCATGCAACCTAATTAGGTGTTTAGTCAGTGACTTGTATCAAGCCCACTTGTCTGGTTGTTTTGATTGACTTGAACATTGAAGGGACTTGTTTCTGTTTTTCTGACAAATTACGCATAATTCCAAGTTTGTTGAGGGTAGACTACTTTATGATATGCATGACTGTGCTGCTTCTACAAGCTTGAATATGTTTTACGTTATTAAGTGTATTTACTGTTCATCACTACTATATTAGTCTACAGCGACATTTTACGCTGTACCGTCAGGCGCCAACAACAAAACACTACACTAATCTTTATCCTGAAATATAATATAAAATATATTTGTAAAAACAATATATCAAATTATATAATGAACAATGGTGCACGAATTTGATGAAAAAAATCCATATGTACAGAATTGGACTAATATAATAATAATCATAAATGATACACACGCTGACCGTAATTAGTAGTATATCGTGGAGCTTATTAATTAATACGGGTGGAGTGAGAAGCCACGTATGCTGTGTACATAGATATTAATTGAAGTTTGGACTGTAATATTATATATCGATAAGCTGTTTAAACTGGTGCATTCGTTTGATCGCTTATGTTAAACAAGCACGGAATTTATTATATATAAACGTAAACAAAAGATGAATCATCAAGATTTGGTTTCAAGATAGTTTTATATTTTTTAAGGCAGCAGTTCAAAGTACGTCGATGGTTTATCTAAAATCAAGAAAAAGTTAATAACATTGCGTTGCACACAGTGTGCCTGGTGGAGTAGTTTAATGACAGTAAAGCCGGAATTACATTTTTATGTTTTAAAACATGATTCTTAGGCTCAGAGTGGCCAGTATAACGGCGACCACTTTGGACTCATGAAAACTTGAAATTTCATGTGTGTTTAAAGCATTAGATAATTAAGTACATATTGTTCAAGTTGTCCATCAGATTTGGTGCCTTTATTACCAGACACATTGTAATAAAATCTTAGCTAAGCAGCTGCACTATAACAATTTCTGTTTTCAAGGTTAATCCAGCTTTCAGAAATAAGATAAACAATACAAAAAAAATGAATATACATGAGATCAGAACAAAGGCTTAAACTAATCTAATGCTATCTTCTCCAAGTTCAATATTTTTTGATGTGTTTACTGGTTAAAAAGATTTTTATCTAAAGTGTCGTTGTACGGGGTTCAGTAAGTGTCATTAATACATTGTGAAAAAAAAACGTTTTTTTTCAAGATGGATTGCAACTGTTTATTTCTATAATGGAAGATAAGGAGTCGCGTATAAAATATTTCAATTTGCGCAAACAATGAAGTAACTGTTGAAAACTACTGAGGACAACAAAATAGTCTCCATTCAATCATTGGTGTTTTCTTTATTAAATATATTTCAAAAAATCGTCCCATATTGCGATGAACTAGCGTTGAAGACGTTCTTCCTGTATAAGAGAATAAATTTCTAAAATAAACTTTCAGATTAAAGGATATTATGTTTGAATAAACGGAATGTTTGAAGACATACAGCTTCAGTGATGTCATAACAGAAAGATAATAAGTTACCAGAGGTGTACAAACTATTACTTATATTCGAGAAAACTTTACTATTCGTTATTCTTAAAGGATTCCAAATGTGCCTGGTAAATTAACACACAGTGGAGCCAGAATAGGATTTGAAAATTTTAAGCTATAGCGTTATTGAGGGCAATGAACAAAATGGGACTGTTTCCAGTTTCATAGAGATTGTCTGTTTTGTTTGAATTTCGCGCAAAGCCACACGCGGGCTATTTGTGCTAGCCGTCCCTACTTTAGCAATGTAACACTAGAGGAAAAGCGGCTAGTCACCACCACCCACTGCCAACTCTTGGATTACTCCTTTATCAACGAATGGTAGGATTGACCATTATGTTTTAACGCCCCACAGATAAAAGGACGAGCAGCATGTTTGGTGTGATGGGGATTCGAACCCGCGAAGTACGCTTAAATTCTAGAAAGCTATAAATGTCATTAACGTCTATTAATCGGAAAACTTCAGACTTTGATCAGGAAAGTTATAGGTATATTCATTACACTATGTAACAAACTTTTTAACTTTTTCTTGTTCCTGGGCAGAAAGTGTTATTTCCCAATTGTTTGTGCCTAAAGTAGATGAAAAAGACTTATTTTTCTCTATTAAACTTTACTTTTGCGACCTGGGTAATACAATTCTCAAATTTACCCATTTTCCAGAGCATTCCAGGTAGATTCAGTGCTGAGACCTTAATGACTTGATCAGAGATCTTGGCCTAACAAAGTCAAATACCAAGCTCTTGACATTTAGGCTCAAGGAGTGGAATTTGTTAGATGAAAGTGTGCAAGTTGCAAGTTAGAGGAAGTATCACCGACATTTCCAAGTTTCTTCACTCGTCAACATTGGTTCTGCCACAATGTATGCAGTCTGTGTGAGGCAATTAAAATTGCCTGTAACTGAACAAGTGGCGCCTCTTTATTGATAGCTCATCCAGAAGCCTCAAAGCTATGCTGCTCCATAACGGGAATAAGTACCCGTCTCTTCCCCTGGCTCATTCGGTGCATCTCAAAGAGGAATAAAACAGCGTTAAGACCTTGCTAGAAGCCTTGAAGTATGTTCAGTATGACTGAACATCGGAGACTTCAAAATGGTGCCGTTCCTGATGGGTATCCAAGAAGGCTTTACCAAGTTTTCCTGTGACCAATACCTTTGGGACAGCAGGGACACCACAGCGCACTACAACACGAAGCACTGGCCACAATGGACCGAGTTCTCTGTGAGGAGGCACAATGTGACGTGTGAGCCACTAGTGGACCTACAGAAAGTGTTGTTCCCACCAATGCACATAAAATTGGGTCTTATGAAATAATTTGTCACAGCTTTTGATGAGGAGTCTGCAGCCTTCAAGTACATCGAGATTTCTTCCCTAAACTGTCTGAGGCAAAGGCCAAAGCTGGTGTCTTCGTTGGACCACAAATAAAGAAGATCCTGGAGTGCACAGAATTCCCCCAAGAAGCTCAGTAGGGAATGAAAAAAAACGCTTGGGGCAGCTTTGTCGTAGTGGTTCGGGGCTTCTTGGGCAATCACAAGGCCGAAAATTCTGGTGAAGAAATACTGCAAAATGGACTGCAGAATGTCCCTAAAAGTCCATATCGTTGTCGCTCATCTTGATAAATTCTAGGAGAACATCGGAGCATACTCAGAGGAGCAAGGCAAGCGCTTCCACCAAGATATACTGGACTTTGAACGCTGCTAGAAAGGAGCGTATAACGAAAACATGATGGGAAACTATATTTAGGGGCTGATACGTGAAAGTGATTTACATTACAGTCGCAAATCTCGAAAAACTACTCACTTCTAAACATTTTTGTTCATTTTAGTATAAATACATGTAAATTTTTATTTCTATGTTGTTTTATTCAGACCTTATGTAAATGAAAAAGTAAAAAATTTGCCCGCTTTTATACAGAAAATAGGTTAATTTCTAAAGTTCGTTATCCAGGTCACAAAAGCAATGTTTGAAGGGAATAATGGCCATTTTCTGTACTTTTACAACAAAAGCAATTAAGCAATAACAACGTGCAAAGTAATTCACTGAAGTTGGACGCCTGGTAACACTGTGTAACAGAAATTTTGTTCCTGGATATTATGTGCAAGGTGTGAGGCGAGCCAAGAAAGAAGTTATTAGGAAGGCCAACCGAACTAACCAGCTTAAGCAAGTGTGTGACAATATTAATTCAGCGTTAACTTGCTCCTCGTGAACTTGGGCAGTCGATAAAATATTCAGTTCTAGACCAAATATTAGAATCAGTACTGTTTGTAAGTTTGCCGAACTGTTGTACATAAACTATTATTTGTAATAACTATTAATAGTAACCGTTATTATAAATTATATTCTTTTTATGTTCGTATATTAAAATTTATTTATGTTAAAAAAGGAAATTATGTGTATCAATCTTGTTAGCAAATAACATAAATTTAACACATATTGATATTTAATTAATTACTAAGCTCAAATTAAAATTCCGGTTATTTAAAGTAATAGTATGTAACACAATAAATCGGAGACTTAATCGAAATTGACAATACGTAACAACGATGATATCCTTAGTTTCATAGCATCAACTTGCCACTCTTTTGTCTTCAATTAATTTCTTGATCATGATGTTTCATTAATATACATTATTTGCTATAAACCAACCCAATCATTCATCTGGTAAGGCTTTATAGCAGCAAAAGTAAAGTACTTGGCTAAATTATAAAATTAAAATAGCTTTTAAAATAAAGCACGTTATCAGACTAAATATGCCTTACCCAAAGATGATTTATTTTCTTTATTTTAGATGGTGCTTATTACTTGACAAGAAAACTAACCAACAATATGAAAGACTTCAAACTGAAGAAAAACTAGAAGAGAAAGAACCTCGCATTCAAAAGCTTCCGCTACCTTAAAAACACTTAATTTCGATACTCTGAAGGTTGTAGAGCACAATTGCAATTATCTTTTCTTTCTGTGTTTTTATCATATATTGAACTTATATTTGTTTTAAACAGAATTTGTTGTTGTTAGCTCATCCATTTAATATTCTTGGGGTTAAACAAGAAAAGCATTGATTACACAGCTGTGATACTATAAATAATATATTTTGCTACTGAACGTGATTTTTATTTTAGCAAATTATTTTAATTAATTTACATTTGTGCTTAGAACATAAATATGTGGATCAATACATTTCAACTGGTGTGAATCCAGTTGTTGCTGTTCTTTTGTATTCAGTGTGAATAAAAACTAAATCTTCATTGACGTTTGAACACTAGTTATATCCTTACAAGCTTCGAAAAATCTTTAACAGATATTTATTATTACTATTCACTTTAAGATTACAGGACAACAACAAACAATGTCATATGAAAACCAATTAAAAATGAGAATTTACACTGTGGTAACGAATAGTTAGGATAAATATGTTGAATAACAAAAAATATCATTGGCCTAATTTTACTGTAGATATTATACAATGTGGACTCTCCTTTCCGTTACTTTTCTTCAGTTTCCACACTAACGAGTTAAAACACAGAATTAATGACATAAAGAATCATGCAGGGTCAAAAACCAAATAAACCATGAAAGGTCAGTTACTTTTGGAAAAACAAATGTACTTCTCTAGGATCGAGTGAGATCCAGTAGTTGGTGTGCCTGACTGAGGTTCTCAGGTTCAGTGTCTCGTAACGTCAAAAAAACAGTTGCGCTCCGCATATTAAAGCCATGAATGCGTTATAAGAATTACAGACAAACCCTACTATTTTGTTTGATAAGTTAGTCCAAGAATCAGCGGTGGGTAGTGTTGTTGGCCATATTACCACCCTATAACTTTCAAGCACATACTAGTGCCAGATAACATTTGACAGCATGCCATCACCTCGCGGTATCTAATTTTAAAATCATATGATTAACATAAATTGCCAGTCCAGTTTTTGTCTTCTAAGCCATCGTACTAACTTCTACTTGTTTCCATTCTAATTCTGATGGAATAATTTTTTGTTGAATCTTAATTGTGGTTGAGAGTAAAATCACATTCCCTCCACCTTGAAATACACAGTACAGGACCTAGCTGATTAAGAAAAATATGGTGTCACAACTTTCATATCAAATTCCAGTTATTCGAAAAAAATTAACACTAAAAATGGTCTTTAAAATATTTTAGAAAAGTTAGTAAATTCATGTTGTTGTCGTTGTTTTTCGAACATTAGGTTCCAAAACTTCAAGAATTAAGTAAAAATGAAATTATTCTAGTTCTCTAAGAATATTGTATCATACTCACCAGATAAGATAACCCACCCAAATAGAAATATTTACAATAAGTATAAACATCTTGACCCAAAAGTAGCAAGTCTTTAGTTTTACTTGTTGATCGTCTGTTTCTTATATTTTATTCCCAGAAGCTTGAAAAATACGGAAACAGAATTTCTGGTTTGTATCTCCATTTTATAGAAACATTTATTTATTTATTGTGAATTTCGCGCAAAGCTACTCGAAGGCTATCTGCGCTATCCAGTCCCTAATTTAGCAGTGATAGACTAAAGAGAAGGCAGCTAGTCATCACCAACCACCGCCAACTCTTGGGCTACTCTTTTACCAACGCATAGTGGGAATGAGTGTCACATTATAACGCCCCATGACTAAAAGGACGAGCATGTTTGGCGCGAAAGGGATTCGAACCCGCGTCCCTTGGGTTATCAGTTAAACGCCTTAACACGCTTGGTCATGCCGGGCCTTTTATACAAACAACCACAATACGTGTTTTTCTGAAGTAGTGGTCACGTAATACTTAACACGTGTTCATTTATATTTATTGAAAATAGTATATTAGGGTTAAACAGTCTGTTTTAAGCTGTAGGAGACAATCAGTTTAGTTACGGATTGTGAGTGTATGGCATGTTTTGTATAGTTTGGAGAATGTTCTAATGTTTCATTTATGGTGACTAATATTACACTGGAACAGGTAATACAAATTATGTTTCTAAATATTATGAAATGTTTGAAATAATAATTAGATATTATTATCTAATAATCTGAGGGTCGCGGGTTTGCATCCCCGTCGCGCCAAATATGCTCGCCCTTTCAGCCGTAGGAGCGTTATAATGTGTTGATCAATCCCACTATTCGTTGGTAAAAGAGTATCCCAAGAGTTTACGGTGGGTGGTGATGACTAGCTGCCTTCCCTCTATTTTTACGCTTCTAAATTAGGGACGGCTAGCACAGATAGCCCTCGAGTAGCTTTGTGCAAGATTAAAAAAAAAACAAGCAAACAAAAACAAGTATCAATTATAGTTGGATTGAGACATGCTTGTGAAATTTATGTTGGCCCCACTTCATGGAAGTATGACGTCATGGCGGCCTAGCAATACGTCTCTGGTCATACTTTGTGGAACAATGACGTTATCATTATTGATGTTATAATTTCATCTCTTTCTCTTTCCCATCTTTGAGACGGCCAATCATTGCATGTGTCGTAAATGGAGCTTTAAATACTTTTATTCTTAACAACAAGAACGTTATCGTGGTATTCTATGAGCAATGTTTTAATTTTTGCAGTTTAATTAAGAAGAGCGTGTAATGGAACAGACTTTGTGATCATTGATGAATACAGAAATTATATTCTATTCAACATATATTTTCATTATATTTACTGCTTTTAAAACTCTAGATTGCTCTTTCTATTGATTACTTACATCAGAGATTGGTGGCCTTGTGGTTAGGGGCGCTTATTTCACAACGTGGGGACATGGATTCGATTCACGTTACTGACCGTTGTATATTTATCTTTATTGGTTACAAATTTTCCTTTCTTACAATGTTCTATGAATATCTTCGAGTATGGTTTTTTTAAGTGGTGTTTAAAACATCTGCTATGGTAGACTGCACAATGTTTGACACTTTTCAGTTATAATTCAAGGATATTGTAAAAAATTGCTGTAGTGGATCACATAATATTTAAGATAGTTTCTGAGGTAGTCTATAAAAAACTCGAATCAACTGCACGAAATGAACAATATTTTTACACGAGTTGACAGATTAATTATATATATATTGTTGCAGAATAAAACTGTGAATGTTTGAGACAATTGCCGAGATCGTTTGTACAATATTTGCGCTAGTTATTGTGAGATCTATGAGACATTTTACAGAATTTGTTGAAATTTAAATGTACATTTTAGGTGTATTGACAGAACAAACTGCATATGGATCAGCTTTGTGTAGGGACCAGGTTACTGTCGGTGTGTAAAAACTGATTATCATCTCAAACATGAAATTTTGCAAATCTTTCAAAGTCACTTTTGTCTCCACAATGACATCCCTAACCAATTTCCTGCTTGCCTGGCTGTTTATTTTGGAAGAACAGTATGAAGAAATAATCGGTGCCTGAAATTCTCTTATAACCTTTTCCTGATCTGTTTTTTTCTTTAATCACTTTATTTCTGACTTGTTTGAGAAGCTCACTGGCTTTCAAAGTTAATTTGTCGAATCACTGTGCAAGTTGTGGCTGAAAGAAATGCATTTACTCTGAAGTCAAGTCAAACCACTTTATTACACGCAAACAGAGACAGTTACACTAATTTTGTGACCTTTCAAACTAATCTTTTGCACCTGAACTGATTTAGGATTGCCATAGTAAAGGGGGGGGGATAAGTACTTATGCAATTGAAATTTTTTTTTTAAACTCTAACTTACATTCATAATATCAGCAGTTTTTTTTTTCAGATTTCTAAGCTTGGGGTAAATTGTGTAGATTCTAAATATAAACCCCTATTTGAAAATTTCGTGATTGCAAACTCAGACTACAACAAAACGTGGAAACTTTGCGGGATGGATGAATATTTTTCCAAGGCACTGTATATATATGATTTGAAGAATATATAACATGAATGCTGCAAATCAAAGACATTATTAAATGTTTGCTATGTAGCTAGATTAAGCAATTGCATAGCTTGTTTTAGAGAAGGAATCCGACGTTTTCTTCATGATTTATATCAGAAAGGCTTTCTTTTTCTTTCTGTATTTCTGCCAAAGAGATGGCGGAAGTGTTGCATAACGCTTCAAGGTCTGTGAAAAATTAATATATTTTGTCGTAGCATTTGCTTGTAATATAGCAAGTTTAGGAATTAACAGTATTTTTAAATGAAAGAAATAAGATTAGTAACCGTATACTTTATAAATAAATAAATACTTTAATAAAACTCGATAGTCTTCATCCCGAATAGTTAACTTGAAGATAACGTGAGATTGAAACTGCAAGTGGGTTTCTCGTACGTACGAATAACTTGAGAATGGCAGAATTTGGAGCTCATATAATAACTTTTGTAGGTGAAAAACCATCCATATTTGAATTATTAGCACAAGACAGTTTTGCAAGAGGACTAAGAACCGCAGCAAAATATTTTATTCGTGTAAGGTATTTTTCGTAGTTTTTATATTTTGTTATTGTTGATTTTAACCTTAAAATACATTTGATCGATAAATGGAATACATATTCTTAAAGGAACTTTAGGTAATATAATGTATGCAGTAAATATGTGCGTGGTTTAGTATATTCTTGAAGTTAAATTTAATAACTTGATAAGAAATCCGAATAAAACTGAAAGAGTTCAGAAGCAGGAAAATTCTAAATTTTTTACAAAAACCAACCGACTTGTATGTTCCCAGCAATAAAATCACTTTTAAGAAAATTTATTCAAAAAACTTAATTTTCATAACATTTTAATTTTGATCTGAACCTTTGATTTTTCAAAACAAAACTTGGGTTAAGTTACAACATCGTTGATAATTGGAACACTGACAATTAATCTTTAGGTGAATTGTTGTCTGGAAGCCTTTTGCAATAATTGATCAAGAATTGGTCTTTTACACAACTATCAATAATTTAGGCATGTTAGAGAACACCATTTTCTTTTATTTCTTTTGCATCTGTAACTAAATTACCACATTTGTCTGGAATAGTAGTTATTTTATTGATTGATTGAAAACTTTCTAACACTAACTACAGAAGTTTCTGAATTAAGCCATTTGCTTTTGGATGACTGAAGCTGTTAAATCTGAAAAAACAGAAACAACCCATAAATTAAGGTGTATATTACCTGTTCAACATAAACAACATTGTTAGCCTAGCAACAATATTGTAATAATTTTATTGCTAAGCTATGATGTATAGTGTTGAGTATTACCAAAAAGAGCATGACATGAAGACAAACTAAATTAAAATCCAAAATTTAGCTTTATGTTACTAAAGAAACTTGTTTTTGGGTAAGCTGGTGGGAATTTTGCCCTTTCATATTACTTCTTTGGACCACAGAAGTCATCAGTCAAACATTCTGGTAGTAATTGGTCAAATAGTATGCAAGGAGTTAGCAGACAAACAAATATACAATTTTGCTTTTATATATATATTAAGAAGTATTTGCTGTAAGCATTTTCTAATATCTGTTTCTCACAATTCCATTTTGGATTCCTAACATTATTTTTACTTGTTTTCAAGTACATTTGGCCTATAAATTTTCCATTTTAGCAGTTTGTTTGAATTTTAAAAAATTATAACGTTTTTCTTAATTTTTGATTTCATATCCTTTCTAAGGCATTTGAGCTTACATTTTAATTTTCTTTATTCTTCTTTTGCATCGTGACTGTATTTTATATTTGTAGTAATTATTAAATATTCCTTGTTTTAGACTTTAACATCCTCAATAGCCTGTTCTAATTTATTTGAGATAATTCTTTTCTTAAAGCTAGTCTGGTATGGTCTGGTGGTTAGGGCATTTGACTCAGCCTTTAGATTTGAAGACTGAATCCTATTGTTGAACAGTCTCATAGCATAAGAGTTAACTACTTTCAGGTTTAAATTAAAATATTATTAACTTTGATCTTAGCATAAAAAAACCCTCAAAACTAATTAACCTTCTCACTATGAGTCTTTCCATGGTCAGTTTATTATTATTACCTCTTTCATGCATTACTATGCTCATATTCTACTCGTTTTAAAATTTTATACAGGGTGTTCGGAAAGTCACTATGCACTTATTTATTAACAGACATGTTTCAATATAGAATACAGGAGGTAAATATGAATGACAATTATAAACAACATTGAAAGTGACCCCCATTGGCATCAATACAGGCCTGGATCCTTCATATTTTGCTTCTAAACACTGTGATCAGTTGCTGGCTTGAAATAGACTGAATGAATGCTGTTATTGCTGCTTTTAAAACTGCACAGTGACTTTCCAAACACCCTGTATTTGACTTTGTGCAATTCCAGTTAACATTTAAGTCAAACCTGAAATAGCCAAACTTGTGCAAGTTTTTAAATTTTTTGTTTGCTGAACTCATCAAGCCCATAAAATTTTTTTGCCTGCTAAGCTTTTAAGTATTACTCAACATTTCAAGCCTTTAAATCATTTGTGCAACCTTCCAAGCCCTTAAAGCATCCATTCCAATTTTCAAACCCTTAAAACATCTACTCAGCCTACCGAGCTCTAAAAGCACCTACTAAATCTGACAAGCCCATAAAAGATTTATTCATTTCCCCAAGACCAATAATGTGGTTCATAGTAGCTTCCTTATGCTTACCTGTTGTTATATGTACAAATACACCTGTAGTGTTTCTACTTTCATACTAGTCTGCCCCACAGTGTATGTCTGCAAACTTACAATGCTAAAAACCAGATTTTGGTAATTGTGGTGGGCAGAGCACACAGTCTATGGTGTAGCTTTGTGCTTAACTTCAAACAAACACACTAACTTTATTGATATCTTCCATTGGGAAAAGGTAGTTTCAAAATGAAAATATATTTTTACAAGCCTCATTCATAATGAACAAATTAAAAGCACTGTTGTAAACATTTCAATAAAGTTTTATGTTTTATCAAACCTTAGGTTTTAATTCATGTTTGAAGTTGTCCAGTGAAATACTGGCAGAATTGAAATTACCACCTTAATTTAGTTTCCTCTGAAGTTATTTCATTTGTTATTTAACTTAAACAAGTTGCCATGCCCAACAACAAGCCAATATCCAGCCTATTTGGTATTTGCATAAATCATAATATTAATAACTGGGTATATATGTTTCCCACAGATTAAAATTAGGTATGAATTATAAAATGTTTAAAATACTTTTTATGAGGTTCAATAAAACACACAAACTGGTAGAAAATTCATATGTAATTTATTATGGTTTTATTATTCTGTGACATTATATGGAGGCAGCAAACCAGTTTCTCCTATTGAAAAAGGGTGAGAAACACTGATTTATAATACCAATCCTTTCCCAATGGACTCTGTTATACACGAATTTGTCTACACATTTACAAAGGTTTGTGATTTGCACTATAAGTTGAAAAAGTGTTTATCTTCAAATTTGTTTTACTTTTAGTAAATATTAAGTTTTTTGTACAAAAAAATCTGACTTTTTAATTAAATATTTTTATTAAAGATTTGCTTGTGAATATTGAATCTGTTTCATTACTAGCTCGAGTGCAAGGTGATTTCATGTTGATGATTAAAAAAAAAACTATTCTTCATCCCAAAAATATCTTGTATTCTTTGAGTTCTCTAAAACCTACTAAATACATTTCAAACATTTGTTTTCAGTAAGACTTTATTTTGTTATTTTCTATACTCTAACTGTGTGGGGTCTTTCATTTGACCAAATTGGGAAATAAATGTAAATTATGCTTTTTTGTGCTGGAATGACTACATATAATACAAATGTTTAGTCTAAGTAGCTTAAGTGTCATAAGACTATATTTACATATATATGCATTTTTTATTATATTGACTTTCCAGTCATGCCTAGATAACATTAAATAACTGGCGGTGATGTACATATGCTCTCGTGTTACATATCCTATAATATAAAAGTGACCTTTAGTCTTTCCTGTCTTGGCTGTATTTGTGGACTAGTATTTCATAATAGCCACATTTTAATTATTATACAGTATATATGTATATAGATGATTACAATTTAGAAATAAATTATTAAACATTTTTCTTAAAATATCGAACAATAAATCTAGAAGTAAAGCACAGTTATCTCGTTATGAAGTATTAAACTTGTTTACTGTTTGACATAGGTTACTAAGCCTTTTACAATTTTTCACATGGAAAATATCAAAAATTTATTTTAAGGGTTTTATACAGACACGGACAGTTGAATAACTAATAAAGCATAAATAATTATATTTATACCATAGAATTTCACTATAAATTATTAAATTTAGTAACTAAGATATATTTAGATTAAAAAAAAATATGAAACTTTGAGGAGACTAAAGACATCATGAAATCTTGGTTTGAAAGAAAGTAGCAGCCTTTTTACAGATTAAAATAGTTGAGAAAACTACAAACAGGACATTCTATGCTGTTGTTTGGTTATTCACATTTCACATTGTAGTAACAGTATGTAAGGGACCATTTTAAAACATGGGTCGAACAGGGTCCTGCATTTGATTAAGTACATGAGCCATATTTCAGCAAAATAAAAAGATAGGGGGTTATTTTATATTCTAGCTGATCAATATTGGTAATTTTGGTTCCTAATTTCTTCAAACCTATAGACTTAGTATTTTGACATCACAAATATCTGTTTTTAAACAGTGATGCAATAAAATTCTAAATACAAATTGATAAATGCAATGATGTGGCCTTTGGCCTGTGACCCATCATGAAAGGGTTGTCTTATAACATCAGAATAGCATGATCTGCATGACCTTAAACTAAATATAAATTTTGTATTTTGTAAGAGTTTCTTTTGTGGCTGCATCTTAATACTGTAAACAGTGTTAATTTGAATTTCAAGATGTTTTAGAATAACATTAATATCTGTTAAATACCAAACATCACCATCATTTCAAGCTCTATAAATTTTTCACTGTATGAATGGTATTATAATGTATTCTATTATCATGGTTGTTGGCTAAATTGAACTATAAATTTACTCTTTCAAAACATTAAAATGTATTATATTACATTACTTGTTCAGTTTCTAGTTTTTTTGTTACAAACTAAATTTCAAGACTGCATGTGTTTGGAATCATAGACATAGAATAGAAATAAATACATTGGATTATTTTTTTCTGAAACAGTATTCAAACATGAAGGCATACTTGTCGATTCTTATTTTCACTTTCGTTTGTTTGTTTATTTTGAATTTCGCACATAGCTACTCAAGGGCTATCTGTGCAAGCTGTCCCTAATTTAGCAGTGTAAGACTAGAGGGAAGGCAGCTAGTCATCACCACCCACCACCAACTCTTGGGCTACTCTTTTACCAACGAATAGTGGGATTGACCATCACATTATATGCCCCCATGGCTGAAAGGGCAAGCATGTTTGGCGCAATGGGGATGCGAACCCGTGACCCTCAGATTACGAGTCGCATGTCTTAACAAGCTTGGCCATGCCGGGCCCCACTTCCATTTGGTTTTGCCAAAATAATGTGCTCTTCATATTGCTAGCATTTGTCTCATCTTATATTTTTAAATTTTTATTATATATATAATATGAATAAATAAATTGCTTTAAGTATTTAAGGTGTTTTTATAATTTTATTTTATCAAATTTTCTAGGTCTTAGTAGAAAACAATCCTGCAAAATATGGATTTTATCTACACCATTTTGAAGAATTGTATCTCATTGGTGACTTGCTTGTGCAGTATCTGCATTTAAAAACTTGTGGTGAGTATTGAAGCATAAGGTACAGGTTGAGCAGTAAAGATAGACAGACACGCACATGCTTTGGGTGTGTAATATATATATCTTGGGGATGAAATATTTGTATATTTTAGGATGGTTGCTGCAAAGTAAAACATGTTTTACGAATTTCTACAACAATTATACATGAAATTAGCAAGGTATGAAACACAATTAAAATGGATAAATCAGTTATTAATTAAATGTTAAGATAAATGTAAGAAAGCAAAAAAACTGAAGAAAATAAAGATATGAATTTTGAGATATTAAGAAGTAAATTACATTTATCTTTCTACAGCTAGTTTTAATATAACAAAAGCTGATGTAATTTGAAATGTACGATAATTGCAAAATGTTACATTACAAGTCATCTTTCAAACCAATGTGCTCTAGGCCTATACCTCTTGTGTCTAAAGCTACTGAGCTATAACTAGTGTTATCAATCCTGTTTGTACAACATATAATTTATCAGTAAACTTAATTGGCTTATTTTCAGAATGTCTAGGCTCATTTTCCTTTGATTGTCATAGTGCTTATTTGAGGCTCCCTCTTCATTTCCCTTAATGTTTTGTTTTATTAAAAGATCTTTCCCAGTTAGTCTACACAGCTCCTGTTGGTACTGACAATGCTTTCAGTGTAGAAAATATTAATTGGAAAGATTTATAATCATTTGTACATTCTCTTGTATTAATAAATTTGTTATATTAGACAAGTGAGAAATCAAGAGTTGTTAAAGAAGAAAGCCTGTTGTGTATATTAATAGAAGCATGAAGCTTTAAGGCCAAATAATTGCATTGTCTTAATTTTAAAAGCTGTTTTTAAATTTTCAGTACACTTGATTTGTTAATTACATTGTTTTTTTTTTGTAATCTTTGTTTTATAGGTGGTTTGCTTTTGTGTATACTTTGTTTATGATATAAACAGTTGTGAAATTCTCCTTAAAGATGTACAGGTCTTGCAGTGTATGGAATATCAAGTTTTCTGCAGGTAAGATTATGCACTACATGAATTGCCAAGAATTATATAAAAAACAAGAAATATTCCACTTGGAATTTCAAAAAGAGTTGGCACAATGTTTCAGTGAACAGGTAGGATTTCATTGTTTAATATAGATCAGCAAGTTTTTTGACAAAATTTTTATCCATTGAAAACATTCTATTTTATTTAGTTATTTTCTTTTTACAAATCCTGGCATAGGGGCATCCTTTGCTGAACACTTTTATGGGCTACAGAGAATGCCTTTGAATCCTGATGTTTCAACACAGAGTCAAAAGCAGAAAACATCGCTCTCAAAAAAGCAGATTAGAATTTCCTTGTTTTGCTTGGCCATTGCACCGTACATTAAGACAAAATTAGATAAACTGTTTAAAACACTACATGAAAAATGGACAAGTGCAAGGTCACAAAAAAAGGATGTAAGTGTAATGACAAACTTAATCTTTAAAGTTAGATACCAGTATTATTTATAATGTTGAATATAAGTATCTATTATGATCATTACCTCTGTGTGAAGATTATTTTCTATTATTTACTTACATTTCCCAAACTAATCAAGCCTCATATTTTTGGGAAAAATAAATGAAAATATTGCTTGAGAGGATCTTTGTTTTACACTAAAGGTGTTGTAGCCATATTTTTTAGTGTTATAGCATTGTGTACTTCTTGTCAGTTTTTATATAAAAGTAATTTCATTAATGTATGTTTATGCTAACACTCATGACTGAAAAGTAAGTTACTTTTTAATCATTGATGTGTTAATATATTTTTTTTTAACACAAGGGTAGGAAGAACCTGTAGTTTACAGTAACAGGATACAAATTTTATTTGAGTTATTTTAACTAAAAGATGCAAGTTTAATGACATTTATTACTTACAGTATTTTTAAACAATTTTGGATATGATTATCATTAATGTTTTCATTTACAAAAATTATTTTTCAATGTGAGCTCAATATATAAATTTAAGGCTGAGCCTAAATTCCTGAGCTGAATGAACCTTGTTACTGGAATCATGGCAAAAAAGCAAAATTATTTGTCATGGGTTTTTCTTTTGCATTGATTCTACAGATTATACTTCAGTTAATTTTTCAGTTACTTTGATTTTATTCACAAAGAAGTTATTGATAATATGCAAGTCCTTTAACCCTCTTGCTACTGGTCTTTATATGGTCGGGGGTAAAAGGATATGCCATCATGTTTGTAGATGTGCATTTAAACTTTTATTGATGTACTGTGTTATGAATGTATGCCAACAAGTTTAGTAACACATTAAAGATTATAATTCATATTTCAGTATTATACAGTAATTAGTTTCATAATTTAAAAATAAATATGAAATCAAAATTCTTAAATATCAGTTTTGTGTGTGAAGTGGTGTTTTGAATGGAGGTTTGGTTCAGATTGTTTGTGACATTCAAACAGTGTATAATTCCTTGCAAATTAGGAATTCAAATTACCAATATTTAAAAGCTAAAATATAAAATAAGAACTTCCTGCATTTTATTTGCTGGAATATCAGTACATTTAGTGAATTAACCATAGCGGTCTCACCCACCACTTTTCATTTTTGGAAATATTGCTTTTGCATACTTACTGCTGTCTGTGATGTATGAATAACCAGTCAGAAGCTCAGGATGTCTCTCTGGCGGTTTTCTCAGTCTCTAAAAGGTTGGAAGATCTCGATTATTTCTCTTTCTTGAATTGCCACAGGAAGTGGTAAGTGAAAATGTTGTCTGAAAAGTTATTTTTTTACTCAAATACAGATTAATTTGTAAGCCTGATTATATTACAGTGGAATTCTACAATACTGGTAAAGTAATTTATAATGCTTGGTTATCTAAAAATGCATATATATATAAAACTTAAAAAAAAATATATTTCACGTCGTCCATGTGTGAAATTTGACATGGCTTGGCAAATGGGTACAAAATTTGTAAGTAGAAATAATAATTGTTTCCTATATTTCTTTAGTTACTGTTGAGTGTTTTATGAAAAATAACTGAAATTTATCTTTATTGTAAATTGTGATAATGTGTGTGCGTGCGTGTGTAATGTATTATAACCAAAATGCAACTATTTCTCAAAAATTTAGTGAGAGTTAACTAAAAAAAACAACAAAATTTAACTGGTATGGAAGATATTTTCCTAGAACAGTCCAAATCTCTTGCTGATTTCTCCCTGAATATTTTTAGAGTCCAGGTTTAGAGAGATCTAAATAGGTTTTGTATTTACTTAATTTCTGAATGGGTTATAGGGACATTTAGTTCTCATTAATTGGAACCTAATAGTAATTTGTAGGAGGTAGATGGTACAGACCTATGATGGTTTTATTGTCTTGGCCTTTTTATGTTTTACAATAATTCCTGTGCATTGAATCTGAAAATGCACATTTTCTTTATCTTGTACAGATTTTTCACAAAACTTCATATGTACTTAAGTGGATCATTTTCATTGAAATCAAAAGTACCTGTAAAAAAGTTTCATATTTTCACTTCTATTATATTTTAAATTTTCTTTCTTTAATTCCTCTTTTATCATTACCAACTCATTTATTCTATAATAACACATCTGATAACTGCATGATTAAAAGTATTTTACATTTTTACTTGCATTTCAGTTTGCACAGTTTTGTGTACATGCAGCTGTGTTTGTTTATTTCTAAAAACTTTCCAAAAGAAGTGCATTATTTATTATATCAGTTGATTCATCAATCTGGAGTGCATAGTACTTTGAAAATTATTTGCTGCAACAACTAGTCTCCATGTCTTCAGGCATTTCTTCTACTCTCTTGGCAATTGTATTATTGATAAAGGAATCATACTAATTTTTTTGCTAGTGAAGCATCAACCAGATTAAAGCAAATGTTATATCTAAGGTTGAATTAATTCCCAGTCAAGTGTAAATGGCTTTGTCTTTTATAACACTTTATAAGATGATGTCAATGCTGCTTTGTTTGTATTTTTGATGCTATGAATAATTTTTTTGTTTTCCTCTTAATTTGGAAAGTTTACTTTTAAATTTTCTGTGTGTTGATTGTTTTTTTTTGTTTTTTTTTAGATTGCTGTGCTTTGTATTCAAATCCCTTTTAAGCTTTGGTTTCACACTATCATTACAAAATACATTCTCACATAGTATGCACTGAGGCCTGCACATTTTCATTGCCATTCCTTTCAGTAAATCCAAAGTCAGTATATGAATTGTCATATTTTTGGGTGAAAGTGTACTGTTTTTTTAGTTGTTGTTGTTTTTTCTTGTGGGCTTAATATAATTTTACTTTACTTCTGTGGAACTACCAGTAACACAACTGACAATCATCCCTGTCACATTTATTAAGATTTTTCAGGGAAGTTGTTTTGATATTTTTAGTACAGGGTAGTTACATCACAGCTTTATACCTCTTTAGCAAATACTCAGACACAACAAGGGTTGCCAGATAAGAGTGGCAGAAAATAGTGAGGTGACTGGAAAGTAAAATAGCAAAAATTGGGGAAGAAAAGCAAAGCCAAATGGCATTGAGCTTATGCGTGGGTACTGTCATAAACATAATGTTGGTAACTGTCGTTTACCACGTAAAAAAGTGATTTATCTCAGTTGTAAAATATGGTGAAGAATAATATATATGACAAGAACTAGCAACTCAACAGTCTGAAGGAGAACAATCTTTCAGTTGGTTTTCAGGGCTGCCAACATGTATGGGATATATTTATTTTTATCTTTTTAATTGTAAATCTATTGAAATTGATGTTTGGATGAAATGTACTGTGAGAGAATATAAGATATATCAAAAAGGGAAAATGTAGACTTAGGCTACTTTTAGTTCTTAAAAGTTGAGAAAAACATAAATGTCAGTGTTTTGAACAGTTAAGAAACATCGTAAAATTGTAGAAATTAAGTTAAGAACTGATAACAGTCCATGGATCAGCATGTGGAAAGTACTGGTGTAAATAACCGAAACGTATTCTGTTATATTTGTTGTAAATTTCATTTAAGTAAGAGTTTTTGTTTCTTTCTAATTTGTAAAAAATCCTTACATGATAAAAGAAAAAATATTTTCAAAATCTGTGTAGCTATATTATAGAAAATCCAGTAACCCTTTCTAAGTGGGTCAAAGTGCACTTTATTACATTTGTTGACTCGCATTCAAAATTTTGTTTACTATTTTATGAATATATGTAGGTAAGTTTGGTATCAGACTGTGGATTATAATTCAAATTGTCATACATTATATGATTTCTTAATTTAAAAGTAAATGTTAAAAAACATGCCTAAACATTGATTTTTGTGGTATGTTGAAATGCAGCACTGGTTCAGATTAGATGTTTGTGATGTCAAAATACAACGTCTATATTTTTGTATGAATTGGGAACTCAAATTACTGATATTAACAAGCTAGCATATAAAATAAGAATATCCTGTCTTTTATATTTACTGAGATTCATTCATGTACTGAATCAAACATGGTGGCATCTCTCACCTCTTTCTATTTTTGAAAATATCTCCTTATATATACACATCTGTTTATGATGTGTGAATAATAAATTGAAAGCTCAGAATGGCCCTCTAATGGCTTTCTCAGCTATTACCAAGTATTTTGATGTCACTTTGTTCTTTCAGTACAAATCTTTGAGGTGGTAGGTGAGTTTTTAGTCTCCTTGAAATTCCATGTTTTAGACCAAAATACAACTTAATAAATTATAGCTGACTTATAGTTTTTGGTGTATTTCAAATGTATACATAAAATTTTAAAAAATTATTTTATTTCATATACTTTGCATGTGAAAGTTTAGAAGACTTGGCATCCCACAAAAAGTACCAAACAGGTACAAAGGTCATTTGAGGAAGTCTACATTACTTCTTTGTTTACTGTTCTGTACATCAAGAAAAATAAGTTTAAGAATGTATTTGTAAATAGCAATATTACACATAATATAAAATGTATTATAACTGAAATGTAACCAAATACCAGTCCACTGAAACACAGCCAAGAGATTGGTCAAATCGATAAATCCCGTACAGAGATTTTCAGTGAAAATAACAGATAAATAGTTTTTTATTTTAAGAAGCGTTTGATAATTATCTGGAGGTTATAAAGATTTTACAATTTTTGCATAAAAGTATTTTTAATCTTAAAATGAAAATTAATTTGCTTGTTGGATAGGTAGTGTGTAAAAAGAAAGGCACAAGAAAAACGTTGCTTCAAAAACCTTAAGAATTAATTTTAAAAAATTGATATTTTGCATACATGTTTCATAATGTTTACTGATAATCTGACAAATTTTGTTATACCATAAACTATAACAAGCACAAAATGGGTAAAAGGTTTTTCATAGCATAGCCAGGTGGTTTGTTTGAGCACTAGACTCACAATCAGAATGTTTCAAGTTCAAATCCCAATCCCACCAAATATGCTTACCCTTTCAATCATGGGGTGTTATGATGTGATGGTCAACCCCATTATTTGTTGGAAAAGAGTAGCCCAACAGTTAGTGGTGGGTGGTAATAACCAGCTTCCTTCTTTGTAGACTCTCAGTTAGATTAGGGATGGCTGGTACAGATAGCTGTCATGTAGCTTTGCACAAAATCCTAACCTAAGCTGTGGGCAATGCCAACTAACCCATGTGACCTGATGGAAGCTGGATCATGCAAACTGGCCCTCTTTCACTGCTCTCACAGAACTTGATCCTGCCGTTGTCTGTAAGCCATCAATAGATGACTGTGTGGCAGCAGAAACTGACTGTATTATACAAGCAACTGCTTAATGTATTCCTAAAACCTCGACATGTTTTCGGATATCCTCATCCATGGGAGAATCCTGTCTGCCACATGGTACGGAAGGTCAAAAACGGTTTTGGGATACTTTCTATAGATATCTCACACTCTTGAACTGCATCGTTTTCCAGCAGGCCCATGCACATGCTCGGTGGGTAAGATGTCAAAGCTAGAAGGAATCTTGGATTAAGTTCACAACCAGCATATCTTCTACCACCATTTCCAAAGCCATATGGGACAAGATTTGAAAGATCAGTGGGCAATATAATTTTGTCCCACTCTGGATCTTGCTCTCTGGCCAGGAAGTAGCTGATACCTGAAGCATTGCCAATACTCCAGGTGAAAGCTTTTTCTGGGTATCTAGCACTTCTGCTTCTTCCTCCACCTTCTTAGCCATCGAGACTCTGGTACAACAATTACCTCTTTCCTTTTGATCTGATTGTCTCTGACTATAATTGTCTCTTTACACTGGTAGAACTCTGTCCTTTCATTGTTCTTTCAGTACATAGCTCAGACCTGATGATGTACACTATCAAATGCTAAGCCATTTGTCTCCTATTTCTTATGCTATTATTCTGCTTGTTTTTAACTGGATCTACCTTTCTCTAAGCCTAGGAAGGATCCCAAGATTCCTTCATACTACCATCCTATTGCTTTGAGCTGTTTCTGTCAGACCTTAGAGAGGATGGTTAATGCCTGTCTTGTTTGGTTCTTCAAATCAAACAATTTCCTCTCGCCCATCCAGTGAGGGTTCTGATGACAGTGATCCACTGTGGATCACCTGATTTTACTTGAAACATCAATTAGAGAAGCCTTTCTAAAATCATAACATCTTGTATCAATATTCTTTGACATTGAGAAGGCTTATGATACAACATAAAGTTATGTCGTTTTGCATGACCTCCATATATGCGAGTTACATGGCAATTTGCCCTTTTTTATTAAAATAAATTTTAATGGACAGGAGATTCTAAGTTTGTGTGGGTTCAACACTTTCCCATTCTTTTCTACAGGAACTTGGAGTCCCTCAAGGCTGTTTTAAGTGTTGCACTTTTCAGTATAAAGATTAATGCCATCACTGAGGAACTCCCTCTCACTGTTGCCAATGAGCTCTATGTTAATGACTTTCACATCTCATGTCAGTCATTGAATGTGAGGTGTATTGAGCAGCAGCTACAGATTGCCCTCAATCATTTACTGAAGAGGACCACAGCAAACAGCTTTAAGTTTAAACTGACCTTTATGCCACACATCAAGCAGCTGTGGGTCAAATGTACAAGAGCACTGGAGATCCTCCATGTCCTCCCTTCCACCACTTGGGGAGCAGATTGATGTTCTATGCTAAAGATATATTGTGCTCTTATTCGATCAAAACTTGACTATGGATCACTGGTCTGTGGCTCTGCCAGGACCTTGGCCTTAAAGATGCTGGATCCCATCCATCATCAAGGACTTTGGCTCTGCACTTCCCCACTTCAGAGCTTATACATTGTCTCATAAATCTTCTTTGCACCTCTGCTATTTGCAACTGTCTTTGCTATATACTTGGAAACTTCGTTCCTTACCAAAGCACCCACCTGGGTTGTGTTTTCCTTTCTCGGTGGACCATACTATTCAAAACAGACTATCTGTCATTGCTCTTTTTGGCCTTCATTTTCAGTGTGATAAATTGGGTCTGTCCTTGAATAACATTGCTGTATCCACTGGTCAGCTTATCCTACCATGGCTTCTTACACTCCCCAAATGTGACCTGTCTTTAAGGCATCTGACAAAAACAGACACTCCAGAGTGGAAATACTGTATTATTTATTGAACATCTTTCAAACCATCCTTCCATTCCTATTTATACAGATAGTTCAAAGTCAGGCGACTGTGTGGGCTGTGCCATGGTTTTTTGTAGTTTGGTGGTGCTGAAATGTATACTGTTTTGCTTGCCCTGGATTACATAGAAGCTAAGAAGTACTCAAACTGCACTATTTATACTGATGTGCTTAATTCCACTGGTTCTGGAATTGCTTTATGTTAGTTCTTGCCCTGCTCTCACTGATATTCAAAACTGACTGCCCCATTTCTCTTTAACATCTACTTCTATCCAGTTGTTCTGGATATTGGGCCATGTTGGTATTCATGGGAACAAGCTCGCCATCACTGCAGCTAAATCTGGCACTATCACTTCTGTGTCTGTTCCATACATGGTCCTGTATTCAAGGTTTGGCTACGTGCCAGTTGGCAGTCAATTTGGAGTGAGCAACATGAAATATGCTATGTTTTGTTTTACCTTAATTTCCTTTTGTGAATTTTACTAAATTTACTTAACTTTTTACCGGGTGTTTGGTGTAGATAGCGTAGCTGCTTTGTGCTATAAAACACCAAATCAACCAACCAACTCATGCTGAAAGAACAATTTCATGAAGTTAAAATATACAGAACTGTAATCATTCAGAATTCAAACTTTAAGTTACCTTACTATAAGCCAGTTGCTTCTGAATTTTAAAATTGTTGTCATTTAATTTATATCAGTTTGTTCCACTGAATGTTTTAAATATATCTTGTTTTTTAGGTAAAAGAAAAAGTGGAGTTTCTTTACCTTCGTATTTACCCTTTTTTCCACTTTATATTTGAGTGTTTGCTCTCTCATTATATCATAATGTATGCAGTTGGAAGATGTTCCTATCACTCCCCATTTGTGCAGTTCTCTGAAACAGAACTACGGACTTTAACAAGTGAAAACCGAAACATAAGGAGGTGACATCAGTTTATTGTTCAAAGTAATAAATAAAATTTGAACGTAATTTTTTGTTATGAAAAGTTGTTTTGGATTCTTATAATAATTAAATAAAATAAGCAGCTTAGATTGAGACAAATTGATAAAGTATTAATGTATTTTGTAAATACTAGTTGGCTAACCTACTATGAACCATAATTTTTTTTTTCAGTTGGGAAGAATTCCCTCACTGCATCACTGCAGGTTTAGCTGGTGCACTGTCTATGGGTTTGTCAGTTGGAGCATTCTTCCTCCAGTTTCTTGAATGGTGGTACAATCAGGACAACACCCCACCAAGTCTAGCTCCTCTTCCAACACCAACACCTC
The DNA here is from genome assembly GCF_004210375.1 of Tachypleus tridentatus. Lineage (NCBI taxonomy): Eukaryota > Metazoa > Arthropoda > Merostomata > Xiphosura > Limulidae > Tachypleus > Tachypleus tridentatus. Next base: position 33,425,098 of record NC_134826.1, read on the forward strand.
CAAGAAAAGTAAGTGTGCTTCTCACAGCTGCTTTGTCAATGATAAAGTATGATGATGTCATTTAACAATAACTGCACTTTTGTAACTCTTGGTAATTTAAAGTAATTGAAACTCTTTATATAGACAGGTCAAAGGGCTCATGTAATGATGTTTTGGATAGATTTTCAAAATGAAGATAACTTTATTATCATTATATAACAATAAAATTTATATCACAACATAGGTGTTATAACTCAAATTTTACATTATGTGCAGTGCCTTGATAAAGCATTCATCCCCTATCATTGTCACATTTTGAAGAAATACAAATAATGTAAACAATTTCTTTGAACCTTTTTATTCAAAATTCTGATATAAGTTAGCACTGTTGTGTGAATGTTAGCAAAACCTGCAAAGAAAATATATAAATTTAAATTTGCTTATTGTGTATGACTTAGAGGGCTGAATACAGTACTTGGTGGAAATGCCTGTGGCAGCAGTTACTGTTATTTTGTTTTTGATAGGTCTCTGCCAGCTTTGTACAATTGGATGATGTAATGTTTGCCCATTCTTCCCTGGTAAATTTGCTCCAGTTCCAACAGGTTCATTGTGGATCATTGATGGACTGCAATCTTCAAATTTTGCCATAAATTTTCTGTTGGATGTAAGTCAACACTACAACTGGGCATTCCATGACATTTACTTGCTTCTTTTGAAACCAGTATAGGGTGGCTTTGGCCCTGCTTAAATGTGAATTTTCAATTCTGTTTCAGATTCTTGGCTGATCCAGCAGGTTTTTTTCTGGAATTTATCTGTACTTTGCATCATCTATCTTTCCCTGAGACCTGACAAGCTGTCTTCCCAGTGTTTAATAATGAGAAGCATTCCCATAATGTGATGCTCCTACCACCATGCTTGACACTTTGGATGGTATTGATTGAGTGATGTGCTATGTTGAGCTTATGCTAGATGTAATGGTTTGAATTTAGAAAAAAAAGCACAATTTTTTGTCATTTCTCCACAAAATTTTCTGCAATATGTTTGCAGTATCATTTTAAATGCTTTTTTACAAACTTTATACAAGATTTAAGATTTTAGTAATGGCTTCCCATATGGACTAGCTTTTTGTAGAAACCAGGATACTGTTGATGTATGAAAATTTACTCCCATGTGGAACATGGAATTTTTCAAATCTTTCAAAGTCACTTTTGGCTCCACAGTGGCATTCCTAACTAGTTTTCATGCTGCTTAGTTTGAAAGGGCATTCTGGTATGGATTGTGACTGAGTAATGAATAGCACATTCCACTTCTAAATGACAGACTTAATCATACTTAAAGGGATAATCTGTGACTTTGAAGTTTTCCTGTAACCTTCTCTGTTTCTGTACTTCTATACCACTTTATCCCTGACTTGTTTGGGAAGCTTCTTGGTCTTTGTGGTTAGTTTGTCATATTAGTATGAATTATGGCTTCAACAAATGCATACTCTGAAGTCAAGTTAAACTACTTTGATTACACACAGACAGATACCATTACACTAAATTTGTTACCTTTCAAACTAATCTTTTGGGCCTGAACTTCTTTACGGTTGCTGTAGTTTAAATACTTACGGCAGTGGTGCATAAACATTATGAGTCAGGGGTCACAGACTTCTCGTAACCGTTGGGGGCCACAAAAAGTGAAAATTAAAATGGTCCCACAGTTTTTTTACACAAGATGGACATCACATTTAAGAACACAGAATTAATGATTACATCAAAGAGTTTGCATATTATTCTAAGAAATGTTATGATACGTCAACTGTCACAAAGTCAGTGCGATGGATGGTGCTACATGTCATCTATGAGCTTAGAAATGTCTGGCTTGATGTTTGACATTGAAAGACGCAAGACTGCTTCCAGCTGATCATCAGTCAGCTGCTTGCGAATGTTGTTTTTGTTCAGTTTCATATGTTAGAAAGCCTGTTTGCAGCAGTACGTGCTGCCAAACATGCTCGTGTGGACAAGTGCATTCTCTTTCAGATTAGCAAATATATCAGGCAACGTTTTGTAGAAGTCAAGCAAACTGTTTTCTCAGTAAATAGCATGCAGTTCATCAGATGCCTGGAGATCAGTAAGTTTGAGCTGATATTTTGCTGACAGGTCATCCACTGACACACTGAATGGATCAGCAAAAAGTTTCATCAACAATCTCCATTGGTCAAAGTCATGAACTCATGAGTTGGAGGATTGAATCAAGGTATCTAGCTTCCCAACATAGACTTGCGTGTCAATGTCCTGATTCTTCTGTAGGTGTGACTGAAATGTAGGAAAGTGCACAAAGTTGCCTGATGCTGTTTGCTGCCGGAACAATTGCAACTTTGTCCTGAAAGCTGAGACATGATTTGCAAGCTGACAGATAAGAGTTGATTTTTGCCTTGCAACTTCAAATTCAGATCATTTAAGTGTTGTGTCATGTGGACCAGAAAGGTCAAATCAGCTTGCCATGCTGGATCAGTCATGTAAATCACTTCTGTGTCTTTGTTCTTGCTTCTGAGAAATTCTATCACCTCATCAATCAACTCCCAGAATCTTCTGAGCATCTTCCCTCGACTCGGTCAGCGTACTTCACCTTGATACACAAGGTCACCATAGTCTGAATCAATTTCTTCAAGAATGCTTTGAAACTGACAGTGATTGAGCCCTCATGATTTAATGAAGTTAATAGTTTTTGTCACTAATGCCATCAGTGCCTGAAAGCTAAGTTCTTTACTGCACAGGTTCTGTTGGTAAATAATACAGTGCAACTTCACCAACTGTCTGTTCTGCTTTCCTTGATGCTTCATCAACAGTGCTACCAGCCCACTACTTTCTCTAGTCATGGCTGGTGCTCCATCAGTTGTCATACTTACCAGTTTCGTGAAATCCAATTAAACACTACTACACAGTAGTACTGTCTCCTTGAATAGAGTAGACCCAGTTGTCTGACTCTTCATGGAATTCATGCCATTTAGTTCCTCTATGATATCAAACTATAACGACACATCACGAACAAAAACTAGTAGGTGTGCTGTTGAACTGATGTCAGTTGACACGTCTGCTGCCAAAGAGAAGTAGACAAAGTTGGCTGCTTTATTTGTTAACTGCATTGTCACATCTACTGAGAGATGTGAAATTCTTCGTTGAACTGTCGTACGATTCAAATCCACCATCTGTAGCTTGCAAACTGCTTCTGGACACAACTTTTCTGATGCAGTAATTAAGCATTGCTTGTCAAAATCACCATCAGAGAACAGTTGGCCAGATTTTGCTATCATTAACGAAATATTGTAACTGACCTCACCTGCTGCACCTAAATCAGCTGACTGCTTTGGTGATTCAGCAACCACCACAGAGATTCAATTTGAGCTGTTCATTCATCACCGACAACATTGTGGAAATCTTTATGCTTCAACTCATAATGACACTTTATATTAGATACCTACGCCACTGCGAATGGCACAGCAGACAAATCATGTTCTTCTGTCGCTGAACAAAACAATATTGCGCACCAATCATCATGAAACTGACAGTTTTCGTCGTCAACTTTTCTTTTATGATTAGCCGCCATTTTTGTTATGAAATGATATCAAAATAGGGCTCATAAGTAAATCTCGAAGAATAATTGGAATAAGTGAGATTTCGTAATTACGGAAAGATTACGTCATCGCGCCAATAATTAAATGCCTGTGGATTAAAAAGATTTGCTTATTAAATTTTCTTTATTGCTCGACACAAATATGGAACCATCCAGTATATAATCCAATGCATATTCTTCTATGGCGCTTAATCTTCCCGCAGGTGCGAACTCTCTGTTTGACTTTCCCGTTTGACATCATGGGCCACTTGGCGACTCGTCGTGGGCCAGACTTTGTGCAATTGACAATATTCTAATTGTATTTGAAAATGTAACTTGCATAATATCAGCATTTTTTTTAGTTTAGAGTATATTGTATAGATTCTAAATGTAAAGTCCCATTTGAAAGATTTATAATTTGCAAACTCGAATAACAAGAAAAAGTGGAAACTTTGCAGTGAGGTTAATACTTGTGCAAGACACTATACGTGTTAATTTTTTCATTCAAAAGCACATATAAAAATAAGCTCAATGTTTTTTATATCATGTATAATATGAGGTTTGTTGAAAAATTAAGTTTAATTTTGTCGTTAATATTTAGTGTTTGAGAAAGTATCATGGAATTTTTGTTGTGTAACAGATGAACAACTTTTTCTCTTAGCTTCATATAGAAATATTGAAAGACTTCTGTCCCCTCTGCCAAAATTTAAGAACAAATGACACAGCACTCTCCACAAGTGGGTGAGTACTAATTTAGCATCAGAAAAATTGTAATTTTGTAGGATCCCATAAAATATTGCTCACTAAAACTAAACCTACCAGTAAGAATAGCTAGTCTCTGCTTAAAAGATTCTACATTATTTGTTAATCTTAATTGTTTTATTTTCTGTATGTTAGTTTCATTAAGTGTATTTCTCATACTATTACTTCTTTTCATAGTTACAGCTATTCTAGATATGACTGATCTCTGGTGTGCAAATACGTGCCACGTAATTCAGCTGCATTTAACTATTTAAATTAGCACACTATAGTTCTCCATCAATAGGAGTGTGGCAAACCCTCCTATCACAGCTCCCCTCAGCGTGGATTCCTGTACGTGGTAAGGGCACCTCCCAGGGAAGGTTCTGTTCTTTCAGTTTTCCTCCACTGGGACCTAAACATCCACCCACATGTTTGCCATGTGTGACAATCAATAGGAGTGTGGCAAACCCTCCTATCACAGCTCCCCTCAGCGTGGATTCCTGTACGTGGTAAGGGCACCTCCCAGGGAAGGTTCTGTTCTTTCAGTTTTCCTCCACTGGGACCTAAACATCCACCCACATGTTTGCCATGTGTGACAACTCGTGAAGGGGAGGAGAGGATCCTGGTGGTTGATGGGTCCAACTCTACCACACCACTTTGGCCTTGAGATCCTGTAGATGGGCAGCCTTGGGGTGGCCCCCCTTGGGTCAGTTGGCTAGTACGCTTGAGCTAGGGTCAACCAAGTACCAGTGTTGGATGTTCTGAACAGGTGGTGTGGACATTGTATCTGATGCTGGTGTTTGGGTATAGTGGTCATGAAACTGGTGTTGCTGCAGTGTCCTTGTTTGACATTGTAGTGCATCCCCTTGTTGGGCTCCATGGTGGGTGGGGTCAGTGGGCATCGAAATTTTCCTTTTTGCATTATGGATACTCCAATTAAAAATCTTAATAAAATAGTGAAAAAATAGTTTATAGGTAAACGACCACGTTTTGAAGAGTGAGCAGCAATCCTCACCATCTGTACCACATGTTGTACCTCATTTTCTTGTATTGCATTCACTTTCAGACAAACCATTTGGGGAAATGCCTCCCTTTTTCATTCAGTAAGGACCAGAGAGACTTGCTGGCTCTCCAGTGTCAGTAAAGAAGCTTCGATTTGGTGGCATTGGTGGAAACATCTACATCTCAACACAGTGAACTTCTCTTGCATTCAAAGGCAATTGGGGATATACCTGTTGAGGTTACACCTCATACTACTTTGAATTAATGAGTTACCATTGAGAGGGATTTGAAGAACATTCCTGATTCAGAGACTCTTGCTGGTTTCTCCACCCAAGGAGTTTCTGCAGTGAGGCATATCTCCACTTGCAAAGATGGAATTATGATGTCGACCAATGTCCTCATTCTCACATTTATATCACCACATCCACCTGCCACCATAAAGGCAGGTTATCTTAATTGCAGAGTATGACCATACATTCAAAACCCTCTGTTTCTAGTGTCAGCGGTTCGGTCAATCAACAATGTCATGTTGTGGTTCGTTGACATGTGCTTGTTGCAGTGGCAAGGACCATGATGCTTATGAGTGTGAAATGGACCCTCATTGCATCAAATGCAATGGCTCTCACCCTTTCTACTTTCGTTCTTGCCCTAAATTGTCGAAAGAAAAAGAGGTGCAATGTTTGAAAACAATTCATAACATCACTTATCCTGATGCTCGCACGTTTCTGTTCACCACTTCATCTTGGACATATGCTGCTGCATTTCATTCCACTACTGCAGTGGGGGAGTGCAGGTGGATCTCTGTGCCTCCAAATGAATCATTCTAAAAGCGAATGAAAAGTCTTTTGACCTCCATGGTTAAAAAGGCTGAATCAACTTCAACACCCATCTCTGTCCCTGACATCCAGCAAAACCAAAGATCCTATTTCTTTGGTTCTAAGTACAGGCATTTCCTCGGGTACATCTTCTACCACCCCAAGATGCAAAATGATCGTTTGTTCATGTCCTCAGTCTCTGGAATCCTCTTCCAACAGCAAAGACCTGCCCAATTGACCTAGGGCAGGATCTGTGGAGGTTGATAGAGCTCCCTCAAATAAAGACGGTAAAGAAAAAGGCATGGTCACAAGCAGAAGGGTTCTCGATCCAATTCACCTATACGTAAATAAAAATGGTCACCTTGATTCAATGGAACGTTCTAATCTAGATGACATCAAAACACTGATTGCTTCCTACCATCCTGTATGTCTCTCCTTACAGAAAACATTTCTGAAACCTGCCGATACAATAACCTTTCGGCAGTTTCCTTTGTGCAGAAATGATCGGCTGTGTGATGGACAAGTGCATAGAGGAGTAACACTGGTTGATCACCATGTGCTTACCCTGTCTTTGCCACTCAACACACCTTTGGAGGCCATAGCCATCTGTGTTTCCTTGGGTTGTACCATCACTGTTTGCTCTCTCTCTACCTGTCACCTGGAGAGACATATGATCAATCAGACCTTGATGCTCTCGTTGAACAGTTGCCGTCTCCATTTCTAAGCCTGGGGGATTTTAATAGACATCATTCCCCTGGGGAAGTGCTGTTATTGATAGAAGGGGTCGTTCTGTAGAGCGTATGCTCTCTGATCACAATCTTTCTCTTTTCAATACTGGTTCTTCCACTTATTTTCACGCACCTCGTCCGTTTCTTACCGCTATTGATCTCTCGGTTTGCTCCCCTTCATTATTTTCCCATTTTTCATGGAGGGTTGACAATAATCCACTAGGCAGTGATCATTTTCCTATACTTTTGAGAGAGACTGGCCGTGGTCGATGCCATCCTACCCGCGTGCCCGGTGGAAGCTGGACCAGGTAGACTGGTCCACTTTCACTGCACTCGCAGAACTTGATCGTGAATCAGTCATCGGTAGACGACTGTGTGGCAGTGGTAACTCACTGTATTATACAAGCAGCTGTTCAGTGTATTCCAAAAACCTTGACACATTTTTCACGATATCCTCGTCTGTGGCACGGAAGGCTAAAAAATGGGCCTGGGATACTTTCCGTAGATATCCCATACTTTCGAACCGCATCGTTTTCCAACGGCTTTGACGTCTTACCCAGATGCTAGGTAATCAGACCTTGATGCTCTTATTGAACAGTTGCCATCTCCCTTTTTAATCCTGGGAGACTTTAATGGACATCATCCCCTCTAGGGAAGTGCTGATGTTGATAGGAAGGGTTGCCCCATAGAGCTCATGCTCTCTGATCACAACCTTTCTCTTTTCAATACTGGTTCTTCTACTTATTTTCATGCACCTAGTTAGTCCTTTTCTGCTATTGACTTTTCAATTGGCTCCCCTTGATTATTCTCCCATTTTTTTGGAGGATTGGCAATAATCAATGAGGCAGTGATAATTTTTCTATAATTTTGAGAGAGATTGGTTGTGGCCAATGCCACCTGACCTGCATGCCCTGGTGGTAGCTGGATCAAGCAAACTGGCCCTCTTTCACTACTCTCACAGAACTTGATCTTGCCATTATCTGTAAGCCATCAATAGGCAACTGTGTTGTAGAGGTAACTGACTGTATTATACAAGCAGCTGCTCAATGTATTCCTAGATCTTCGACACGTTTTCCAGAATATCTTCATCCTTGGTGGAATCCTGCCTGCCACATAGTATGGAAGGCTTAAAAACAGTCCTGGGATACTTTCTATAGATATCTCACACTTTTGAACTGCATTGTTTTCCAGCAGGCCCATGCACATGCTTGGTGGGTAAGATGTCAAAGCTAGAAGGAATCTTGGATTAAGTTCACAACCAGCATATCTTCTACCACCATTTCCAAAGTCATATGGGACAAGATTTGAAAGATCAGTGGGCAATATAATTCTGTCCCCCTCTGGATTTTGCTCTCTGATGGCCAGGAAGTAGCTGATACCTGGAGCATTGCTGATACTCTAGGTGAAAGCTTTCGTCGGGTATCTAGCACTTCTGCTTCTTCCTCCACCTTCTTAGCCATCGAGACTCTGGTAGAACAATCACCTCTGTCCTTTTGAGCTGATTGTTTCTATGACTATAATCATCTCTTTACACTGGTGAAGCTCAAACTGGCTCTTCATTAGTCTGGCAGTACATCAGTTGGACTTGATGATGTACACTATGAAATGCTGTGCCATCTATCTCCTACTTCTCTTACTATTCTTCTGCTTATTCTTAACTGAATCTTGCAGGAGAATGTTTTCCCTGATGCCTGGCACCAGGCTATTGTCCGACCTTTCTCTAAGTCTGGGAAGGATACCAAGAGTCCTTGAAACTACTGCTCAGTTGCTTTGATGAGCTGTCTCTGAAAGACCTCAGAGAGAATGGTTAATGCTTGTCTCATTTGGTTTCTTGAATCAAGCAACCTCCTCTCATCCACCCAGTGTGGGTTTCAACGACAGCACTCCACCATCGACCACCATATTCGACTTGAAATGTCCATCAGAGAAGCCTTTCTCAAATGACAACATTTTGTATCAGTATCGTTTGACATTTGGAAGGCTTATGATACAGCTTGGAGGTATGGCATTTTGCAAGACCTCCATGTATATGGGCCATTTGACCATATTTATTTTTAATAAAATGTTTAAGACAGGATATTCAAAGTTTGTGTGGTTTCAACACTTTCCCATTCTTTTCAGCAGGAACTTGGAGTCCATCAGGGCTGTGTTTTGAGTGTTACTTTTCAGTATAAAAATTAATGCCATCACTGAACAACTCCCTCTTACTGTTGCAAATGGGCTCTGTGTCGACTACTTTCACATCTGTCAGTTACTGAACATGAATTATTTTGAACGGCAGCTACAGGCTGCCATCAATTGTTTACTGAAGTGGACCACAGCAAATGGCTAACTTTTCTCACTCTAAAACCATTTGCTGCTGATGCTGGGAATTCCACCCTGAACCTGAACTTGGTATCGGTGAAGTTGTGCTGCTTATGGTCACTGATACAAAGTTCTTGGGGCTTATCTTTGACTGTATGTTGACCTTTATACCACACATCAAGCAGCTACAGGTGAAATGTACAAGAGCACTGAACATCCTCCGTGTTCTCTCTTTCACCACCTGGTGAGTGGATCAATGTTCTATGCTAAAGATATATGGTGCTCTTATTTGTTTGAAACTCAACTATGGATCACTGGTCTGTGGCTCTGCCAGACCCTCGGTCTTAAAGATGCTGGTAGTTGTGTGCAGAATCCTTTCTACAGCTTCTGTGTTCACTGCTGTACTGTATGCCATTTCTCTTGTCCTTGTTCTTTTGACCTCTTTAAAATCCTGTCTCTAAGATGAACCTTCATATTCCTATTGCATGGGCCTCTTCATTATCCCCATTTGGTTCACAAGGATCATATTTATCAGTTTTGAGCTATTCCTTTTGGGCTAATACTGGTACCATACAATTCCTGTTGGGTGGTCCAATAATTTCTCTAATTCTCAGAACTTTGCAGGCCCAATTTCCATCTTTATATGGATGACTGGCTTCTGGTTTCATCCTTTACAGTTTTTGACATATTTAACTTCTCGGATAAGCTGCTTAGAAGGTTGGTTTATCAGGTTGAAGAAATGCATTATCCAACCTATTCAATATCATTTCACTTCACTCAAGCCCAGCTTTCTCTTGTCTGTATTCCATGGAGTTTAATTTAGTTCAGAAGGCACTTTCAGCAAATTTTCTTTCTGCATGAGACGTTCTGTCCTTTTTGTGGAGTTTGACATCACAGAAGGCTCTTATCTCTCTGAGCCATGCCAACATGTGTTTCTTATAGCATCCCATCAGAGACTGTGAAGTTACAGATATCTCTTCTTGCTTCCCTTTAGTCTTGAGTTCCTTTTGTGGTCAGACATGGACAACACAACTGTTGGTGTACAGATTTATCTTTCCTGACTCTCCAGTAGTATGTCTGTGGACTTACAACAGTAGAAACTGGGTTTCAGTACCCATGGTGAGCAGAGCACAGGTAGCCCATTATGTAGCCATGTGCTTGATTAACTACAAACAAATAAATCATCAACCTATTTGGCTTTTCTTGTCTTCACGTATGTTTCATTGTCAGGATTGAGTATATGCTCCATTACACAGGAGGTCTTATGCTGTTAGTTTCATGGAAAGTTAGGTTGTCATATCACCCTTTTGGTTTTCTTTGCTGTTTGGGAGTGATCACTTTCTGTCACCTCTGCAGGGTGGTATTACAGTTATAATTCATTATGACAACTCAATGGTTGTCCCTTACATCATTATTGAAGGAGCCATCAATTATGGTCATCATGTTCCCACACTTTAGAACTACTCTTTTAGTCTTGCAGCCATCATATTTATTTGCTAGCTTGTCACTTGCTGGGTGCCCTTAAATTTGTCATGGATATTTTATCCTATGCCCACAAGATTCTACCCATTGAGTGGTCTCTCAACCCCAAATGTTTTGATGACTTTGGTCTCCAGTTCCACTTCATTCGACTTTGACCATGGATGTGTTCAGCCAAGATTGGAAAGACTTCTTCCTTTATACATACTCTTCCACCTGTCTTCTACCACAAGATATTTCCCTCATCCAATTTACTCCATGCTAAGTTTTTCTTGTGGCTCATTTCTGACTTATCAAACATGGATTTTGTCCCTTCTCCAGGAACAACATTCATTACCTTTTACTTTCTTACTCCTGGTCTTTTCTCCAGTAATCTCATTTAGATATACTTTTATCTGTCTTTGTTTCTGTCCCTTCTCCAAAAACAACCTTTGTTACCTTTTTCTCTTTCTCTTGGCCCCTCCAGCAACCTCACTTGGGGGGATTCTTCATCCTTCAATTTTCACGCTCTGGCTTCATGCAAAACTTTTTGTCCTGTTCTGTTCAATGGGTTTGGGACTCACATGTGTAACATCCATGTTTTTTCACATCGTACATTTCTCATCCATGTCTTTATATCAACATAAGTGGAGAATATTCCATCATTGGTAAATCAGATAGATTCCCCTATTCTCAGTTATTTGATTTTTTACATGGTTGTTTGACAAAGGTCTGTCCTTTTCATCTATTGCAGGTTATAGGGTGGTTCTGTCATCAACTTTTTGTTTGCATTTGTTTTCCTCTCCAGTTATTTCCCTTCATTCAATATTCCATATTTACTCTAACTCTGATCTGGGATTACATAGTTTATAAATGATGTGGTCTCCCACTGGTGTGTTTCCCCTTCATAGAAATGAAATGCTCCATGGGTGCTCTTTAGATGCTTTTAAAGGGTACTGATCTAGGTCCCTTCTTCTTAATATAGGATTCTAATTGTAATTGTGAGAGGAGCTAATTAATTATATCACAAATTATTTTTCTACAATAAAAATATTTCTAATAGAAACTTGCCTACTCTCACACTTCTCGCCTATCCTCCCCACTTCTGGTGTCATTTTTGTGCTAAATCTGAAAGTGAAGTTTGGATTCAACTCTGTAGACGAAGCCAGTTGTGATAAGAGGGTTTGTCTGATACTGTTGACAGAGGACTCTTACATGCTTAAATGCATCTGAACTAGGTGGTATACATGTGGAATTAAGTGAAAGTTTCAAGGCTAGTGAAAATGTGTACTAGAGGGTTGTCAAATTAAGAATAACTCTGAGTAGAGATAAGAATCTACTGGAAATATATTTTCAGTGTAGAAAATATTAACATTCATTAGGATGGCTTTTATTTTTGAATTTTCAAGTGTGTAGTAGGGCACCCTGGGGATTTTTGATTAGTTGAAAATTAATCTGGGCCAGTTTTTAGCAAGATACATTCAAAATTAGAGGTCACCAAATGGTACTTTCTTGTTTTACCCTATGTTTTTAAAGATGGTGCTAGAGGCATTCTTCTCATTTAGCATGGTGACTTCAGTTTGACTTTAAAAAATGTATCTAGTACTGTTGTTAATAGGCATAACAGGTGTGACTGAACAGTCTGTATGTGTACTTTAAGTACATCTTAGCAACTTGCTTTTTAACACAATGCTGATTTAATTACAGTAACTTCTATTTTATTAGCATAGTTAATCAAATTTCAGTTATCATAATTCTCTTGTTTTTAGATGAGTATTTAAAGTGTATTATCAGTAGTAGGGTCTGAGTTCAGAGTAATGAGATAGAATAAACCTACTTCAATTATACTTATTGAACCTATTTTAAGTAATGTAATTCATAAAAATTTAAATTGATATCATACTTGACCATGAGTATTTTCATCACACTTTCGTCTAGTCTTTCTCAGTGTTCTACCCAGACATAAGTAAAGGATTAAAGAGGAATGTAACAAAAATATTTGTAGCAAGTCATGATTTTATTATTCTTGTTAACTTGATACAACATACATTGAGAGTGAAAAAAATTTACATGAATTATTCTAGTTTTAACTCGTATTAAATTTGATGTTTATAAGATAGTTGCTATTCACACCTGTAATGTCTAATATTGATAGGTGTACTTAATCTTTTCATAAGTTCTAATATTTTTTGTGTAACTGTTTCAATGTACAGAACCATCCCTTAATATTCCTCAATAAGATTATACAGCCAAATGTTAAACATGCAAAGATAAAAGGTATAAATGTGTAGGTTTATAAAGCTTGTGTGTTTACAATGAAGATAAGTTTTCCTTCTCTATAGACCTTTTTAGATCTCTCAAAATTAAGTTGATATTTCTACACAAACCTGCATGAATTTTTCACAAAATGACACGTTTAAAAGTGAGTTTAAAATATAAAAAAAAAATAGAATTTTTAGAAGAATCACCTTTGTTGAATTTTCCAGAAAGCTTCCTAATTTTGAAGTTATTTCTACAGCAAAACCAACAGGCAATTGCATTAATTTGACTGGTAATCTGACATTCAAAGTAAAAGCTCATAAGCATGTAGAAATAGTAATGAAGACTAGCAACAAATTTCTTCTGAAGTTGGCATAGTTGTACAATATCATATTATGAAAGGATTCTAAAGGTCCATAAGAAAATTTGTAGGTTTAAGGGTTCTTAATTAACTTTTTTACTTTTCATGTCACAGGTTTGTGTTCTGCTATCCCTGCATCTATGGGTACCTTACATTAAGTAGTCGATGTCCAGTTACAGGCTATCCATCATCTGTAAACCAGTTGGTTAAATTATATCCTCCAAGGGACATCATATAGAAATATTTGATCTGCCACATTTAACTCTTATGCTAACGAGTGATAAGTGTTGCAGCACAACAATGTAAAGGATGGTAGCAGTAATCTTTGGACAAATCAACAGCTTTGAAAATATTGAACAGTGAAACACAATACCTTATCACAGCAAACATAAAAACTTTATAAAATGTAATTGAGGGTCAAACATAGTCTACAAAATGTGACATCAAATAAGCCTAATGTTAAAAGCTATGGAGGTTTATTTTCCCCCTACATCTCTCATAACTTCTGAAAAGTTTTGCTTTCACAAATGCAACCAAGAGAAGTGAAAGCCTGTTGTGAAATATACAGCAGCATTTTGAAAAATGAAGCTATCACAAAATATTTTTTTTGTAAAGACTGGGTTAGCTAAAAGCACACAATGTTGTATAAATGGATGCAACTACAAGAAAATCTCAATTTGATGTACCACCTGTAATAAAGATAACATGTAATTAAGGAAACAAATCTAATAAGTGTTGGAGTTTTGGAAAGAATAATCACAGTAAGAAAGAATGCATGGAACATGTTTGCAGAGCAAAAACATATTGAAACCTAATGCACACAATAAAACTAAGTTCAGTAAGAAGGAGTACATTACACAGAAGTAAATGACAAACATTACTGATACCGTTAACAAATTTGCAGAAAATGTGCTTAAAAGGAGAAAACTTCTAAATCAAACCTGAAACACTAGGAAAAAAAACTTATAAAAAAACAACAAAAAAACTTCAATATTGAATACTTAATAATGGGTAGGGAAAAAATAATTTATAAGCATATGAAAAAGTTTTATTGATAGTGGAACATACATGTTTCAACAAAAAAGATACCTGAAGACAGACCAATTTTCTGTCAAACAAATAGTATGTTCTATCATAAATAAAACTTCCTTGTGCTTATAAATCATTGTTTGCCTAATTATTATTATATTGACATAATGTGCTTATTTACTGAAGTAACTAAATACTTACAATGCACTTTAGTTTATTTCAAAGGCAATAACCCTAGATGAACTAAATAAAATTATTTTGTAAGATATCAATGCACTTGTAGAAACTGGCAGTGGAGAAACAGTCTTACTTAATGTACAGGTGAAGCCCAGTGATCAAATTGAGTTTATTGAAGCTGTGTATATCTACTAAAGCCAGACTTCTTGTTGCATGCTGAAAAGAAACGGAAGTTGCAAATAATGTGACAAAAGAAGGGCAATTGTTTGTTGAACAGGAAGTGTTTTGACCAAGAACATCAGAAAGAAGAGAAATGGATATTACAGATTCTTACTGTTGAGAATGGACTTGTCTCATGCGTTATAGATGTATCTGAAATTGGTTGGATGCTGACCAAATGCTGGGTTGTGTAGAAAAAAGGAAGAATACTGACAATTTCCACAAGACATGTGAATGTTCAAGGAGCATGCTCATAATCTGTAAACATACCTTTGAATGTGAATGCTGAGGTAACTTGCACAAAACAGGACCCCTTTACTCACTGTTGTTGGAATAAAATATTTTCTTTAGGTAACAAAATAACTCAACCATTTTAGTTTTTACTTTATTGCACATTCTGAAAAATAATACTGAGTGCAAAGTGTCAAATAATGTGAAAAATAGCAGACTGGTAGCAGACTGAAAAATAGCATAACTGGTAAAAGTATTAATCTTCCAGTAACATTAACCAAGCTAACTTTAGTAAGTTAGAACCTTAAAAACTAGATGTGCAAGTCATAATAGAATATGAAAGAAATAACAATGGTAAATATGACTATTACAGTAATTAAATGAAAGTAAAGAAATTTGGTGTCAGCAGTACAACTTCCAAACAGAACAAACTACCTAATTAAAGCAAAATTAAACACTTGGTAATGAGTACAGCTAATTAATATATAGTATAGAAGGAATAATTATATAATTTATTTTGAAGAACAGATAGGTTTAACTAACACAAAGTTAAACCTGGTTGTCTTACCAAAGTTGTTCATTACTTTCACATATAGTTAACATATTAAGGTGTAAACAAAATAGTTTTGGAAAGATATAATCTACAAAAGAAAGACTGTTGAACTTACCAACAATAAGATGACATCGTCTGTACACCCGTTGGTCAAGTTACATTCTCCAGAAGACAGAAATACTACTGACCAGTTGCGAATAATACTTTATAGTTATAGCAGGGTAGATACCGTTATACTTGCACATATTACTGGCGTAAAATATACGATAGTATATAATTATTAACTCAAAACAATGTTATAAATATAATGAATATCGCTGAAAATAAACATTACAATATCAAAGAAATAGTTTGTTTTTAAGCACCACGCTACACATGAGGCTATGTTCTGCCTACGCAGGAACCCGGTTTCTAGTGATATAAGTACACAGACATAACGTTGTACCAACTGGTTGCAAAAACAGAAATTAGATTTATAAACAAAAAAGTGTATCTAAATACACATGTTTATAGACGGTTTCGTCATTTTTTCGTGCAGCAGAACTGCATCAGTCTGATTATCACCTGTTAAAAAGACATAATACTTATATTTGAAATGTAACATTTAGTGTTTATTGTAGACAAATTAAAAAAAATTGGTATGTTTGAACTTATAACCGAGTTTATCAACGCTCGTTGGAAACGGATAACTCTGTCACCATTCGAATGCATAATTCGTTGTGTAATGAAATCTTGCAGATTTTACGTTTATTTAGTTTAAATATATATAAAATCGAATCGACCTTTTATTTTGAATACTATTCTAAGTCAACTGACAGAGTCTGAACTTCTGACCAAAGTACGTAATAATTGTAAGCTAACTGTAATGTTCCGTCAGCTATTGAGAATATACATTTAGTGTTTTGTATTACTATGCAAAATGGAAAAACTATATTTAATGACTTAAGCGGCAAGTATGATGAACATTATACGTGTGTTGAAAATTTTCGATTATGTAGAGGTTGAACCATTTATTTTAAAGTCCATAGAGAGAGAGACTGTATTATAACTGGCTTTTCTTTTATGCGAAAAAGACTTGGCTCACTCGGAAGTGACTTTTTCTCATTAGTTGCATATTAATCAGCCATCAATCTATAAATTTTTCTCTGTCTACTCTTCCCGCGTGACAGACTGTATTTTTTAACAGACAAAAATTAGTTACATTGACTTCAACGATGTGTGTGATATTTTACTAATAGCAAGTCATTCATTTATTATATTTGTTGCGAAATGAATTGGACTCATTTAAATATTGGATAATATGTATCATTGGCTTGTGGAAACGAGCTATGGAACATGGTCTGAAAGAAGCTTGAACACTTTAGAAATTTATTGGATACGATACTATCATAAAATTTGTGTACACAAAAGAAGTTTGGAGGTGAGTTTGACAATGATAAACTACATGCTCATGCAAAAAAATAATTTTACATCGTCAAACTGGATTCGAGTTATAAATATTGTACTACTTCATGCTTTGAAGTTTTGCTTCTGATATCTTATTTAGATTCATGAGCCAGACTCTGAGCAACTAATCACAAATGTTTGTTACAATGTTAACTGCTCAGTAGTTCTGAGATTTATTTAGATACATTTTGAGTTCTGTAGTTGGGAGATAATCATCAGTTTTATAAAAGTCTGGTTAAATCTCAAGTTGAAGTACTGTTTACAGTTTTGATCCTTTTATTACATATTTACTAAAAACTTCGAGATAGCTTAACAAAATTCTTTGTCTGAGATATAAAGAGCTAAAGATCACTTGAGAAGAGAAGTTCAATTAATTGCTCATGGGAGGATTGTTAGCATTGTGGAGAAAAAATGGTTATTTGTTGAATTTTGCATAAAGCTACTCAAAAATATCCTGCACTAGATGATCCTAATTTTGAAGTAATAGACTAGACAGAAGGCATCAAGTTAACACCATCCACTGCAAATTCTTATGCTACTCTTCATCAATGAGTAAGTCCGGCATGGCTAGGGCACTAGGCGGGTTCTAATCTTTGCCCTACCAAACATGCTTGCCCGTTATAATGTTAGGGTCAATCCGATTATTTATTGGTAGAAGGATTGGCAGTGGGTGGTGTTGACTATCTACCTTCCTTCTAGTCTTTCATTGCTAAATTAAGGACGGCTAGCGCAGATAGCCTTTGTGTAGTTTTGCGCGAAATTCAAAACAAATACAAACCAGTGAATTGTGGGACTTATAGTCAGGGTTCGATTCCGAAAGTATCAATAGCCATCAAAAACACAAGGACCTGGAGAAGATGGAATACAAGCCATCCTTCTAGAAAACGGTATTCAGAAATTATATGAACATCTAACAACTTTATTTAACTCATTATTTACAGCTGATATATCCCTACTCCTTGGAAGAAAGCTGTAATTTTAATGTTCCAAAAAAAAGGAAAGCCAGCAAATAAACCAAACAACTATCGACCGATTAGTCTAACCAGCCGCATAGGAAAAATATTAGAAAAATTAATTAGTAACAGAACCCGCTATTTAGAAGCAAACTTAAAATTACCCGAAATTCAAAGCGGTTTTAGGAAATGTAGACAAACTACAGGCCACCTAATCAGATTAATGGAAACAAATCACTAATAGTTTTAACAAGAAAGGATGCACTGTCTTGGCATTGAGAAAGCATTCGACAGTCACCACGGATTACGATACCGCTTAACGGAAATGGACGTACCCCAGGGAACTATTCGTTGGCTATTTAATTTTCTGGCCAATAGAACATGTAAAGTCGATGTTAATGGGGCCTACTCAGAGTTTTTTTTTTTTTTCACCTGAGGCAAGCGTCCCACAAAAAGGGGTTTGCTATCCCAATCTTATTTATCGTGTATGTGAGTAATATGACACTATCGGAACTGAAACTTAGGTTTTGCGTCACAATGTGCTGACGATGCAGAGGTCTGGAAAAGTGCCCCCACTCCTTCAATAGCAGCAGCAACTCTCCAACCAGTCCTGAATAATTTAGAAGAATACTGTCAGAAATATAGAATAAAAATAAACATACCGCAAAATCACGTAATACTATTTCCCAATTAAATAAACTGAAAAAAGATCTACCGAAGTTATACATGAACGGATCATTTTTACAGACTGTTACCTCGGCAAAATTTTTAGAATTAACCTACGATATCAAGTTAACATGGATACAGCATACTAACAATATACTTACTAGAATCTGGAAAAGAGCAAATTATGCAAGAAGCCTATCGGGTGAAAATCAACGCACATTTCCAGATAATGTAAAAAAAATCTACAAAACATACATTAGATCTATTATAGAAAACGTATACCTATCCTGAATAAACATATCACAAAAACTACCACGCAAACTGCAGAAAATACGAAATTCAATCATCACCATATAAAGTACTGCGCACCACTTCAACATTCGTGAACAAGTACGCAAACTTAGAAACAGAATCCGAAAAACTATTGTATAGTATACTAAATTATTTTACTAAAAATTGGTATAAAATGATTTATTGTGTGACCACAGATACCATGTACATGATGAACATAGTCCTAAGTAGCACTCTCCTGTGAATACATATTTAAGAAGTAGAAATTAGGCAGGCCACCAAACATAGACTTTTAGATTTAGTACTATATACATAGTTGATAAATATTTTTATACAATTTGATTTAAAAAATAAACAAAAATTGTGAACAATATATAGACATTGCCCTGAAAAGGGCCAGAGTAAGTGTGGGTTACTCTGGCCCTCAAACACTACAACTTCAAAATAGTAGTAGCTGAGAATTGAAGTTAGAGATGGAGGAAGAGGTCTTTTTGCACCTGACCCTCTTGAGTATATAATTATCAACTGCCCAAATACCCATAAAGAAAAAGCGAAGTGGGATTGAAACGGAGAATGTGTTTGATGATGAAATTTGATAATTAAGTGGATACGAGAAGTCATTAAAACGAAGCTGGGTGGTTTTTTGATAGAATTGGTAAAAGGTCCACTGGCATTATTATGCTTATTTTTCAAAAATTACACTCTTTTTTTACAGTTACAACACTAACACTTCTTTTACATGCACACTTTACTGAACAATTATTTTTAATGAAGTTTTATTCTAAATACAACTTAATATAAGAATTTACAATGGTTTGTTGTTGTCATTGTTGCCATCATAGGCATTAAGTTAGGTTTAGGATGAGTGAGGATGAAATGAGAACCTTACAATTTTAAAATAAATTAATACACACATATATATATACATACATAGAAAAGTGTGTGTGTTTTCGTATAGCAAAGCCACATTGGGCTATCTTCTGAGCTTATCGAGGGGAATTGAACCCCTAATTATAGTGTTGTAAATCTGTAGACATACCGCTGTACTAACGGCTGGCGTATAGAAGAGGGAAACAGAGATAAATTGACTTCTTAAATTCAAATATCAGTTAAGAACTTTTACAAGTTTTATATTAAAAAATATTAATATCAAAATGAAGTAGCGATCTTCTTATAACAGGTAATGAAACAAGAATTAAAACAATCATAGTCTTATAAAACTTATTCCTCACACTGGCCTAAAGATAAATGCATAAAGCTGTCAAAGTAGGAATTAAATTTTGTAAATTTGTGATAATGGTTTTAATTCTTGCTTCATTATTTTTCATATCAGGATTTCTACTTTATTTTAAAAGTAATTGTTCTTAATGCTCTTGTTTGTTTACGTTTTGTTATATCTGTATGTAAATTATACACTTAATCTTAAGAAACTATCCATCAGTATGTAGCGTCATCCGTTGGATTGAAGATATTTAAGCAGGTGTATGATATGTTTACCATTTATATTATACCTGTATATAAATGAATTTTTATCGAAGTATCAAAAGCGGATGCCCACAGGTCACACAAGCAACCTGGCGAAATCTTGTAGTGATAATCCGAGCTGTCTAAGCCCTACATTCGTTGACGTGGTCATGTAGATATGTAGGTAGCAGACGAAAAAGTTGCTGTTTTACAAACTTTTGAATTGTTATATTGGGATGCTAGCGACCTTTTTAGCGTATTATTAGTATATATGCGCATAAATATATCGTAACCAATACAATGAATCGTCGGTTTTGTATGTAGAAATTCAGTTGGGTGTTTTTCGGCGCGTGGTTTATTTGGAATCATTGTCGATACCTACAATTGAGTATTACCATACTTAAGAAACTCCTTTAAGAAAAAAAGTAAGTAGTAGACGCTCTTTCTCACAAAAGGCGAGAAACAAATATTAAATTCTTATTCTTTTCAAGCGTTGGGCATGATAACGGTCTGTTAGTCAGAAGGCCCGATAGTCCGAAGATCCAAGTTTGTTTGATTTTTTTTAAACCGTTAGAATGTTAAATTTACTGTTTGGTTAAATTTGTGAAATTTTATTACAAAACACCTAATAGTATAACCTAAAAAGGCTGCAATATCTTATGAATAGATGGATAATGTTTTATCACAACTTCCCCGATGTTATTTGCTTGTGTAGCTTCATAACACTTGTATAAGTATTAGCTGTATATCTTGCGTAATTACGTATCATGATTGAATTTAGAAATCTATCTCTCCTAACAGAATAAGCATTTCAGATTTTTATTCCATAGTGCTGTGACAATAAAGAAAGAAAAAGCCCGAAAAAATCCAACGTATTTGTTTGCCGATGTGTGTTGTCTGTAGAATATACATTTAGTATCAAAATACCTAGTTATCGGCTTATTTAATCTATTGACTACCTAAAATGAACATAACTCACATGCTTGTATGCCTGTATATAGGACCCATAAAAATCCAACGTAAATTGACCCCAGTACGTCCAAGTAATTGTCAAAATCCTTAAAATTATGCTTTTTGTGGCAAGCTAATCCCCCTATAATTACAAAAGATGGACAAGTCCATTAATTTCGTTTGTCAATGTAGAAATGTTAGTGTTTTTTTTTTATTTTGCGTAAAGCTACTCGAGGGTTATCAGTACTAGCCGTCCCTAATTTAGCAGTGTAAGACTAAATGGAAGGCAGTTAGTCATCATCATCGCCCGCTACTATTTTACAACGAATAATGGAATTGACCGTCACATTATAACGCTCCCACGGCTGAAAGGGCGAGCATGTTTGGTGTGACGGGGTTCGCACCCGCGATCCTCGGATTACGATTCGAGTGCCTTAACCAACCTGACCACGTGGAAAAGTATCTTTGGACCAATTGCTATGTACATTTATCAAAAATGGCCGAGTAACTGATCAAAAACCCCAAAGTTATGGTTTTTGTGAGTTCTGACCAATCTACAAATAATCAAAATGGATAAATTTATGAAACTTTATATTTATGCTAAAGGATCTTAAAATATACATTTTTGGATTGTTTGCCCTTTGACACTACAAAAATCCTTAAAAAAAGGACTAAGTAAAAAAAATACCGAAAACATTGGAGCAAGGTACAATCGTACCAATTTCCAAGTCAATCCGCCGGTTCAAATGAGGGAAAGGCGATTGATTGTAAAGTGTTTTGGAAGAAGAATAAATAATAGAAAAACAGGATGTTTCTCTAAGGAAATATGCAGTATTTTTGAGGTAGAGGAAAACATCTTATCATGATAAAATACTGATATTGATATTTATCATAATAAAACAAAATTATATTTGACCCTATAATGCTGTCCTTGCACACACAATTAAAAATCATTCACCATTAATATTTTTAGTGAATTATCGGTTTTCCTAATGAAGGTGCTTGTTTTCAGTACTAGTGATAGTAGCTGTATTAAAAAGAGTCCCTCAAATCCTTTCTAACACTGGAATGAACATTATAGATCTCCTCTGATTTATTTCTAGTAAGATCTTTATTTTAGGTAAGAAGACCAAAATGTATACAGTATTCAAACTTAGATCAAACTAGTGATTTGGTTAAAGATAATTATCTCTTTATCAACAGTAAATATATTTCTCGATACATATTAAAGCCGTTAACATTACCGAAAACAGAACATTGTTTCAATGGTTTGGGTGTCTTACTCACCACTGTGCAAAAATTGTTTTGTTCAGTCCCGGCATTGAGTTTAGATTAAATGTGTGATTAGAATACAGTAACCCAAATGCATTACTTTACAATGACTGCATGTAAACAAAAGTACTATGTTTATATATTCCTTGTTTATAAAAACTCCAATGCAAATTACATTGGTATATTCATTGAAACTGAATTAGCATTAAAGTTTCTCTGGATAAACCAACTTAAACCCAAGCGTATCATATACTTTCTACCTTCTTTAGTAATATAGCAATTTTTAACATTTTCGATTATTAGGTTTTTCATTCTGTAATTGTGGCAACACATTGTGCAGGAAGAGTTTAGTGTATAGTATTCCAGTCACTCTCTTTTCTTTATATTACAATAGCTATAATTATTGGTTTCTCCACTCACGGAGTTTCTGCAGGGAGGCGTATCTCCACTCGTCAGGACGGAATTATGCAGTTCATCAATGTTTTAATTTTCACGTTTGCATCATCACTTTGTCAGAGTGATTTATCTGAACTGTAAGGTATGGCCATATATTCCCAATCGTTTCATTGTTAGCAGTTTGATCACTCGAAGACATCATGTTGTAATTCTTTGATGTGTGCTTGTTGTGGTGGTAAAGACCATGATGCCTACGAGTGTGAATTGGATCCTCACTGTGTTAATTGTAGTAGCTCTCATCCCCTCTTACTTTCGTTCTTGCCCTAGGTGGGTAAAGAAGAAAGAGATATAGCATTTGAAAAAGATTAACATTTCTTACTCTAAGGCTCAGAAGTTATTATTCTCAACTCTATCTCAGACATATGCTTCTGCACTACGTTCCACTGATACAATGGGAGTGCAGACAGATCTTTTCATACTTTCAACAGAGCTGTTCTCAAACCATGTGAGATTTTGTTCACTAAGCGAGTTAACAAGTCAATGTCTACTTCTGTCTCTCTTCCCATCATCTCTTCCAGTGACTGTGCAGGTACACTTTTTTACCTCAGCTTATGGTTTCTGCTTGGATCCACTTTTTTGACCCAAAGATGAAGAACGATTATTTATTCATGTCCTCAGTTGATCAGTCTCCATCTACTGACAAAACCTATCCACTCAACCTAGGAATGAATCCATGGAGGTCAAGAGACAAATGGCGTGGCTGTCACCCAAAGGGTTCTTCACGCAGTTCTCCTCCACCTATATAATAATTGTCATTTTGATAGAGTGAAACTTTCGAGATTTCCATTCTAATTTGGATAACATTAAGGCCTTAATTGATTCCTATCATTCAGTGTCTTTCCTTACAGGAAACATTTCTGAAACTGCTGATACAACACTTCTCTTTATACTAGAATGACAGGTTGTGTGATTGATGGGCGAATACATGGATGGGTGGCAGACTGCTGATCAACCAGCAAATGTCCACCCTATATTTACAGATTGATACATCCTTGAAGGCTGTCACAATCTGTGTGTCCTTGCGTTATACCATCACTGTTTGTCCTCTCTATCTACCTTTTGGAGATACTTATTATCACTCAGACTTTGATGCTCTCATTGAACAATTGCCATTTCCCTTTTTTTAACCTTAGAGACTTTAATAGAAACAATCCCATCTGGGTTTGTGTTGATATTGATGGGAGGGATCATTCCATACAGCATATGCTTTCAGATCACAATCTTTTTCTCTTCAGTACTGGTTCTTATACTGATTTTCATGCACCTAGTCAGTCTTTTACTGCCATTGATTTCTAGATATTTTCCCGTTCACTTTTCTTAGATGGTTGACTGTGACTCACGGGGAAGTAATAATTTTCCTATTCTTTTCAAGGAGACTTGATATGACTGATGTCACCCAATCTATGTATCTCGATGAAAGATGGACAAAACCAACTAGTCCTCTTTCATTGTTTGCTCGGAACTTGATCCTGTCATGTCATCATTTGTTTGCCAACAATAGGTGACTGTGTGGTCGTGGTGACTGATTGTATTATCCAGGCAGCTGCTCATTCTATTCTTGAAACCTTGACATATTTTCCATGGTATCATCATTTACGGTAGAGTCCTGTAATTTTCAAGAGTTCGCAAAGACATTTTAATTATTTTTATCAAACAACATGAACAGTTTTTCGGTAGATATAAACTTATTAAGGGTAATTACTAATTTTATTAATATTTGAAAACATAATTCATGCAATGAAAGTTATTAGTAACCTTGTCAAATATAATGGCCATCTTTTATACTGTGCAGTGTGTAGGAATAAATTCATGTGGCAGTTAATTTATGACACATTTGTCTTTATTCTTTTAACATTTTGAAAACTGTTCAAAACACCTCACTTATACAAATCTACATGAAAGCCTTGAAGATCGTGGCAACAAGATTACTCTGTGACTGCATGTTTACAGCTTTCAGGGTTCAAGTAATCAGAGATTACCAATTTGCAAACTGAACAGTTCATATAAGTCGTTGCAAAAATCATCCCCTCATTGGGTGTAAAACATCTACGCTCCTGCAGAAGAGCATCACATGTTTGTAACTGTAGAGATGCTTACTTCAACCCCAGTTTCCCTTACCAGTTTCTGTATGTCATTACGTGTTAAACGAGGGTCCCTACTAACTTCTCTGAGAGCCTTCCTCTTGGTTCTCTCTGGAATTTTGGTGGGGCGTCCGGAACGAGGGAGGTTAGCAGTTGATCCTGTAAGCTTAAACTTGGCAATTATGCTTTGAACAGTAGATTTCGGCACATTAAGTTGTGTAGCAATACCGGAAAGAGACACACGAGACTTGTATTTTACAATAATTTAGTTTTTTTAAATCACTGGACAGTTGTTTCCTATTTGCCATGATGACCAAGCAGATAATGACGGAGACGGCGCTAAATTGCGGGAAGTACATTTTTTGCTGGCTAAATTCCAATGATTATGAACCAAGTGTCTAATTCTGGAATGGTATAATGTAGTTTATTCGCAAAACCAAACAAAATTTGTACGGGAATATCAGTTTTTTCACACGTTCTGAAATGTATGAACACTTTCTGCTCCTCCTATTTTTGGTTATTTGTTTATAAACAGTTTATTTGTCGTGTAATTTACATAAAAAATTATGTAGATTTGTTTTATCATAATTATTATAATATATACTATATGTCTATTACCCTAATCGTGATACTTTTTAAGTTATGAGCAAAAAACTACTCGGGGGTACGAACATCCTCTGTCGTAACTGTAGATTTGAGTCTATTTACGATTGTCTTTATTTTATATTTTGAAGTTACGACAAAATTGCATGTTTACATTTAAAAACATGTTTAAAATATATTACATTGCAAAGCCCCCCCAAATTTTATTTACGAATCTCGAAAAACATATCATATAGAACATTTTTTCAGTGTACGTATAAAAGTGAAGGAAACTGGTAATGCATTTTGTATACCTAGAAAACTAGAGGGAGCAATATTTTCTGAGTAATTTATCTCTTAAGATGTTATTTATCAACTACATAAAATGTAATTTCTTTAGCCAGTGTGTATAATATTAAAAAAACAACAGTTCTCTGGAATTCAAGGTATCTCTTTATAATGTTTAATTAGTTCAAAAATAATAATTTTGGCTGCTAATTACAAATCGTCAGGAGGTCTCGAGAAAGGAAAAAGATCAGAAAGTATGAGCAAATATAGACTTATACTAGAGAGAAAAGTCAATCTACATAAGTTATTGAAATGTTTCATAACTGATATTTGTAATTTGAGTATTTCATAAATGTATATAAATACTTAAAATAGAAGATTGTAAGAAGTTAATATGCATTATTGTGTAAAATCGAAATTAAGTTTATTTTCATTACGTATTCTAATATTTTAAGTTATTTAAAACTAGCATAATTTTGGCAGTAGGAAACCTAAAACTTAAATTTAAAATACAAGTTAATGAAACTAAGTTTAAATAGTTTAATTTGTTCTTGTACTACAATTTACAAATATCTTAGTACAACTTATTATAAGTTGTAGTGTAATTTGTATGAAATCATTCTATGTAGTAAATTATGTGAGAAAAATAACTTGAATACTTCTACCACAACAACAGGTTTTTGAGAATCTTGTTTAGTTCCTGCCAGAGTTGCGTTTTTTAAAAATAGGAAAATGTTATTAAATGACTCCTCAATAAAGTTCAGTGTTGTTGTTTTTATATTATCAAAAGAGATTGAGGTTTTAATTTTATAGTTTTAACCAGCCAAGGTACATGCCCTATGTTATTGGGTGTAAGAACTGAATATGCTCTTAAATCTAAAATTTGTACATATATGCATAATTTAATTCACACTTTACAACTACTTTATTTCATGCCTAATTTATTCTACATTATTGCACATTTACCTTATTCAATTTAATAATCTTTGTCTACAGCTTCAGTGTTCATATTCTGAGTACTTCTTGATAGACCATGTTAAATATTCTTCCTGGGTCAGAATAGAGATCTGATCAAGTGAAAAGCAACAGTTATCATTATGTAGTCCTGCAACTTTTAGGATTTAACTTTGTGCTTTGGTTGCCATTTTTCCCATTAATGTGATTGACTGACATTTTTAATAAAATAACTAAAATATTTTAAGAATAACTCAGAAAATTGGCCCAAGACTCTGGAATCAATTGTTAAACATATTTTTGCTGTGGGCCTTGCCCAAGGTAAATGACATTTCCCTTAATCCAGTGTATCATCCTACATAGTTTGTGTGAGATTGGTCTAAAGAATACTAAGTAGCTCACAGACAAGCAAATGTTTTATTTTTATAACTATAGATAATTTGAAGTAGCTACATTATAGAATATACACTGCAACAGTACCATGTAAATGTTGGTTATGGTTTACAAATGAGAAGTTATAATTTGAGTTTAATGTAATGATTTAAAGTTTTATTTACTCTATAGTTTGGAATGAAGATGATGACAATTAAGATATTTCACTTTTGATGCTATAATTATTTTCTAGTATTTCAAAATCAAAACACTGAGGAGAAAATGAATGGTTACAAAGAAGACATAAATTTACTAATTAAACCATCCAAGAAGTTAGTTGAAAAGATGACTATTCTTCAAGACTTATGCACTTTAGAAGTGAAGAATGAGATGAGTTGTTATAAATTAAAGGAAAGACCACCAATACCTTTTAGACTTATTAAGTATTTTCTTCAGCTGAGTAGTGGTAAGTAGTAGATGAGTAATCTCAGTATGATGTTTTACACAGTTGTAAAGTAGAATGTTAAAAATGAAGATAACCTGTTTTAAGTTCAAAGACAATTGTAACCATATAGAAGCCTATTTTATTGTAGAACTGTAATTTAACATAGCTTAGTGGTTTATGCACTTGGACTTTAAAAGGATCAATAAATTTTTTAAACTAGTGTATGCATTGTACATGGTTTGTCACCGGTTTGTTAAAACAACAAGACTTGGAACTAGTTCTCTATAACACAGCAGCTTAAATAGTACATTAAAATAATTCACTATTCTTATATATAACAATATTGATTTCTTGAAATAAAATTATTTTCAGTGTTATAATTACAATGTGATTTCAATTACCATTATTCTACATTATGGTAACAGTACCATCCACAGAAGGAATGAAGTAAAAAGAAGATTTAAATTTTTTATAAAATGTACAGTCTTACTTAACAGATATAATGCTTCATCTATTGCATTTCTAACAATCTACTGCTAGAGTGATGAGATTGGGTAGTGATTGTTTTACTCTAAGAGTTTGTGTATCAAATACAGACTACAAAAATGTTTAACATTTGAATTCTATTTGTTGTAGGTTGGATTCATTTTTTATTTTTATAGCTGAGTTTCTCTAAAACTTACTTAGCTGTTATTTAGCTCAGTTTGCTCATATAAGTTTAAAAAATTTATTTTCAAAGCAAACAGTAAATATTTTCATTTTCTGGGTATTGATACATAGCATAACTATGTTCATAACACTGTCTGTTTCTTAAGTTTAACAAGCCATAAAGTAAATATTTTGTATGTATATTCTTGCACAGATATTTTAGATTCTGTCTTTCATTATGTTTATTTCATGTGATAATTTTGAAAGATGTAGAATATGAAAGATTTTCTGATATTTTTTTAACATTCATGCAATTCTTCTGTAGCAGAACATGACGATAAAACTTACCTTCATGAAATGATGGAAGGATGCGAAGTGTTCTTACGTAGTCCAGAAATTCCTCCTAGGGTATGTTACTAGTTAAAAAATGTTGTTCGAAGAAATAGCCAGATAAAACAAAATTTTACTTCAATAATAATTTCCACTGAAGTTTCAAATAGATTACTACTTTAAAATTTAAGATTCAACAATATTCTACTAGAATTGAGGAATGGTTTTAATAATGCCACAAGATAAGAGAGCAAAAATGTTTCATAGCTCCAGTTCATCAACTGTCATCACTCTATTATAAATTAACTAGTATGCATTTACACTCAAACTGCAGTACTTTTACAAAAAGTAATTTTTGTTAGTGAATGAATATGTGTAGTTTTACTCAATCAAGTTTTTCACTAACATTTCTGCTGCACAATGAAATGGCCTGTTAAGATGGTATATAACCCTTGCTAATTGTTTTTGAATTTGTGTATGGGTGTCTTTTCTAAATCAAAAAAATAAATTTTAGTGTCAGATAATTATTGAAGAAAGGTCCAGAGATTGAAGGAAAGCAAATTAATGTGTGTATATGAATTGAGGGAGGAGAATTAATAAGCATAGAGGGTCTATGGGAATATTTGCCCTGGGTGTTTTCATACCACTGCTATGGCATCAGACATATATAAAGAAGCTGGCTTAACAAGATCATAGTTTAGCTGGAATAGATTGAGTGAATTAAAATTTAGTTTTATGATAATAACAAAATTATTAGTTTTCTGATTTATGTCTGTACTGACTTTTTTCCTTTTTTACAAACTATAGAAAACTGTTTTAAATAAGGCTCAAAACTAGTTTTAATTTATCAGTTCTGAAGAAGTCTAGTATCAAAGCACTCCAACTATTTGGAGATCTAATGAGGTTCCTTTTGTAGTTAGAAGTAAGTATTTACCTATTTCAGTCTATCCTTTTACCACAAGGCATCTGCTACAGTTAGGTACACAACTAATTGTAGTTTTCATAATAAAGTGTGAAGAAAGCCACAAAACAAATACCTGAAAAATAGACAGTGATAAATAAAATTGCATGTAGTTGTATTTTCATTCAGTTATTATATTAAAATTGTTATTCTAATGTATTTTATTGATATTATTTATATATTATATATATATTAAAAATGGCTGCTACAAAATTGAACTATTTTGCAGTATGCTATTAACATGTATGCAACACTTCATGTGAAAGTACTGATCTGTTTACAGTTACGACAGAAAGTGTTCGTACCCCTGTGTCTTGAGTAGTTTTTTGCTCACAACTTAAAAAGTATTATGATTAGGCTAAAGACGTATAATATATTAAAAATATTATACTAACGCATATCTACATATATTTTTATGTAAATTAAATGACAAATAAACTGTTTATAAACAATTTTGTTTAGTTTTGTGAATAAACTACATTATACCATTCCAGAACTAGACACTTTGTTCATAATTATTGGAATTTAGCCAACAAAAAATGTACTTCTGGCAATTTAGTGCCACCTCCGTTATTATCTGCTTGGTCATCATGGCAAATAGGAAACAACTGTCCAGTGATTTAAAAAAAACAAATTATTGTAAAATACAAGTCTTGTGTGTCTCTTTCCAGTATTGCTACACAACTTAATGTGCTGAAATCTACTGTTCAAGCATAATTGTCAAGTTTAAGCTTACAGGATCAACTGCTAACCTCCCTCGTTCTGGACACCCCACCAAAATTCCAGAGAGAACCAAGAGGAAGGCTCTCAGAGAAGTTAGTAGGGACCCTCGTTTAACACGTAATGACATACAGAAACTGGTAAGGGAAACTGGGGTTGAAGTAAGCATCTCTACAGTTATGAACATGTTACACTCTTCTGGGTTCAAAGCATGCTGTCCTCATAGAACTCCATATTTAAAGCCTGTTCATTTAGAAGCACAATTGAGGTATGCAAGAAAGCATGTAGATAAGCCCTTTACCTATTGGAAGAGTATTCTTTCGTCAGACGAGACTAAAATCGAGTTTTTGGCCACAATGATGTTTGCAATATTTTCTATAAGAAGGGGGAACAAAATCTTCCAAAGAACATTATACCTACAGTTAAACACGGAGGTGGCTCGATCATGCTATGGAGTTCCTTCAGCTCTTCTGGTGTAGGCAGCCTTCACCGTGTCAACGGAACCATGAAAAAAGAAGAGTACGTTGATATATTAGGCATTTATATCAAGAATGATGCTCGGAACTTGCAGCTTGGGCATTGTTGGATCTTTCAACACGACAATGACCCTAAGCACACATCAAAATATGTGCAATCCTGGTTGCAGAGGAACCATATAAGCATTCTGGAGTAGCCATCGCAGTCACTTGATCTCAACCCAATTGAAAACGTTTGACACTAGTTGAAGAAGTTCATCAGCATCATCTGAAAAACTTGCAAGAGTTGGAGGCCTTCTGTAAAGAAGAATGGAAGAAAATATCAGTCGAGTACTGTCAAACAATCATGGAGGGCTATGAGAAGATTGTGCCAGGTAATACAACTGAAAGGCTACACAACTCACCATTAAAGTAGATACACGTACACTTTCTGCCCCTCCTAAGTTTGGTTACTTGTTTATAAACCAACAGTTTATTTGTCATTCAATTTACATAAAAATATATGTAAATGTGTGTTAGTATAATATTCATAATATACTATACTTTCATTATCCTAATCATGATATTTTTTAAGTTATGAGGAAAAAACTACTCACGACACAGGGGTACGAACACTTTCTGTTGTAACTTTTACGACACTTAATCTGAATAATTCTTGTGACTCATTTGGAACAGTTGTTCTACCTTTGTTATAGACCTTAAATTTAATGAGAATTATCTTTGCAATTTATCTTTAATGAGTGATAATATATTCTGTTTTAGTAGAATCCTGAACTGGAAGCAAGGATTCAGCATCTTCTAGCAGAACAGGCTGAAAATGAGTATCGGCAAATGACATACAATGTTAGGCAAGAAGAGAAAACCACAATGAAGCTTTGTTCAGAGGGTAAGAAGTGTACACACATCATCTGTCAGGATCATTCAATGTTTGAAAACCACAATGAAGCTTTGTTCAGAGGGTAAGAAGTGTACACACATCATCTGTCAGGATCATTCAATGTTTGAAAACCACAATGAAGCTTTGTTCAGAGGGTAAGAAGTGTACACACATCATCTGTCAGGATCATTCAATGTTTGAAAACCACAATGAAGCTTTGTTCAGAGGGTAAGAAGTGTACACACATCATCTGTCAGGATCATTCAATGTTTGAAAACCACAATGAAGCTTTGTTCAGAGGGTAAGAAGTGTACACACATCATCTGTCAGGATCATTCAATGTTTGAAAACCACAATGAAGCTTTGTTCAGAGGGTAAGAAGTGTACACACATCATCTGTCAGGATCATTCAATGTTTGAAAACCACAATGAAGCTTTGTTCAGAGGGTAAGAAGTGTACACACATCATCTGTCAGGATCATTCAATGTTTAAAACCACAATGAAGCTTTGTTCAGAGGGTAAGAAGTGTACACACATCATCTGTCAGGATCATTCAATGTTTGAAAACCACAATGAAGCTTTGTTCAGAGGGTAAGAAGTGTACACACATCATCTGTCAGGATCATTCAATGTTTGAAAACCACAATGAGAGCACACATCATCTGTCAGGATCATTCAATGTTTGGAAGCTTTGTTCAGAGGGTAAGTGTACACACATCATCTGTCAGGATCATTCAATGTTTGAAAACCACAATGAAGCTTTGTTCAGAGGGTAAGAAGTGTACACACATCATCTGTCAGGATCATTCAATGTTTGAAAACCACAATGAAGCTTTGTTCAGAGGGTAAGAAGTGTACACACATCATCTGTCAGGATCATTCAATGTTTGAAAACCACAATGAAGCTTTGTTCAGAGGGTAAGAAGTGTACACACATCATCTGTCAGGATCATTCAATGTTTAAAAACCACAATGAAGCTTTGTTCAGAGGGTAAGAAGTGTACACACATCATCTGTCAGGATCATTCAATGTTTAAAAACCACAATGAAGCTTTGTTCAGAGGGTAAGAAGTGTACACACATCATCTGTCAGGATCATTCAATGTTTAAAAACCACAATGAAGCTTTGTTCAGAGGGTAAGAAGTGTACACACATCATCTGTCAGGATCATTCAATGTTTAAAACCACAATGAAGCTTTGTTCAGAGGGTAAGAAGTGTACACACATCATCTGTCAGGATCATTCAATGTTTAAAACCACAATGAAGCTTTGTTCAGAGGGTAAGAAGTGTACACACATCATCTGTCAGGATCATTCAATGTTTGAAAACCACAATGAAGCTTTGTTCAGAGGGTAAGAAGTGTACACACATCATCTGTCAGGATCATTCAATGTTTGAAAACCACAATGAAGCTTTGTTCAGAGGGTAAGAAGTGTACACACATCATCTGTCAGGATCATTCAATGTTTGAAAACCACAATGAAGCTTTGTTCAGAGGGTAAGAAGTGTACACACATCATCTGTCAGGATCATTCAATGTTTGAAAACCACAATGAAGCTTTGTTCAGAGGGTAAGAAGTGTACACACATCATCTGTCAGGATCATTCAATGTTTGAAAACCACAATGAAGCTTTGTTCAGAGGGTAAGAAGTGTACACACATCATCTGTCAGGATCATTCAATGTTTGAAAACCACAATGAAGCTTTGTTCAGAGGGTAAGAAGTGTACACACATCATCTGTCAGGATCATTCAATGTTTGAAAACCACAATGAAGCTTTGTTCAGAGGGTACAGAGGATCATTCAATGTTTGAAAACCACAATGAAGCTTTGTTCACACATCATCTGTCAGGATCATTCAATGTTTGAAAACCACAATGAAGCTTTGTTCAGAGGGTAAGAAGTGTACACACATCATCTGTCAGGATCATTCAATGTTTGAAAACCACAATGAAGCTTTGTTCAGAGGGTAAGAAGTGTACACACATCATCTGTCAGGATCATTCAATGTTTGAAAACCACAATGAAGCTTTGTTCAGAGGGTAAGAAGTGTACACACATCATCTGTCAGGATCATTCAATGTTTGAAAACCACAATGAAGCTTTGTTCAGAGGGTAAGAAGTGTACACACATCATCTGTCAGGATCATTCAATGTTTGAAAACCACAATGAAGCTTTGTTCAGAGGGTAAGAAGTGTACACACATCATCTGTCAGGATCATTCAATGTTTGAAAACCACAATGAAGCTTTGTTCAGAGGGTAAGAAGTGTACACACATCATCTGTCAGGATCATTCAATGTTTGAAAACAATGAAGCTTGAAAGAAGTGTACACCATCATCTGTCAGGATCATTCAATGTTTAAAAACCACAATGAAGCTTTGTTCAGAGGGTAAGAAGTGTACACACATCATCTGTCAGGATCATTCAATGTTTAAAATTTCTATATTTCAAAGTATAGAAGTTAAATTGAACTTCTAAGTAAGATGAAATGTAGTGATTGTAACTACACGTTGATGTTGAATTTCTCTTGACTTGGTTTAAAACGTGTAATACCATTTTAATATTAAAGAGTCATATTTTTATTATAGCAAAGTAATTTTCAGTGTAGACTTAAGTTGTAAGTATCAATTGGAATTTATAAAAGTCAAACTGAATCAGTTAAAATTTCTATTAAAAATTCAACTGCTCTGTTGTTTTATAAAACAGAGGGCAAAATGAAAATAATTATGAAACACTGCTTCTGACATATTCAAAATCCATGCCATCAGTTTTATAACAATTAGCTGATAGGACTGTCCATTTTACTTGAGAATGCACAAGTTGTTGCCTACATGACCTACTTGCTGTCACACAATCAGACAAGTACTGCACAGTTTATGCTAAAAGCATTAAGCAAACCATAAAAGCACTTCTACATCATCACAATTCAGTGTGAGTGGATCTAACCTGAGGCCTGTTTGTTACTTTACTAATGATAAGAATAATAGATCTAGCAGGCCTACTCTCTTAACCTAGATCAAATGTTACCATACTGTAAATTTTTTTACTATTAGGTTGAGGAATAATTCGTGAGCATTTTTAAATAATTTCATTCAAGCATTACATGCAAGACTATACAATACTTCAATGCATGAACACATTACACCCAAAACATTTATTATGATACTTTATTTCATGTAATACCAAGGTATATAGTATGCATTGTTTTAAACGAAATTGCAAGAAATTAAATGCGAAAAGCAGATGGTGTCGAAAATGCTCGATTTTGTCCACTTGACATTCCATTTAATGAGCTGAAAATGAAAGCAAAAATTAAAGACATATGAAAATCAAACACACCATCTATTAGAGCAAAAAATTATCTACCAAATGACATGAAATATTTTGCAAAAGCGTTTCATTTATGAATATATTTTTTTAACTTGAAAAAACGCTCACGAATTATTCCTCAACCCAATATGTAAATACTAACATAAATCTACTAGGTCTAGCTAGAGTATGTGTAGGTCTTACTCATCAGGTAGATTCAAGCATATATCAAGGCAGTTGTAACATGTGCAACATACAACTCCCAACAAATTAGCTGTGGATTAACATCAAGAGTGCATAATAAATAAATTATGGATAACAAATATGTAGGACAACAAATTATTGTCATAGGTTTGAATGTTTCCATTTTGTTTTAATGGTGTAACAATGCAATAAATGTTTTTTAATGTTCTTTAGGTTTTAATTTGTTTTCAGTACATAGATAAATGCTCTCATGATAATGTACTTTATTAAGTTAGTATTACTGCACTAGTATGTAAGATTACACATATTTATAAACAATTACATAAATATGATTAAATTCATTATGCATATTTATATTGCAGCATAACTCATAAGCTGTTGCTGCTACATGCAGTCTGCCTAAACAGACAAAAGTATAATTTAAGACCACAAAAAGAAAGAATTAACTGTATTTTTCACTTAGAATTATCTATTGCTGATTGTGGTATGTCTAGCCTTAGATTTGCAATAATTTGAGGGTTTCTTGCTTCTGATATGGTACTTCCACCAACAAGATTAGATATTCTCTCCAGTGCTGCCTTCTATATCCAGATTTTTTTTCTTTATGCTTATCACAAGCCTTCTACACTTTCCCATTAGAATCAAATGATTCCAGCATATTTCTCATATAAATTGTGCATCATTTCTCCACCAGTAGGAGTGTGACATTCAACTCCCTCTATATGCCTGTACCAAATTATTATTCTTCATTTGGTAGTGCTTGTGTTTAGACTTTCCATTTTTGTTTATTTAAAGTTTCATGTTTGTCTTTATTTCTTTCACTTCTACTTTAGGGTACTCAATTTTCAATCTGCTGGTCACAGGTTCAAATTGTCATCCCACCAAACATGCTTGCCCTTTCAGCCATAGGGGCATTATATGTGATGGCCAATCACACTGTTCATTGGTAAAAGAGTAGCCCAAGAGTTGGCAGTAGGTAGTGATGATTAGTTGCCTTCTCTGTAGTATTTTACTGCTAAATTAGGAATAGCTAGTGCAGATAGCCCTTTTATAGCTTTGCATGGAATCCATAACAAAATAAACCACTTCTAGTTTCTATTAAAACTATTTCTTAACTTCATAATTTATAACACGGAGAAGAGTCAATCAATAATCAAAGATATAAATAACAATGCAACTGTAATAAACTGGGATTAAAATGAAGTTCATGGTACCACTTTGTGGATCACACCTGTTACTATCACTATGTCTCAGGCCTTAGGTGCAAGCAAGGTAGCATAGGATTTATCCATGTTTATTCACCAAGACCTTGCCCCAATTTTTTTTAAACAAACTGAGCCTGTTCAGGTGGATAAGGACTTGGATTGCCTATTTTCACCTTCTGATTTTTCCATGCCTTCTCCATCAGAGAAGTTAGAGAGGCCTAATATGGTCTTTTTGGACTTTGTTTCTTAGGAATATGATGTTTTATCATTTTTTTCCTTTCAACTGTGACCTTCTTTGCTACATGGCCAGTCTTCTCATCCTACCCAGATATTTGAGTACATACTGACCAATTTGTCTCTCAGTTAAGTGAAGGGATTAGCATGCCTCAACCTCTGTGGTCTTTGAATGAACTTGATCTTGTATATCATCAAGCAGACTGTCCTTTTCTGGAGCGACAATTGTTACTTTCTATTTTGCATTTTTGGGGTATCACCTCCAAATCTCCTGTAAGCCTAAGCCATGCCCATATTTCCTGCCTTAATTTTACCCTCGCAACTCTTTTTACAGTGTATCTAACATCCATCTCCTCTCTGAAGCTCTCCACTGAAATCCTTAGGAGTTTTATGTGAACATTCTCTCCCTTCTTTCCTCCATGTTGACTTTTTTGTCGTCTTATGCTCTGGCTTTGTATAAATGTTGTTTCCTGTTGTCAGGATCTTCTAAGTCATGATACAACCTTAACTCATGTCTGTTTAACATCATCTTTTCTTTGTCATTTACATATGGCCCCATTTCTTTGTTGATACATCTTTGATACAATCTCCAAATATTTAGAATCATGAGTTGCATCAATAAAACAACATTCTGTCCTTTCCAACCTTTTTGCTTGTTTGTCTAAGTTGAAGCACAATATACCATTTCCCATCCCTTCCTCTTGTGGTGCCTCGTTTCATTTTCTTCAATAACACGCATCACCAATGATATCGGTGACCATCCAGTGAGTTCTGATTGGAAGCTTGTCTTGTCAATTTGGTTCATCAATAACATCCTTTCATTTAGGATTATTAGAATCTTCTAGTTTTTTCAGAATTATTTGTCATCCTGTTTTTTTCCCCAACTCCTGCATCTCCTATACCCTTTTCACCTCCTTTGTCTCGAGATCACTTAACCAACCAGCATCTGTTGGGGGTGGTTTAGGAACTACTATCCCAGCAAGCCAATACACCTGTTCAACATCCTTCTTTAGGATTTTATTCCAGACTCTTTGTTGTTCACATGAAAGCTGGGTATTGGAGAACTTTTATGTGTTTTTCCCACCACAGGGTTAGAAATGACTTCACAGTAAAATAGGGCAGTTAAATGAAGTTAAATCATTCACTAAAGGAAGACAAGTCCACTCTAATTGATGGATCAATCACCTCATAGTCTACTTTCATGAGTTTAATAGATTATGCTGCCAAATCATTTAAAAATTGATGTCTCAGGACCAAAAGTGTGGTTGTACCCAACAGCACAGTTGTTCCAGAGGGTTCCAGGCTTTCTAGTTGCTCTAATTCTTTTAGCCAAATTCCCAAGACATATATAGACTGAAAACAGCAGTTTTTCTATATGTTCAAAGCCCTGTAAGTTTTAATTACTATTTTCATTGATAATGCAAAAGTCATTAATGTTAAACAAGTAATGTTGATAGGGTTAGAAACAATATGGATCTAATACAAGTTGCTAAAAGTGTAAACTATTATGTAATTAAAGCTGTTGTTTTTCATTCATAAAAGCCTTATTTTTTTGGTGTAGAAGTGGACTTGGTATAATTTATTCCATACTTGTAAATTTCTAGTTGGTTGATTTGGGTATACCCACTCATGATTGCATTCTCTAGGTTTTTTAAATAAATATATTGTAATTGGTGTCTTTTTCATTCCAAATGATTCTCTCTCTCATTCCCATGATAGAGCAGCCTTGTACAAATGGAACTTTTCTGTGGATCCCTTGTCAGCTCCCATTACTCTTCTTCTTACTGTGATGGGTGATCTGCTTTGGTGGTTGGATCAGGCCCATATGTCGTCAGGCATCCTACTACCCACTTCTTATCTGGATTTACATCTTTTTAGAGATGCATAGGTCAATTACCAGGAGGATTTGGGTCATTGGAAAGGTTTTTGCATATCATGTCCTCAAACCTCTTTGAATTAGTTCCTTCCTCTCACCAACTGCAGGTTGGTGATAAATTGTTGTGATAGTTCTATGGTGGTATCCATGTCAATCACTGAGGGAGAACCCAGTTGGGATCTCCATTTTTCAGATGTTGGATTCACTGTCTTGGGGCTCACATGCACCACATTTATCTCATTGCATGTCAAATTCCAGATGCTTTCAGTCTCAGCATATCGTCATTCCTGTCCTGATCAAATATACTCAACAAAACGTTTTTTTAGATCCTCTCATTTTCTAGTTGCTTTGCACTCTGTGGGTTTTTCCCCATGTAGGTGCATTTATTACATACCTCAAAAACAAGTTCCCCCTCTTTTGGTTTCCACTACCTTATCCTTGGGCTCTGACTGTTGATGTCTTTGGGCCATGATTGATTCTACAAATTCCTTTATGTTTATCCTCCTATCTAATTACTTCATTGGGTGATCTCTCTCATGCATGCCACTTGTTGAGCCCTTCTAATCACTCATTATTGGCCATTTCAACCCTGGTTTCCATGGTTAGGACAACTGCAACTTTTCTTTTCGGTACTTTTTTGTTTTCATCCAGGCCCTTTGAGGAAATCAGGTTTCTTCTATCAAGTAGCTTTTCTTTTTGCATATTCCATACGTCCTTCTTCAGTGGAGGTGTATCAGTGCAAAGAGAAGGTATTTCACAGTTGTTCTCTGACTTAGGGATTCTCTGCTGACTGACATACTGTGGCTAAAGTGGCAAAGTTTCTCCCATGGCTTGTCAACCAGAAATCTTTGGTCTTCACTCTCAGATTATTAGGCTGCCTTATCCTATACCTTTCATTTTTCTTGATACTGTCAAGTTTTTGCTTCCCCTGTCCTTACCATACTAATGCATTCCTTTTAGATTCTTTGTCTCTAGAATAGCTAATCTTATGAGTAGATGGAAATACCTATTGGAAGTATATTTTCAGTATAGGAAAATTGTAACTTTGA
Source organism: Tachypleus tridentatus (assembly GCF_004210375.1). NCBI lineage: Eukaryota > Metazoa > Arthropoda > Merostomata > Xiphosura > Limulidae > Tachypleus > Tachypleus tridentatus. Next base: position 33,464,666 of record NC_134826.1, read on the forward strand.
CTTGATGTTGACATAAATCTCTTCATAAAAACTGAAAAGTCGGAATTTAATTACTTTTTGGCAAAGAATTTTCCAACAATGCAACTTCCTCCAGAAAGTGACCTTATGAAAAAATACACTTGATTAAGTATATCAGAAAGTAAAATTGAATGTTGTTTAAGAATTAGGAGAACTAAAATACTGATGTTTGAAGTGACAGATATACTGGCATACATTACCTAGGTCTAAATGTTTGCTATATGAGCAGTGATTGGGGCACTTCTGTTGTTACACTATTAGTAAAACATGTACTCAAAACTCTGAAAGCATGGCTAATTGTTTGAGATCAAAATTTGCAGAATTTTTCATCAACATTAAGGTCAAGCAATTTTATGCTACTCATAATGAGTAATAGTAAAGAAGACAAGTATAATTATTATACTCTTTTGGAATTAAGGCAGTGCATATGTTGCATTTGTTCCTTCTAACTGATAGCATGTCAGTAGTGTTCTGCCTGAAGAATCTTTTTAAAAAAATTGCATGAATGCTGTTCATGTTCTTCATTATAAGTGGCATTTGTTGCAGAGGAAATTGAGAACAAAAATGATTAAGACTTAAGATGAAAAGAAAAATTATTAGAAAAAGTAATAACTTTAGCAGTCACAAACCAAGATGATGAAAGAAATACAACTCATATTTAAAGTAGTGTCTTACTTGTGCTTCTCAAAAAGAAGTAGACAGCATGATCCATTGGAAAAATGTATCATTTCAAATTTTCTTATGTAATGCATTTTCTATACAAGTTAAGACCATGTTTTCCAGCTCCAGTTAAATAAACTTCTTTCAATTTCTGATCCTGACAATCGGAAACTGTTTTCTAAAATATAAAGTAGAAACTTTTTTTAGAAATCCATCATTATTTTTGTTTATTAGTAAATGAGACCATTGATTAATTTATTAGTGATTTTTTTGTTACATTCAGTGTTTGTTAATGCTGTTTTGTATTTAATACATTTTTCAACAGTTTCACATGCATGAATTATAACTAGTGCAACACTATAATCCCTGAAAACTTAATGCTAGCTTTTTTTGCTGAGTCATACTTGTTGCAGGAAGAGAAAATCCCTCTTTCATATATGCATGTGCACCTTTACCATGCAATCACCAACCAGTACCTCTCACTTCTTAGTGAAGCTGTCATATTATGTCTATTTTAATAGTATTATTTGCATGTGTTTATTAACTCTCCATTATTGACTACTTTCAATTTCTGAGAATAAAAACCAATTATCTTGTGCATAGCCTACTCAACACACTCAGGGTAACAAAGAAGTTGAAAAATGTGACTCAAGGGTTATAAAACTTCAACTAGTTAAATTAGTCAATTGAAATTTAGTGCAGTTGATCAGAAATACATTTGTGACTGAATACAGAGACATAACAAAGCCAGTATGGTATGGTCAGCATATTTAGCAATTGCTGTTGAAACATAAATAAATTAAGATAATTCAGTATCTTTATTTCTCTTTTACCACACTCAGCACAGCCCCAATCTCACAGACAGATCTTTTAACCATTTTTACTTGTTATAATTTGCATGTATAGTTAAATTAGTAAGCAGAATGTCAATAAACATTATAAGACTTTCATACTCAAAATATCACACTTTTTATTAAGTTTTAAGATTTCTTAAGTAATATTTTTTTCATACCTTACTTCTTTTCAAATGTTGATCCAACATGCAAAGTAATTTTTGTTTTAATTTTAAGATTAAAAATACTGTCATGCATCAGAAAATTTTCATATTTCAGATGCAAAATCTTTATAACCTCTATATAATTATCAAGTGTTTTTAAGAAAAACTTTTGTTATTTTCACTGTTGTATCTCTGTACAGGTTCTGTTGATTTGACACACTTATGAACCACCATTAAAAAAACAAAGGAAATAAATATACATTATGCTTTCTTTCATTCTAGAAATACCACAGATTATAACCTGGAAAAATGAATTGTTAGCTTAAATCTTACAAAATTATATATTTATATATAATAATTACTTTTTTTTATTATATTGAACTTTTAACTATGCTTGTCTAATATTTCAGAAATTGCAGTGACGTGGCACGTGCACTTATTTTGCTGTATCGACGAATATAAAACTAGCCTTTTTAAAGTCACCTGTCTTGGCTATGCTTTAGTAGACCAGTATTTTGTTAAATAGTCACGTTTCAGTTATGTGTATACATAATTACTGTTTACAAATAAGTTCTTAAACTTATTTTTCTTAAAACATAGAACAGTAACTTTCAGTTACAAACTTTGTATTTGTTTACTGCTTGCCATGGGTTGTTAATTAAACCTTATCAAATTTCATACATAGAGGATAGAAACAAAATATTTTTTTTTGTTTAGATTTTATATAAAAATATCGAAATAACCAAAGATTGTAAATTTCTATATCAGTACTATTGCATTTTACTATAATTTATCAAGTTTAGTAACTGAGATGTTTTTGGATTTAAAAAAATATGAAATTTTAAGTTCACTAATGTCTTACCTTAGTGATTGGAATCTAGCATAAAAGAAAGAATTTTCTGCCCAAAGAGGCTGAGAAAGCCACTCAGAGAACATTCTGAGCTTTTGATTGGTTACACAGATGTCAAAAACTGACTAGGTGGGTGGGGCTATTGTGGTTGATTCAATAAATATATTAAATCTCAGAAAATATAAAGATAGAAGGTTCTTATTTTATGTGTCAGCTTATCAATATTGGTCTTTTGAGTATGTAATTCACAAGAACTTATAAACTTTGTATTTTAACGTCACAAAAATCTATATTTAAGGTTCTATATATGTATATATATATATTTTTGCATTTAAATTAAGAAATTAACTAAGATACAGTACTAAAATTTGAAGTGTAATCTACAATTTAATATCAAACTTATTGACATAAATCCATAAAATAGTAGTTTATTAAAATTTTGAATGTGAATCAACAAATACAATCATATGGCTTTCAACCTATGTCAATAAGTTTAAACAAAATCAACAAGTTGAAAATTTAATATCTTTATCAACAGTAAGCTCAGTCCTCATTGTCTAACTTGTGCACATTTCGATTTAAAGGGTTGTAAAAGTACCCTTAACAAATGCAACAGTAGATACAATAACTATCTTCCTGTGATTACGTGCGAGTTAATCATTTTTATAAACAGATTTTTTGTTTGGGTCCCTAAATAACTTAGTAGTATGCTTAATCACTTGTAAAACTAAAATTTTTACTCAATCTCTGTTGTAGAAACAGCACACTTCACTCAGTTGATGGTTTTGCATTTAAACAAACTTTTTTTGGAGTTATGTTTCAGGAACAAGATTTTTTTTTTCTAATATGTCAAACTTACATATGGTATGCCATGTATTTTGAGACAAACCAAATCCTACTTTCTAATTTTACTTGTTTTAAAAATTATATAATTTTTATTTGACAATTTTTTCTCCCTCCTTCTCTAGCAAAAGTTGTACGAGCTGAAGTGATGGGTGTACTCAACTTCATTCTTAGTGTAGCTGGAACATTTGTTTTTGGGTACAAGGCTGTGGAGTATTCCTTGGAATTGCCTGCAGTTCCTTTAGTAAGTAACATTTGCAACTAGGTACTGAATAATTAAATTTTAATTAAAAAAAACAAACTAAAATGACCAGTGTGTGGTAAAAATCTGAGTCTGAATTGTTTCTTTCCTTATAGTCATTTTTCTTTTCAAACATTATATTGTACTTGTTTTATTTTTTTCATAAATGATTGTAAACAGTTAACTTTAATAATTGAATTGTCTTAATGTATGAAAACCTATGAAAGTACCTTTGTACTTGCAAACTTAAACCCATGTGATACCTCATTGCTGTTGGAAGGCACTTCATCACATTTTAAAATATATTATGGTAATAGTTATGGGAAACTTTTCTAAAATACAAGTTTGCTGCTTTAAATTAATAGTTATGACAGTTCCTACTATTAGGGGTATTTAGCTATAAGCTGGTTTGTCTGCCATAAAGTACTAGAGTTATGATTGTTTTTACTGTTGGTATCTAGGTAGCAAAATTGTTTGTTTGCAGTGAATTACTTGTTGTGACTATTCTGACTTATCTAGCTATTAAGTTGCTTGATGTACCATAAGGTGATAGTATTATGACTAGCTAGCAAATAATGTAATGATTAATTTTTATTTTTTCATTATAATGCACCACAATGTATCCATAACCTTTTTAGTCTCAACATTAACAATTATTCCCAATCTGAATGATTTTTTAGATGGATAGATTATCACAGTCGGAAGTTTAATCAATAATCTAGCCATTTCTTACCACAAACATTCATTTTCTTTCACTACGTGATTTAGTAATCTGTACAAATTATGAGAGTGAAGTAGACCATAACAAGAAGAGGGGTCATAATTACTGACAACAAATCACTTATGCTGTGTGTACCAGTTTTAACTCAGTTTTTCTGAGAACAACCTTCAGAGTAGGGATGTATGTATAAACTATAGCAAATGTCAAGGGGTATCAGAATGATTTATGCTACTCAAGACATAGTGCTCCATGACAAAGGAATATGCAAGTATCAGCATCATTAAAAAGTTTCTTTACCAAAACCTTTATACCATCAGTAAATATTTTAGTGTGGAAAGAATGTTCTTATGTGCAGGACTGATGTCTTTGATAATTTGAAAAACTACTACATTTTACATATGTTTGGATTAATAAACAACAGGTTAAAAATTTACATTTTAAGTTTCCAGATGCTTATGTTTTATCTATTTTTCACAGCAAGTACTGGTTGGGACAACAATGGCTTCAGTTGTTGCTCTTGCAGAAATTTATTTCTTACTAAAGAGTTTGTGATGAAACATTCCCATTGAGAGATTGGAATATTGAGTACAAGTCTTGTGAGTACAATAACATCAATACCAGAACAAACATTTGTACATAACAAAATAGCACTTTAAAGATGTTGGTGATATGTCTTCTGTCATCATAATCAAAGTTTTACAAATACTTTGAAATGTAATAGATATGAATGCAGTGTAATGTTAAGTACTTCATTTGAGATTTATCTGTCTTAACCCTTTTTCTACTGCCTAGTTGGATTACACTGACCATTAGTTTCTGAACTATAACTTCTAAAATTTTGTGTATATCCATATATTTTTGCAACCTTATATTAGACATCACAAGTCTTTTTTTTTTTTTAGGCAAACAATAAAAAAAGTTGGTATTTTTACCAAAATTGTGTCCATGAATGTATGGAGTCAGCATGCAATGTAATTTACAATTTAAGATTAGAAATACTTTTCTTATTCTGAAAATTGTTAGATTTTTGTGAAATTTTGTGAAACTTCATAATTACTAAATGCTTTGTTTAATTAATATTATATTTTATCTGTTATTTTCTGTACCCCAACTCTCTCTACGCATTCAGATAGATTGAACCATTAAAAAAGTGCAAATTAAAATTAATGGTAGTGTTCTGTGTGAGAGAGAGTTGTCTAAAGTAATAGATATGTGGAAAAATGTAGATGATATGGCTGTGTTCAAAGTTTGGAACAATCCAATAAACTGAGTAGGTATTTGGATGTTAGTTATGTTTTCAGGTTGGTTGAAATTTTGTGGTAATGGCAGAGATGCCAACTATTTCAAATGACTGAGTGTAATGATTGCAGACAGAGCCCTTTACCATATGTGGCTACTAGGCCTGACCAATGTCTCTAAGCTGTTTATTATTATATTATTATTATTATAACTATTATTATTTATTACTGCTATAGATTGCTCATTTATGACTGTGTTTTGTGTATTTAATAAATAAATTTTAAAAAATTATTTTGAAATTATGTCTTTTTAACAGAGTAACAAACATACTGGTAAAACAACATTGAACATGCACAAACAGTAAGCAGGAAAAGCCTTTGTGTAAGGACTAGTTTATAACTCCCAACCATCCAGAGACATTCTCATGAAAGCAAAGGCTGCAACAGCTGCGAAACTATTACAATAAGTGTAATAAACATGATATAAACTCAGTTTTGAGCAGTATTATAACACACAAAATGTGCTCAAGTTTGGTCTGAACTTGCTTTTGTTTTTAGTCACTAAACTAAATATCCTTTCACTGTCAGCATAAGAATGGAATATTTTAAGAATTACAAGCATAACCCTACACAGAATGTCATACTTCTGGTTGCCATTTCCATCCTTAACTGTAGACAGATGAACCCAAAACTTGTCAACATTCAACTGAAGGACAGTTTCTGAGAAAGTATCAATTTGATAGTTCAAATATTGCCCTTCCAACTCATCAATAGTGTCGTGCTCATGTGTATTGACAAGGACAGGATACCTGTCTCTGAAGAAGCGTAGAGAAAAGAAATCTTTGCTGACCTTCAGTTTTGGATCAGCAACCTCTGCATGAATCAGAAGTTCATCATTTAAAGGGAAATGTTTCATCATGTAATTTGTAGCTGCAATATAGTATTTCTTAACACTGGTGTAGAAGCTGATCAGGTCCAGGTCCTTTTCATATTTAACAATGTATTCCTTGGCAGCATTTCCAATAGAAACTGTCTCATCAGATTTGTGTAAGGATTCATTGTTGTAGTCAAGTTCATGGCTTGATGTATCTGACAAGTGTATTTTTAACTTGTGTAATCAGAGTTCTATGCATAATGTGTATGCAAGGTTCTTCTCTTTGCAATATCAAATTTGCTTGCTCAAATAGAGAAATTGCAGACTGAAGAGAAAGACAAAATAACAAGTTTATTTTATTGTCCAAGAAAACTGTTAACTTATCTAACTTGCTCTGCACATAACTTCTCTTGGTTACTTCCTTGCTAGCTTTCGTTTTCTTCTCTTTTTTATTGATTGTCTCTTCTTTAGTTCAAGGTCAGACTGCCTAAACATATATTGAGTTATATAAAATGTTTCTTTGTCTGCTTTTGGAGACTGTTGTCTTGTGCCCCTGTCTGGCTGAGAGGGGATATCTTGAGCATGTCCCTGTGTGGCTGGGAGGGAGTCTTGACTGTGTTCCTGTGTGGCTGAGAGGATATCCTGATTGTTAAAATCTTGCTGCCTGACTGAGCTGCATGTTTAGATTTTTTTTAATCTAGTTTTTCCTTTTCACAGTGAAAATACTTCAATGGCTTCCACATGTTTAATATTTTGTTGAGACACAACTCAAGTGATAGCCATCTTGTGTTAAGAAGTTGTATTTTTTCTTGTTTCTTTGTCATACAATCCTTGAAACTCTCTGAAATGTTGTTTTCTGCTAGCACTTTTGTCCAGAAAATAGTAGATATCTATCAATGTATCAGAAATTGGGCAGGGCAGTTCTCTGGAAGCTTTCTGGGCAGCAATATTCATGAGGTGACAGGCACAGCCCATGAAGTAAATGCTAGGCTGCTGTCTTGAGATGTGTCCCATCACACCTTTACCTATACCAGACATAACTGAGGCATTGTCTGAAGAAAAACTAAGGCAGTTTTCCCATGGAATTTTCCTCTTTGTCAGTTCGTGGTCCAAAAGCTTGAAAATATTCTCTCCCCTTAAGCTTCTTTCCATTCCACCATTGTCAAAAGAGAACAAACAATTTTTCCAAGCAAAGTGTCAAGATATCATACAACCAATGAATACAGTTTTGAGTCATCCATGTCTCTAGATCCATCTGTGGCTAAACTGTATACACTGTTAGTAAGTATGCTTGAAATCATTTTGTCATCTTCACAACCCAACATTTGTACAATGGCTGTAGTTTTGGTTCTAGCACAGCCATATTTTTTCGCTATATCAGAGTCTGGGAACATTTTTCTGAATAGATGTCCTGCATGATTGGCTACAGCTAGGGGTAAATTATGGAGCAATGACAAATTTCGTGGACATCACTTCTGCATTTATGGTTTCATATTCTGAATTCTTACTCATAAATGTCGTTATCTTCATCGTTTTTGTCTTCGCCTCAGCCTTTTGTTGGTGAGATGCCAATTTTGTGTCTGGAACAATCGTTTATCCTGCCATGCACCACAGAAAAATCGATATGACAAACTGTACAAAACACATGACTGTCACTGACTTTTTATGCAATGACCAGATATTTTGCACCATACTCTTTCCTAAATTTTTGATTCACAGTTTTAGTCCTTTTAGATTTGCAAGAAACAAGACAATCTGGTGAATGATGCCTCTTTTTTTTTCCATCTTGTGAACGATCACATTGGTGTTTCTATGCCGCTTAGAAAACGAGAAATACCCATTTACGTGGGTGCTGATTGGCTGACAAGCACTGATGACGTAATTATGGATTCTCACACGTACCCAGTATGGAGAAGCACAGCACTCAAAATATTTTATAATAGATTTATAATAATGATTATTACAAATAGTTATCACAAATACTGATTTATATTTTTAAAAATTTACAAATTTACACAGGATATTGAATCTTCTACAGTGCCAGATTAAGGGCAACTGATGCCCTAAGCATAGCCCAACAACAGTGCTCCCCTTGGCCTCTCCACTTCTTAACTGACAGAGAGATTAGTGCTGAAAGTGAAATAAAAGTTTGAAAATTTATAACCCTTCTTCAGTTTTCTTTCAGGTCAGACCCCATAACTACATAAAATAAAAACTTTTTTATTTTACTTATTTAACAGATTGGGCATGGATCAAAATCAAGCAATGACTGAGGCCTTTTATTTAGAAATGATGAGAAAATCTCTTCTTTGATTAACAATAATGAAGAATAATTATTTTTTACTGTATATTTATTTTCACTCTGAGTTAACATTTCTCACTTTAATGTCAACAAAAATGAAAAATTTACTCAAAACCCTTTTATTAAAAAAATTATCATTTTGATGTTAACACTTTGTCACTTTGAACTTAAAACCCTGTAAGCAAATTATTTACTAACACCTCAACATTTATTTTAAAAAGTTTTCTTCTAGATTTTTTAATTGCAAAGTCTTTGATCAATTCCTCAAAACTAATTTGGAGTAACAAATCTGCTTCTATACTTAGCAGAGACAAGGCATCCAGCATGTCTTGTCGCATAGTTGTTCTGTTGAGATTTTTAATATGCTTTAGTTCAGAAAATTAATATTCAGCTCTGCAATTTGTGACCATTAATGTTAAAAATATACACAATGCAATGTCTACGTTTGGAAACTCACACTTGATTTTGTCTTCTGAAATTATTTTATAAAGTGCAACATGACTGAATCTAGTTTTTTACAGTTTTTGTTGCACTGGACTTATGACGCACATATGAGTGAAACTGCTGAAGCTCGGCAGAGAGATTAGTGTCCAAGTCCTCTGGGTAAGCATCAATTAGCTTTTGGGAACACTGAGAGTACCTTTCAGTTACAGCAGATGAAGTGACATAATTTGGCACAGCACTTACGAAAGAAAATCTGTTTGTTTCTTTGTACACCTCTCCTTCTCATCTGGGTTTTTAGTTTGTCAAGAATTGTATAGAAGGTGGTGTTATGAAATTCATCTCTGGCATTCAGATCTACTTCTTGTTTATCTTTGTCACTGAGTACCTTCTTTCTGACGCATTTGCGAGTTTGAGCTGCATTGTAATCATCATCTGGTAGTATTTCCATTGCAACTGCTTCAAATCTTTCAAAGTCATCCCTTAAAGTGTGTAGTTGGTCAGCTAATGACCCATGTCTTTACGGGTAAAGACCTGCACATGTTTTTAAGTTTACACCCTCATTTTGCAGAACTTTACTTGCTTTATGAAACTTTTGCAAAATATCATCCCACGTGATCAACATAAAAACAAATTATATTTCTTTGCATCTTATTTGCGATATTGTCTGATTCTCTTTTTAGTGTCTCCCTTTTGTGACTGGTCTTCAACTAGACATTTTGAAGCTTCCAAAATGTTAAAGAAAGACTTCAAAATTGCTGTTGTTGCCATAGCGTGTGCATTCCATATAGTATCAGAGAAGGATTTTAACACACTTTCATTTCCAAGACAAACTTTACGAATTTTCCACTGGCTAGTTGAGACTGAAAAAAATGTATAGGGCAAATGCATTGTAGAGAAGGAATTAACTGCTACTTTACAGCAGTCCACAGTGCTTCAGCCTATAAGATTTAGTGAATGTGCTTGCATAGGGCACATATATGGCAAACTTATTTTCTTCTAAAATCTTTTGCTGCATCCCCTTATAACGTTCACACATGTTAGCAGTGTTGATGTAAGACTGATCTATACATTTGGAAAAATTAAGTTTGCAAACTTCACATAAGTACCGCAATTCCTGGTTTGCCATTTCCTCACTGGAATGGTTTTACAGTTCCAGAAAGGTTAAAAAGCGTTTAATAGGCTGCCCATCTTTTAAGTGTCGAAGTACAACACTTCATTGATGTATATGTGATAACTTTGGCATTGAGTGAACTGACAAGCTAAAATAAGTAGAAGAATTTACTTCATCAACTTTGAATGTGTGAACCTTTTGAGTCATTGGATAAATGAGTTCTTCACAGGTGGTTTTGGACAAGTAAGAAGCATATCCTTTTCAAGAAATTCCATATTTCAAAATGTGCCCTGCTAAAAATGGATCAAACTGACTTATGAGCTCAAGCACCCTAAAAAATTCCCATTATGTAGTGAACCAAATTTTTCATCTGTTTCTCGAAAAGCCATGCCACGTTTAGTTGACTTAAAAATAACAGCTATTACATGCTCCAAGGCATGTTCCCAGTAATTGCACTCTTCTTTAATTTGTTTTTCCAATTCTTACTGCAAGCCTAAATCTTGTCTGTAAATTAAGTATGTTAGCATAACGTCTTGGTGAGTAGTACTTTTTTCATGATGATCAATTACAATTGTATTTTGCCAGTCACTGAACCCTTCTCTTTCAACAAAACGTGAGGAACATATAGGGGCAAAAAGTTTTCAAAGCAGTAAACTGACTCTCTCTTGTATTGCTCACCATTGACTTTTATCCCAAAGAAAAGTTTTTGCAAACAGTATCTCATTGGTTTGCTACTATTGAAAGTCTGGCAAGATTTACCAAATGGCCCATTGTGGTATTGACAGTCAGTGGGTTCACAAGCAATCCAATAAGCCACATCATCAACAACGAAATCGAGCCACAACCCTGGACCTTTAGCTTTAGTTTCTTTATCTTTTGTAGACTGAATCACTTTACCATAGTCCAATAGATTTTCATTTTCAGCAATTATTTCAACTTCAGACTATCTTGTAGAGTAACTTGCATAAACATTAACACTAGAGATATGAAGAGAATTTACAGGCAAAGTGAGATCAGCTGTGACACTTACGCCAGTTGAGCCAACCTCTGACACCTCAACGTCAACATGATGTTCTGACTTTGAAGTGGACAAAGCAGTACTTGTAGGTGTGAAGCTTGGTTCAACTTCAATCTTATCAGAGTCAGATGCAGTACAAGTGACTTTTGATGGTGGAGATTGGTCTCGAGTGAAAGTATTAGCTTTCCAGTCTTGACCACTAAATCCAAAGTCTTTTGTTGGTTCTTTTTTGCTAGTTTTACCTTTTGTGTTCCTCTTAATTAAACACGTTTCATCTTGTAGTTTGAAAAATACAGAAACAAAAATTAAAAAACACACAAAAGAATATGGATCATATGTATATAGTTATAGTGATTAGAAAAACAAAGAACTTCATAAAGAAAAACAGTGGTAAGACAGTCAAACATACAAAACTCTAGGTCTACATTTGGACAAAGATTGTCAGAAAGTTATCCTAGGATCTTGGTCCATCAGCACATAAACATGAATTCATAAATACCTTTATTGATTTGCTGCATTCTGATTAGTTAAACCATTCTAGACTGGCTTCAATCCATTTTAGAATAATTCGTTTTCACTCATTGCAAAAGTTTTATGAAGGTTGTTGCTATGGTAGCTGTATGCAAGAAGCAATGTCAGTAGCAATATGCAAATCCATTGTGAGCCAAAAAGTATTCGAAGACAATTTATGATCAACAACCCGTACTGTAGTTGCCTATATACACAGTGACCATTCTGTACTGGTACACATAAGTAACATACTAGGTGACTCGTAAGTCCCTACCCATCCATATAACTTGTGTATCCAGTGTATCTGTGTGCTGTCCCTCATTCTCGCTGCATAATATTATGCGACGCCATGTTCTGTGAGACATTTTCCTCAACATAGCAGAGGTTATTATTCCAAATGCCGCGGTAACAGCTGCCTTCAACTCATCATTACTATTATAACGTTGTTTATAATAACATATGGATGGGTAGGGACTTATGGGCCACCCTGTATAAGCAATTGTAACCTGTATTGCACATTGAACTACTAAATACTGTGTTAGGCCTAGGTTAGAGTAATTTAATCTTAATCAAATATCTGTAGAATGAGTTGTAACCTCAACCTTGAGCTTAATTTTGACTTGGGGACTTTAGATGAGCCAACATACCATACATCAACAAAATAGGCATATATATGAAACTTTATCTGTATGCCTGTATGCGAAGGAAAATTCAAAACGACGGCCTTAAATTGGGAATAGTCCACTTCATTATTCCAGACTATAGTAGCGTTTCCAATGTATTTCCACTAAACAAGTTAAAGTATTTAGGCTTAAGGTTATTGTCACTAAGTTTTCAGATAACAAGACTAAAGTTAGGCCTAATGCTAATACACCGCAACTGAGGCCACTAACGTTAAGTCTAGTACTCAGTACTAGCCTTGCTCGCATGAACTTTTTCAATTCATGCATTTTTTTTCAGACAATCCTAAATTGATTTTGTTGAATTGTCGGTTCATTACAGTATCTTTATATGACCACGGTGAACAGCACTGTACTGCTACTAGCAGTATTGTGTATAAATAATAACGTTGAGAATCATGTTGTAGTACATGTCGAAGTCTTATGAAATTTGACCTAAAAGGTCGAATTATCGCCTTTAGACTGTTACTATCAGTCAGTTGTTTTCCTAGCTTTTCTGAAGTGTAATAGAACAAATACTGATCTGAATTTATTGTCGCAAAATCGTTAAATTACACCTAAAAGTTTGTCGTCGTTGTCTCTGTGTTTCAGTTTCGGATTGTTCGTTCGTCTCGCAAGAATATCGCCAGGTAGCCGGGCTGGGTTGGGGCATTATGACGTCAGGATAGGAACAAGGAAAAAGTAAGGAAGATGTAATTGCGATCTCCATTTTTGGGTCTAAAAATGACATATTTGACAAAATTTTGTTGGCTATTTATGAATAGGTATAAAAACAAGGGTGCCCGGTTTCAAATCACCTTTAAGACTGGGCACTCTTGTATTTATCCCCTAAATAAATCTGAGCTTCAGATCTGTTTATATTATTACATAATCACTAGGGAATACATACATGCACAAATATTCCTATAGGTTACATGTCATTTATGAATGGTGGCATTGCTATAGTGGCATTCCTTTCTAATTTTTTTTTTTTTTTGGTATGATAAATCTCGAAACATGTATTCACACAAAAGGACGTTTTTTACAGCAAGTTGTTTGAAGCCGAAAAAATTACGGCTCAGAAACGCTTCAGTGAGAAACACTTATAAAAATATTACACAGCACACATGAATAATGCAATAGTAACACAAATAAAACGAAAACAAACGAGACAGTGACCCAAATATAACGTACAGATACAGAAGCCGAAAAAAACATGAAACTAATCATGTCTTTGTACACACTTGTCACCATTTCGTTTGACTTATGTTTCTGTGGTATTATACTCTTAATTATTTTTTTTGTAGCTGTGACAGAATAAAAAAGTAAAACAAAACAGTTTCACTGCCTATAATTTCTTATAAATAGCCACAACAGAAGTTATGATTGATAAAAAAATATTTCATCTTCAAGGTCAGTTTGTTTGTTTGTTTTTGGAATTTCGCACAAAGCTACTCGAGGGCTATCTGTGCTAGCCGTCCCTAATTTTGCAGTGTAAGACTAGAGGGAAGGCAGCTAGTCATCACCACCCACCGCCAACTCTTGGGCTACTCTTTTACCAACGAATAGTGGGATTGACCGTGACATTATACGCCCCCACGGCTGGGTGGGCGAGCATGTTTAGCGCGACGCGGGCGCGAACCCGCGAGCCTCGGATTACGAGTCGCACGCCTTACGCGCTTGGCCATGCCAGGCCTTGAAGGTCAGACATCATAACACATGATCATCTTTTACCTGAAGTTTTATCAACATTTTGTACTACTCTTTACAGTACTCTTTCGCAAATCACTGACTTCTTACTTCAGATACAAAGTTTAGTAGTTTTTCGAAACCTTAGTCACTCACCGACCCAAAGAAAACATTTTTTGTTTTTTTTAACAATACAGAGTAAAGTCGAACACGGCAGAAAAGACAATTACAAAAAATCGACTAAAGTTGAGTGTGGCAGTGAAAGAGTTAATGTATGATAGCTAGCGGAAAAACTCTGTGGTGCCTCCTTCCCTTTGTATTTTTTTGCTTAATGGTTAATCCAGGGCTGAATTATTCTATTTTATCGGGAACTTCATTGATTTCATGTCGAAGGTTCACGACGAGTGAATTAATTCTAAGCTGATATAAGCACAGTTCACTTGACGGGTTCTGATTAGCTCTTCAGTGATCACATGAGTTTTTCACAGCTGAAGTTATATAATGTCTTCATAAAAATGTTAACGTATGATGGCAATCCGATGAAGTTAAATGGTTTGTAATGTTCGAAACCTGTAAACGTTCCTAGTCAAATATCTTTAGTTTCCTGATAAATAAGCGTTAATCATTTTCATAGCTTCTGAGGTATACCAACTTCAACTGATCGCGTGTTCAAAATCCCGTCATACCAAACATACTCGCCGTTTCAAATGTGGGGCGTTATAATGTTATGATCAATCCCACTATTCGTTGGTAAAAGAGTAGCCCACGAGTTGGCGGTGGGTGGTAATGACGAGCTTCCTTCCTTCTAGTCTTACACTGCTAAATTAATGACAGCTAGCGCAAATATCCCTCGTGTAGCTCTGCGCGAAAACTCAAAACAAACAAGCAGTATACTAACTGTAGCATATAAAAATATGTATACAATATACATTCTCTCTACGTGTTGTGATGGCTACCTTTTATAATCATTAGGCGAGATTCTAGAAGGTTCAGCTACAGCTACAAAATTTTCGACAAATTTAATTAATAGACGGGAATTTCACAATATGTATTTAACAGAATGAATTGCGTCATTTCAAAGTATGTATTTGTTTAGAATTAAGCACAAAACTACACAATGGGTTATTTGCGCTCTACCCTGCGGTATCGAAACTTAGTTTCTAGCGGTGTGAGTATGCAGACACACCTCTGTTCCAGTGGGGAGCAAATTCATATATTTAACTAAAATAAACATCGATATTAAATTAAATATATAATAGTAAATGTGACGCACTTGCAATACAAATTTGCACCCACAAACAAGACTTAGTTATTGAATTAAACTACTTAAAGAGTGTAGCACTATCTTGGGGGTTTTGACCCAAACATCATAGATAGGGTTTGTATAAAACTTCAGGATAGTAAAATATATCATGTGAACTCTAAGCTTTCAAATGTTAACAACAACATAAAACACAGCAAATTAATTTTATTTCCATTTTGCCAGAAATTATTAGTGAATATTATATAATCCTATTTAATCATTTGAGCATTGATTTAATTTTTTTATTCAAATCTTTACATAAAATTTAATTTTTACCACCTAACCTGAAAGAATCCCAACAAAAGGAACAAGAACAAGGCATATATAGTATCTCGTATAAATGTGAAAAGAAATGCGTAGTTCAAATGACTTGCTTCGGAGAAATAAGAGGCAAATTTCTCCGAGGTCACAGATGTAGGTGAATTACGTAACAGATATTTCTGTGAGTAGCATGACTTATAATATCCTACCTAAACTTTTGAAACTAATATATTACTTTTATCAACTTCCTACAGATGTTTGCTCTAAGCATGTTGAATACGAGTGGTATAACAATTCGTTAATCTCCATTGTTCTGTGCTAATATTGTTTATGGTTTTAAATTAAGTATTTTTCAAGGTGTACACGCACTTTTCGTTCACAATAACATTTTGGCGTTTTTCTGCATATTTTTTTACAAAAAATGTGGTGATTAAAGAATTACTTTAAAATTAATAAAATAAGTGAAGAGTATGTGCATTTTGGAAGTACAGACAAATTTCTTCTAATTCGATTCTGTAATTTTTGTTAATCATTCAAAAATGGTTTCCCGTCATTTTTGACAAGTTTTATACTAATAATAATAATGACAGTAATAAGTGTTAATACACAAGAATTCAGTGTTAAATTTTTATTTTAAAATCATATGTGTACCAGAGGCCAGAGACGTAATGATAACTTTTAGGGGTCGGTCACTTTAAACTGCTACCCTCCAAAAAAAAAAAAAAAAAAAGACAAACAAAGGAATTTTCGTTATTAAAGAGAGTAAAATAACTGTTCGATGTTAAAACAAACAAAATAACTATACAAGCAGCAAAGAGCCTAACTCCTTTGTTGTAGACTCACATTCATCAATTATACAATTTTTCTTGTTCCGTAAGTTGATAACAATGTCTTTTTTTTATCGCAATGAGCATCAATGCCCCCCACCAAATTTTGCTGTGTTGTTAATACACTTAAGCGAGTTTTTAAAACTTTTACTTTGGTAAAAGCATTTCTCACATGAACATTAAGTAACACTAAGTGTTATAATATACTTGTATGCTTCATACAAGTTTTCACGAGCAGAAGAACACAATCTGTAACTGCATAAAATTTTAAATGCACAAGAAAAAGAGTTTCCACATAAATGTCCCTTCATGGGCGGATGTCGTTAAAATTTCATCCAGCACTTCAATTTTTGTGACATCACTTTCATACAAGCCTCTTTTCACGTGCTTATAGCAAATGACACCAACTCTTCATGCAGTGAAACAGAATCGATTTCTGGAATTACTTCACATATCAATTTTTTGTGCCTTAACAATCATTTCTTTAAACCGATTGGGATCTAAACATGAAACTTTTCTGTATAGATTTTTATAAAAAGTAAATCGATTCAGAACTGCGTCAAAAACTACATTGTGCCAGGAGATTTTCAAAGTTTGTTTCGGCGTCTTGGACAAAAACAGATGTTCTTACTTTGGTAAAAGCCTGTTGTATTACAAGTTATTCTTCTAGAACTTTTTCATTGATTGAGTCAACGAATGTAGACATATTTTCAAACGAATTATCAAAATCTCTAGAAATAATTTTCAAATTTAAAGTAGCATCATCTATCACATGCCATGTTTGAAGAAAGTCAAGCCCAGGTGACTGTAAATAGTCAGAAACTGGGGTTGTAATGTCAAACATTCTAATGTAGACGAAAACCATCAAAACCATTTCAAATTTGGTCTTATTTTCATATAGATTCTTGGCATCATATCGCAATAAATGATCAAAATCACTGACTTGTTTCAAGACTATGAGCACATCAGAAAGCATCTCATTTAAATACTTGCCATAACTGTCTAAACCTTTTCTAAATGCTTCGGCTCTACTGGACCATTTCGTTTGCCTAACAATTTCAAGCTTTCTAAACTTCTCTTGTCCAAACTCAGAAGATTTCATTTCTTCCAACCATACATGCATGTTTTTGTATTATTCTTTTAAAAACTTAGACAGTTCATTGAGTGTTCCAAAAAGGATAACTGGTGCAATACAAGCATTACTTGCATCACCAATTACCAAGTATGTAACGTGGACATAACACAAAGTGTGGACGTGACTTGGACATACTTCTTTCATTAGTGCTCGCTTGTAAGCCATTTTATGCACTGCTCTTATTAGCAGTCCCACAAAATAAGTCTCCAATGCACATTTTTAGATCAAGTTCTAAAGCTTTTCCCATCAAGGACTCTTACGACAAAAAGGCGCAGACATCTTTCCTTGGTCTGAGCATCTGCAACATATTTTAGAACAAAGTCACATTTGTCATGAGCAGGATATCTTGTGTACAGTCTTGTTATATTGAATAAATTCCAGTTTTCTTAGCTTCCATAGCCACAATATCTTTGATCATTTTTTCAATCAGATTATAAAAAAAAAACATTGTGACAGTTGGTTTGCTTACGAATGTAACCACTTTTTCTCCAATAATCTTGGATGGTTCCCGCTTCTTTGCCTTCTGTGTGATATCTTTCATGTGATTTTTCAGAGATGGGTTATATTCTGACATCAGTATAAAAGCTCTAAGAAATTTCCATGATTTTTAAAATGGTCTTCATCAAACACGTGTGCTGCTATTTTTGAATATTTGCTTCGAAAATACAAAGTTTGAAATGAAGAAAATAATGTCGATAATACAATTATAGACTGTTCATGTTTGAAGCACTTGATTCTGTTTGACTAACAGTTGGTTAGGCCACAATATGTGTCAACAGTTTTTGTCTTGGATGTCCATAAAATACGCTTGTGTTGAGTCTTGTGCTCAGATATTCCTGTAATGATGCGTGTCCAATCCGAGCTTTCTATTGTCAGTCGATTACCACAGTTTCTTTCAGATGCAAACATAACAATATTATCAATCAAACTTTTACTCGTTGTTATTGGTCATCAGGAGTGCTTGACATAATATTCATTACTATGAACATCTTTGCGATTGTAAACCACTCTACTGTTGTAAGGTAAATCTCTATTTGTGTGACGTGGATGAAAATTCAGTATTTTTTAAAATAATTTTCGGCTTTTCAAATAAATTCCTTGGTGAATGAGAAGCCACACTTATTTCTGGGACATTTCAGCAGGAAACTTTTACAGGCGATTCTTGTGTAATTTGTTTTGGTATAGTGGTATTTTTAATTAATTTACTAATACTACTACTACCACCAACAAACACTTTCTTCCGAAGCATTTGAGGGTCAAGTTTTAAGAATATGAAATAAGACTCCCTGCTAGTACAGCGGTATGTCTCCGGATTTACAACGCTAAAATCAGGGGTTCGATTCCACTCCGTGGGCTGAGCGGATAGCCCGATGTGGCTTTGCTAAAAGCAAAACACACACGCACGCATGTAAAACGATAATATTAGTTCTTCTTCGATCTGTATAACTGATATTGAAAGCACCTGCACCTAAGAGTATTATTTTCTTTTGGCGAATTTTATCAAAGTTTTCAACTTTATTATCTCGTCTTGTCTTTGTTTGCGATTCTGAGCACCTTTTTAGTGTTTATATTTTCATCCAGTTTTATTCATTTGTGTTATTTTTCAAAAACAATGTAATTTCCTTCAAAAAGATATTTTCATGTCATACTAATATCAGATCAGTAAGAAATTATTATTGATTTACTCACGATTAAAAAGACTAGTAAAAATTTCATGAACACCTTAAAAATAGTAAGATAAAATTACGACTATCAGACATAACATCTACACTTAGAAATGTATACTTTTAAAATTAATTAATTTTAGGATCTTAATTAAATAAAAAAAATTCCATATAAAAGATGTTTGGTAATTCTAAAGTATAGTGTTGGGTTGATTTCAATTATATAAACGTAAGAACAAATTTAAACAAGTAAATTTGTAAACACAATAAATGTAAGTGCATTATACAGTACGCTGTAGTGTTTGAAAGGGTGAATTGGCGTGCCAAACTAACATGTCACCTACACAATTTTTAAAAGTAAAAGTCAACTTCCGACTGTTATTTTATCTGCTGTTCAACCATCCTACATCTTTCCATGGTAATGTCAGAAAACATACACATAACGACTCACAGAATCAAAACAATTATTAAATATTCTTCATAAGAATCAATAAGTGGCCTAACGACATTAGTTACTCATTATTTAATTTTTGTTGCGTATAAAAGAAATAAATGACCTTTTAATACCAAATCCTTTTTTTATATTTGACACTTAATGTTTCACTTAACAGTTTCATCAGGAACGTCTCACAAAGATATAAAACACAACAGACAGTAAAACGATTGAATGTACAATTGAATAAAAACAACAATTTCATATTATTTGCTAATAGAAGTTCGAATCCCGTCACACCAAACATGCTGCCTTTCAGTCGTGGGAGCATTATACTGTAACGGTCAATCCTATCAGTCGTTGGTGAAAAAGTAGCCCAAGGGTTGGCAGAAGGTGATGCTGATTAGTTGCGTACCCTCTAGTCTTACACTGCTAAATTAGGAACGGTTACGTAGATAACCCTCGTGTAGCTTTGCGCGAAATTCAAAACAATAAACAATACTTATAACAACAAAATCACTAGAAGTAATTAGTAGCTTCGATGTCAGTCATTATTAAATCAGTGAGGTCGTTTCATCTGGCTTTACTAAATACATGATTGGTCAATGAGGATAAACACATATCATATATTCAAATAACACGTTTTATAGAGTAATGCTGTGATCTGTACCTGCCACAAATATTAGCGCGTGTAATATATCTTGGTGTAAGTTTCAATTTTTTTTTAAATTCAGGCGCTTTTTTAATAAGTATCTGTATCAAAACAATGTAAATTATTTTTATTTAGTGAAAAAATTACATATACACTGCTGGCCAAAATCTTAAGGCCAATGAACATAAAGAAAAATATTCATTTTGCGTTTTTAGACTCAACCACTTATTTGCGTAGAGCTTCGAAAGATGAAAATAAGAAAAGGGAAAATAAAAATAAAAAACTGTTTTAGCATTTAATAGGGAAAATGTGAATACTATGAAATTAGCCTAAATACTAGCTGATCAAAAGTTTAAGACCATACTGAAACGAAGCATTAATCGGGAAACACGTAACGAAATTTAGTCATTTGTGTTCAAGCATTATCATTGTCAACATCTCCCACTGACATCTCCTGTGTTACATTGGGTAAAACATGGCAAAGGCTAAAGAGAAGACAGAGTTTGAACGTGACAGAATTGTCGAGCTGCAAAAGCAAGGTCTCTCTCAACATGCTATCGCTGGTGAGATTGGGAGTCGTAAAACTGATGTTGAAAATTTCTTAAAAGACCCTGAAGGACACGGAACGAGAAGTTCAAATGGTCGGCCCAAGAAAATTTCGCCGGCGTACAGCAGGAGGATTCGATGGGTTGTCCGGCAAGACACCAGCCAATCGTCGAACCTGATTAAGGCCCTTACGGACGCAGAATGCAGCTCAAGGACAATATGACGACATTTACGAGAGAAAGGCTTTAAAAACCGTAAACGTCTTCAAAGGCCAAGCCTCCTTCCACACCACAAAACAGCTCGATTAAACTTTGCTTAGAAGCACCAAACATGGGACGTAGAAAAGTGGAAGAAGATTTTGTTCTTTAATGAGAAAAATTTAACCTGGACGGTCCATATGGCTTTCAACGTTACTGGCTCGACAAGGATATCCCACCGGAGACATTTTCTACACGACACAGTAGAGGAGGCTCCATCATGATCTGGGGTGCTTTCTCCTTCCATAGAACAATGGAGCTTCATGTTATACAGGGGCGTCGAACAACAGCTGGCTACATTGGTATGTTGGAGAGAGCAACCTTATTGACTGAAGGCTCTAGCTTGTATGGAAATGACTGGATTTTTCAGCAGGATAATACTGCAATTTACAATGCCCGTAGAACAAAGGACTTTTTTATGACGAATAACGTGATTCTTTTGGACCATCCAACGTGTTCGCCCAAAATGAACCATATTGGAAATGTTTGGAGGTGAATGGCAAGGGAAGTCTATAGAAATTGATGTCAATTCCAAACAGTGCATGATCTTCGTGAAGTCATCATCATCACTTGGAATAATATTCCAGCCAGCCTTCTGCAAACGCTTATATAGACCAGGCCAAAGCGAATGTTTGCAGTTATTCGTAATGACGGCCGTGCAACCCATTACTGAGACCTCTTGTTGGGCATTTACTACCCTATTTAGGACTTCTTTTTGGTATGGTCTTAAACTTTTGACCAATTAGTATTTAGGCTGATTTCATTGTATTCACATTTTCCCTGTTAAATGCTAAATTTTTTTATATTTTTCCTTTTCTTATTTTCAGTTTTTGAAGCTCTAATCAAATAAGTGGTTGAGTCTAACAATGCAAAATGCGTATTTTTTCTTTATGTTTATTGGTCTTAAGATTTTTGCCAGCAGTGTATAATTGATAGTCATTTTTTCTAAAGTTTTCCATCGAATAGCATACTTTTTACATTAAAAAGTACCGCACGCCATGGCCAGGTTAGTTAAGACGTTCAACTCGTAATCCGAGCGTCGCGGGTTCGCATCTCGGTCGCATCAAACATGCTCGCTTTTTCAGCCCCGGGGGCGTTATAATGTTACGGTCAATCTCACTATTCGTTGGTAAAAGAGTAGTTCAAGATTTGGCGGTCGGTCGTGATGACTGGTTGCCTTCTCTCTAGTTTTACACTGCTAAATGAGGGACGGCTAGCGCAGATAGCCCTTGAGTAGCTTTGCGCGAAATTAAAAAAACAAACATTAAAAATTTTGACTAATCAAAAATAGGTACAGTGATTCTGAATGGAAAAGACAATATACATTCTGGATTTTATAAACAAAGACCTTTCTAACGCTATGAAATTTGAAGCGTTTGACTGAGAAATTTGCAAGAAAAGAGAGGCTAACGCAAGCGTATTATTTAAATAAATTTACTTTTAGAACTGGTCTGTTTTAGTAGCTTACTTTTGATTTATGAGTTTCGGAATGCACTCATTCCATCTTCAGTAAAATTTGAAAATAGTGTTACGAATACATTATTAAATGCAACTATAGTATCATCAATCACTAGTTTACTTATTTATTAAGTAAAGTTGTTTTTGTTTTATCCTTCTGTTTACCACTTTACTTAATACCTCAGTAAACTGGCGATAAATGACACTATATTAGCAGTTAATAAATATCTTTGTAACACAGTTTTCAGATTTTGCTGAAGATGGAATAAGTGTTTTACGAAACGTTCGAACATTGTTTATAAAATTTTAAATGTTTTTGACAACTTTTTATTAGAATGTATTGATAATTAATATTATTTTATTTCAATCTTACAATTAATTGGGTTTATGTGATTTCTTTCTAAATCTTACAAAATATTTGATGCGTTTTTCTTTTGTAAATTAAACTCGTCGGACACAACTATGTGACAGAAACGAAGGGACGAAAGGAATAAATTTTAGTTAAAAACTAAACTTGTAACGTTGTACCAGATGGTGTCGCTGAAGTATAACCGTTGAGGCCATTCATTTAGAAGTTTATAGTTCATTTAATAATAATTATATTGTTGATCGCAAAAATTAAAAAGTTTTAATGTTATGTAAATTTTAAATGTCATTTTCGATAAGCAGTATGTATATAATAATGCTCTGAAAAAACATTTTCATGTTTAAGCTTGTCAACGTTTGTAATTTATAGCGAAATGTGAGTGTTTTGTTGATTGTTAATGATACACATTTTTGTGACAAAATGAAACATAATGTGTTCTGTATTCTTGTAATAGTAATAGCGGTAATTGCCCAGCTAACCAATAAAAATAACTAATTGAAGACTTACGCTAGTTGAATGTAAATACTTACCAGTTTAATTTTAATATCACTAAGCAATGCAAAGTATTTTAAAATTAAAGTCAATAAACTGTAAGGTTATTAATGATGAAAACTCAATTTTTATATTGAAAAAGTCACTGAAAACACAGTTTTAAATTGCTATGTAGCAGTAATACTAATAGTACTAACTGTTATTAGTGTAATAGTAATCTAATCGTAGTCTAGGTCTTGACTTTGACCTTAAAAATTAAATATGCGATTTTTAAACATCTATGTTGTTTTGAATTAAGCACAAAGCTACACAATAGACTATCTGTGCTCTGCTCGCCACGTGTATTGAAACCCGGATTTTAGTGTTGTTAGTCCGCAGACATACTGCTGAGCCACTGGGGGGTAAAATCGAGTTCAAGTGTGTTTTGTTAGAACAAAGCCACATTGGGCTATCTGCTGAGCCCACTGAGGGGAATCAAACCCCTGATTTTAGCATTGTAAATCCAAAGACATACCGCTGTACTTGCGGGGACAAACATCTATGTCCTTTATTTGTTGCTAAACAAATCCTATAATTCCCATTTACTCGAGTTATTATACTTATAATTTTTTAACACACAATTGTGACTATTTACTGGCTTCCTTTTGATAAATATTATTTTTAAAGTGACTTATTGTCAATCACAAATAAATGTTGCAGGCATAGAAGTGACTAGTATACAAGTTAAGAATTACTGTGCACAATTTACTAAAATGTTTGAAACTTGTATTTAACAATTCTATTGATCTGCAAGAATGCAGTGTGTACTCATTTATTCTTACTGTATTTGCAAATTATTTTCATAATAATATATATTATTTGTTGTGATGAAATGCTGTGTTAATCTTGCAATAATTTGAGAAAAGGAATCAAGTAATTTTTGAGTAAGTGTGATATTTTAGAAATAAGGAATAATGAAATAAAGCTTAAAAGTTTTATTAAGTGTTAAAATAGTAGCAGTCATGACTGTGAGGGGGATGTTACCATTGTTTTTATAAAATCAGCAGACTGTTAAATAATATTTTTAGGTAACTTGCTAGTCCAAAGTGTGCTTGTCAGTTATTATGGTCTAATCATTAAAATAAAAGAGAACTAAATTTGAAAAATTAAGATACATCATGTCATTAGTTCAGTTTTTCATCATTTCTGTTTTTGCCTCCAGTGACCAACTAAATTCACACTTTGGCTCTTCTTTGAAGCAGTAGTAAATCTGATTTTTAATTTGAAAAAATAATATAATCCTTAGCAGTAATAGCAGGCTATTTGACCCATAGAGTTTACATAATCTAATACATAAGGCTCAAGTTCTCATACTGAATATGAATGTATTGTAAAAAATATTTTGTTCTCTCATCAAAAGACAGCTTTAGGCAAATGTAAGGAGTGCAGCCACATCAAACCACATTCTTATTGAGGCCCTGCAATTAAAACTTTTCTTTTCACTTATGATATGGTGTTTTATTTATTATGTTGATTAGAGTTATCATTGCTGTTGTATAATGATTTAAGTTTAATACTATACTAGCCAAACTCAAAGTAGAAACTTGTCCACTGACATAGAACTGATATTTTATCAGTTATTACATCAGATGCATTATTTATAGGTGTGGGCTGTTATGCACACTATTAAATTTTATTTTCAAATCATTATTTACTTACAAGAAAATGCATGCTTAAAATGTTTATTCAGTCTGTAACTTCTGTCAGTATCTTTCCCTCTTTTGCATAATAGCTTTTCTCCATTTGTGCTCCCCTACATATGCACTCATATTCATTCCTCATTATCTTTAATATTTACACCAGTTCTCATGTGTTTTCAAATGAGGCAGCTGCATGATAGCATGCAACAATCCTCTACAGCTCTTAGCACAGCTGACTCCCTGTATGCTGCATGACTCAGTTTCACTTTTTGATTTGAACTCATGATGTTTAAGCATGTTGCTTGAGCTTTACTAACAGAATTTTAATCAATTACTTGTTTCTTTTTTCTGATAATTTAGTTTTTGTTTTACTTTGTTATACTTTAATTCTTTTACTTTTTTAACATGTCTTCAATTTTTTAGCCCTCTGTGTGGATATTTTATTAATTTCATTCATAGTTATTACAAATTCTGAGTTTGTTTCAACTGTAACTGCTGCTGCTTCTACAACAATTACTCTTTGATTCGTTAGTTATGGCCTTAGTTTACCAGGAATTGGCAGCTTTCTTACAGGCTTCAGATTCACCTGAAGATTATGTTGTTGAAATCATTGTCATTTTGACTGAATAAAAAGACAATGATTTTACAGCCTATTTTTCCCCTATCTTATGACACGTAGTAATGTTTAGCTGCAGTCAATGTGCTCAGGCCTCCTACTTCTTTTGTGGCATTGATAAACCAGGTTTGTTATGTTTTGTCTATGTTTTTCATATTTTTTTAAATGAGACATTTACATTCTGAGGTCAGTATGCCTTGACCTCCTTGTAATATGGAAGTCCAAGCTTTGGCTTACTATTGATGCGAGTTTCCTGTTTTGGACTTGTAGCATTTGGACTCTATTCTTGATGACGAGAAACCAAGTTGAAGTAAAAATGTATCTCAGAAGGGCCAGCATGGATATTAACACTTTTACTAATAACATAGAGAATGATGTTATGACCATTCTAGGTCACCTTCAGGTTAACAGTAAGAGAGTTTGCAACTGACCATTGCCAGGCACATGTCTTAGGAGCCCTATTTATACAACAATTAAAACCAATTAAACCAATATAAAGGAACACCTTTATACCTATGCTAATTAATAACCTAACATCTAACTACAGTACCCTATATAATCCTGTACTCTCGACCTAAGACGTGCTTGGCAGGCAATAGTCAGTTGCAAACTCTCTTTGTTAACCTGAAGATGATATAGGAAGGTTGAAACATTGTTCTCTGTGTTATTAGTAAAAGTGTTAATACCCATACTAGCCATTCTGAGATACATTTTTAGACTATTCTGCCTCTGTGACATTTGGATCCCAGTAATTTTGCTATTTTTCCAACCTCAATTATACCACATCCACCTTCTTTGTCTGTTCTTTGTTCCTTTTTTCAATTCACCTATTGTCTAGGCCCTTTGTTGTTTGCCTGAGGGGTTTTTGGATGGAGACTTGTGCACTAGTCTTTCCCACTTTGGCACAGTTCTTTTCTATTCTTTCTTTTTAAACAGGGCTCCTCTGTTGCTAGGATCTTTTGGCTTAGGATGCTCTTTTGTCTCAAGTCCATATACTATTAACTTCCATAGGGGACTTGTGTGTGTTTTCCTTTTTAATGCAAGATTTCTTTAGGGACTTTCCTGTCTCATTATAATCCAGAGTTCAGTCTGCCTGTTTGCACATCTCCCTTTCCTCATTGCCTTTCTGTTCATTTCAACTTCCTCCTAAACTTGTTCCTGTCTCTTGTCTCCCTCCTACTGCTGACCTAATCTAATCATTATGGCTGGGACAAATTGATTGACTTTCACTGTGATAGTTATTTTATTAAAAAGAAAATTAACAGTTGAAGAGAAGTCTGTTTCAGCTTTCCCAGCAATCAAATGATGTTCATGGTACAAAACATGCCTTACACTGTGTGATTGCTACTTGATTATTTCAGTGCTGGGACAATGATTTGATCGAAAAACCAGTGACTGATCTCTAATGTATAATGTGACTTGTAATAGAATGTATATGGAATATATTATGTGACAGCTTATTAATTACTTTCACAGTTAGGATGACTGGTTTAAAAATCTTAAACTAAAAGGGCATTATTCAGAAAGTTGGTTGATGGCAACATTGGTTGCTATATAAAAAAGGTTAAAATTAGCAGTCAAAGATGTGTTGGAGATAAGAAAGGGATGATAGTACAATGATTGAAATAATCAAGAATTTTACCATTTCTTAACTTCAAAATATATTTTTATTCAGAAAATATGGAATTTTTGAAAGTTTTGTGCAGATGTTCTGTAAGTTAAGTGAAATTCTTATTGATTGTATGTGAGAAATCTGTAAATTTGCAGGAATTGTTTTACCAGTGAGTCAGATAAAGCTTGTATATGCATTTGTTATAAGTTTGACATCACATCTGACCCATCAACCTTAAAAGTATATGATTTAGGGTTTTTTTGTTTTTTTTTACTGTAAATGTTGTTTGCAAGAGTTGGGAACACACAATGGTGAATTTTGGTAAACATACTTTAATGTACATTAAAAAAATACTGTATTGTTCAGTATTTTTTGCCTTCCATTCTTCTGTGAGGGTTTAAATTTATAAGAGTATTATCAAAGAAGCATTTAACTGTACATTGTTTAATGATGCTGTAACATTAAGTTTTTTTGGCTTTGTAGTTATTCTGAAAATAAAACATGGCTGGTGAAAGTGGAATCCCTTCTGAACTTGAACAGTATCTTCCACCTGTGTATTGTAGCTCAGATAAATGTACAGAAGACAACACACCTTTTGAAAGTTCCTTTCTAGTTGAGGCACCAACAAAAAATGATTCATATGCATATTCCTTCTGCTCTAAAGAAAATATACACCAGTCTTTATCATTCTTAGCTCGTGTAAGTATACATTCTATTTCATGCAATTTGTGCTCATTATATTGTTTGTCTGTATCCATTTTTCTGTTTTTTAAAAGAAATATTTTATACAAGCATTTTTCAGTGATACTAAATTTTCATGAATCACTAATTACTTGTGATTATTTAAAAGAAAACTTCTGACATTTCTACTTTACAGGGTTATAAACATCAGTAAATAATATATATTAGAGAATAAGAAATTTCTCATTTTTTCCAAAAAGTGATCTTTCTCAAAGACTTGTATAGCAATGTTATGCTAAAGAGATTCAGGGCTAAGTTTGGAGTCACAGATTAAGTTTGGAATGTTGTTTAAGCATGACATAGTAATTGAAGATAAAGTTAGTGCCTGTATTCTTAAAACGGCTGGTATGGGTATTAAAACTTTGATTGAAATAAAAGTACAGAACAATGTTTTGACCTTTTTAGGTCATTTTCAGGTTAACAAAGAGAACTTGTAAATTCTCTTTGTTAATCTGAAGATGATCTTAAAAAATTGAAACATTGTTCTGTACTTTTATTTAATACCCATACCAGTTGTCTTGAGAATGAATACATTTTTACTTCATGTGGGTTTCTCATCATCACAAATTACAAAAGTTAGTACCTGTAAGTGTTTTTGTTCAAAGGATGAGAAAAGTGGGAGTTTTGAGTGTGAGAAAGCACTCTCTAGCATCACATATCAGAGAATGGTGTGCAAATGTGATTCTGATCATATACAAGAGTTACAGTTTTTTCAATGGTTTTAAACAATTCCACCACGAAAATTGTTCTAGTGTAAATATGTAGATTGAGGAAAATTCTAATAATGGAAAAATGATTCACAGCTTAACACACTGTTCAAAAAGAGAAATGTACAAATTTTCAAAATTTACATGTATAAAGTCTTAAGTTGGAACAAATAAGAAGAAAATTCAAATAAATGTAACTGTACTTTACTGACATTTTACTGACACTGAGAATATATTTTGAGAAAGTATTTAGAAGTGTGCAAAAAATTGATGTTAATCTAGACCTTGTTAGAAATAAATTGATATTTTGAAAACAGGTGAGGCTCCTGGACCTGGTAATATTTAACCTAGAATCTAAGAAGAGGCTAAGAAACAAGTTTCTAAGCTACCAATTGTCATTTTTAGTATGTTATTTAGTATAAAACAGGTGTTGGATGACAGAAGGGTGGATAATATTACTCCACATTTTAAAAGCATAAATAAGCATAGTTCAGGCATTTTCAGCAAGTTAGTATTACTATGTTAGTACAGAAAGGTATAAGAGAGTTTCATAAAAGTTGTTGCAGATTATTTGATAAAGCTCAAAATTTTGTTATACAGACAATGTAGATTTATAAACAGAGTTTTATCTTGCTAACTACCACTTTTTTGAGGAGGCTACTTATCTGGATGAAGGAAGAGGGGTAGAGGGATGGATTTTCAGAAAAATTTTAAAAAGATTGTTGACAAAAAATATATCTTGGCATTGGTGATAAGTTTAAGTATATTGATTGTTGGTTTATTCTGAGGAAACATTAATCTAACTAGAGTAATGTTAGAAGTAGTGTGTAGCAGGGATTTATGTTGCAGACCCTTTTACAACTCAGTTACATTAATGACATAGAGCATGGTTTAAGTTTGCTGATGGTATTGATTATAAGACTAAGGAGACAAATTTTCATAATACAAATTATTTTCCTTATTTGGAGTATTGAGTTGGAAAAGTTTTAAAGGAAGGATCCTATAATAATTCTGTGTAGATAGGTTGTCATGTGAGGATAGGTTTCAGCTTTCATCTTTCAGCTTGTTCTCTCGTGAAAGTAGAAGATTCATAGTGATCTAATGGAAATGTTCAAAGCTAGTGAAGGAATCAGCTAGATTTTTCATGTGAGATTGTAAGGGTAATAGGACAAGCAGTCATAAGTTTAAGACTTGGACAGATATAAACACACATCCAGTTATTTTACTGGTAAGGTAGTAAGTCTGTGGAAAAAATTTCTGTTTAGAATGACAAAGGCTGCAACTATAGAAGATTGTGTGTTATATCCAAATTACTTTGAGTACACAAATTGGCAACTCTCGGTGCAAACACAGTTCAAATGAAGTCACAGTGAAATGATGTGTATTAGAACTACATTTTTTCAAGGTTTAGCATTCAGTAGGAAGAAAGATACCACTGAAATTTAGTTATTCTTGTGAAGGATATGTGATATTCCTTTTTATTTCAAAACATTCAACACTCATGCCATAAGGATGTGTTCAAGTTAGGGATTTAAAATTTCTGAGAGAGGGATGTTTGTTGTTCTTAATGGCATTTGAGAACAAATGAATAGGGACCATCTTCTTCAACTTGGACTATTCAAAGAATGCTCAGAAAAAGCAACATCTTTTTGGTAAAAGTGTGTGGTAAAAGTAATCTGTAAACAACATAATCGAAAATGATCTTTACATAGAAAAATTACACACTTTACATGTACAAATTTGCTTCCTCAAAATATCATTTCAACTGTTGTGTATTTGATTTTCAAAGTTAAGACATTAAGTTCACAGCACAAAAAATGCCACCATAAGTACATTAATAAGAATAACACCATGACAAGCATCATTTATTCATCCACTTAAAGAAACATTTAATACATGATTGGATATACAAGGTATATTTTTCAATATTAAAATATATAATTTTTGACATTTGTCAAATTAAACTTATATTTCTTAATAATATTAATATATACTGTGTTGTTGAGCTTAGGATTCTTCTACAGTAGGTGTTTGTGACTTGGTAATGATAAATTCAGGGATACATGAACAGCATGCACTTTATTTGTTTTCAAAATAATATATATATATTTTGAAGAAGTTAAATGTTTGTACATCAAATTCTTCACACTAAAGTTATTAGAGGCATATCATAAGCACTATATACATGGTTCTCTTCTTATTGAAAGTCCACTTAGGCCTATTAAATTGCTATAGAATTTTAGTTGGTAAGCTAAACTATCTTCTCTGTTACTATTGCACAAGTATTTTGTATGTGATTCATTTACAACTGTAGCGTGAGTTATCGCAGTCATATACTATTCTTGTGGTAATTGTATGGTCTTCTTTCTTCAAAATACTCTGTTCTTTTGTCAAAGTGTGCTTAGGTTGATCCAATTACTTTAGAACCTTGTTTTGATGTAATAAATTTTTCTTGTTTCCTTTTCTACTGTTAGTCTTACATTAACATGTTAAACATTAGGTTTGTCACTTCAGCAGTTAATTTTAAACTAAACCTTTCAATGGCCATAACATTGCTCTCTTCTGTTATTGTCTGTTTGCTTATCTCACACTATTTATATTTTTGTCACTTAACTGTATGCTTGCCTTCTAGAAATCCATATTTTTAACATCAGTGTATTGCATGAAACATTCAGTAGTCTCAGTATCAATGAATTATAAACACATCTTCCAACATTTCTTTGCATTAAATCCTTATTATAACAAAACTAAATCATAAGGTATTAACTTACAAAATAAATCAGCCCAGCATGGCCAAGTGGTTAGGGTGGTCGACTCTTAATCTGAGGACCATGGGTTCAAAATCCTGTCACACCAAACATGCTTGCCCTTTCAACCGTGAGGGCATTATAATGTTATGGTCAATCCCCCAATTTTCTGGTAAAATGAATAGTCTAAGAGTTGACGATGGGTTATGATGAGTAACTGTTTTCCCTCTAGTCTCACATTGCTAAATTATGGATGACTTGCACAGATAGCCCTCATGTAGCTTTGCATAAAATAAAAGAACAACAAAAATTAATATCTAAACAAAGTCTTTTATGTCATGACAACCCTCTTCAAGATGATTTTTTTAAAAACTATATACAAAGACTGTTTATAGTTTATACACAAAGTCTGCTCTACCTTTTGCAGTGCCTTTGATAGTTTCAGTGTGGAACTTGTTATTTTGAAGCTGTAACACCCACCTCATGATCCTCACACTGTTAATCTTGTACTTTTGAATGTGTGCTAGTAGTTGATGGTCTGTCTGCTGTATGATAAACTCCTTCCTGTATAGATAGTTCTTTAACTTCAGAATGACAAATATGATAGCCAGGCATACACATTCAATCATGGAATAGTTCTCCTCACTAGTTAATGACTTGTTACTTATGTTTTACCAGAAATAATTCATCTTTATGTTCTTGTGATATTTCTGCCTCAAATCTAATGCCTGAAACATTAGCCTGAACAGTGTTTTTTTTTTCTTAAAGTTTGGCATTCTAAGAATTGGTGAGCTTCCCAACATGCTCTTTAATTTCCAGAATGCCATCTGGAGTGGTTGTTCCCACTTCCCTGTGTTTGGTAAACCTTTTTTGGTCAGGTCAGTCAGTGAAGCAGTAATTTCATCATAATTTGGGATGAATTTTCTATTGAGTCCCACTAGCCCCAGGAAGGATCTGGCTTACTGTTTGAACATCAGAACTGGTATATCTTGTATGTAGATTATCTTTCTTTTTCCAAAGCTATCTGTTGGTCTTCCACTTTACATCCAACAAACTCTCACACAGAATATTCAGTGTAGCACTTGGATGGTCTGATGGTGAGGCCTGCTACACTCACTTACTGGAAGAACTGTATAATTCTCTACAGGTGGTCTTCCCATCTTGCAGTGTACGTCAGAATGTCATCCAAGTAGTACTCAATGTTGGTGGTGTTGTGCAGTATCCTACTCATCATGCTGTTGAATGTTGGTGATGAATAGACTAACTTAATGACATCAACTTAAATGACTAATATCCATCTGGTGTCACAAATGCTGTCCTCTCTTCAGATTTCGTCTTCATCAGAATTTCTCAGTAACCTTTACTTTTCTTTGAAAAGTACCTGGCTCCATTTAGTTTTGCCATGATGGCCTTTGGGTTGTCCACAGGTTTGGAGCTGAACTTTGTATGAAGTTCGGCTTTCAGAAGTCTGTGCAGAAATGGTTTGACCCGTCCTTCTTCTTCATGATTACAACTAGTAAACTGTAGGCTGAATTTAAAGGCTGATTCCAACTTCCAACAACAACTTACTGTTTTATCAGGCCTCATTGCATGAGGCATCTGATAGGGCTTCACTTTGATTGTATTCATGATTGTGCTCTCAATCTTATATTACTCAAGATCTTTGTTTCTTGATTTATCTGTGAAGATATCTGCATACTCAAACAGTAGGTCTTGTAATGCTTTTCCTTTGCTAATGTTGACATCTTTATATGTCTCATCTCCACCAAGTAATTTTAGGTCTAGTACAGGGTTTCCCAACCTTTTGGCACTCGCGACTTGAAAATGTAATTGATGAAATAAAATTAATGTTATCCCAAGCTACTTCTAACAAGGCTTCGTGACCCCTTGGGGGGTCACTACCCACCGGTTGGGAACCCCTGGTCTAGTAGGTCCTCATTTTCTAAGACAAATTTACTGTCTTCTGGTTCATTAAATTTCCATG
The DNA here is from genome assembly GCF_004210375.1 of Tachypleus tridentatus. Classification (NCBI taxonomy): domain Eukaryota; kingdom Metazoa; phylum Arthropoda; class Merostomata; order Xiphosura; family Limulidae; genus Tachypleus; species Tachypleus tridentatus. The sequence goes on from NC_134826.1 coordinate 33,498,322, forward strand.
AAACACTGTTTGAAAGAAATAATTTAATTATAATTGTTATTGAGGCCTAACTTGTACTCAATCCAAATTTGATAATCTTTTACCAAAAATTAACCATCTTGTGCACTAACTTCTATTAATATGAAGCTAGAAATCAAATGAAACAAATCATAAGAGAAAATTGTGAAATCAGTATTGTCATCTCAGACTAAATAAATATATGCATACATACATGTTCCTGGAAATTTAACATCTGTAAAACAATTTTGATTCTAGGTTGTCTTCAAAAATTAGTTTTAATGTAACTGAGCACAAAAAGATATATAATGTTACTAGAAACAGACTTTGGTCTTATTTAATAACAAATAGGTTTTAAGTTCACAAATAAAATGGTTAATTTTGTGAAAATTTGTGTAAAATTTAATTTTTAATTCTAACTTTGTTTACAAAAAATTATTTGTACCATTTGGAAATAAACAAACTTCTGTTAGCAAGTATTGTCACAGATGTTTTTGATAATTCTTTTAATAAATGTAAACAGTCTATCATTATAAACTTAAACACATTATGACACACACACTCACACACATTTTGCAGACTCGCACCACTAGAAACTGGGTTTTGACACCCTTGGTAGGCAGAGCACAAATAGCCCATTGTGTAGCTTTGTGCATAATTCCAAACAAACAAACACTGCTCTTATTGTAACTTCCAGGTATAGAGAAATTAACATTCAAGAAAAATTAGCTAAAATACAGGAAAGTAATCTTCACATTTTTTCCCCTCTGTGTGGATTCCTGTACATGGTGAGGGGACCTCCCAGAGGAGGTAAACTGAAAGAACAGAACTGTCAAAGGGAGGAGAGGATCCTGATGGTTGAGGGGTCCAACCTTAACACACCACATTGGCCCTTGAATTCCTGTAGATGGCAGTCTTGGAGTAGTCCTCCTAGGGTCAATTGGCTGGTCCACTTAGGCTTGGGACAACCAAGTACCAATGTTGGATGCTCCTAACAGGTGTTGTGGACATTGTCTGATGTTGGTGTTTCAGTGAGTAGTGCTCATGAAAACCTGGAGTTGCTGCAGTGTTTTTGTTTGGCACTGTAGTGCTTCCCCTTGTAGAGCTTCATGGTGGGTGTGGTCAGTGTTGACTGAAATGTAGCTTTTTTATTATGGATACCCCTCTTTCTGATAAAATAAATAAAAATGAAGAAATAGAAAAAAAACAGATCATTGGAAAACAACCACGCATGGATGACCCTGTTGTACAGTCAATATTACAGGTAAATTCTGCACCTCAATTTCTGGTTATCCATTCCTTATTTGAAAAATCCTTGGGGTAGATGTCTCAATTTTTCATTCAGAAGGGATTAGAGGGACTTGCTGGATCCCCAAAGTCAGTAAAGAATATGTTCTATGGAAATATCTTGACCACAACATACCAAACTTCTCTTGAAATCAAAGGCCATTGGAGATATACTTCTTGAAAAGTTATAGTTGAGAGGGATTTAAAGAACATTCCCGAGTCAGAAATTCTCACTAGTTTCTACAGCCAAGGTGTTACTGCAGTGCTCCAAATCTTCACTCATAAAGACGGAATTATGGACCCTACCAATGTTCTGATATTAATGTTTACATCACCACGTCCTCCTGCCACAGTCAAAGCAGGTTATCTGACTGCAAGGTATGGCTTTACATTCTTAACTTTCTCAGATCTTTCCAGTGTCAGCGTTTTGGTTACTCAATAACATCATGTCATTTTTCTTTGATGTGTGCTGGTAAAGACCACAATGGTTACAAGTGCAATCTGGAAACACACTGTGTTAATTGTAGTGGCCTGCAACCCTCTCATTCTGTTTCTTGCCCTAAATGGGTTGAGAAAGAGGTGCAATACTTAAAGACCGTTAATAATATCACCTATCCAGAGGCTTGGAAATCATTGTCCCAAACTTCCTCTTGAGCACCTGCTGTTGCACTCCATTTCACTATTGCAGAGTTGTTTGCAAAACATCTTAATCTTGTGTCATCCATAATTAAAAAAGTTGATGCATCTATGTCTAATTCCATCTCTGCCTTTACCACTCTATCACCCTTTGGAAATTTTCCTTGTATGGAAATGACAGGTCATGTGATGGACTAGTGCATGGTGGGGTGGCATTACTGGTTGATCAGCATGTGCCCATCCTGTCTTTGTCACTTGATACACCCTTGGAAGTTGTAGCCATCCATGTTTCCTAGGGTCATACCATCACTATTTGTTCTCTCTACCTGACTCCTGAAGTGACCTATAGTCAGTCAGACCTTTATACCCTTATTGACCAGTTATCATCCCCCCCCCCTTTTACTATTGGGGAATTTGAATGGGCATAATCCCCTGTGGGATGGTACTACTATTAATTGGAGGGGTCATGCTATAGAGGATATGCTCTTGGAACACAACCTGTCTGTCTTCAGTACTGGTTCTTATACTTATTTTCATGCACCTAGTCTGTCTTTTACTGCTATAAATTTTTCAATGTGTTCCCCTTCACTTTTCACTTACTTTTCTTGGAGAGTCGACAGTAATCCACGGGGCAGTGGTCACTTTCCTATCATTTTGAAAGAGACTGGCCATGACCAATGCCATCCGACCCATGTGCCTCCAATGGAACTTGATCCTGCCATTGTGTGTAAGCTATTGATAGATGACTGTGTGGCAGCAGTAACTGACTGTATTGTCCAGGTAGCTGCTCCATGTATTCCTGAAACCTTGACAAATTTCCCACAGTATCCTTGTCCTGGTGGAACCCTGCCTGCCACATGACAAGAAAACCTTAAAACCCAGCTTGAGATACCTACAAATGGTATCCCACATTTCTAAACCCCATTGTATTTCAGCAGGCTCCTGCACGTGCTTGGCAGGTCAGACGTCAAAGCTGGAAGGAATCTTGGATTAAATACACCTCTAGCATTTCTTCCACTAGTTCAAAAGTGATATAGGACAAAATTCAAAAGGTTAGTGGCCAGATAACTTCTGCTCCTGTTTTGATCTTGTATACTAATGGCCAGGATGTTGTTGGTGCCTAGAGCATTGTCAATACTCTTGGCAAAAGCTGTTGTCAAACATCTAGCATTTCTGCTTCATCACTCATCTTCTTAGCCATTAAAACATGGGCAGAACAATCACCTCTTTCCTTTTGGGTTGATTGTCTCTATGACTATAATTGCCCCCTTACACTGGTGGAACTTACACTTGCTCTTCATAGGTTTGACAGTACATCAGTTGGACCTGATGATATTCATTACAAGATGTTACACCATCTCTCTCCTGCCTATTCTGCAGTTATTCTGGTTGTTTTTAAATGGATCTGGCAGGAGAATGTTTTTCCCAGTGCTTGGTGCCATGCTATTCTACTCCCTTTTCCTAAACCTTTAAAGGACCTCAAGATTCCTTTGAACTACCATACACTTGCTTTGACAAGCTTCTCTGTAAGATCTTAGAGAGGATGGTTAATGCTCGTCTTGTTTGGTTCTTCAAATCAAACAACCTCCTCTCACCCACTCAGTGTGGGTTCCAAAGACAGCGTTCCACCATGAGCCACCTGATTCGACTTGAAACATCAGTCAGAGAAGCTTTTCTCAAGTGACAGAATCTTGTTTCTGTATTTTGTGACCTTGAGAAAGCTTGTGATACAACGTGGTGGTATGGTATCTTGAGAGATTTCCACTCATATGGGTTGCAATCAATTTACTGATTTTTATTAAACAATTTTTAATGAATAGACAATTCCAGGTCCACGTGGGTTTGGCACTTTCCCACAGGGACTTAGTCTCTCAGGGCTGTGTTTTGAATGTCACACTTTTCATTATGAAAATTAATACCATCAGTGGATAACTACCCTCTATAGTTGCAAACTGTCACTTTCTCAACTACTTCCACATCTCTTGTCAGTCACCAAATATGAGGTATATTGAGCAGCAGCTACAGACTGCCCTTAATCATTTACTGAATTGGACCACAGCAAACAGTTTCAATCTTTCTCTCTCCAAAACTGTTTGCATGCACTTTTGCCATTGATCAGGTGTTCACTATAATCCTGAACTCCATATTGGTGAAGTTGTGGTCCCTGAGGCAAAGTTCTTGGGCTTATCTTTGATCATAAGCTGATCTTTATTCCAGACATCAAGCAGCTATGTGTCAACTGTAAAAGGGCACTGAACATCCTCCATGTCCTTCCTTCCACCACTTGGGGAGCAGATTGATGTTCTATGCTAAAAATCTATCATGTTCTTATTTGATCAAAACTAGACTATGGGTCTCTGGTCTATGGCTCTACCAGGACTTCAGTCTTGAAAATGTTGGACCCTGTTCACCCTCAGGGGCTTCAGCTCTGCACAGGGGCCTTCCACACTTCTCCAGTCCAAAGTTTGTACATGGAGTCCCATGAACCCTCTCTATACATTTCGTTGTTTGCAGTTGTCTTTAATGTGTGCTTCAAAACTTCGATCCTTACCACAGCATTTCACATGGAATTGTGTTTACCTTCCTCAGTGGGCCACACTTTTTCATAATAGATGGTCTGTCATTGTTCCATTTAGCCTTTGTATCCAGGTGCATTTGGATGAATTGAGTCTATCTTTGGATGACACAGCAGAATCCACAGATCAGCCCATCCCACCATGGCTAATTACTATCCCCAAATGCGATCTTTCTTTGAGTCATCTGAAGAAGGTAGATACTCCTGATTGGAAGTATTGCCTTTGCTTTCTATTTGCTGAACATCTTTTGAACCATCCTTCCATTCCCATTTATACAGATGGTTCAAAATCAGATGACTCTATGGGCTCTGCTATTGTTTGCCATGGTTTGGTTGTTGCATGCAGAATCTCGTCTAGAGTTTCTGTGTTCTCTGCCGAATTGCACTCCACATCTCTTATCCTGGATCACATAGAAGCTATGCAGTATACAAACTATACTATTTATACTGATTCACTTAGCTCTCTGTTACCCCTGGAATTGCTTCATGTCAGTTCTCACCAATATTCAAAACTGACTGGCCCATTTCTCTTTAACATCTACTTCTATCCTGTTCCTCTAGATTCCTGTCATGTTGGTATTCATGGGAAAGAGCTTGCTGACACCATAGCTAAGTCTACTCTGGCACTATCACTGCTGTGCCTATTCCCTACATAGACTATAGTCCTGTATTCAAGGCTCAGCTACGTGCTAGTTGGCAGTCGATTTGGAGTGAGCAACATGAAAACAAGCTTTTCCAAATAAAACAATTTATTGGACTATGGCTATTTTGTTTTAGTAAGGATCAGAAAGAGGAAGTTGTCCTAACTAGGCTACACATTAGTCACAGTTTTTTAACTCATTGTTTTCTTTTATTTGGGACTGATGCACTAATGTGTTATCTGTGTGACAGTTAGGTCATAATAAGCCACGTTTTACTGTCTTGCCTTCGTAATGACTCTCAATAATCACATGTTTTGTCCCAAAGTTTATCCATAACATTGGACAGTGCCATCGATAATGGTGACACCATGCACTTTACAAATGCTTTTAGTTTTTTAAAGGCCATTGACTGTTTTAACACTAAGTTTTTAATTGATAAATTAGATCTTGTTTTTTAATATGATTCCTAGTTTGATATGAAGTTAGAAAATGACGTTAATGCTGAAAAAAAACAAACTCTAAACCAAGACTGGAAAGGCCAACTTCAGGTGACTAACACTGATGTTTGAACTAACCCGTTAATCATCCTGGCGAGTTGTAATAATTAAAATTATACTACAGAAAATCTTTTAAAACTTCTATTACTTTACTTTCTGAAAATGGCTGTGACATCAAATAACTCAACCAGGATTGGAAAGGCCAACTTCAGGTGACTAACAATGTTGTTTTAACTTATCCATTAGTTATCCTGGTGAGTTATGATAGTTTAAATTATGCCTCAGAAAGTCCTTTAAAACTAGTATTACTGTAGTTTCTCTCTCACTGCTGTAAACAAGATATAAAAATTGGATTTAATGCTGTTTACGTTGTTAATTCAAAAATTAAACTTTTTGTTTTACCTTGATTCCTTTTTGTGAATTTTAATAATTTTACTTTACTTTTAACTTTTTAACAGACATTTGACACAGATAGCCCACTTGCTTTGCACAATAAAATGCCAACCAAATCAACTTTTTTTTTTTTTATGGTTCCAAGCAACTACGCTAACTGCGCATTAAAAGCTCTGGAAACTTAAGTACGTGTGTGCATATGAAAAAGATAAATCTGCTTTAGCTTTATCATGTAAATGTAACTAATTTTTAATTATTACAAACTATATTTATATATATGACTTTCACTCACCATTCATTTCTTTCTCACTTAGGTTTTTTTCTCAGGATAGTTACTTAAATGTTTAACATTTTTTTTACTCCTTAAGTCTCTATAATGAATACTTTAATTATAGTCATGTATTTACAGGAACTTTCTAATATTGGATTCCCAACTATAAAAATCAATGGATCTTCGAAGTTTGACATCATTCAGCTCGTTAATGCTACTTATGATCTCCTTCAGTTGAACAAGCAAAATATAAAACTAAGGGATGATCTGGAGTATAGGTAAGATGGGTAATTTTTTAGTTTAAACTTTTCTCTGAAAATTTTGCTTTCTTAAAGTGTCTTCATATCTTGCTCTACACCTTTATCTTTATCATCAAATTTTTATATTATGACAAGCATAAATTAATTTGTTTCTTTTAAGCCTTTTATTTTTGCCTTTCTGGAACCTTTCCTGAGGATTAAAAGTCTCAAATTCTCTACTTGATTTACTTTACTGGAAACTTCTGTCTTAAGATATGTTATTTTTAGTATTCCAAATGTTATCTGTATAGCTTATTTTCAAGAGGATTCTATTTTGTTTTTTGTGAACATTATTTTAAAGCTGAGGCTAATTTTTCTCATAAACATCCTTGCAAAGCTTAATTTTGACAAGTGGTTTCTGATAAATTGACTCCTCAGTAGACTATTTAAAACTTTTTTTTACATTAAGTTACCATTTTTGTGATTTAGTAAAATTATTTTTGATCTCAGTGTCATTTCTGCTGTTAATTTCATTGGCACATCCTTTACTTGCTACATCTAATCTAGTTTGAAACCTATTAGCAGACATTTTAAACTTATTTTTCTAGCCAGGTTTATATTTTATACTTGTAATTATTTCACTAAAGTAACAACATAAACCCACTTTTAATAAGTATGTACTCCTTTGGTGTTTAACAGTTTAGTGTTGCAAACTTAAATTACTGTCAGCATTTTTCTCAGTCTTACAGTAATACTGGAGTTGGATAATGTAATTGATATTATCAATTGCCTGTCAGCCACAATCACATTGAGTAGGAGAGTTTAAGGTAGTCTGGACCCCCCTGTTGTTTTTAGAAATTATTTTAATGTTGTCTAATCAGACATAGATGTGTGGGAGTAGCCAAATCTACTCCATCCATTTCTTGAGGATTTAATTACTATATTGTTTAACATATAAGTTGGTACAGGTGAGAGGGAGTTTGAACACTCTCCATTCTTTTCCAAAAATTATTAAAACCAAAAGTCGTTTTCTTACGCTAATATTTCATATCAGAAAAATTTTATGTCAGTGTTTTTATTTGCTTGAGTTTTTAATCACCCTTAAATCTTTTTTTTTTTTTTAAGTTTTCGGAAATCAACACATTTGGAGTCTGTAGCAGTACAGTTAAGATTTCAGTCAATAATTACTTCTAAAGTACTACAATAATAGAACATTGGTTAATCATTGCCACTTGAATTCTCATGCATTGGCTTTTTACATACTCTAACAAAATTTCTGAGTTTCAAAGATTCATACACGTGAACACTTTTCTAATCCTTGAAAAATCCAAAGGGTCAACATAAAGAATGTATTGTTTAAATATATATAAATGAATAGTGTAATTATAGTCATGCTTTGCCAGCTTCCAAAAGGCATTAACTCCCTAGCAATTGTCATTATTATAAAAAATAGTTTAAGTAATATTTCAGTCACTTCTATGTTTGTTGTATCACAGCCGGCTGAAAGAACTCTAGTTCAAGGAAAACACATCATCAACAGTGAATGTGGCAAATACAGTAGGATAGGAATACTATATTTTTAATCCTTTAAAATTTCTAAGGGAGTAGATAAAGAGTGTGATGTTTAGGAAACAAATATGTATGTATATGAAATAGGCCTAATTCTAATGTCTTATTACAAATATAATTATAATATTGGCTGAAATTTAATTGAATGGACAGCAGCTGCTTTATTGTAGAAGCACACGTATGGAGGACAACATTTTAAAAGATTTATGCCATTTGTCTTCAGGTTGGTATGTGTATGGTGTCCTCAATCTTTATAGTATTTTGGTGGATTGTGGAGAGTGTGTTATGATTACTTGGATTATCCCTGTTTCTGATTGATGGGGAGACTTACTGTAAATTCATCGAATGGTAGCCAGAGGCTACTCAGCTTTGTTCTGAAATCTCTTTTACACGAAGGTTTTATTATGTTAATGGAAAAGGATTCTTTAATTTTCTCTTGTCTTCCAAAATTTGTGTGTAGAGTAGATGATTCTAGTTTCTTCCCAGTATATATGGTGTGTTCTGCAGTGTAGGGTTTTCATGAGTCTTGTACTGTCTTTATGTTCTTGTTGTGAGTCTTCTTCCTATTTCTCCAATGTATGTTTTGTTGCAGGAACACAGAGTTTTATAAATGTGATTCTTGTGTCCTTCATTGGTTGGTTACTGTATGTTTTAATGGATTTTAATGTATTGTAGGAGTTTCAATGACAATCTGTGTTGAACTTATTGGCTTTGTGTTTGATTTTTCACTAAAACTTTCCAAATATGGGAGGTAAATGGTTGTAGTGGTGGTATTTTTCTTATTTTTCTTTCTGTTGTAGTTTTATTCAGCGAGTTTTTGATGAAGCAGGAAGTGTTACCATTTTGCTTAAAGTACTCTTTGATCTTTATTACAAATATGGTTGGTCTGTGTGATTAGCTTGGATATCTTGTTGCAAATGTTTTCTGCTCTCTTGTTTGGACATTAGATGATGCAACATTTTATTAAGATTGGATGATAAGACTGGAAGTGTCGGTATTTGTATGTGTGTGTGGGCTTTCTATATACAGTGGTAGTGATTTTTCTCTCTTGTCTGGTAAGTATGATAGTGAATGGTTTGCTGTTAATTCATTTGCAAATACCACTAATCACCCAGTTCTAGATGTTATATTAGTTAAGTATCTCTGTTATAGATTAAGTTGTTGAATGTTGTTTGATAAATTGTTTTTGCTCTTTGTTATACATTTATGGTAAATTTGTTTAGACATTGGTAGTTATTTGGATGTTATGAATTTTTTATGTATACGTAAGGCTACATTTAAATCTTCTACTATAAACATAGAAAAGGTTTACTTTGAAACTTTTAACAAGTAAATATTTAATATACACAATAGTTTTCCAGTAGCACTAATTGCTGTTGTAAACATATTTCTCATACAGGTATATACAAATTCAAATTTGTTTTTAAAACTAGTTCTGATTTTCCAAATGTCATATAATGTATTCATGAATGGAAGCTCCACTTAATATTGCTATGCATAAATATAGTTCTTTGTTTGAAAATTATAATATGAATAAAATTGTGCATAACGTTTTATCTAAAAGTTTTTTCAAGAATGTTTTTTTTTGTTTTGTGGGATAAAATATACATACTGAATGGAGATTTCATGATATTACTATACATAAAATAGGCTGAACTGGCAATTATTACATCTGTATATGCATGCTGAAAGGAGTCTTTATGGATAAGTGTGGCTTGAATATGTAAAGAATCATTTGTAGATCTCTATACTATAGTTCACATTCACTTGTATTGAATTTTTGTTTACAAAACATATTTGTCCATTCACACTACAGTTATTACATGACTGTTAAAGTTTCTTCACCTTTGCCCCCTCTAAGTATTTGTCTGATTTTTTCTTACATGCTCCAGTCTTTTGTTCCCTACTTTAATTGTCTTTAGCAATATCTGTCTCAAAACATTCTCCACCTACATCAGTGTGCCTTTCTATCCTGGTACTGTATACAAGTCACTTTTTTTTGACAAAGCATTCTGTAAATAGTTTCTCTGTAGTACATCCATTGGACATACTTTAAATGTTCTTCATAAAACCTACTTTATTTTGGTACATAAAAAAAAAAAAAAAAAAAATTGTTTGCAAGCTGGTATTCAGCAAGAATTCCCAAATTGATGCATCAGGTATGGAAGCAAATCAAGTCTTTCCTGTTTTACCTCTGACATCTAGCATTACTCCAGAATTGCAGAGGGGGTTGAGACTGTCTTTGAGCAGCTATGTCCTTAATGAGATGAGATATACATTTGGTCTGGTGGTGTTTCTTTGAGAGGCTCTGAGTGAACTGCACTTGTGGTGATCCTGGATGCTGTGGAGAGAATTTATATTTGCTTTTACAGCACCTTCTTTTATTATGTTGGCTTCTTATGAGGCCAGTTTGGATCAGCTGTGTGCAAGTCCTTTTCTTCAGTTGGTAAATCAGTTGTGTGATTTTTTTTTAGATCTTTCCACTGTTCTTCTGCCTTCCTAGATAGCAGAATGGTCTCAGGGTTAGTACTTAGTTCTCTCTCCATCCCTTGATATTATGGTTCTTGAACAGAATCTGTAGTCAATTTGAATAAATCACAATTTTCTAGGATTTGTCTCATCTTAACTACAGTGCTGAGGTATTTATTATCTTTATACCTCTCTTTTCTAAGCCTCTCAGTGCTCACCACTTCAATTTGATTATGAATTGGGACTGTTTTATCATTCATCTTGGTTTGATTGATAACTTCTGCACTTTCCCTAGTCTGTTAGTTGGTATGTTGTGGGCAGTTCTTGGATAGAAATGCATATTGGAGGGCATTCATCTACCTGTTGCCACACTCTCTAAGTTACATTAGGTCACCCTTCTCTGAATATTGATTTTGTGGACATTCTAGAGACTTTGGAGCCAAGGGTACATGTTGCTAATCTGCATTCATTTCTTTCATCATTGACTTCTTGATTTTCCTTAGCTTCTACAGAGGGTCATAGTTCTGCCTCTATTCAAGTACATTCTGTTGGTAGCACTGGATTGGCTGGCTCAATCCTGGTTTCCACTTTAATGGTACCTTCAGGAGTACCCACCTCTTCTACTTTCTTTTTGATTCTCTCTTCTAAGGCAGTCATAATTCAACATCTTGATGCTCAAGCTTTATACATGGAGACGTAGTCCTTTACATGATATTGGGGTTTAATTTCTAAGAGTGCCATGTTCCTTTCTCAGTCACTGCATTGTCCTACAATGGTCTTCATCAACAGAAATGGCACACATATTGACACTGATGTATTGTGAGGAGGTTGAATCCACTTTGTCCAGACATGCTGACTATAGTTCATTTTTTGGTCTGGCTCTTTGAGAGGGGTTTCATATCTTCTGCAATCACTCTATTTAAAACAGCATTATTGGCTACCTCCAAGTATTAAAAGAAATGCAACTTTGAATTCCTGGTACTCTGGTCTCTTCAAGTTATTTTGGGTTCTTCTTCCAAAATGACCATTTCAATTACCTGAATGGTATGTAAAAGAGATATTACATGCTCTTTCTCAACATCTCTTTGAGCCCTTAGCTTCATGTACCATATGTCACCTTATCCTTAAAATTTATTTTGTTGTTGTTTCTGGCCTCTAAATGTTGCTGGTCAGAGTTGTTTGCACTGCACATGCACAAGATGCTTTACCATACTACCTATGTCCTTCTATATCAAGACAGGTTCTTATCCAATACACTAGCAGCTAGAGGAGATAATAAATTATTTTCACTAATTGATCTGACTGCTATTTCTCACCTCTATAACCAATCAGATCCTGATTATTTGTTATGCCCATTAAGGGCCTTAGTGTTGCTGCCTACATGAAAGCTTTATGAGGTGCTAGACAAGGGCTTTTTAGTCATTGTGATCCTTCAGTTTCCCAGAATGAAGTGAGTATTAAAATTGATCCATATTGCTTATTCTGGGCTTGTGAAGAGGCTTCTGCAAGTCACATCTCATCAGATTCATCACATTGTTATCTCCTTAGTGGTCCAATTGAATTGCCTGTCAGAGGACATTGTGTGGACAGGTATGCAGACCTCCTTCAATACTTTAGTCTCACTTTATTTGCATGATCTGTTAGCATTTTACTCTGAGAGGTATTAGCTACCCCCTATGGCTATATTAATCACATCTACTGGATTATAAAGAGGAGTGAGTACTTTCATTTCTAATCTTGTCCCTTTTTTCTTTTTCAGGGTCCCTTACCTCTTTGTCACAGGATCTTACTCTGTGGTAAATGTCACAATCAAGTGTGCTTTTATCAAATCAAATCCACACTAGTAACCACAAACACAATATACCTTATCTAGGTTGTAACAGGCTCTGTAGAAATAAAATGTTCCATAACATCATCTCGAGGCAGACCAGGTGATATTACTGG